>NC_053490.1:118841500-119449000 GCF_905171775.1 Rana temporaria | reverse complement strand
AAGTTCTGAAACAATACCTTGAAGCTACTACTTCGTTCCGACAATCAGATCATCTACTTGTCACCTTTCAAGGTAAAAATAAAGGAATGCGTGCTTCCTCCAGGACTATTGCTAGGTGGATCGTCCAAGCCATCCAAGTGGCCTACAGAGCAAAAGGGTTGGCTCCTCCAGACGTGGTGACTGCACACTCCACTCGGAGCATCTCCACATCGTGGGCGGCTGCCCGTCACGTCTCCCCGGAAGTAATTTGTAAAGCAGCCGCATGGTCGTCTTTGAATACATTTATGACGCATTATTGCGTAGAACCGGCCTCCTTGTCGTCGGTTAATTTTGGTTTGCATGTTTTATCTATGGACAATGTCAAATAAATCTTTTTTTTCGTTAACCAGCATTTGCCCACCCGGGTGTGTATGGCTAGTCATTTCCCACACGTAGGCTGCCATGGAGTCTGTCAGGAAAAGGGAAAATTTATATCAAATACTTACCGTAATTTTCCTTTCCTGATGGACTCCATGGCAGCAGGAGTTCCCTCCCTTGCTGGAGTAGGCTATATTACGGAACACGGTCTCTGGCTAGAAGCAAAGATTTATGGGAGTAGGGTCCTATGAGGTATGAGAGGCGGGATTAACCCACACGTAGGCTGCCATGGAGTCCATCAGGAAAGGAAAATTACGGTAAGTATTTGATATAAATTTTCCCTTTTCTGACATTCAAAAACAAAACAAAAACAAATCAGTGACCAATATAGCCACCTTTCTTTGCATGGACACTCAAAAGCCTGCCATCCATGGATTCTGTCAGTGTTTTGATCTGTTCACCATCAACATTGCGTGCAGCAGCAACCGCAGCCTCCCAGACACTGTTCAGAGAGGTGTACTGTTTTCCCTCCTTGTAAATCCCACATTTGATGATGGACCACAGGTTCTCAATGGGGTTCAGATCAGGTGAACAAGGAGGCCATGTCATTAGTTTTTCTTCTTTTATACCCTTTCTTGCCAGCCACGCTGTGGAGTACATGGACGCGTGTGATGGAGCATTGTCCTGCATGAAAATCATGTTTTTCTTGAAGGATGCAGACTTCTTCCTGTACCACTGCTTGAAGAAGGTGTCTTCCAGAAACTGGCAGTAGGACTGGGAGTTGAGCTTGACTCCATCCTCAACCCGAAAAGGCCCAGCAAGCTCATCTTTGATGATACCAGCCCAAACCAGTACTCCACCTCCACCTTGCTGGCGTCTGAGTCAGACTGGAGCTCTCTGCCCTTTACCAATCCAGCCACGGGCCCATCCATCTGGCCCATCAAGACTCACTCTCATTTCATCAGTCCATAAAACCTTAGAAAAATCAGTCTTGAGATATTTCTTGGCCCAGTCTTGACGTTTCAGCTTGTGTGTCTTGTTCAGTGGTGGTCGTCTTTCAGCCTTTCTTACCTTGGCCATGTCTCTGAGTATTGCACACCTTGTGCTTTTGGGCACTCCAGTGATGTTGCAGCTCTGAAATATGGCCAAACTGGTGGCAAGTGGCATCTTGGCAGCTGCACGCTTGACTTTTCTCAGTTCATGGGCAGTTATTTTGCGCCTTGGTTTTTCCACACGCTTCTTGCGACCCTGTTGACTATTTTGAATGAAACGATTGATTGTTCGATGATCACGCTTCAGAAGCTTTGCAATTTTAAGAGTGCTGCATCCCTCTGCAAGATATCTCACTATTTTTGACTTTTCTGAGCCTGTCAAGTCCTTCTTTTGACCCATTTTGCCAAAGGAAAGGAAGTTGACTAATAATTATGCACACCTGATATAGAGTGTTGATGTCATTAGACCACACCCCTTCTCATTACAGAGATGCACATCACCTAATATGCTTAATTGGTAGTAGGCTTTCGAGCCTATACAGCTTGGAGTAAGACAACATGCATAAAGAGGATGATGTGGTCAAAATACTCATTTGCCTAATAATTCTGCACTCCCTGTATATCAAGCTCTATTTGTGGGAAAAAAGGATGTTCAAGTTTGTTTTGGTACAGCGTCGCACAACCGCGCAATTGTCAGTTAAAGCGACGCTGTGCCGAATCGCAAAAAATAGCCTGGTCATTAAGGGGGCAAATTCTTCCTGGGCTGAAGTGTTTTTTTTAAATACCACCAAAAGAAAGCTCTAGTTGTGTAAAAAAATAAAAGCTTCATATGAGTACAGTGTAGCATGACTGTGCATTTGTCATTCAAAGTGCAACAGCTCTGAAAATTGGCATTGGCAGGAAAGGGGGCAGAAGTGCACAGTAGGCAAGTGGTTAACCAGTGGTGGGGAGCAGGCAGTGTCTTTTGTGTCAGTTCAGCAATAATGAGCGCCCACACCATAGCTGACAATAGTACAATTTGTATGATGTGGCTGCATGACTGGAGTTTTGTTATGTTTAGAAAATGGGCTTCATTGTATTACACAGCCGCTGGATGATCTGCTACAAACACACACAGAAAATCATCCCAGTGGTCTCCGGAAAAATGGCTGCCGAGATGACCCGGAAAACGATGACCTTCGTTTGGTGCCGCTGTTTCGCGTCATCAGTGTGCGCCGCTGTCATTCATCGTGTGGAAGGTGTCAGGGATGCTGCGCTGTAGGGTAAGAGATGACATTGTGTGTATGGGGTGATCGCTGTGTCTCCGGACATTCTGCTGAGTCACTTATCTCCTCTTCCATGGCAGATCTTCTCCTGGCACAAGGCCGCCCTCCTCCACACATGTGGCCGGCTGCTGGCCTCAGACAAGGACCTCCTGCTGAAGCTGAGGAAGAAGACCGGCTACTCGTTCACCAACTGCAAGAAGGCCCTGGACAAGTTCAGCAATGACATCAAGCAGGTGATGGCTGTTCTCAGGCTGGGGGGAGGGGGTCATCTTACTACAGGACACACATGGGAGCTTCCAACCCAATTTATATTTAAAGTGGTCACATGACATCATCTTAGGGTCAGCACACACATTACAATCTGGCCGTATAGCAACTTTATGGTGGCCATGCTTCATGTGTTTGTTTTTTATTTCCATCTAAAAATGTTATTTATAGAATTCATCAAGGTTACAAAGAACATTATTGTTAAAAAAAAAAAGTTACAAAGAAGACAGAAGACAAGTACATAGTAACAGCAGTGCAAGGAATTTCCTACAATCTCTCATTACATAGACGTAGCTTAGATACTGTATGATCCGTCTTGTGTGGACAATAAGATCTATAGGAGTAAGGAGAACATATTGTTTTAATCCCAACACTCAAAAGAGGGAGGGGCCAGGAGCAGCGAAGAGGGACCTGAGAAGAGGAGGATCTGGGCTGCTGTGTGAAAAACCACTGCACAGAGGAGGTAAGTATAACATGTTTGTTATTTAAAAAAAACATTGAGCCTTTACAATTACTTTTAATACTGGGCACTTTCACCCCCTTCCTGCCCAGGCCAATTTTCAGCTTTCAGCGCTGTTGCACTTTGAATGCGCGGTCATGCAACACTGTATTCAAATTAAACTTTTGTAATTTTGTTGCCACAGCTAGAGCTTTCTTTTAATGATATTTAATCACTTCTTGGTTTTATATATATATTTTTTTAATAAACAAAAAAAAAATATATATATATAATATTTTTTTTTGGGAAAAAAAAGTTTTTCTTAGTTTCTGTCAATACATTTTGTAAATAAGTAATTTTTCTCCTTCACTAATGGGTGCTGATGAGGCGGTGTCCTGCTGAAAATGTTCCCCCCGCGGATTAGGACCCCCCTGTACTGTGCAGGCGCAGCACAAACCTCAACCAAGCCTCCGAAAATAAGAAGGGGAAAGGGAATAGCCGCTCCAGGTGGGAACCCAAACGAACATCCACCGTTGCAGACAACTCAGGTGCAGGCAATGCACTTAGCAAAGCAGGAACAAAGATTGTCTCTGGACAGCCACGCACTGAACAAATTGTAGCCTTTATTGAATAAAGGACAGCACTACAAGTCGCAGAAAAGTGAAATAAAATAAAACCCAACTGCTGACGCGTTTCGCACTAACACTAGTGCTTAGTTATAGCTAAAAAATACAACAAATTATAACAAATATATATATACAACCTTAATGAGACCATATGACTGAAGACCTGAGAAAACAGATGGTGTCCAATTGTCTAATTAGTTGACAAACCAATCAGTGAATGGGAGTGTCATGTGAAAAAAACCCTCTAATGAAAGAGGGAAAATATGTGCCTGGTGATCTACACGTGTATACCTTTTATGTACATACAAGGACTATATAGAAAAATTAAGGTTGTATATTTATAATTTGTTGTATTTTTTAGCTATGACTAAGCACTAGTGTTAGTGCGAAACGCGGCAGCAGTTGGGTTTTATTTTACTTCACTCTGCTGCGACTTGTAGTGCTGTCCTTTTTTCAATAAAGGCTACAATTTGTTCAGTGTGCGGCTGTCCAGAGACAATCTTTGTTCCTGCTTTCCGAAAATAAGAACACGTAGAGCTGAGAGTCAGCTCTACACGGCGCATGAGCAATCACTATGACACATGCTGCACGCTCCTGATGCTAGTGATACTCTGCAAGGGGCGGGGTTGATTTAAGCAATAAAGTACACGTTTTAGCAAAATCTGCCCATCGACATTGCAAATCCAGCCCTTCATTTGTTTTAACGCGCCATGCTAAGACGTGTACTTTATTGCTAAAATCATCCCTGCTCCTTGCAGAGTATCACTAGCATTGGGAGCGTGCGACATGTGTAATAGTCATTGCGCATGCGCTGTGTAGAGCTGACTCTCAGCTCTACATGTTCGGCTATTTTTGGAGGCTCGTTTGAGGTTCGTACTGCGCAGGCGCAGTACAGGGGGGTCCTTATCCACCAAGGGGAACTTATTCGGCAGAACAGCGGCACTGATGTGGCACTGGTGTGGCACTGGTGGGCACAGATAGGCGACACTGATGGGCAGGAGTGATAACCAGCACTGACTGGCATCACTAATGGCCACTGACTTCTGGCACTTGTGGCCACTGACTTCTGCCAGTGGTGGGCACACATTGCTGGCACCGGCTGTGATTGGACACAGCCGATCACATGGTTAAAGACCCACGGCTCTTTTACAGAGATCGCTGTCCTAGAAACACGGCGCGATCCCCCATGGGCATGCAAGAGCGATTGTTCTGGGAGGCCGTCGTATGACGTCCACCCAGAACGAGAGTCGCACCGCCCAGCCGTCATTTGACGATGGGCGGGTGGCAAGTGGCTAATAGAGGTGGCATCTTCACTGATCTCACGATTCGACCCCATGGTTTTCATCAAAAAAATTAGGCAGTCAGAATCGTTCAAGGCTGCATCCCCTTCCCTCCCCTGTGGTGTAGCAGGCCCTGCTTTGGACAGAAAGAATACAGGACCTTGTAGTTCCCACAGTTGCAGTGTGTTAGGCATTGGTCAGAACAGAGGAGAAATGCTGGATCTTCTGGTCTCCCCAGTTGTAATATAGAATTAGCAAGCCCTGTTTAGGACAAGCTGAGCCTTGTAATCCCAACAGTTGCAGTGTAGTAGGCCCTGATTCCGAGAGGAGGATTACTGATACCTATCACCCCCTCCCCCCAGTTGCAGTGTAGTGGGCCCTAGTAAGGACAGGAAAGGAATGCAGGGCCTTGTAGTCCCCCCCCCCCCCAGTTGTAGTGTAGTAGGCCCTATTAAGGACAGAAGAGGAATACTAGGATGTGTAGTCCTACCAGTTTCAGTGTAGAAGGCCCTAGTAAGGACAGAAGAGGAATGCTGGGACCTGTAGTCCTCCCATTTGCAGTGTAGAATGCCTTGGTTAGGACAGAGGGGATGCTGGGCCTTGTAATCCCCCCAGTTGCAGTGTAGTAGGTCCTAGTAAGGCAGAAGAGGAATACTAGAACCTGTAGTCCTTCCGGTTGCAGTGTAGAAAAACCTTGGTTAGGAAAGAGGGGATGCTAAGACCTGTAGTCTCCCAGTAAGGATGAGCTCCGGCATGTTCCCACACTCCACATACAGAGCCCACCAGGAAGTCGGCACTGCGTTGCACTAATCGCAGGCAGGGAGACATTGGCCTGATGCACGGCTGCAGAGTTTGGGAAATGTTTTCCTGCCTGTGATTAGCGCGGTGCCGACTTCCTGGCGGGCTCTGCACATGGACTGTGCGAACACGCCGGAGCTCATCCTTATCCCCCAGTTTCAGTGTAATAGGCCCTGGTAAGGACAGAAAATGAATGCTGGGCCTTGTAGTTGTCCCCCCAGTTGCAGTGTAATAGGCCCTAGTAAAGACAGAGGAGGAATGTTGGGACCTGTAATCCACCCATTTGCAGTGTAGAAGGCCTTGGTTAGGACAGAGGGAATGCTGGGCCTTGTAGTCCCCCCCCCCCCAGTTGCGGTGCAGTAGGCCCTAGTAAGGACAGAAGAGGAATACTGGGCCTTGTAGTCCTCCCCCTCTCAATTGCAGTGTAGAAGGCCCTAGTAAAGACCGAAGAGGAATGCTCTGAGGAGAAACTAAATTGGCCATCTTGTATAGCCACCATTAAATTGATCAAAACTGTATACTATGAGAATTGAGTCCAGCAACAAAGGAATGTTGTTAACACCGTCACATTTGATCTCAATCTTGTTTGGACACTTGGGGGTCTTCTTTTTTTCATTCAATCTGAGAGGGTGTATCATCTGATCCCCACTTTTAATATACAACATTGTTCTTAAATGTTACAGTGCAATTTTTATTGTTTGTGATACCCTGGAGGAACATTCCCCTTTGGGAGCTTGTGTTACTCTTCCAGTTCGATTCTTAGTGCATTCATCAATAAAGTTTTCTTTCCCTACTGCTGGTATTACGTGGTTGATTCACCCATAGACAACACTTTGGGGCTTCTTCTGTCCCAATCTCCCCTTCCTCTCTACTATGAGAACCTACCTCATCTACTCAGTCAGGCAGGCCTTTGCACTTCATACTTGCTGGTAGATCTACAGGAGATTGTACAATGAGGTTGATTCCTCCCAGTGGTGCCAAGGACGGGGGGGGGGGGGGGGGGGGGAGTGTGATTCCTCTCAGTGGTGCCAAGGACGGGGGGAGCGCGATTCCTCCCAGTGGCGTAAAGGGCGGGCACGTTCTCGGGAGGATATCACACCGGGCGGGCACGTTCTACTGCTGCTGTTTGAGCACGGAATTTGCTTTTGTTGCGGGAGTGACGGTGCAATGAAAAAGAGAATTTTTATCTGCCAGAAAGGGCATTTTGGGAACATTGTAAAATATAGAAGTATAGATTACAGACATACAAGTTGCATTGGAAAAATCTGTACCATTTTAATACATAACATATAAGTATAAGCTACTTAAAGGTCAAATTACAGTTTATGGAAAAAAAATAAAAAAAAGTTACTATTCTGTGTCCCAAATTCTGAATGCCTTTTTAACCATTCCCTCGTCTTTCAAAGGCAGAAGCTTGGCTACATGAACAGGCCCAGAAAGAAGGATGGAGTAAAGCCTCAAAATTGCAAGGAAGAAAGACTGCAGAGGGTCTTATAGGACTGCTGAATAAAGGCAACTCTGCAGTGTTAGTGGAAGTGAGTATACACCCTCTATTATACATGGAGACTAGGGTAGTGGAATGTATTAGCACCGCTATTTCTAGTACTGATAAGAATATAAAACCCCAATCTAATTTCAGTGTATAATTACTTTATGAAAATATTAGCAGTCCGCTTGATTGCATATTTTTTTCCAGAAAACTAAGAGCATAAAAACTGCAGAGCTTGTACTATTTCTATAATAATTAGTTGCTGGCAAATGACACACAATTCACACAACTTTAACCTAAGATTTACACACTCTTCCAAATTGAAAACTTTGTTAATAGTGTGCAAAGTCAACTATAAATAGAGATACCTCATGTTAAAGCTGAAGTGTAGTGTACTGTACACACATTTCATTTCCTTGTTACCACCTCCACCCTGATCATATGTTTTTCAAATAAACTCTTTTGAGACCCAGTGATATCCTTTAGGGAAGGGCAGACTCTTGTAGATATTACACCAGTCTACTTCAGAACTTTTTCCAGTATTGACAGATGAAAGGACACATGCCCAGAGTTCCTTTTTAGATGTGCCTGCTTCTCCTTGCTGGCCACTGGTTGGTGCAGACTTTAGCTGTGCAGTCTGCTGATTGATTTTGATCCTGCATATCAAAAGGGATGGCCAGGTATGTGTTCTTTCACATAAAGCTCCAGGACAAATCAAGATGATGGGTGGGGGGGAAACAAGTATGGATCAGAGAGAATTGATTGATGAATGACTGATGTCATTCAAACAGAAGGGGTTTAACCACTTCCGGATCGCCGCGTGTACATATACGTCGGCAGAATGGCACGGACAGGCACATCAACGTACCTGTACGTGCCTGCCTAGACGTGGGTCGGGGGTCCGATCGGGACCCCCCCCCCCCCCGGTACATGCGGCGGTTCCCATGGCTGTCCGAGCGATCCGGGATGAGGGGGCGGCTGTTCGTTTTTGTCCGCCCCCTCCGGATCGCTCTCAGCCAATCCGAGCGCTCCCCCTGCCTGTCACTTCCTCCTCCTGTGTAAACACAGGAGGAGGAAGTGATGTGATCTCTCCTCTCGGCGGGATTTTCAACCGCCGCTGAGGAGAGATCACATCACACAGTGAATCTGCACAACACTACACTGACACCAGTACACACAGGCACATTAACCCCTTGCGATCACCCCCCCCCCCCCGTCACAGTTTCACCTAATGCAGTGATCATATATGTACTGATCACTGCATTTAGTGTCAGTGTGACAGGCAGTTAGTGTTGGGTCCAGGGTAGCCCCCGTACCCCCCCTAATAAAGTTTTAACCCCTTGATCACCGCCCTAGTTAACCCTTTCACTCCCTATTGCCAGTGTCACTAAGCGATCATTTTTCTGATCGCTGTATTAGTGTCACTGTTCCCGCTAGATAGCTATTTTTTTTTTTTTATTACGATTTTTTTTTTTTTTTTTATACTAAAGACATGTGGCTGAATAAATTTTGGCCTAAATGTTTGACTAAAATTTTGTTTATTTGATTTTTCCTATAACAAAAATAAAAAAATATTGTTTTTTTTTTTCAAAAACGTCGCTCTATTTTTGTATATAGCACAAAAAATAAAAATCGCTGAGGCGATCAAATACCACCAAAAGAAAGCTCTATTTGTGGGAAGAAAAGGACGCAAATTTTGTTTGGGAGCCACGTCGCACGACAGCGCAATTGTCTGTTAAAGCGACGCAGTGCCAAATTGTAAAAACCCCTTGGGTCATTTAGCAGCATATTGGTCCGGTCCTTAAGTGGTTAAAGGCTATATTGTGAAGATACAATTTTGCAGGGAATTGAGAGAAGTGTAGGAGTAAACAGAAGGCTGGAGCTCAGCTTTAAATATAAATAGCTCAGAATAAATGAAAATGAAATAAAATGATTTAGTTTAAATACTTGGCTTTTTAAGCCTCTACGTGGCGCTCCTCTTCCATGTTAAATGACATCCAGTGTGCCGCTGTACAGAATGTTACTCATATGACATTATGTGAGCAATATTCTATGTTGAGGGCTACTGACACCAGATGGAAAGAGAAATGACCGGACCATCCAGAAGACTTATGTGTAAGGGGACAGGGGGCGGGTTCAGTGTCCATGTGCTTTAACTTTGCAAGGCTTGGATGAAGAATGGCCCATTCCATCTTTAATGTGGAATAAACAAAGAACTGAGGGATTAAAAGTAGAATATCCATAATGGTCTTGTGGGAGATGAGGGGACACAAATTTCCAAGAAACTGGTGGGATTTTAAAGCAAAGTTTCAGCCTCTAAACAAAAATGTTTTAAAGTCAGCAGCTACAAATAATGTAGTTGCTGACTTTTAAAATAAGGACACTTACCTGTCCAACGATCCAGCCATGTTGGTCACCTGAAGCCTTATAGGTCCAATGGCTCGGGTGCAGGTGCCGGCATTACAACTAAGGGAAACCAGTAGTGAAGCCTTCAGGTTTCCCAGTTGGTTTCCTACTGCGCATGCACAAGTTGCGCTGTGCTTTCTGAATGGCCCAGTCGTTTTCTCGGACACACACAAGTCCTAGAAGGCAGTGGGGAGAAGTAAGGGGCCATTGAAAATGCAGAGATGAGGTACCTTGGCATGGTAGGATGAAAGTCTAGCTGGAGAACAGCAAGAAAAGATACAAAACGACAAGAAAATTAAAATAAATGAGGGGGGGGGGGAGGGGGGTTGGGGTGCTCAATTGTTCTAGAGCTACTTTAATTCTAGCCTGGAACTCTGCTTTACTTTATCACTGATCATCCAAAAGAGTTGATCTTGAACAATGTAAAGCCCTGGTTCACACTGGTGCATTTTGATATGTCAAATCGGCAGTATTTGCTGGCAATGGCACCGCCCTAATCGGTGCAACACCACATCTGCGACGCTGCACCGGTTTCAAAAAGTAGTTTCTGTACTCCTTTTTGCAATTTCGGAAAGGGGTTTACATTGACATCTGTGCAGAAACTGCACAGATGTCTCTGTAATCGCGGCCGAAATCAGGGCTGACAGGCGGGAGTGAAATCCGGCTGCGGCTTCATTCCCGCAGCCCAGTGTGAACCTGGGCTAAAGGAGTTGCCTTTGTTAAATATAAGAATATTATTGAATGCTCTTTCTTGATTTTAATTGGAAATCGTGAGTCAGGAGAACCAGACTGTTGCCTACTTGAAATGCCTTTACCGATTATTAGAACTACAAGAAACGCTATTGATTTTTCCAGGTGAACTGTGAAACAGACTTTGTTGCCAGGAATGTGAAGTTTCAGCAGCTGGTCCAGCAGGTGGCAGTCTCGACACTAAAGCATTGCCATAGTACAGAAAGTAACCAGACCTCCTACTTGAAGGTGAGATGTTGGAGACAACACATTTTAAGATTTCTAGATTAATAGGTAATAGCTTCTAGGTACAGATATATGGGGACTCAGATTGCCGTCTTATGTTTGATGTAAGCCACTGACCCAGAACAAGTATGACCCTGCAAAGAAAATACTTCACTATCCTCTTCAGCTCTGGCAACTGTTTACCTCTTATGGAGCGGAGCAATCTTCACAGTTTAGCAATTTGCCATTACTTTTGTTATAAGATACTGTAGTGTATGTAATATTAAATATTCTTTGTGTTCCTGTTATTACAACACCAGATTTATGTAGATGTTGTATTTTTATTATAGTTGGCTAAAATATGAAGTTGACCACAGAGGCCCAGATAGTTGATGTTTCACATGTACTTTAAAAAGGATATTGGAGAAGTACAGAGAAGGGCAACCAAACTGATAAGAGGCATGGAGGAGCTCGGCTATGAGGAAAGACTAGAAGAACTAAATGTTCTCACTCTTGAGAAGAGGAGATTAGGGGGGGGGGGGAGGGGAGGGATATGATAAACATGTACAAATATATAGGGGGGGTCCATATAGTGAACTTGGTGTTGAGTTATTCACTTTAGGATCAACACAAAGGACAAGGGGGCACTCTTTATGTCTAGAGGAAGAAAGATTTAATCTCCAAATACGGAAAGGTTTCTTCACAGTAAGAGCTGTGAAAATGTGGAACAGACTCCCTCCAGGCGTGGTTCTGGCCAGCTCAGTAGATTGCTTTAAGAAAGGTCTGGATTCTTTTCTAAATGTACAGAATATAACTGGGTACTGACATTTATAGGTAAAGTTGATCCAGGGAACATCTGATTGCCTCATGGGGGGATCAGGAAGGTTTTTTCCCCTGCTGTAGCAAATTGGAACATGATCTGCTGGGGTTTTTCTACTTCCTCTGGATCAACTGTGGGTATAGAATTGGGTATATGGGACTGTTAGATATTTATATTTTTCATTTTTTTATGGTTGAACTTGTGTCTTTTTTCAACCTGACTAACTATGTAACTATGTACACTGTAGACCAAGGATATGCAATTAGCGGACCTCCAGCTGTTGCAGAACTACAAGTCCCATGAGGCATAGCAAAAATGGCTGAAGGTCTGCTTTAAATTATTAAAGTCTACCTTTTTTGCAATATAATATTTTTTTTTTTTTCCTAGTGCTGAAGTTTAATCTGTTAATTTTTTGCTTGCCCTAGATCAGGGATATGCAATTAGCGGACCTCCAGCTGTTGCCAAACTACAAGTCCCATGAGGCAAAGCAAGACTCTGACAGCATCAAGCATGAAACCCAGAGGCATGATGGGACTTGTAGTTTGGCAACAGCTGGAGGTCCACTAATTGCATATCCCTGCCCTAGATCCTTCCTCTCACCTCCTTCTGTTTTTTATTTTCTTTACATTCCTTATTTTAGACCCTGTGACACCATTACCGAAACTCTTTGCTTTCTAATGCAGGCAAACCATGGCTGGTGGGGGTGGTCAGCAGGATGCTATACATAGCTTCATAAAGATATCACCCCACCATGCCTTAGTACTCCTCCCAAGAGCCCTCAGCCATGTTACAAGTAGCGAGTTGGCACTTAGGAGGCGTTATGCACATATCAAAATGCATTAATGGGGGGTGTCAGTCTGGAGGTGTTGGCTTTCATAGACAGAATGTCTGTATGAAGCTCATGGTATACAGTGATACCTCGGTTCACGAACGCTTCTGTTCACGAACAACTCGGTTCACGAACAGAAAAGTTCATATAAATATGCTCCGGTTCACGAACTCCGCCTCGGTTCACGAACAGGAGCCGCGGCCATTTTAATGCTATTTCCAGGCTGTCACATGGTCGTGACTTCCTGTAGGAAGATCGTGGAGAGAAGAAGACACACAGAAAGAAGTGTACTGCGAGTACTGTGCATACATTTCAAGGTATTTTTTGATTTTTGGTGTGCTTTTTAGCACATACAGTACTGTACTGTTCTTGCTGTTCTTGCTGTATTGTACAGTTCACTGGACACCCAATATGGCTCCCAAGAAGCATAGTGGAAAGAAGAAAGTGCGGAGCAGCAATGAAGGTGACAAGAACAGCAATGCAGGTGACAATGTGCAAAGTGGAAATGCAAGTGACAATGTGCAAAGGGGAAATGCAAGTGACAATGTGCAAAGTGGAAATGCAAGTGACAATGTGCAAAGGGGAAATGCAAGTGACAATGTGCAAAGGGGAAATGCAAGTGACAATGTGCAAAGGGGAAATGCAAGTGACAATGTGCAAAGTGGAAATGCAGGTGACAAGAATGTGCAGCGCAAGCATGGGGGCAAAAAGAAAGTGCAGAGCAGTAGTAAAGGTGACAGCAAGGTTGTGAAGAAAATAACCATTGAGCTGAAGAAGGAAATTATAGAAAAGCATGACCGTGGTATTCGTGTGACTGATCTGGCCTCGGAGTACAAGATGGCAAAGTCAACAATCTCGACTATTCTGAAAAACAAAGCCGCCATCAAAGGAGCTGATGTTGCAAAAGGAGTAACAATGTTAACCAAGCAGAGGACGCAAGTGCTGGAAGAGGTGGAAAAACTTTTGCTTGTGTGGTTGAATGAGAAACAGCTGGCAGGTGATAGCGTTAGTGAAGCTATGATCTGTGAGAAAGCCAGGAAATTGCACAGTGATTTACTGCAAAGAAGCCCCTCTACAACTGCAGCAAGTGACGAATTTAAAGCCAGTAGGGGGTGGTTTGAAAAATTCCGCAGGAGAAGTGGCATCCACAGTGTGATTAGACATGGTGAGGCTTCCAGTTCTGACAAGGCCGCAGCAGAAGCCTACAAGTTAGACTTTGCGGAATTCATGAAGACAGAAGGATACGTCCCTCAACAAGTGTTCAACTGTGATGAAACAGGGCTCTTCTGGAAAAAAATGCCGAACAGAACCTATATCACGCAGGAGGAAAAGGCACTACCAGGGCACAAGCCCATGAAGGACAGATTGACCCTTTTGCTGTGTGCCAATGCAAGCGCCGATCTGAAAATTAAACCACTACTGGTGTACCATTCTCAGACCCCTCGTGCATTTAGGGAACAAAATGTGAACAAGGCCAGACTGCCCATCATGTGGAGAGCCAATGCCAAAGCTTGGGTCACAAGGCAATTGTTTATGGAATGGCTGCACGAGGTGTTTGCACCCACCGTCAGAAAATATCTTTCTGATAACCAGCTGCCTGAAAGGTGCCTTCTTCTGATGGACAATGCCCCGGCACACCCTCCAGCCTTGGTGGATGATATGGATGCTGAGTATGACTTCATCAAGGTAAAGTTCCTCCCCCCCAACACAACACCACTTCTGCAGCCCACGGACCAGCAAGTCATCTGCAACTTCAAGAAGCTGTACACAAAGGCGCTCTTCACTAGGTGTTTTAATGTCACTGAAGAGACGTCCTTGACTTTGAAAGACTTCTGGAAGAAACATTTCAATGTTGCCCACTGCATTAACCTCATTGACAAAGCCTGGGAAGAGGTCACTCCCCGAACCCTAAATTCAGCCTGGAGGAAACTGTGGCCAGAATGTGTCGCTGAACGTGAACATGACATTGAAGTGCCTGATGCTGAGGTAGTGGAGGAAATTGTGTCCATGGGCAAGAGTATGGGTCTGGACGTTGATGGTGCTGATGTGGAAGAGCTTGTTGAGGAACATAGGGAGGAGCTGACCACGGAAGAACTTTCTGAACTCCACAGTGAGCAGCAGAAGGCACTTCTTGAGGAGCATTCCACTGAGGAAGAGGAAGAAAGGGAGGAGGTTAGCAGTGATGCCATAAAATCCATTATGCAAAAATGGAATGAGTGCCATGATTTTTTTGAAAAGCACCACCCCAACATAACTGTCGTGAACAGAGTGTTAAATCTCATGAATGATAATGTGGTCTCTCATTTCCGGAGGGTTATGCAGCGCAGGAAGAGACAAGTGACATTGGACAGATTTTTCAGCAAAACTGAGCCTGCAGCTAGGAGACAAAGGAGAGAGGAAACCCCTGAAGGAGATCCCCCTGATGTCCTTATGGAGGGGGACTCTCCCTCCAAACAATAACTGCCTTCCTCCATGCCAGAAGTCATCTCAAGCAAGATTAGTGTCCTCTCTTTATACATTACTATACTGTACTAATGTGTATTGTAATTTTTTTCATATTTTTGTGCTTCAAAAACCCCCAAAAAAAGGTCAGCACGGATTAACCGGATTTACATTGAACCCTATGGGAAAATGTGCCTCGGTTCGCGACCAATTCGGTTCGCGACCAGAGTCAGTTCACGAATTAAGTTCGTGAACCGAGGTATCACTGTACATTGAAATTGGAGTAAGCAATATTGGTACAAGAGAAGGAGCCTGTATAGCTGTGCAGGACAGGAGGTAAAGCAAGAGTTTGGTTCTAAAGTCAACCTTTCCTAAAAGATTACAAGGGCTGCTTTTGCAGACATCCTAAAAATGCAGATCCATTGGTTTTACCATTTTCATTAACCTGTGGAAAATCTGGAAGGTCATAAATATCTCTGCATACTTGTTCTAGGTTAATGACTCAAACTGTTAAATCGAGCGAGTTGGCACGTCAAGTGATTTCAGAATGAGAAGTCACATCCATGTTTTTCTCCCATTAAAGGCATAAAATCTAACAAAGAACAACACAAAAATGTATTAGAAATGAATGTATATGCGCCTCCTTTTTTTTATCCGCTTGCTTCCTTATCTGCAGTTCTAATCTATCATGCACACAGTAGTTTTACATTCATTTTTCATTACTATAGGGTTCCCTTGCTGAAGAAGAGTTATTACAAATGAAGACAGAAGAGTCCTTATTAAAAGATCTTCTTGCAATGACGATCGGTAAGAAATAAGAAATGTTTTATTTTCCTATATGTATGTTAGAGTAGTGATATGTGGTCTGATGTTCCACTTCTGAAAGAAAATGGTGTGAGTTTGTGCTGCCTTGTCATTTATTTGTATTCTTTTAACTTTCTTTTATCTGTTTTGTAGGAAAACTGGGCGAAAACATGACCATGAAGAGAGCTGCATGGGTCACTGTCCCTTCTAGTATGTTTATTGGTTCATACATGCATGGCTCCCTACCTGCAGATACGCCTTCCTTGGCTAACATGGCATTTGGGAAGTATGGAGCCTTGGTTGTTTGCAAGCAAAATGATAACTGCAAAAGCAACATTACTGAATTGGGGCGTAGACTGGGCCAACATGTGGTGGGCATGAGCCCATCGACCCTGGGTTCTCTAGAAGATGAGTCTACTGGGGAGATGGAAACCAGGATGCTGGCCCAGCCTTTCCTACTGGAGCCCAGCCTAACTGTAGGACAGTATCTGCAGCCACATGATGTTGAAGTGTTGGATTTTGTACGCTTTGAGTGTGGGGAAGAAACGCAGACCACACAGTCCAACCAGTCCTAGTGCGTCATAACATTCTCATTCTGGAAAGTATGAACAATGTAAAGTGTATATATATATCCCCCCCCCCCCACCCCTCCCCAGTGAAAAATAAAAAAATATACCCTTTTCACTATTATGTGCTCTTCTAATTTGTCAAGTTAAAGCAACAAGTAGTTATAAATTATACCTAGGATTTAAAAAAAACAACCTCTATAGATAAGATTATTCCATTTGAATTTCTTTACATGTCTAGACAGGTATAGCTTGCCTGCAATTTGCAATTCTGATGCCTCTCCACAACCACAGCATGCCTGCAGTCTGCTCCATTGAATGCTCAAAATGTATGCATGCAAGATGAAAAAAGAAACACTTGTGTGTGTTTTAAGACTTCCATCCTTTGTACAAACCTATTGAAGACCAGGCTCAGTGACCAAGTTCGCTAAATATGTTGGTATCACATGGGATAAACTATTGCACTTTGTATGCTTTGCCGGTTACAATCGATTTAAATTTATCGCTCTTGTCTGGTGAGTTGAACAATAGCGACATCTAGTGCTTCAACATGGTAATGATCCTTTGGTTAGGAGACCGAGTCTTGCTCATTAAAGCTATGAAACAAATATTGTGATAAGAGGCTGTTGAGTGAGGGACGTTTTTTACTAATACAACAGCCAGCATATAAAATGTAATCTCTGGTCTGTGGTAAGAGTCTGAATTTTGAAGTATCTGACTATGGATCAAATGATTTTGTTACTGTATAATCTTTACTTGTCTAAAAAATGTTAAAGCGGTGGTTCACCCTAAAAAACAAGTTTCTACCATGAAATTCAGCATACTAGCGTGAGCTACAGTATGCCTTTATTTATTTATTTTTTGCAGCGTACTCAGTTTAATCCCGTAGTTAAGTTTCAGACTCCCCGCGGGGAATGGGCGTTCCTATGCAGAGGGGAACATGATTGACGGCCGGCTATGGCGCGTCACGCTTCCCGTAAATAGCCGGAGTAGGACTCGGCTCTTCACGGCGCTATATGGCGCCTACGCACAGACTAGGAGCTGACTGCGCAGGCGCCGTGAAGAGCCAAGTCCTATTTCGGCTATTTTCGGGAAGCGTGACGCGCCATAGCCGGCCGTCAATCATGTTTCCCTCTGCATAGGAGCGCCTACTCCTCGCGGGGAGTCTGAAACGTAACTACGGGATTAAACTGTGAGTACGGCGCAAAAAAATAAAATGAAGGCATACTGTAGCTCGCGCTAGTATGCTGGATGACATGGTAGAAAAAAAAAAAAAAATTTTTTAGGGTGAACCCCCGCTTTAAATAGACTGAACATTCCCTTTTTAAATGTACATATCAGGGAGTTTCCGAGGATTGGGTCCGCCTGAAAAAATGACAGGTGGTCCTATCGGGCCAGCCATTGTCCCCTTTGGGTTGGAGGATGTCAGCTGATGTGTGTCCGCTGACCTCCGATCCGTCAAAATCTGCTGAAAACGGACGTATGGCGCTACGTTCGTCACCTGTCCAATGAGTCGGATCGGATGAAAATGGATTGGCTGTAATCTCCTCATAGAGGAGAGCGGGATTCTGACATGTTCGTCTTTGCACAATGAGAAGCGACAAACCTTTCACCCCCCTGCTCAGCGGGGATCAGCGGAGCCCGTCAAATTGGATCTGCCCCGTGTGAAAGGGGCCTTAAGGTTGCCTAAAATGTAAACTAGGTAGGTATTCTTCGCTCTAAAAGCTGAACCACCATTTCAGCAGCCTACACAGGAGCATAGGTGCTGGCAGTGTTATTGCAGACGGCTCCACTTTTTTTTTTCCTACCAAAGGAAAATTTAAACTAATTTGTAGCCTGGACTGCATCTGAGCATCTTAAAGTAGTTGTAAAGGCAGTTTTTTTTTTTTATCTTAATGCATTCTATGCATTGAGATAAAAAAAAAAAAACTTTGTGTGTAGCAGCCTTCTGCAAGTATAGCTACAATATGTAAAATATAAAAAATAAGTGTCTGTTTAAAAAACAGTAATACACTGTTTCGCCATGTACTGCACATGCTCCGTTGCTCTCTATTTTTAGGCACTGCTGAGTTTGTAGAGACCAATCTGCTGACAGCCTTTTAAGCAGAATTAAACCCTCCTATCCTTTACAGCCAAGGAATCTGCTTCTGTTTGATCTGCAGCTGCCATGGTGCTTCACATACGTTCAGTTATTACACCAGCTGTTTGATGGTTTGGTTGAGCACACAAGCAAATGTGACAGCAATCCCAGCATTCCAGGAATGTAACTGTTTTTTTTTAAACTGTTAAATTGATGGGTTAATTCTGCTTTATGATTTACTGCTGTTCAGGGGCTCTGGGCTTCAGCAAAATGGCAGCCTCTGGCAAGGAGAAAGAGGAGCAATGCTGGAGACAATTTACAGCATACTAATTTTGGGAGAATAATTATTAATGTGGAATGTATGTTCCTTGCTAAAGAACATTGGGGCAGATCCTCGTACCTTTGCGCCGGGCGCAGCGTATCTAAGATACGCTACGCCGCCGTAACTTATCTTTTTTTTTTTTTTTCGAATCCTGAAAGGAATCGTGCCGTAAGTTACAGCGGCGTAGTGTATCTCTGGCGGCGTAAGGGCGCGGAATTCAAATGGATGTAACGGGGACGTGTTTTATGTAAATACGTCGTGACCCGACGTAAACAACGTTTTTTTTTTTACCTGCGCATGCGCCGTCCGTGGGGGTATCCCAGTGCGCATGCTCGAAATTAAACCGGAACCAGCCAATGCTTACAACGGTGACGTCATTGTACGCAAATTCCTATTCGCGAACGACTTGCGCAAACGACGTAAAAAATTCAAAATTGTACGCGGGAACGACGGCCATACTTAACATTGAGTACGCCTCAGAACAGCAGCTTTAACTATACGCCGGAAGAAGCCGAACGCAAACAACGTAAAAAAATGCGCCGGCCGGACGTAAGTTCGTGGATCGTCGTAAATAGCTAATTTGCATACTCAACGCCGAAATCGATGGGAACGACACCTAGGGGCCGCCGAAAAATTGCAGCTTAGATCCGACGCCTGTCGGATCTAGCCGAGATGCCGTCGTATCTTGTTTTGTGGATACCAAAACAAAGATACGACGTGCAAAATTTGAAATTACGCGGCGTATCAAGAGATACGCCGGCGTAATTTCTTTGTGCATCTGCCCCAATATCTTTTATCAAGTTATGGGTAAAGTTAAGCTCTAAGCTGGCTGTACATTCTGTCAAAATGTCTTCCAGTTTAGCAGAGACGAGCCAAACTTCAATCCGTGAATGGTCACTGTGGTTCAATAGAAGTCAATCTACTGATCACATCTACTATTTTTTTGCTCAATCAGCACTACAGGCAATAGACTGCAGTGCTGATCAGTGTATTTAGATGGCAGGGAAGTCTCCCTGCTGTCAGAATACTAAGACACAGTGGGGAGATTTCCCCCATCCACACATTCGAGTCAGTTTTTTTCAACTTGCTGGTTGAAAGAAAATAACAGACTCGTCTATGGCCAGGCACTATTTTTTACTTTCATGAGACCCAAACTGAATCTTGGTCATATAGACATTTAACCACTTCAATACCCGCCCATTGTCATTTGACGTCCACAGATGGGATCTCCCATCCTGGGTGGACGTCAAATGACGTCCTGGGCTTTGCGGGTGAATATCTGAATAATGCCTGCAGCCAGAGGCATCATCCAGATATCCTTTTGTTCTGCCGGCGATTCTGCGCAGCATAAGAACGATCATAGCGGTGGTTCCGCCACTTGATCGTTCTTACAGGCGGCGGGAGGGGACATCCCCCCCCCTCCCGCCACCATCCGGTGCTTCTCCGGGCTCTCCCGCGCCATCGGGGGCCCGGAGAAAGAATCGTTCCGGCGCTCGCAGGAAGCATAGAGATGACTGGTGACCAGATGGTCACCAGTCATCTCTATGACCGTCGGAGGACCCGGGCGCGATGTGATGACGTCACGCCCGGGTCCCCGTAAGTAAACAAAGCCGCGATTGCGGCTAGTAAGCAACAGTATTCATGAGATCAGTGAATTTTTTTTCACCAATCTCATGGTTTCCAGCCTGGGGGAGAGATGCAGGGTCTTATTGACCCCGCATCTCTCCATAAAGAGGACCTGTCACACACATTCCTATTACAAGGGCTGTTTACATTCCTTGTAATAGGAATAAAAGTAAAAAAAAAAAAATTAGAAAAGAAGTGTAAAAAATAAGTAAAAAAATAAATAAAAGAATAAAAAAAAACGCCCCTGTCCCCGGTAGCTCGCGCGCAGTAGCGAACGCACACGTAAGTCCCGCCGACATATGTGAACGCCGTTTAAACCACATATGTGAGGTATCGCCGCGTGCGCTAGAGTGCCAGCAACAATTCTAGAACTAGATCTCCTCTGTAAATCTAAACTGGTAACCTGTAAAAAAAAATTAAAGCGTTGCCTATGGAGATTTTTAAGTACCGAAGTTTGGCGCCATTCCATGAGTATGCGCAATTTTAAAGCGTGACATGTTAGGTATCTATTTACTCGGTGTAACATAATCTTTCACATTATACAAAAAAATTGGGCTAACTTTACTGTTTTGTTATTTTTTTAATTCATGAAACAATTTTTTTCCAAAAAAAGGGCGTTTGAAAAATTATTGCGCGAATACCGTGCAAGATAAAACGTTGCAATGGCCGTCGTTTTATTCCCTAGGGTGTCTGCTAAAAAAACATATATAATATTTGGGGGTTCTGCGTAATTTTCTATCAAAAGAATAATGATTTTTACATGTAGGAGAGAAGTGCCAGAATAGGCCCGGTAATGAGGTGTGTATAAAAGCCCTGTATTGAAGTGGTTAAGGATGGGTCCACACTATAACACACAGCGGCTCGCAGCAGGAGTCTGACGCATCTCCATTTATTGTTTTGGGTCAGATTTCAGGCTGAATTAGAAACTGAAAGGGCGCACAGCGTTCCTGTGCAATTCGCACCGGAGCCACCGCAGAGATGTGTGAACTGGCTCCATAGAGAGTCGGTCACAATCTCCTGCAATGCGAATTGGATATGGAGAAATCTGCATAGGTGTGAACCCAGCCTGACAGTTGTATGGCTGAGGGGTTAGGGGTTAGTGCTACAAAAGTCAGGGTTTAAATTTTACGTGGAGAGAAGCTAAGACTTGGGACCCAGTAAACAGCCTAGAGTTAGGATTCATCATCCTCCATAGGCACAGAGGAACTGATCTGAAGGTGAGTGCAGTTACTTGGAAATACCATAGAGTTCTTGCTACTTTGAGCAGATTTCTCTCTTGAATATGCTGTCCCTTCAGTTATATGTAAAGTCAATTACCACTAAGTGAAATTTCAGTTTTCTTGCCCCAGAGCTTGAAAATAAAAATTTTTTTGGCTTTTGAGCAGATAATAGGCTTTAGGGGTTACCTTATTTTGACTAGGAAAATAAATGGCAAGTTGGTACATATAAAAAAAATTAAGATTATGCTGCATGTTTGCTTTAAGCCAACTGTCTTTTGTTAACCTTTGTCTTCCGGTTATGACCATATTATGGTTGTAAGAAACAACTTGGCTATTATGGACTCTCTGGTTTTTATAAAACAGTGGGCATTCATATTGAAGATCAATGCACCTACAGCCGTGGCCAAAAGTTTTGAGAATGACACAAATATAAATTTTCATAAAGTCTGCTGCCTCTGTTTTTGTAGATCTTTTTGTCAGATGTTACTATGGTATACTGAAGTATAATTACAAGCATTTCATAAGTGCCAAAGGCTTTTATTTCCAGCCACATTAAGTTATACAAAGAGTCAATATTTGCAGTGTTGCCCCTTATTTTACATGACCTCTGTAATTTGCCCTGGCAATCAACTTCTGGGCCACATCCTGACTGATGGGAGATTCCTGGCCATGGACCCAAAATGTCAATGTTTTGTTCCCCAAGCCACTTGGTTATCACTTTTTGCCTTTTGGCAAGGTGCTTCATCATACTGGAAAAGACATTGTTCATCACCAAATTGTTCTTGGCTGGTTGGGAGAAGTTGCTCTCGGAGGATGTATTTGTACCGTACTTTATTCATGGCTGTGTTCTTAGGCAAAATTGTGAGTGAGCCCACTCCCTTGGCTGAGAAACAACCCCACACATGAATGGTCCCAGGATGCTTTACTGTTGGCATGACACAGGACTGATGGTAGTGCTCACCTATTCTTCCCAGGACAAAGGTTTTCTCTGAATGCCCCAAACAGTCAGGGAATTCATCAGAGAACATCACTCTACCCCAGTCCTCAGCAGTCGAATCTCTGTACTTTTTGCAGAATATCAGTCTGTCTCTGCTGTTTTTTCTGAAGAGAAGTGGCTTCTTTGCTGCCCTTCTTGACACCAGGCCATCCTAAAAAGGTCTTTGCCTCACTGTGTGTGCAGATGTACTCGCACCTGCCTGCTGCTATTCCTGAGCAAGCTCTGCACTGGTGGTGTCCAGATTCCTTAGCTGAATCAACTGTAGGAGACGGTCCTGGCGCTTGCTGGACATTCTTGGGCACCCTGAAGCAAATGCCATGGAAATGTTTTTTTGGGGGGGATTAAGTTAATTTTCATGGCAAAGAGGAACTTTTCAATGAATCTGATCATTCTTCATAACATTCTGGAGTATATACAAATTGTCATCATAAAAACTGAGGCAACAGACTTTGTTAAAATTTATATTTGTGTGATTCTCAAAACTTTTGGCCACGGCTGTACAAGGCAGGTCAGCATAACTAAAGCAACAACCATGTAAGCGTCTCATTATTTTTACTGTTTCAAATTGATCAAGGTGAATTCTGATTTCTGTCAACACTGTATTTCTTTTTCGTACATCACGGGGGACACAGAGTGGCATAGTAATAACTATGTGGGTTATAGGTCTACCTTCAAGTGAAGGACACTGGCACACCCAAGACAGGAAGTCCCCTCCCCTATATAACTCCTCCCATACAGGGAGTACCTCAGTTTTTTTTCGACAGTGTCTAAGGTGTTGGTCACAGTTACAATGTGTTATGAAGAGCTCCGCTGGAAGATCCTTCTGGATCAAGCAAGTTATACACCGGATCCATCCAAAGTGCCACTGAGGCCAAAGTGGATGGTGCCCCGGTAAAGAACAACAGGGTTTGCCTGAAATGCCTCTTAGGAGGGCTGTATCCTGAGTTTCCAGTACTTTGGTAATGACAAATACCCAAAGTTTTCCTGCAGGATGCGATACAGGTCCAGAGGAGTGGAAATCCTAACTAGGAACCCGATCCTTGAAGGTCTATTGACATGACCTGCCGTGAGGGGAGAAGATTGGGTCTGTCTGCAGCGGGAAAGGCAAGCGAAGGTCCCCGAAGAACTTGGTTAATTCAGAAAACCTTCTTTGAGCAATTGTGTCATGCCTGTAATTGCCACTAGAGGGTGTTGGCATACCTTGCCTTCACATGTCTGCTTTGCTCTGTGTGCTGGGAGATTTGTCTGTATTTGCTGTTTTATTTACAGCCACTGCTCACTTTAAGGGGGGGGTCCTTGTGTGCCGTTCACGGCCGACTTGTAATGCTGGCTGACTAGTGAGGCATCCTCCGGAAAATTCCGCCCCTCGAGCGGCTTTGCAGCGAGCCTCGGTGTTCTCTCCCTTCTCCCGTCCTTTCTCACCATTTCCTGCAGCGGCACTGACACGTGCGAGAATGGTTCAATAAATAAAAGCATTGCAGGAAGGTGAAAGGGGTGGGGCTTAATGTAGCGGCCGTGGCATGTCCAGCATCCTCGCTGGAGACTCGGCGTAGGCGCAAGACGGCACTAACCAATAAAGCCTCTGAGTTTGCAAACAGTCTGGCTGGTGGAGGGACACAGCAGCGTTTTGGAAAAGGCATACAGGCTGGTAATACAGGCATCCCCATTGACACATTTATTGCTCTGCATCAGGCTGATCTTTTGATGGCAGCATTTCGCTGGACTATAGCTCAGCAGTAGATGCAAGTTTAGGTGCAAGTACCTCTGGTTTTGTACTTGGGACTATGCCATCCCAAGAACTCTGTGGTTAAGCTTCCTAAGAAGCAAAGGGTATCACCATCGGGCTCTGAGGATCTCGGTCATGCCTCCGCAGGTCTATCCTCCCCTGATAAGTCAGATGTAGTTGCCCAGGGTGAGCCATCAGGGCTGTTGGGTTCTGCAGTTGCCCTCAGTCCACCTGCTCCTGTTTTTGTTACAGAAGAGACTTTGACCTCAGTCCTGGGGGGGTTAGAAGAGAGGTTTACAGCATTGTTTGCATCTTCCCTTTCTGGCAAGAAGTGTGACAAATTGCCCTCTCTCCCCTTGGGCTCCCTAGTAGCAAAACGGCAATACCCGGAGGAGGTTGATTTACCCTTAGGGGATCAGGAAGAAGCACATTCTGATATGTCTGCCTCAGAGGAGTCGACGATAAAAGAACCTTTTTCAGCCTCACAATTTGAAAGATTGATGATGCAGTCCTTTTACAGAGATGGTTTGTGCGGCATTTAAATTGTCCCTAACAGAGCCAGTGGGTAGGCCTGTCTCTTCCTTTGGTTCATTGAAGGCTCCACAGGCTATTTCTACCTTCCCTGCCCATCCTCTACTAGAGGAGCTTATCTATCAGGATTGGGATCATCCAGATAAGAATTTCCTTCCTCCTAAGAAATTTTCTGAACTTTATCCCATGGAGGAGAAGTTCACCAAAAGGTGGAGTGTGCCAGCAGTAGACACCGCTATCTCCTGTGTGAATAGGTACCCAACTTGTCAGGTGGGCAATGTACAAATGTTTAAAGATCCCACGGATAAAAGATTGGAAACTTTGTTAAAGACCTCTTTTTCTGTCGCAGGGGCAGTAGCTCAGTCTGCGGTGGCAGCTATAGGCGTCTGCCAAGCCCTGAAGGATCAAATGAAGCAGGTTCTCAAGGAGATCCCTTCTCAGCAGGCTTGAGACTTGGCTGAATTGCCAAGGGCGTTATGTTTTGCGGTTGATGCCTTTTTAAAGATTTATTTCATCAGGCCTGACTCTCCTGTTGGTACATATGCGTAGGCTTCTGTGGTTAAAGAATTGGTCTGCTGAGGCACCCTTTTGGACTGGCCACAGCACCTTGGGTGTTCACAAAGGTTTTGGCCAAGCTAAGGGCTCAAGGTATAACAATAATGGCATACATAGATGATTTACTGTTGGTGGATCAGTTGATAGCCAGCTTAAACCAGGCGGTGTGCAGCACAGTCAAGTATCTAGAACAGTGGTTCTCAACCTGGGGGTCGGGACCCCCTTGGGGGTCGAATGATGATTTGCCAGGGGTCACTAAATCCTGGTCTGTTTCTGAAGACCGTAGCGCTTTCCCAGCATTTTTCTTGGCCGCCCAGCTGGGCTGTTCCTGGAGCCCGCGGGCACCCACTCAGCCTCTTTGCAGCCGCCTGTTCAGTTCACGCCATGGCTGGGGGGCAGAGACCAGAAGTCAGCTGACTGGTGAGGAACGTGAAGTGGGAGGGGCTGAAAGAGACCTTATCTCCTGATTTCAGCATAGGTGTCACTGCTGCGAGACACTACTGTAGTACGGGTTCCACGTTACGAAAATAATTTTACTGTTAGGCCCCGTACACACGGTCAGACAAAACCGATGAGAATGGACCGAGGTTCAGTTTCATCGGTCCAAACCGACAGAGTGTATAGCCCATCGGTCTGTTTTCCTTCGGTCCAAAATTTTAAAACATACTTCAAAACTGAACCAATGGACCGCTGCCCGATCGGTCCAAACCGATGGTTAGTACAGAAAAGCATCGGTTCAAAACCCGCGCATGCTCAGAATCAAGTCGATGCATGCTTGGAAGCATTGAACTTCGTTTTATTCAGCACGTCATGTGTTTGACGTCACCGCGTTCTGACCCGATCGGTTTCTGGAACGATGGTGTGTTCCATTCCAGGTTGGGGAGCAGTCCTAGGAAACGTAACTCTCCAGGGCAAGTAGTCCGGTTTCAAGAAGACCTTGCCCATCAACGTTTTGGAAATTTAGGCAGTTTGCTTGGCTCTGAGGGCCTGGACGTTCGAGTTACAGGATCACCCTGTCGGTATTCAATCCGACAATGCCACAGCTGTGGCCTATATCAATCACCAAGGAGGTACCAGGAGTCACGCTGCCCAAAGGGATGTGAATCAGATCCTAGTCTGGGCAGAAGGGCATGTTCCTTGCATATCTGCAGTCTTTATTCCAGGGATAGAGAATTGGCAGGTGGACTTCTTAAGTCACCAGTAGTTGTATCCGGGGGAGTGGTCACTTCACCCTGACATCTTTCTGGCCATATGTCAAAGATGGGGGGTGATCTGTTGGGACATAGATCTGTTGGCGTTCAGATTCAACGCAAAGGTGAACAACTTTGTGTCATGAACAAGGGACCCACTCGCATACGGGACGTTAAGGTAACTCCTTGGGATCAGTTTTCTCTGATTTATGTGTTTTCCCAAATTCAGCTGTTACCTCGGCTCTTTCGTAGGATCAGGATGAAGGGGAAGCCATTGATTCTAGTATCCCTGGCTTGGCTCAGAAGGTCCTGGTACGCAGAAATCATAAGGTTGTCCGTGGGGGACCCATGGACCCTTCCACTTCGCCCAGACCTACTCTCGCAAGGACCCATATTTTATCCTTCTATACAAACTCAAAATTTAGCGGTTTGGCTATTGAATCCCACATTCTAAAAAATTGGGGACTTTCTGATTCAGTAGTGTCTACCCTGATTAATGCTAGGAAGCCAGCTTCCAGAATCATATATTATAGGGTCTGGAAGGCATATGTGAAACTAAAGGATAGCATCCTTGTAAGTATGTCATTGGCAGAATTCTTGACTTTCTACAATTAGGTGTAGATATGAAGCTGGCCTTGAGTACTATCAAAGGTAAGGTCTCGGCCTTGTTGATTATTATTTTAAAGGCCACTAGCTATGCACTCTCTGGTGCAAGCTTTTTTGCAAGGGGTAACGCTGATCAATCCACCAGTTAAATCTCCCTTGTGTTCTTGGGACTTGAATTTGGTTCTGTCGGCATTACAAAAGCAGCCCTTTGAACCTTTACTTCACATTCCCTTAGTCCTTTTGACTAGGAATTTTTTTTTTTGGTAGCCATATCCTCGGCTAGAAGGGTATCAGAATTGGCCGCTCTTTCCTGTAAAGAGCCATATGTAATTGTTAATAAGGATAGAGTGGTTTTGTGTCCTTATCCAACTTTTCTACCTAAGGTAGCATCAGGTTTTCATTTGAACCAAGATGTAGTTCTCCCTTCTTTTTTCCCAGAACCTAGTTCTGCAGAAGAGAAATCTTTACATTCCTTGGTCTATCTGAAGGCTACTGCTTAGTTTCAGAAAAGGGATGTTTTGTTTGTACTGCCAGAAGGACCCAGGAAGGGTCAGCCAGCATTAAAATCTACTCTTTCCAAGTGGATTTGACAAGTTATTGTTCGGGCTTATGGTTTGAAGGGGACGGTTCCTCCCTTTAAAATTGGCACTCTACCAGAGCAGTCATTGCTTCTTGGGCAGTGCATCACCAAGTCTCCATGGCTCAGATCTGCAAGGTCGCAACTTGGTCTTTAGTTCAGTTCATACATTCACTAAATTCTATCAGTTGGATGTAAGGAGGCATGAGGAGATCGCCTTTGGGTGCAGTGTGCTGCAGTATAGGTCCCCACGTCTGATGGCGCCCTGTTATTTTTTTGGTGTCTCCCTCCCCTCATGGGCATTGCTTTGGGACATCCCACATAGTTATTACTATGCCGCTCTGTGTCCCGTGATGTACGAAAAAGAAAATAGGATTTTTTATAACCGCTTACCTGTAAAATCCTTTTCTTTGAGTACATCACAGGACACAGCTCCCGCCCCTCTTTCTTGGGATACTTATTGCTTTTCTACAAAAACTGAGGTACTCCCGGTATGGGAGGGGACTTCCTGTCTTGGATGTGCCAGTGTCCATCACCTGAAGGTAGGCCTTTAACCCACTTGGTTATTACTATGCCGCTCTGTGTCCCGTGATGTACTCGAAGAAAAGGATTTTACAGGTAAACTGTTATAAAAATCCTATTTTTAATTTGTGCTGTCTCAAAGAAAGTGCTTCAGTTAAAAATTGTTTCTAAATTGGCTACATAACGATAAAATTGTATTTCAATATCAGGAAAGCAACAAACCTTTATGTAAAATGGAAATTCAGGCTTATTGGAAAATGACTGGTTCACTGATTATTGGCCTCGTGCTCACTAAAGCTAGTTAAATTAGTCTGACATCTGGGTTTCCCATTCCTCAGTAATATAGGAAATGTTAAATGTTTTCAAAATAGGAAATCATTTATCTTATAAGTGATTCACCACTGATTCCTATAGAAACCAGCTGCGCTATCTCCCACTCATTAATTACTGCACGCACTGCTTCCTGGAAATATGGATTTTAGCCGGTCTGCATTTATTTTCTGCACCTATTACCAGTAAATATGCAAAATCCCACCAAAAAAAAAGGTTCTATGATGCTGTTATACTCCAAGAAATCTAAACAGCTTGCCATACCTTAGTAGTAAACTGGCTCAGCTGAGCCCTTCTTGCCTCCGCTCAAAGAGTTTTTGAATATGGAGACACGAATGGCAGGTTTCTAGCCTGGTTGGCAAAAGGGCAGTCCCTTACTACTCATATAGGCAGCATTGGGGTTGTGGAGGGTTGTTTACTTCCCCCCCCCCCCCCCAGACCTTAATAATGTCCGGTGTTTTTTTTCCATACTTATACTCCTCTGGAGCCCTGTTTTCGGTCACAGACTTTACTACCTTTCTTGACACCGTTCCCTTTCCCACGCTGGACACTGTAGCTTGGGAGCACCTGGAGGCCGACATCTCTTTAGAGGAGGTTCAAGAGGCGATAGGTTGTCTCCAGGGTGGGAAATCGCCAGTGCAGACGGACTCCCGATGGATTTTTACTCTCAATTTGTTGAAGTGCTGGCTCCTAAACTTCCCTCATTGCGTAATTCACCTCCCTGGACTTACTCCCTGTGTCTATGGAGAAATCTATTATTGTGTTTGTTCACAGGACCAGCTAGAATGTGCCTCCTACAGGCCAATTAACTTTATTGAATTTGGATATCAAAAGTTTTGCAAAAATTCTAGCCAGTCACCTCTCTACGGTAATTGAGGACTTGATTCATGTGAAGCAAACGGGCTTCATTCCAGGGATAGGCACCGATCTTAATCAAAGACTCCTTTTCCGTAATATAATCCTGTACCAGGGTGATCACTTCCCCTTTATAACCGGGCTATTTCCGATTTCAGTGCTGCAATACTTTGACAACTATTTAGTCATGACTGTACCCAAATTAATTTTATATAATTTTTTTTAAGACCGAGCTTTCTTTTGGTGGTATTTACTAACCACTGGGGAGGAGGAGAAGAGGAGGTGAAAGTGTTATACTGGATGAAAATAAGATGTACAGCTTACACTCAGAAAAGCATGGGGGTTGAAAGGCCTAAAAACCAAAATAGTCCATACTCTAATTACTCCACCCCCCCCCCCCCAACACCATGAGTCTCCTGCTGCTGCCTATGATCCCTTTATTCATTGATTAGCTCCTCTATCTGTTGTGAAAGGATGGAGGGGGACTCTCAAATGTAAATGTTGGTGGCTTTTGCCTTTGTGATTGCTGTGATTTACAAGGCACAGAACCACTATGTTCTGTGCATTTTGTCTGTGAGCTGTGCCATCTAATGAGTGTCATCACAGCCAGACGGACTAGGGCCCCGTACACACGACCGGATCTATCCGCTGGAACTGGTCCGCCGGACCAGTTCCAGCGGACCGATCCGGTCGTGTGTAGGCCCGAGCGGACAATTGTCCGGCGGATCGGACAGTTTCCAGCGGACCAGAATTGGTTAGCATGCTAACCAATCTGTCCGCTGGAAATCTATCCGTCGGGCGTGTTCGGTCGTCTGTACAGACTCACCGGACACGTCCGACCGACCGCCATCCCCCGCATGCGTCGTACTGAATCGACGCATGCGTGAAAGCTTTAAACTACAAGGCCGCCCACGTCGCTGCGTCATCGTCGCGGCGACGGCGTGGCCACGCCCTGCGTATTGTTTACGCGCGGATTTCTGTCTGATGGTGTGTGTACAACCATCAGATAGAAATCCGGCAGCCGGATGCAGCGGATCTTTCCGCTGGAAACGGTCCGCCGGACCGTTTTCAGCGGATAGATCCGGTCGTGTGTACAAGGCCTTAGGGGTAGTAAATAGAGCACATTCCCCAACCCCCATTTTTAAAACTTATGATGGTAAAGTGTAACTATAGACATTTTTTTTCTTTGATTTTGTGAAAGATTAAAACCACCGTATTTTTTGTTATTGCTGTCTGTGACCCCCATTATATAGGTTAATTCTCTGATTGTTCTGGTCACCAGGAATGAATGTTAGGGTACGTCCATGTGTTCAATGTACCGCCAGAACAGGAATACAGGGGAAATTTTGAAATGGAGACATTTTGTTTCTGTGACAACTTTTCCAAGGATTTCCCTCACATTGAAAGAGTCTACAGGACATAAAGTGAAGACACAAATATCAAAAAGGAAATCCTTTCAACCATTCCATATGCTATCCTAAATTATAAATATGTAAATTAAATTTTCACGTGTGATCTAAGGTTTTGTAAAGTGTATGGCAGTTGACGAATATGTAAACCCAACATTTCATATTCCTGATATGTGCCTACTGTTCCATGTACTTTTATGAAAAGGTATCCTGTTCCCTTTGTATTGCCTCCTTTGTGTGAAATCCCTGGTGTTCCTGCCAGTCCCTCTGCTTTCCTATTAAAAACTGACTGTACTAAGCAGGAGAACACATCGTGGTCAGTAAATACATTGGCAATGACAATATTTACAAAATATTATTTAAATTCTTTGGCTCCAAGGAAAAGGCATAGCAAGTAAACTTTATTTATCATTGCACCTTAAAATGTACCAGGCTATAAAACTAAAACAAAAAATTCCTGTATATTACACAGAGTAAGGCAGGAGGGAATGCCCTTAGTGTGTGCCTAACTCACAGGTAGTGCTTGTAGAGCATTGCGAAAACCTTAGGGGACAGGAGATTCCATATTCTGGTCAAGCTTCAGATCAGAGCTGAGATATTGCAGTAAAGGTGAGAATTGTACATGGCGCTTTGTATATGACAAGCAGTATTGCCGCAGCTCATAAGAGGTATGTAGTAAGTATAGCATCCTGTCATATATAACGTTATATTGGTGTTTAGGTTCACGCTTAGTTCAGTGCTGTCTGACTGCAGTTTGTGAAATAATAAAATGCTGCTTGTCAATAACGCCCATGGCTTCTAAGTTGCATGATGTGCATGGCATTCTTAGAAAAGTCCAATTCCTTTCTTCAAGCTTAATTGTTTCCATGCAGGTAAAGCTGAAAATTCTCCCCTGGTCATCCCAAACGTATCAACAAAGTCATGGTCTGAGAGGTAGTTCTGGAATGTAAAAACAGATAATTACAAATGATAAAAATAAGTGTCACTAATTTATTTAGGTTTTGTTACTAGCCACAGACAGCATTCAGGTAATCTAAACCCTCCCAGCAGCCTTCCAGTCATCTCTGGTGCTATAACACAGAAAGCACCCTCATGGCTAACAGAGGACAGAATTAGAATTGGACTTAACATTAATCACTGGGACCAGATAGCTTGCACCCGAGGGTACTTGGGGAACTCAGTCAAGTAATTGCCAGACCATTGTTCCTAATTTTTACTGACAGTCTACTGACTGGAATGGTAACAGTGAATTGGAGAAAAGCCAATGTACCACCAATATTTAAAAAGGGCCCAAAATACATCCCTGGGAATTACAGACCAGTTAGCCTAACATCAATAGTATGCAAGCTCTTGGAAGGGATAAGTGAATATATACAAGATTTTAGTAATGAAAACTGTACCATTAGCAGTAATTAGCGTGGATTCATTAAGAATCATTCTTGCCAAACCAATATAATAACCTTCTATGATGAGGTGTGTTGCCATCTATATAAAGGAAGGCCCAAAGACGTGGTGTATCTGGATTTTGCAAAAGCATTTGACACCGTTCCCCATAAATGTTTACTGTACAAAATAAGGTCCATTGGCATGGACCATAGGGTACATGCACTGAAAACTGGCTACAAGGGTGAGTTCAGAGGGTGGTGATAGGTGGGGATTGGTCAGGGGTGGGTAGTGGGGTCCCACAGGGTTCTGTGCTGGGACCAATACTATTTACATACAGGGATATACAATGTAATACTGACATATTATTACACACACAGGTAAACATGTGAAAAGTGTGGCGTGTATTAGTATTCAGCCCTCCTGGGTCAATACTTTGTAGAACCACCTTTCGCTTCAATTACAGCTGCCAGTCTTTTGGGGTATTTCTCTACCATCTTTGCACATCTAGAGAATTACATTTTTCCCATTCTTTGCAAAATAGCTCAAGCTCTGTCAAATTGGATGGAGAGCGTCTGTAAACAGCAATTTTCAAGTCTTGCCCCAGATTCTCAATTGGATTTAGGTCTGGACTTTGGGCAATTCTAACACATGAATATGCTGTGATCTAAACCATTTCATTGTAGCTCTGGCTGTATTTTTGGGTCATATGTGTGAGATATATATATATATATATATATATAATGTGTGTGTGTGTGTGTGTGTATGAAAATACTTTTTTACTTGTTTCATACCATTGTTACAAATAAATAATGTTTAACCACTCTACCTCCACAAGTCAATTGCCTCATTCAAAGTCCCACATTCCTTTCTTATTTACTTGAACCAGGGATGGAGGTAAATTTTATTGTGCTTCATTTAAAGTCCCAAAATGTCCCCTCTCAACTAAAGGCCCAGATGTGTGACTCTATAGTCACTGGGGCTGCTCAGATGTGATAGGGAGGAAATGCTCGGCATAGAAACTCACTAAAAACAGCATGTGCAGAGCTGCCAAACCTGCTCTGCAAAATCCCAAGCTAAATTGGGGACAAGGGGGAGAGAGAGCAGCAGGATCAACCAGTTGTTTTTTTTTTGCAGGATACAGAAAACAAATCTCATAGTGGCCGAGTGAGTATGAACAGCATGTAATACAACATTTTATTGATCGTTTTTTACGATGTGGGTTTAGTGACAAGTTAAAGGCTTGTTTTTTTATTTTAACATCCAATTGAACCTACAAGATTTATGTTTGTGCAATGGTGCGCAGTCATGTTGGAACAGGAAGGGACCATCCCCAAACTGTTCCCACAAAGTTGGGAGCATGAAATTGTTCAAAATGTCTTGGTATGCTGACACCTTGAGAGTTCCCTTTACTGGAACTAAGAGGCCAAGCCAATCCCCTGAAAAAAAAACCCACACTATAATCCCCTCTTTCACCAAATGATTTGGACCAGTGCACAAAGCAAGGTCCATAAAGATATGGATGAGCGAGTTTGGGGTGGAGTCCTGACCTCAACCTGATAGAACACCTTTGAGATGAATTAAAGCAGAGACTGCGAGCCAGGCCTTCTCGTCCAACATGAGTGCCTGACCTCACAAATGCGCTTCTGGAAGAATGGTCAAACATTTGTATAGACACACTCCTAAAACTTGTGGACATCCTTCCCAGAAGAGTTGACGCTGTTATAGTCATAGTATAGGAATGCCATTATATACTCAAGACTGGGATGCCATTACAGTTCATGAGTGTGTAAAGACAGGGGTCCCAATACTTTTGAAAATATAGGGCTAGATTCAGCTTTGAAATTATGCGGCGTATCTTCTTTCTGTATTCAGAAAGCAAGATACGCCGGAATTAGGCTAAGATCCGACTGACGTAAGTCTCTTACACCGTCGTATCTTAGGGTGCATACTTACGCTGGCCGCTAGGTGCCGTTTTCGGCGTATAATATGCAAATGACCTAGATATGCCGATTCACAAACGTACGTGCGGCCGGCGGAATTTATTTACGTCGTTTGCGTAAGGCTTTCCCGGCGTAACGTTGCTCCTGCTTCTATGAGGCGCACGCAATGTTGAGTATGGACATCGTTCCCGCGTCAAATTTTGAATTTTTTTACGTCGTTTGTGTAAGTCGTTCGCGAATAGGGCTGGACGTAATTTACGTTCACGTCGAAACCAATACGTCCTTGCGGCGTACTTTGGAGCAATGCACACTGGGATATGTACACGGACGGCGCATGCGCCGTTTGTAAAAAACGTCAATCACCTCGGGTCACCATCCATTTACATAAAACACGCCCCCCTCATACTCATTTAAATTAGGCGCGCTTACGCCGGCCCCATTTACGCTACGCCGCCGTAACTTAGGAGGCAAGTGCTTTGTGAATACAGCACTTGCCTCTCTGATTTACGGCGGCGTAGCGTAAATACGCTACGCCGCCGTAACAATGCGCCGCCCTACCTGAATCTAGCCCCTAGTATATATCACATTATCTCACTCCATTCATCTCCTGACCTCACCTCTTTCTTTGTGGGATCCACACCTTCTGGCAGCTCATGTTTTTGTTTCCCTTTTATAGCATCAAGGGGAAAGCACTGATAGACACTGTTCGGACTTGGGGAGCTGGGGGACAGGACAACTCCATTTACTTCCTGTAAGATACAATGCATAGTAGTATTTTACATTACTGGTTGTGCTTGCAAGCCTCCATATTCACTGCCTGTAGTGGATGTAACCTTTTAATTTGCATTTACATCTTTCAAACTACACACTGCTTATACAGATATATAGCTCATATACATATCGGTATACATAGCTCATATCAATAAATGATTATTAAATATTTTGCTGAATTATAGATGAAGAAGTCACTGCACATGTTCTACCTGATATGCGTCCTAATTTCAGCAAATGTTTAATGATCACTTGTGGCAAATATGTACTTTGTGGTCCTGGTTTACTACTAGGGATGAGCTTCGTGTTCGACTCGAACATCGTATGTTGGATCGTTCGTCGAAATACGAACAAAACGGGTCGTTCAGGCCAAATTCGAGTGACGCGCCACGGCCCATAATTCACTGCGGCATTGCTTGCTTATGATTGGCGAAGCATGCTCTATGACCCGCATGCTTGGCCAATCACAGCACCGTCAGTAAAGAGAGCCGTAATTGGCCAAAGCCAGGGTGGCTTTGGCCAATTATGGCTCAGGGCTTTAGTACACGCCCCACACTATAAAAGGCCGCCTGCAGGGCGGCCTTGTGTAGTGTGTTCCGGCGCTGGTTACTGATCAGACAGAGAGAGATTGTCTTTTTTTTTTTTTTTAGCTAGATAGAGCAGGCAGGCTAGTCAGTTAAATTTACAGTGTGTAGAGGATATATATACATCCCAGGTGTTGTACATATATTTATACACTGTATACTTTAGTTAGATTAGTTCTTCCTAATCTGTCAGGCAGTTGATTGTGTTAGCAGCAGTGTTCTTCTCACGTGTTGTATTGCCCGTGTGCTCAGTGCACCTAAACCTACTTGGTGTATACTGCAAGTGTGCTTATTAGTTTGCACCTAAACCTACTTGGTGTAGACTGCAAGTTTGCTCATTACTTTGCACCTAAACCCACTTGGTGTATACTGCAAGTTTGCTCATTACTTTGCACCTAAACCCACTTGGTGTACACTGCAAGTGTGCTCATTACTTTGCACCTAAACCCACTTGGTGTACACTGCAAGTGTGCTCATTACTTTGCACCTAAACCCACTTGGTGTACACTGCAAGTTTGCTCATTCCTTTTCACTTAAACCCACTTGGTGTATACTGCAAGTGTGCTTATTACTTTGCACCTAAACCTTCTTGGTGTTTACTGCACTTGTGCTCTGTAGTTTGCACCTAAACTTCTTGGTGTGTACTGCACTTGTGCTCTGTAGTTTGCACCTAAACTTATTGGTGTGTACTGCACTTGTGCTCTGTAGTTTGCACCTAATGATTCAAGAGCAGTGATTTTAATGATGCTTAAATAAAATAAAAAAATGAAAAATTCCATTAAATATTGTACCTGCTGGGTGTCTATAGTATGCCTGTGAAAACGTCTTTGAGAACCCGGGTCTTGCCCGAGGGAACATGTATCAATGGAAAAAAAAGTTTTAAAAACTGTATTTTTTTCAGGAGTCCTGAAGTGGATACCAATGATGAAAAAAAAAACACAGTTTTTAAAACTTTTTTTCCATTGATACATGTTCCCTCGGGCAAGACCCAGGTTCTCAAAGACGTTTTCACAGGCATACTATAGACACCCAGCAGGTACAATATTTAAAGGAATTTTTTTTTTTTATTTTTTTTTATTTAAAGGAACACTAAAGGTTTTTTTTTTATTAGATCAATTGATTGCTGTAAGCTAGAGCATTTAAATATCACTTACCTCGTTTTTCCTTTTGACCTCCAAAATACAGTAATCCAGGTTTGAAAATGCCATTTCCTGTCATTTCTCTTCTTGCTTTCCACCAGCATCTGAGCCGTTTTGCATGGTGGAAAGCAGAATGTGCTAACCTCCTCTCTATGACTACAGCCCTGCGTGAAGATGCTCTCTTATCCCTCACAGGCATGGAGGCTAAGCCTAATGGGAACTGTAGTTCCCATTAGGCCGTGATGTAGCAAGAATGAATACGCGCCGCAAACCAGGAGTCAGTGAGAATTACGATTCAGGAGTGACGGAGGTGAATAAAACAGCTCGATTTCAACAGGTATCAAACTAGTTATAATGCAAAACATTACTTTTTACTTTATCAGCTACTGTCAGACTTTAATTTAAGAGGAAAATATTTTTGTCTTTACAACCCCTTTAAGCATCATTAAAATCACTGCTCCTGAAAAAACTACAGTTTTTAAAACTTTTTTTCCATTGATACATGTTCCATGGTGCAAGACCCGGGTTCTCAGACTTTTTACGACAATAACTTGCATATTAGGCTTTAAAATGAGCACTTTTGAATTTGAACGTTCGAGTCCCATAGACGTCAATGGGGTTCTAAATGTTCGCACGAACGTTCGGTCCGTTCGAAGGTTCTGGTGCGAACCGAACGGGGGGGGGGGGGGGGGGGGTGTTCGGCTCATCCCTATTTACTACAATGTGAGCTGTCAGTTCTAACCTGGCTGTCATGCAGATCCAGTGCCTTCAAATGGGTCAATGCCCTGGAACAGGTATGCAACAGGCAATGTCATTGTGATCTACTCATTCTGTTTCAGTGAAAAGTACTGAATCAGCACAACAGCCAAGTGGGATTTTTAAGAGAGCTTAGCAGTGATGGCTTTTTCCCCCCTCTCATTACAGGTGTTGTTTTAATTCACTTTATTTCACACTTTAGTAAATCAGACCATTTGAGTGGGATAACCTGACAAAGGTATTAACCAGGGATGTATATACATCAGTTTGCCATTTTTGCCAATACAAAGCACTGTCACATGGGAAGGCTAGAATACCAGTGCAAAAGCCTCTTTGGCTTTTGTTATAGTAGAATTGGAAGATGTTAGAACATTACCCTTGTAATCCTCTCTATGGCTCCAGTATCGCCCAGTTCTTTCTTCAGCTCTTCATATGATTTACCACTCTAGAAGAAGGGAATGACAAAAAGTGTCTATTTAATATATTTCATTTAATATTCTAAAATGTGATGTAAACAGACATGCTTGGAATGCTACGTTTTATTGTGAGTTAGATTAGTTACTGTATGTCCACGTTTTGCAAACACGGGCCAGTCACGTACCATAACCTTTAAAATGTCCAAGTACTGCTTGTTCTCCTGCATGTATCCGTTCTACCCAATTTTACTGTTACAGTGTGGGTTTAAATTAGGGTTGTCCCGATACCGAGCATTCACCCGATACCTGGACAGTCAGGGTGATCAGTGCGGTGGGGGAATTACAAGCACCGATCACCCTGTATAGATTGCAAAGTCTGACAGCCGTTTCTCCGCTTCTCTCCCCCCCCCCCCTTTCAACTGCTTTAGTGAAATCAGTGGTGATCGGTGCTTGTAACTCTCCCACACACGATCACAGCTGACTGTCCCCGTATCCTCCTCCAGCCCCCCTCCGTTCTGCTGCTGTCCTCCTCTGTGTTTCCCTCTGTGCTGCTGTCCTCCTCTGTGTTTCCCTCCGTGCTGCTGTCCTCCTCTGTGTTTCCCTCTGTGCTGCCGTCTCCCTCCGTGTCCCCCTCTGTGCTGCCGTCTCCCTCCGTGTCCCCCTCTGTGCTGCCGTCTCCCTCCGTGTCCCCCTCTGTGCTGCCGTCTCCCTCCGTGTCCCCCTCTGTGCTGCCGTCTCCCTCCGTGTCCCCCTCTGTGCTGCCGTCTCCCTCCGTGTCCCCCTCTGTGCTGCCGTCCCCCTCCGTGTCCCCCTCTGTGCTGCCGTCTCCCTCCGTGTCCCCCTCTGTGCTGCCGTCTCCCTCCGTGTCCCCCTCTGTGCTGCCGTCTCCCTCCGTGTCCCCCTCTGTGCTGCCGTCTCCCTCCGTGTCCCCCTCCGTGCTGCCGTCTCCCTCCGTGTCCCCCTCCGTGCTGCCGTCTCCCTCCGTGTCCCCCTCCGTGCTGCCGTCTCCCTCCGTGTCCCCCTCCGTGCTGCCGTCTCCCTCCGTGTCCCCCTCCGTGCTGCCGTCTCCCTCCGTGTCCCCCTCCGTGCTGCCGTCTCCCTCCGTGTCCCCCTCCGTGCTGCCGTCTCCCTCCGTGTCCCCCTCCGTGCTGCCGTCTCCCTCCATGCTGCCGTCTCCCTCCGTGTCCCTCTCCGTGCTGCCGTGTCCCTCTCCGTGCTGCCGTGTCCCTCTCCGTGCTGCCGTGTCCCTCTCCGTGCTGCCGTGTCCCTCCGTATCCCCCTCCGTGCTGCCGTCTCCCTCCGTATCCCCCTCCGTGCTGTCGTCTCCCTCCCTCTGTGCTGCCGTGTCTTCCTCCGTGCTGCCGTGTCTTCCTCTATTCTCCTCCACCCCCTCGATCTGTCAGGATGGAGAGCGTAGGTAGGAGCCGGTAAATCCGGCTCCTTACTGGTCCTGAATGTACAGAGCCAGTGATCTCTGACTCTGTCCATTAACTTAACTGAAACATCGCAATTTGCTCCTTTTTTTTTCACTTTAGAAATGATGCAAACATTTTAATAAAATGCTTGTCTCTGCATTGTATTATAAATTCCATAATGAAGAGAAAATCTTTAGGATGTACTAGATCTTACACTCCATTTGAGTGGATCCCAGGCCAGAAACCACCCTCTGAAGTTGGGTGGCTCAAATCCCTGTTTGAGGATTAGAATGGATGTTTCTGAGTCTCTGCCACTGGGGTGAGTGTTCAGATATTCCAGAGCTGTCGCTGGTGCCTCCTTCTTCTCAATTTCATTGGCCTCTGAACCAATCCACAGAAATATCTGAAGGGAAACAAGTATAATGTCAAATCACAATCCCATGTTTGACTATATTAAGTCTTTAGTATGTGAAAAAAACAGCCAGTCCTTGGATCAATACAGTAAGTCCACATATTCAACATAATTGATTAGGACAGGTTGATAATTACACTTATATAATAAATTAACTCTGTTCTAATTGTAATATACTGTAAAGCCTCATACATACTCGGATTTTCTGTGGACAAAGAGTAGGACTTTTGTCCGAAGGGCGTTGGCGAGGAACTTGTCTTGCATACAAACGACAAAGAATTGTCGGCCAACTTACACAATACTACGTGTTTTTTTAGCTCTTTAGCACCACCCTTTGGGCAACTTCTGCTAATGTTGTGTTATGGTGAGCATTGCTTCTGAGCATGCGTGTTTGTACTTTGGAGTTTTGTCCGGCGAACTTGTGTACACACGATCGGAAAATCCGACAACACACAATTGTTGGCAGACAATTTTAAAGAATGCAATCCCACGTTTGCCTGCAGAAAATCCGACAATTGTCCGATAGAGCATACAAGCGGTCGGATTTTCCGACAACAGCCTGCCATCACACAATTCCCGTTGCATAATCCGATCATGTGTATGAGGCTTTAGGCTCCGTTCACATCTAGGCGTTGCTATTTTACATACTTTTTTTCTGGAGTTTTTGCAGTGTTTTGAAGTTCAAAAGGTCACCAATGTAATGTGATGGATGTGCTAAAATGAAAATTGTATTTTGTGTTATGATTAGAATCACTGAAATGTTTCTCTTTCCTATATTCCTTATACTGTTTGTTTTTATACGCATTATGCATATGTATGTATGGGAATGATCAATACTGCTTATTTTCCTTGAGGATTTTATATCAGATATTGTTTTAAAGTAATGAACTCAGCATTGAAAATACAAAGGATTATTATTAAGAGCAGATGCTGTCATCCTCCATTTTCCCCTCATGTTACAAATGTGTCCTCCGGCCCTTCCCCCTACTGCATTCCTAAATAGCTTCACTTCAAAACCCCCCTCCTTGTCTGCTTTACTGAGAGAACTTTTATGCCACGAGGGCAAGAAGAACATGGAACAGGAAAAGACTCTTATATGGACTGACCAATGAGGGCTTCATGCCAAGGACAAGCCACACAGGGGGGGTGGGTGAGTGGGAGTAAAATGTATGATGTGAACCTATCAAATGTGCTTGTGTGTGTGATGTCATATTGTTTATAAAAGGACCAATAAATGGGTTTGGCCTCCCTGTTGGGCTAAGAAGCTGAAAGAAGAGGTGAGAGATGTAGATTCTTTGTCTGGACTGCATATTTCACCTTATTAATTTGAATCAAATGGCAGAATGGGTAATCCTGAGGTTGTATCAGGGCCTCATCCACATCAGTAATAGAATTAAAATGCCTATAATATGCCAAAAAAGACGCTCATGTACTTTTATGAGCAACAGGCATTTTGCTTTAGGCGACAGAACGCTCAGATGTGAACATGGGCCATTGAAATTTAAGGGTTTGGCTTGTTGGGAATTTTTAGAGCTGACGTTTAGTGCAGAAACACGGCCAAAAATGCCTAGATGTGAACGGAGCCTCAAACTAAATTGACTTTGCATGAACATTGTCTGTTATGTGCCCGCCTTGACAAGTCATTAGCAGTCTTCTCTAACCTGATCCCATGTGTCCAGGAGCATGACATCAGATGTGTCGAGATCATCTTGGTTAAAGTCTGTGATTTCAGTGACAATAAAGCGTCCAGTCTTGTTGGAGCATTCAAAGAGCCGCGGTTGGACATCTTCATTTACCTGCTGAAGCCTGGTGGAAAAATGTAGACATTAAATAGAAATACAACATTCTGTTACTGGCAGGGTAAAAATCAGTAAAATTTCTTGTTCTTTCGCACCTTAAAAAACCTGGCAAATTTCTAACTTGTATTTGTATCTAAATAATGTTCTGAACAGTGGCGGAACTACCGCCATAGCGACCCACGCGGGCGCTATGGGGCCCGCAGCTGAGTGAGGATCAGGGGGGCCCGGTGAGGATAAGAGCATTGCCGACATGGTCTCCCAGCCAGGGGAAGAGAGAGGAGAGGAAGAGGCGAGCTGTCCGTATCAGCAGAGAGCGGAATTGCCCGCTGTAATAGCTTTCATTAGAACTTCCAGTGTTCCCGGGGCTCATGATACACAGCTCCACCTCTTGGTCCGGCACCTTTGATTGACAGAACTCCGGTCCAGTGTCGGACACATGACTTCATCAAAGGCGCTGGGCTAAGAGGTGGGGCTATGTGGCGATGATCCCCGGGAAGATGGGAAATTCAAATGAAAGCATACAGATCTATACACCCATGCAAAGGGACGTCTTCATCCGTGCAGGATGCATAGATCTTCCTTACAGCCTATTAAGCACAATGATAGGACCTGCTCAAATCTCCAAGAGCATCCCAGAGCAGGAACGGCCAGTCCTTAAGGGGCGCCGCTCACCTAGTTTTTCATGCGGAGTGCTGGACTCGTAGGTTTCTATGAGTTTTTTTCAAGCCACATGATTAGAGCCCGGGCTCTAATAGGCCTGAAAAACTTTGGGCTCGGGGGCACTAATGTCTTATGGCTTCTCCTCCTGGCCAATGAGGACAGGAGGTGGATCGGGTTGGCCAGAAGGTGAACCCGAGGAAGCTGCGGAGGGGCTGAGTGTGGGGGGACCTGGGGGAGGGGGGGGGTTTGTTTGCCGCCCCCCCAAAAGTTTAGCACCAGCTACCACTGTTCCAGAGTGTACTTTGGGTGAAGATGGCCCTTTGAACGGATGTATGGATCAGTATGCCCATGTGAATAAGCCATTCTCTACATTTCCTTTCTCTCATTCATCACCTTCATTAACTTGGTTCTTGTTCAAAGAAAACACTCGCTGGAATTTTTAATGATTGGCGGAGGCAGAATTTGCGAAAGTGTCTTTCATGCATACGAAAAGTGGTAAAGAATGCAACAAATTCATATACCTGTCTTAAATTTGGCACCCGATGTCCCATTTTTAGGATGCACTCGAGACACTTTCGCAAAATCTGTCTGAGACACCTTTTCTCTCTGTACAACAACAGAGAATTGGTCCTAACTAGCTTGACTTTTACATTTGGCGCATTCTAAGCAAGTGGTGCATTCAATGCAACACAGTTTAAAAGTGGCGCTTTTTAGAACTGCTTGAATTTGGTGCACGAGTTGCTGTCAGAAGCAAAAGTGTGTCAAATGCTTTTATGAATTTAGCGTAACACATTAACAAGGAGGGATTAACGCCAGAAAAGTGGGGCAGCAGCTTAATTGAATTCCCCCCAATGTGTTCAACATTACAAGCACAGCACTAGAATCATGACTAAAGAACATCTGCCTACTCTCCTAATTTATATTTCCACAAACTTGTTGCTTGGGCAATAGGGATGAGCCGAACACCCCCCCGTTCGGTTCGCACCAAAACCTTTGAAAGGACCGAACGTTCGCACGAACATTTAGAACCCCATTGATGTCTTGGGACTCGAACGTTCGAATTCAAAAGTGCTCATTTTAAAGCCTAATATGCAAGTTATTGTTGTAAAACGTCTTTGAGAACTCGGGTCTTGTCCCAGGGAACATGTATCAATGGAAAAAAAGTTTTAAAAACGGTCGGTTTTTTCAGGAGTGCTGAAAAAAATGACCGTTTTTAAAACTTTTTTTCCATTGATACATGTTCCCTCGGGCAAGACCCGGGTTCTCAAAGACGTTTTCACAGGCATACTATAGACACCCAGCAGGTACAATATTTAAAGGAATTTTTCATTTATTTTTTATTTTTATTTAACCACTTAAGACCCGGACCAAAATGCAGCTAAAGGACCTTGCCCCTTTTTGCGATTCGGCACTGCGTCGCTTTAACTGACAATTGCGCGGTCGTGCGACGTGGCTCCCAAACAAAATTGGCGTCCTTTTTTTCACACAAATAGAGCTTTCTTTTGGTGGTATTTGATTACCTCTGTGGTTTTTATTTTTTGTGCTATAAACAAAAATAGAGCGACAATTTTGAAAAAAAAACAATATTTTTTACTTTTTGCTATAATAAATATCCCCCAAAAATATATAAAAAAACAAATGTTTCCTCAGTTTAGGCCGATACGTATTCTTCTACCTATTTTTGGCAAAATAAGCGTTTATCGGTTGGTTTGCGCAAAATTTATAGCGTTTACAAAATAGGGGATAGTTTTATTGCATTTTTATTATTTATTTTTTTTACTACTAATGGCGGCAATCAGCGATTTTTTTTTTCGTGACTGCGACATTATGGCGGACACTTCGGACAATTTTGACACATTTTTGGGACCATTGTCATTTTCACAGCAAAAAATGCATTTGCAATGCATTGTTTATTGTGAAAATGACAATTGCAGTTTGGGAGTTAACCACAGGGGGCGCTGAAGGGGTTATGTGTGACCTGAAGTGTGTTTACAACTGTAGGGGGGTGTAACTGTAGGTGTGACGTCATCGATTGTGTCCCCCTGCCACAGTGAAGAACGTGTAAGCTGTGTTTACACACAGCTGTCCCCATTCTTCAGCTCCGGGGACCGATCACGGGACTCCATCGGCGATCGGGTGCCGCGGTCACGGAGCTTCGGACCGGGTCGCGGGAGCGCGCCCGCGACCCCACGGCTGGGCTTAAAGGGCAACATACATATACGTTGATGTGCCCAGCCGTGCCATTCTGCCGACGTATATCCGCGTGAAGGGGTCCTTAAGTGGTTAAGCATCATTAAAATCACTTCTTCTGAATCTTTAGGTGCAAACTACAGAGCACACAGCCAGTACACACCAAGTAGCTTTAGGTGCAAACTACAGAGGACACAGGCAATAAACCATGTAAGAATACTGCAGCTAGCACAATCACCTGCCTGCCAGTACATTAGGAAGAACTGATCTAGCTAAACTATACAGTGTATAAATTTATGTACAACACCTGGGATGTATATATATCCTCTACACACTGTAACATTAACTGACTAGCCTGCCTGCTCTATCTACCTGCAAAAAATGACACTCTCTCTGTCCTCTCAACCACCGCAACACACTACACAAGGCCGACCTGCAAGTGGCCTTTTATAGTGTGGGGCGTGTACTAAACCCCCTGAGCCATAATTGGCCAAAGCCATCCTGGCTTTGGCCAATTATGGCTCTCCGTTTTTTGCAAGCTGTGATTGGCCAAGCATGCACTATGACCCGCACTATGACAATCGTCAGCCAGCGATGCCGCAGTGAATTATGGTCTGTAAAACGTAACTCGAATTTGGCACGAACGACCCGTTTTGTTCGTATTTCGACGTACGATCGAACATGAGTTCGACTCGAATACGAAGCTCATCCCTATTGGGCAATACTGCCTGGCCTGTGGCTGTAAGACTGAGGGCATTAGTCTGAGTTTGTTAAATGTGAGCAACCGGAACAAGCATGTGTACCTTTTGTCACTGGCATATGGGGCTTTGCCACCCAGAGTTTCCCAAAACTGTACAGTCTCTTGTCCTTCTGCCAGAGTCTCCTCAGAACCAGCAGATAAAATGGCTGCCAGTTGCTTGGCCATTTCTCTTTCATCTCCACTTGACCCCTGTGAAATAATTCAGAATGCATAGATATGTCATTAACAATATTTAGATGTGTCTAAGAACTTTGTCACAAACACAACATAGGGACATAGTCAACGTGTTTATTTGAAATGGTCTTAAATGTTTTAGAGTAGTCTTAAAGCTAAACTCCAGGCAGATATAAAAACATCATTTAATGCAATTTTATATTCCTTTAATCATAATGAAATATAAATTTAAATGTAACCAATGTAAGTACCTAAACCTGACTTGATATAAGTGTTACCTTCTATAGCAGCTCTAGTGGCCCATCAGACATGTGGTCTACGTATGCACTGACAATGAACATGCGGACAGAAGGAGAGAAGAGTGTGACCAGAGGGGTGAACTGCTCCTTTTCTCTCACTGTCCAAACACAAGCTTGGTGCAGAGAAGTGACCTAACTTTATAGTTTTTTTTTGTACAATTAAAAAAAAGCTTTGTAAATAGTGCTAGTGGAGTTGTTCTTTATTCCATTACACTTAAGCTCACCTTTCCATACCACAAGTAGTGATCAGTCTGGGTTTTCAGCAGGAAAACATCATTGGAGTTAAGAGAAGATGCATATGCAGGAACCTCTATAGCTTTGGTATTGGAAGGTTCTGTGCCGTGAATCTGAAACAGTCTGACAGGTGGCTCAGGATCCTCATTTCCCTTGCGGGATGTGCCCCCCTACACAACAAAGAATAATACAAGGGTTAAGAAAATCAATAGATAAAAGCTCCTTGCGAACCTACCTGACTACAATTAGATGTGAAAATTCCAGTAGGGGTTCCTGGCAATTAGCTGCGGGAGGCAAACCCATTGAAAGCAATGGGAGGCTTCCGACTCCCACTGCTAATTTTAGCTGCTTGCATGTGACACTTATGCAGCAATCACCTGCAAGTAATTGGCCAGACAGTCTGCATTCAGGGCTGGTCACTTGCAGGTGATCTCTGCCTGAGTAATCACATGCAAGCGACCACAATTAGCTGCAGTAGCCTCCCATAGCTGATCACTGGGAACACCCTGTCTGGGGTTCTTGTATCTAATCATAGTTGTGTACATTTGCAAGTGTGAATGCCCCCTTATTCTTCTCTGTGACATTATAACCAGGTTTGTAAAATTCTTGTGGGGGCTTCTGAAAGGTAAGATCCAACTGATATAGACACCCCCCCCCCCAGAACTAAGACTCCAAGAGCCATTTCCCTAAATACAGCGTGTGGGCAGGCTCTTGGGAGTCAAGAGTGAGATAAAGTCCTTTTACTGCTGCTGTAATCACAATGTTGGATGTCAAAAGTTGGATGGTAAAGACAAGGCTCCAACTTTGATCGGACTTCAATGATATTCAATGGGCTGAAGTAGGATCAAAGTCGGACCAAAGTAGTACAGGGAGCATTTTCAAAGTTGGACCGACTTGTGTCGGACCAGTTAAGACAGCTCTCATAGGGAAACATTGATTTTCACACGTCATGCGATGCGACATGAGCTCCCAGTGTCGGAGTGTTTGTCGGACAAGTGTGAACCCGGCCTGAGGCTGGTTTCACATTATACTACACTACTTTCATCCTACTTTGCTCTGCGACATTGGTCCTACATTGATCCTACATTGATCCTACATTGGTCCTACATCCATCTGACTTTCATGAACAGCATACGACTTTGATCTGACTTTGTGATAGTCTGACTTGTTTTTTGACCAATCAAAACAATCCTAGAGTGAGATAAATTCCTTTTACTGCTGCTGTAATCACATGTCGGATGTCAAAACTTACGGACATTTATTTTGCATACATTTATGCACCCATATACATCCCTGTATTTAGTGAAAATCAGTTTCATCTCCAGTGGTAAATATGTTACAGACCTGTGCACATTTTTAGTAGCTGACTGCCCCAATTATAAATGTAGAGATTGCAAATACACATACATTTTCGCACACACTATTCTAATTGACAGGTTCCTGACTTGTGTCTGAATGTTTTGCTAATTTGCTTGATAAATGCTCCTCACAGTGCTTCAGCACACTAAGGCCGGGTTCACATATGTGCGGCCATGGTTCCCAATATAGGGTCTGGTGCGTCCCTGTTCACAGGTTCAGATGCGATTCAGGTCCGAATTTTTGCCTGAATTCGCACCTGAACCAGACCCAAAGACACACAGGATTCTTTTGGAACGCGGACCTCGGCCGCCCCACACCTGCGTGAACCGCCTCCATTTCGGTTTGGATGGGTGAAACCCACGTCCCATTTGCACATATGTGAACCTGGCCTAGATTTCATTTACCTTAGCTTTAGATCTACTATAAGTCAATAGTGGTAAGAAACATGATAGGGAACTTTTTTTTTTCTAGGTAATGGCCGCTTTAACTCTGTGTTAAAAAACAGTGCACTTTAAAACTAAAAATACATTCATCTTAGTATAAATCCTACCTCAAATATAACCATCTTTCCTTTAAAGATGGCCATGAAGTGTCGAGGCTCCTTTCCCATGCACACTCGCACCTGTACCGGCTCTCCTTTAAAATCTTGATCGAGTTGAACAGCCAAGAAGGCAGAAGCCGCTATCTCGTCTTGTGATGCATGGCGACCCTACCATTAAGAGAGCAGCATAAGAAATAGGAGAGAAAAATTTTGTGAGCCTTTCCAAACACAATAATTTCAACTAAATAAAATAACTCAAATAGTATCTGGATTGCTAGACAATTGTTATGTCATTTTTAAAGTACACCTATTAACAAAGGTTAACAAATGTATATACAGTATGACTCAGGTGATAGATGTCCAGTCTAGATGCCAGGAGGTATGTACAGTACAGATAGCCAGGAACATGACCTTCTACTGATAGCAACAGAAAATGCTCAGAAGAAGATGGTATTTTTTAGGTACATTGGCTAACTAATTCTAGAATTTCTCCAGCTATGCATGTCACTATTACTAATAACTCAGGTTCTGTTTTTAGTGATAGAGGCCAATGAAGCATGTATAAGAACAAAATGTGTCAGTTGTTGCTTGGCATTGGTTTTATAGCTGATTATACATACATGTCCACACAACCCATAAAGTTACTCTGAATAAACATATTATTATTATTTTTATACAGGATTTATATAGCGCCAACAGTTTGCACTGTGCTTTACAACATGAGGGCAGACAGTACAGTTACAATACAATTCAATACAGGAGGAATCAGAGGGCCCTGCCCGTTAGAGCTTTCAATCTAGAAGGAAGGGTCAAGTGAAACAGAAGGTAATAACTGTGGGGAATGAACTTATGGAGAAAATGAAAATGTTGTTAGGTGTGGGTAGAATAGGCTTCTCTGAAGAGGAGGGTTTTCAGGGATTGTCTAAAAGCTAATAGACTAAAAGATAATCGGATAGGTTGGGCTAAGGAATTGTATAGGATTGGAGAGGCTCTGAAAAAGTCCTGGAGGCGAGCAAAGGAGGAGGTGACGAGGGAGCTAGAGAGCAAGGCATCAAGATTTGGACAGTGATTGAACGTGGGGCTTAAAGGAGAATTCAGAGTCCAGGACTATACCTAGGACCTTGGCATGTGGGAATGGGCTGATAGTTGTGCCATCGATTTTGACAGAGAGATCAGGGGAAGGTGCACGTCGTGGAGGAAAAATTATAAGTTCAGTTTTGCATTGCTTGAGTTTGAGGAAGTTGTGTGACATCCAGAGTGATATATCTATTAGTAAATTAGTGATACGTGAGGAGACTGAGGGAGTGCGCTCAGGGGTATAGAAATAGATTTGGGTGTCGTTGGCGTAGAGATGGTATTTGAAGTCATGGGAGGCTGACCCAGGGAGGTGTAGATTGAAAATAGGAGAGGCCCAAGAACAAAACCTTGGGGGACCCCAACAGAGAATAGAAGTGGTCAACCGTATCAAAGGCAACAAAAAAGCCCAAGAGTACAGAATAGTGTCCATTGGTTTTGGCTGTTAGTAGATCATTTGTTGGTTTTAGGAGAGCAGTTTCTGTGGAGTGTTGAGGACGAAATCCTGACTGAAGGGTCTCAAGAAGGCTATTTTCGGCAAAGTGGTTGCTCAGTCAGTTGTAGACCAGATGTTCAAGGAGTTTGAATAGAAAGGAGAGCAAGGAGATGGGGTGTAGTGGTTAAGATTGGTTGGGTCCAGTGAAGGCTTTTTAAGTATGGGGCTGACTAGTGCGTGTTTTAGAAAGTTGGAGAAGATGCCAGAAGAGAGGGAGAGATTGAAAATGTGGGTTAGAGAGTGTAAAATAGAGTCAGAGGATGAATGTAGCATTTTTTTTTTAAAGTCAGCAGCTACTAACAGTGTAGCTGCTGACTTTTAATAAGGACACTTACCTGTCCTACTCGCCCGCGCTGATGGCCCCCCCGATGCCGATCCCTCGATCAGTGCAGGTCCTGCGCCGCCATTCACACTAAGGGAAACAGGCAGTGAAGCCTTACGGCTTCACTGCCCGTTTCCTACTGCACATGCGTGAGTCTCGCGCCGACTTGTGAATGGGCAGCTGCTCTCTGGGAACACACACAGTTTCCAGAAAGCAGCTCCCATTCACTAGAAGAAGATGAAGAAGAAGATAGACCGTGGCTACGGAAGAGGCAGATTATGGACTTCTGGACTTTTTTTTTTTGATTTTTGGGCTAAAAAAAAAAATTCTTGGGTGAAACTGCACTTTAAGGCCTAGTACACACGAGAGGATCGATCCGCGGAAACGGTCCGGAGGTCCGTTTCCGCGGATAAATCCTCTGGCGGATTTTGATCTCATGGTTGTACTAACCATGAGATCAAAATCCCCGCGGAATTCCCTCCGCGGTGACGTGTCGCACCGTCGCCGCGATGATGACGCGGCGACGTGCGCGACGCTGTGATATAAGGACTTACACGCATGCGTCGATTCATTACGACGCATGCAAGGGATGGATTCGGACGGATTGATCCGGTGAGTCTGTACAGACCAGCGGATCAATCCGTTGGACTGGATTCCAGCGGATCGATTTCTTAGCATGTTAAGAAATTTTGATCCGCTGGAAATCCATCGGGCCGAAAAATATCCGCGGATAAATATCCGCTGGATCGTACACACCAGGGGATCTATCCGCTGAAACCGGTCCGCGGATAAATTCCAGCGGATAGATCCTCTTGTGTGTACGGGGCCTAAGTGAGTTATTGGATGGAGGCAGTGGAGGACGAAGTAGATAGCTGAAGGTAGAGAGGAGTTGGGATAGGATGATAAGTTGTTAATGAGAGTGATAAAATAGGTCTGCTTAGCAGTGAGGAGGCAGGAATTGTTTTTGGAAGGCAGATTTATACTGGTTGAAATCTTTCTGAGACTTAAGCCCTGTACACACGATCGGATTTCTGATGGAATCAAATGTGATGGATTTTTTTCGTCGGATATCCGATGAAGCTGACTTTCATCAGTCTTGCCTACACACCATCAGACTAAATTCCGACCGTGCCAAAAAGTGGTGACGTAAAACCCCCACGACGAGCTGAAAAAAATGAAGTTCAATGCTTCCGAGCATGCATTCGACTTGATTCTGAGTATGCATGGATTTTTCTCCGATGGAATTTCACACAGACGATCGGAATTTCCTATCGTTTTTTTATCCATAGGAAAAATGTAAAACATGCTCTATTTTTTTACACCGATGGAAAAAATACCGATGGGGCCCACACACAATCGGTTTGTCAGATGAAAACAGTCCATTTTCATCGGACAAACTGATCGTGTGTACACGGCTTTAGTCTTACACCACAGGTGCTCAAGAGTACAGCTATGTTTTTTCAGACTTCTAGTGTCATCTGTTTGCCAAGGTTGAAGGGGTCGGGGCCTGATTCTGTGTGTAGTGAGAGAGGCCAGTGTGTCCAGGGAGGCTGAAAGTGAAGCGTGGTAGACTGAAGTGGCTAGGTTTTTTCATCAGATATCCGATGAAGCTGACTTTCATCAGTCTTGCCTACACACCATCGGTTAAAAATCCGATCGTGTCCAACGCGGTGACGTAAAACACAACGACATGCTGAGGAAAATGAAGTTCAATGCTTCCGAGCATGCGTCGACTTGATTCTGAGCATGCATGGATTTTTGACCGATGGATTTCCCTACAGACGATCGTTTTTTTCTATCGGTTTTTTAACCATAAGAAAAATTAAAAACAGGTTCTATTTTTTTGACCGATGGGAAAAAAAACGATGGGGCCCACACACGATCGGTTCCTCCGATGAAAACAGTCCATCGGTCCGTTTTCATCAGACAAACCGATCGTGTGTACAGGGCATTACATGTGCTACCTCAGATCACACTCACTGTAGATAATTTCAGCTTAGGCTTACCTGCCATATGTAGAGAATATAGTGTGGTTTCTTGTTCACCTGGTAAGTATAGAGCACCAGGTAACAGTCCCCTCCATAGAAAAAGCCAAACCACTGAGGATCCACTGGAACCATCTCCAAGTTCTCTATTCTCCACACCTAGGAAAACATCTTTGTTAGAGTAATATGAAAACCCCATGCCACAATAGTGATCAGCTTCAATATTAAATGTACTATCTCTATGCCTCAAGACTTTTATTGTAAACCTACTAATGTAGTTGATTGCCTTGTGAATGATGTAAGTGAAGCACATTCCTATATGTGCAATCTTTTTAACCTCCCTGGCAGTATGATTCTGTCTGGAATTACGTACCAAAAGCGGTACAATTATTTTGCAAGGAAATTTGGCGTTTTATACTGTAGGTCTGTAATTTTTAGGAATAACTCACTAAAATCTGACCAAACAAGAGTCTTGTAGGCATCCCGGGTATGATTTTTTTTAAAAACAAAATGATAAATTATAATATAATAAATTATAAATAATTATAACAAATAATAATATAATTATAATAAAAATTATTCAATAATGTAATCAACTCAAAATCACTGAAATTTGCTCAGTTGCAGAATTGTCGCTGTCATTACTTTTATTTTTTTATGACGTATTTCCCCACAAATCGCTATCGCACAATTCTGCAAATGATTATAATTTATTATAATTTTCTAGCTGTTCTAAAACCATTTTTGACATAAAGGGACACTTTTGGACAATCTACAGTTTGCAGGCAGAAAGAACAGTTTTTATTATATAAAAGTACATGTAGGGCACTGGGCAGACCACTAGGGACAAGGGGGTGTGTATTTTTTACATACAGTACTGTAATCTATAAGATTACAGTATACTGTGTGTATTGTGTTTATTTACTTTTTTGAATTTGGCGCCGTTCTCCGCCCCCGTGCGTCGTAACGTCGCAGGGAACGGAGATCGGCGGCACACGGGGACACTGTGAATCGAGCGAGGACCCGCTCACTCACACAGCGGGGATGCATCGCAGGATCCAGGGACAAGGTGAGTAACTTGTCTGTGGATGCTGCGAGCAGGTAAGCCGCGCCGCTGCACACTCTGCACATCTACCCTGAGCGTGACTCGGGGATACCGATCGCAGCATGAAAAAGCCACCCCGAGTCACGCTTGGGGATACCGCCAGGCAGGTTAAATTGTAATGCTATTTGTTGCTGAGCATTGTTAAATTTAGGAAGTATTAATCACCGTGCTTCAAGTGTGTGGATTATTCCCTTAACAGTGACCCATGAAGAACAATAATCTGCAAATAGAGTGGCCTTCTGCCACAGATGTTGACCTGTTGTCCTTTCCACAAAACCAAGCCGGGCTCTTTTATGTAGCATACAACATATTGCAGAAATACGTTGTACTCTAATCATTATATTAAACAGGTAAATAATCTGTATATAGAAAGTAAATACTAATTATATGGCGATTACCATTATAAAATCAACCCTCTTACCTCAACACTTCCACTTCCATCATCTACCATGCGCTCCTGAGCGGCCATTGCTGGCTTTGCATGAAGTAGTGAAGCATCAAATTTCTCTTGGCTGACCTTGGCTGAAATACACATTGATGTATGATTTAATGGTGAGTCCACATAAAAATGTTATGTTGGTGTTTTAATGAAGGATGATAAGCCAAGTCGTATATTGACTTTTTTATTTAATCTTGGGGAACTAAGCGACAGTATCTCATCCAGGAGTTACTTATGAGTCAACATTATACCTAGGAGTTTAACTCCTTCCATTATGTTTAGTAATAAAAATTTGTTTTCTACTTCTTGCTCACATAATTACCGTATTTATCGGCATATAACACGCACAGGCGTATAACACGCACCCTAACTTTAAGAGGGAAGTTTCAGGAAAAAAACGTTCCACAGCCCCCTGAGTAAAACACGCAGGCACAGTTTACCCTCTATTTTCAGGATAAAAAAGTGAGTGTTATACGCCAATACAAATACTAAATACAGTATTTTGTATTGACATTTTTGAGAAAAATGCAATAACACACTAAAATGTATGTTGTTACTACAATCGTGGAATTCTGAGAAGCGGCATTATTGAATCTATGATGTACATGGTACAGTTGTAGGTTTTGAGTCTCTAGAACAGGGTTTCTCAACCTTTTCAACACAGAGAAACCTTTGAAATAACTTTCTGGTTTCAGGGATCCCCTGCTAAAAATGACTACTGTATTTATCGGCATATAACACGCACAGGCGTATAACACGCACTCTGGGGCAGATCCTCAAATAAATTACGCCGGCGTATCTCTTGATACGCCGCGTAATTTCAAATTTTGCTCGTCGTATCTTTGTTTTGGTATCCACAAAACAAGATATGACGGCATCTGTGTTAGATCCGACAGGCGTACGCCTTAGTACGCCGTCGGATCGTAGATGCAATTTTTCAGCAACCGCTAGGTGGCGTTTCCGTCGTATTCTGCGTCGAGTATGCAAATTAGCTATATCCGACGATCCACGAACGTACGCGCGGCCGTCGCATTTTTTTTCATCGTTTCCGTTCGGCTTTTTCCGGTGTATAGTTAAAGCTGCTATATGGTGGCGTACTCAATGTTAAGTATGGCCGTCGTTCCCGCGTATAATTTTGAAACATTTACGTTGTTTGCGTAAGTCGTCCGTGAATGGGGCTGGACGCCATTTACGTTCACGTCGAAAACAAGGACGTCCTTGCGACGTCATTTGGAGCAATGCACCCTGGGAGTTTTTACGGACGGCGCATGCGCAGTTCGTTCGGCGCGGGGACGCGTTTCATTTAAATGAAACACGCCCCCTACCCGCCGAATTTGAATTCCCGCCACCTTACGCCGCGAGAGATACACTACGCCGCCGTAACTTACGGCGCAAATTCGTTGAGGATTCAAACCAAAAGCAAGTAAGTTACAGCGGCGTAGCGTATCTTACATACGCTGCGCTTGGCGCAGATGTATGTGGATCTGCCCCTCTAACTTTAAAAAAGAAGTTTCAGGAAAAAAAAATCCAAACCCCCTGCGTATAACACGCAGGCACAGTTTACCCTCTATTTTCAGGGTAAAAAAGTGAGTGTTATACGCCAATAAATACAGTATATCTATAACTCATGATACCTTAGTGTGATGTTCAGTCGGGAGAATGTTCCTTATACTTGTGGTCATTGGAAAGAATTACCCCCTTACAGATAGCTAAAAAAATCAATGGTGTCAGTGGGAACTTATCTGAGAGGCAGAAAGTTCTCATTGCTCAAGGAACCTCTAGCAACTTTTGGAGGAACCGTGGTTGAGAAACCCTGCTCTAGAAACATTTGAGGACCACAGATATCCATATTCAAAAAAGTAACCCTTTTTGAAAAGGAAGCATTAAAGTTGAAGGCTGATGTCCTATTATGCAGATGCTAGTTGTTGGCTTTCAAATTAAATATGAAGGGCCATATTCTGAGTAAGGATACGATGGAGTATCTCAGGATACTCCATCGTATCTCTCTTTTTTGGCCCGTGTATCTATGCGACTGATTCTTAGAATCATTTTCGCATAGATACACTTAAGATCCGCCATGTGTAAGTCACTTACACTGTCGGATCTTAAATGTAATTACTCCGCCCGCCGCTAGATGGCGTTTACGTTCAGGTCTCATTTGTTTATGCAAATGAGCCTGATACGCCGATTCCCGAACGAATTTGCGTCGCGTAACTGTCGCTAACGTCGTTTGCGTAAGTGTAAACTTACCCCTGCTATATGAGGGGTAAGTTTACGCAAGTCCCACGTAGGCCATGTTAAGTATGGCGTCGGGTCCGCGTCGTGTTTTTCCGTCGGCTACGTCGTTTCCCTAAGTCGTTCTTGAATACGACTTTACGTCAATGACGCACACGTCGGCGTCATTGACGTTTTACGCCGAGAACTGGAGCATGCGCACTGGGCTATTTTAAGCCCGGCGCATGCGCAGTTCGTTAGAATCGGGGGCGCGCTTAATTTAAATAGAAGCCGCCCCCTTGGAGATACGCGTGGCTACGCCGGGACATTTACACTCCGCCGCCCCAAACTACGGAGCAAGTGTTTGGGGAATACAGCACTTGCTCCTGTAGGTTGGGGCGGCGGAGTGTAAATGGCTTACGCGCCGCCCGCGGGAAATCTAGGAGAATATGGCCCGAAATGTATTCCACTGGAAACCACTTATTTGTATTTTCAGCTGTACAGTAAATGAATAATTAAAGTCCCTGAAAGAAATGACACACTGATATTCGGTGCTCTAAGTATAGCTGTTTACCACTAGAAATTGTATTCCAATCATTCCAATTCCTTCAGCTTCATGCCTAATGATGGTGAATTATTAAGTATCAAAATGACAGCTGCCTGTTTGGTATAGGCAACATTATTTTTTTTTTCCGTTGCTCAAGTTTTTATAATAGTAAGTTTGCTACGGACTCACCAATCTTACTGCTACTGAAAGTCTTCCCCAAACCCACCGCTTGGTCTTTCACTGTCCACTTCTGGAAAAGCTGTTTAAACATGGCAGATTCGGCTCCATCATTAACCATCTCTACGTTGGTACTGTGCGGATATGATTTAATTTTAATGAATTCCTGTTCAGATCAATAAAGGGAAAATTACCACTGTGGTGAACTCAGATATGCGATTACTAATGCTCTATTTCCAGTAATACATTGCCTGACGTAAGTGTCTATGGTAGCATTTAGAAGCATGTTATGCTTCAGAAGTAATGTTAAGAGAACATTAAGATGCATCAGATTCATTACTTATTATCTGGAATCAAAATAGGCAGAATCTAGAGGAGAAAGGAAATGTACATACTGTTGTGTACAGTCTCCTGAAGGCTCATACGAAAATACCACCACAAAGAAGAGTAGTTTGCTCCCTCTCTCCCACTACCCGAACTGACCCATTGACCTCAACAAGGACACTAGAGCCGGTGAGCTTTCTAGCTTCCCATTTCAACAGTTTATTACCTTTTTTGGGGGGGGGGGGGGGGGGTGCAAACAAACTGAAAAAAAAACACATAAATTGCAGCCTCACTGTGCCCATCAAACTCAGCCACTGTGCCATCAAATGCAGCCACTGTGCCCATCAAATGCAGCCACTGTGTCATCAAATGCTGCCACTGTGCCCATCAAATGCAGCCACTGTGCCCATCAAATGCAGCCAATGTGTCATCAAATGCAGCCACTGTGCCCATCAAATGCAGCCACTGTGCCCATCAAATGCAGCCACTGTGCCCATCAAATGCCGCCACTGTGCCCATCAAATGCCACCACTGTGCCCATCAAATGCCACCACTGTGCCCATCAAATGCAGCCACTGTGCCCATCAAATGCAGCCACTGTGCCCATCAAATGCCACCACTGTGCCCATCAAATGCAGCCAATGTGTCATCAAATGCCACCACTGTGCCCATCAAATGCCGCCACTGTGCCCATCAAATGCAGCCAATGTGCCCATCAAATGCAGCCACTGTGCTCATCAAATGCAGCCACTGTGGCCATCAAATGCTGCCACTGTGCCATTAAATGGCGCCACTGTGCCCCTCAAATGCTGCCAGTGTGCCTATTAAATGCTTCCAGTGTGCCTATCAAATGCTGCCTCTGTGCCATCAAATGTTGCCAGTGTGACCCTCTCCCCACCCGCTCGCCGTTTGCCCGTCACTTACCCTGTCTCGATGGGGCAGCTGGTAATGGCGATGAGCGGTTTCCTTTATGCGTCTCCCCCCATCCTCTTCTCCTGATAGGCATCCAATAGCGGCGCCTGTCATCTCAGCCAATCAGGTGATGGGTAACAGACCCGATATTCATTCGCTTTTCACACCTGGGTGAAACTGCGAGCGCCAAGCATGACGCTTGCAGTTCACCTATTTTGAAGCCTTTTAGAGCCTATGGCTCTAATCAGGTGCTTCAAAAATACCCCGCACCGCTGTAATTCAGGCACCCGGGGCCCAAAAATGGGGCGGGCACCTGAATAGGGGGTGGCAGTGGCAGCCATGGATAGATTCATGCAATGCATGAATCTATCCATTGGTCATAGAGGGGGTTGCTCCCGTGTGTGCCCTTATGGACGCACCGCCACTGACCTGGATCGAAGTGTGAAAGTCCTCAACGGTTAGATGGATTAATATCAACACATCATCCACACCAAATATTAATATGTCTAAAAATTGACATATATGTCTTGCCATTATATGTGGATATTTATGAAGTTAAAACAAGCTTCTCATCTTCAAGTATTTTAATGTCATGGGCATGCTAGGAAGACTTGCCCACAATTTACGGTAAATAATTACTACATATGGCCCACCTAAATAGAAATCCTGCTATTTCATAATTTAATGCTGAATGTAGGTATATTTTATATAGTTACCAAAGCTTTGGACATTGCAGTCTGCTTTTCAGCCTTTGTCGCTCCTTTCCCCTTCCAAACATATATTTTGATTCCTCCTTGATCTAAGATGTAACAGTCCTAGAAGGACAAATGAGATTGCAATGAGGAGAAGTAACCAATACGACTCCAGTTTATCACACAGCTATTATTTATGTACTCAGGCTAATTGATACTGTAGGTCTTCCCTCGGACTTACCTGATGATTTAACATGTCTTGAACTAATGGTCGTTTTGCTATCTCTGTCACCTCCATTTGCCCACTAGCATCTGAAACACTGATACAAAAGTGCAATTTAATTCTAGACTTCCAGAAAACTCTATGGCTATGTTTCAAGTGGTAAAGCTCATATCATGTGGAAAATAATACAGTAGTTTGGTGTTTAAAAACAAAACAAAAACAATTCTGTACATAATATACAAATATAATGACATGGCAGGTAATGAAAATTTGAAAAACTACAGAAATTCCTGATTAATTATCAGCTCTGAAAGTGTTGATTAGAGCTACCCCCATTCAGTCCTAAAGAGTGAACTTAAAGAGGAGTTCCACCTAAAAATGGAACTTCCGCTTAACCCACTCCTCGCCCCCTTACATGCCACATTTGGCATGTAATTTTTTTTGGGGGGGAGTGGGGGCTTCAGGAGAAGGGGACTTCCTGTCCCACTTCCTCCTTCCGCCGAAGGGCTGGAAAGGCGATTAGCTTAATCACCTTCTTGCAGCCCCTCCCTGTAGGCGAGCGCCTGTCCAATCGCTGCTTGCGCATGCGCAGTGCCGCTCGCGCATGCGCAGTGGGTGCCCAGCCGTGAAGCCAAAAGCTGTCACTGCCCACACTAGGAATGAAGATGCCGGCCGGCGGGGGGGGGCGAGGAGCGGAGCCCCGGCCGGCGCGTCGCTGAAGCCGTGGAGCAGGTAAGTGTCTGTTTATTAAAAGCCAGCAACTACACTTTTTGTAGCTGCTGACTTTTAATAAACTTAAAAAAAGGCTGGAACTCCCCTTTAAAAAGGAAGTAAACCCCGATGGGTTTTACTTCCTTTTTATTTCCCTGCAAAGGTAAAGCATAATGGGCTAATATGCATCGCAAAGTAGCCCATTATGTGGAGGAAGTGTCCATTCTTCACCCCTCTTCCTTTTGGGGCCGCAGACTTCGGCTCTGTAATTGGCAGGAGTCGTGTGATGTCACTCCAGCGCATGCGCACGGGGGCCACCAGTCACGACATGTGTACAACCACTTTAACCACTTCAGCCACGGAAGAATTTACCCCCTTCCTCACCAGAGCACTTTTTGCGATTTGGCACTGCGTCGTTTTGATGACAATTGCACGGTCGTGCGACGTTGCCCCCAAACATAATGTACTTCCTTTTTTTCCCACAAACAGAGCTTTCTTTTGGTGGTATTTGATCACCTCTGTGGTTTTAATTTTTTGCGCTATAAACAAAAAAAGAGCGACAATTTTGAAAAAAAAGCAATATTTTTTTAACTTTTTGCTATAATAAATATCCCCCATTTTTTTCCTCAGTTTAGGCAGATACGTTTTCTTCTACTTTTTTTTGGTTAAAAAAAATCGCAATAAGCGTTTTTTGATTGGTTTGCGCAAAAGTTATAGCGGCTACAAAATAGGGGATAGTTTTATGGCATTTTTATTATTATTTTTTATTTGTTTGTATAAATGGCGGCGATCAGAGATTTTTATAGTGACTGCGACATATTGGACACTTTTGACACTATTTTGGAACCATTGTCATTTATACAGCGATCGGCGCTATAAAAATGCACTGATTACTGTGCCAATGACACTGGCAGGGAAGGGGTTAAACACGGGGTCGATGAAGGGGTTAATTGTGTCCTAGGGAGTGATTCTAACTGTGTCCTAGGGAGTGATTCTGCCTCTCCCTGAGACGATCGCGGGCACCCGGAGGACATCGAGTCCGCGGGACCTGTGAGCACGCTCACGGAGCATGCCACGGGCAGGTGGGCACGAGCAATCACTATGGTGCGATTTAAAGGCAACGTACAGGTACGTTGCTTTGCGCAGCCGTGCCATTCTGCCAACGTATATCGGCGTGACCCGGTCGGCAAGTGGTTAAAGTGCCATTTTGCTTTTTTTTTGCAGGCTGACTGCCTGACATCCAAAGTGTGCTAGGAAAACTTGTGTTTGTTTGTGGTATATACAATTATTAAAATATGGATGGATTGGTGTCTTTTTTTAACCTCACCAACTACTATATGTAACTATGTAAAAATATAGCTATAGCCTTTGCTAGCCTTTAACCAGGAACACATAACACATCTATAGATCGGATGCACACACACACTTACTACTTACTGGTATAGCATGATGTTGGCTTTCTGTGTCTGATCAGCAATTTCATCAGCGGTCCCTGGTCCGATAGTTTGGGTCCTCTCTCCAAGTGTGTTGTATAGAAGTTTTAGTAACTCAGACGATGCTTGCTCATTATCTCCTTCAATCACCCCAATCTCCATCCGGCCTCCTCTTTCCCGATCACGTATGTCCTTCGCCAACAGCATACCCTAGCAAGAAAAAAAAAAAGCATAAGACTGACCATACCGGGACTTACTGAATTTTTGTTTATAACAGTATGTAAAAGACAATGGTTCTGGAAGCAGCAGCTACCTTCATTCTCTCTGCCTTATTGCTGTCAGGTCCATTCCATTGTACAATCACTCTCCCCAGGTCCAGTAAAAACACATCACCAAGGTTAAAACTGTTCCAGTTCAGCTCCACCTGTAAATAATATAGAATGTCATATAAAACAACAACTCAGAAATACATAAATTAGATGATACCATTTAAAACGCTATCAAATAATTCTATGTCTGCGCGTCCGTTTGTCTTCCATACAATACATTTCAGAAAAATACACATTAGTGTGCTTAGGACAAACCCTACATATTAGGAGCAAATCAGTAGATCTTTTTTTACATTATCAGTCAGTTTCATGCAACCGCACAGGAGGACTTTTGTACATTGTAAATAAGCATCTGGAATTTCATGTAACTATGGATCCTCCTGCTGGCACTACAAAGGCCTTATTCAACAAAGTGTTCTTATTTTTAAGTGCAGTAATCAACGATAACTATCAAAATCTATCCTATGTAGACATGTGCACAGCAACATTTTTTGTTTATTTCTGTTCGTTTATCGTGATTCGTAACGAGTCGTAATTTCGTAAGACGTTGGTTATCGTTTTCGTACTCTTTAGTATTTTCGTAACACTTTTTTTTCCGTCTCCGTTTTTTTCTGTTAGTTTATTTTTCGTTGAATCGAGATTAATATTTTCGTTATATTTTGTATTCTGCCGCGTTCGTATTTTTAAAATGATTTTATTCGTTCCTTCGTTTTTACGTTGGTTTAATTTTCGTTGTTTTGCTATCCGTATTTACATTATATTTTCCATCATGCCGTGTTCGTATTTTCATAAAAAATATATCTTCGTTGCTTTATGATCGTTCGTATTTTCGTGTCTAATTTCCTTTGATTGTAAAAACTTACTTTTGTAGATTTTATTGCATTCGTAATTCTGTTAGAATACATTTTACGTTTATTCGACACGCTACTCGTCGTAATTTTGTAATTCATACTTTACTGTGATTGACTTGACTGTCTTAGTTAGCACACACACCCTGTCTAGAATGAAGTCTGACGTAGAAGAAAACTAAAATATGTCAGATATTACAAATACAAATCTAGAAATTAGATGCACTGCAGTCTAACACAGAAAAAGACACAAGGAGCCAGGAGGTAATGAGAAAGAAGCTCATTGGGGGAAGGAACAAACCTCTTGAGAGGAAAGGGACAGCGCTCAGTGGCTATTGGTCAATGTCCAGAAATATTTCAGTACTAACGAAAGCTAATTTACATTATTTCGTATTTTCGTTGTTTTCATTTCCGTTTTCCGAAGATTCGTAATTTATTTTTCATTAGTTTTGATTTTAGTTTTTTATTCTTTGTTCGGCATTTCGGTTGTTTTCTTTTCGGTCTTCAAATATTAGTAAGTTTGCATTTTCGTTAATTTTGTTTTTCGTAGTTATTTTTTTTTTTGGGGTTCGGTATTTTCGTTGTTTCTATGTTTTCGTTTCTTTCTCCTTTCGTATCTTCGTTGTTTTCCATATTCGTTATTTTGAAAATATCGTTATTAATTGCGCTAAACCGTTCGTTCATTTGTATGTTAACGAATCAACTAAAATAACAAAAATTGACGGAAAACGTATTCGTAACTAAAAAAATTGCACATGTCTAATCCTATGCTGGTCCGACATTGGAAGAGTGAATTCTGGTTGATTTCTTTATGTTGCTGCACTTATTTAGGAATAAGGTTGAAAAAAGGCTAATAACTCTTTAAGTAATTGTGGTCCCCATGGTCTTTTACCAAATTGGTGAGAAAGGGGAAGCCTTCCATGTGACAGTGAGGCATTGGGGAAAGTGAAAAAAAAATAAAAAAAATTGCTAGCAAACTAAGGGCCCATTCAAATCTATGCATTGTGAGAACAATCATGTTTCTACAATGTACATTACATTATTTGACCTGAATAGCACCCCAAACTAAATCGACACCATCTGTGCAACGTTAAAAATGATGTGACTTCTGAGTGCCCTCATAGCAAGCTGTCATTGAGAGCCCAGCTGTTCAGCTGGTCCCCAATGACGCATGCAGCTCCACCCTACAGCCGCTCTGTATTGTAATGTCCAGTGATTGTAACGTAAAGTGATTGTAACAGCTAGTTTTTTTTTTTTATTAAATATCAAAATGTTATACTTACCTGCTCTGTTCAATGGTTTTGCACAGAGCAGATCCAAATCTTCTCTTCATGGGTTCCCCACAAGAGCTTTGGGCTTCACCTCCCTGCCAAGTGTCCCCTTAGCAAGCCGCTTACTATGGGTGCACTTCTGCATGCTCATAAGACACACAGAGTGGGGCTCAGCCCTGCCCCCCTACTCCCTCGTCACTGGCTCTAAATGCTGGCAGTGAGAGCCACTGGCTCCTGCTGCTGTATCTGAGCCAATGAGGAGCAAGATAGCTGAGAGGGCCTTGGATATTGTGTGCATCGTTGGTCTCAGATCGGGCCTGGGTATGTATTTAGGGGGGCTTGGGTGAGTTGCATGCAGAAGGTTCTTTACCTTACTGTTTAGAATGCCTTTACAACCACTTACGGAGGCTGTGGGAGCAGGGACACATATGGGACACATCATTCTCACCTAGACAAGAACGTCGGTGGAAGGCAAGGCCGATTGAAAAAAAATGGTATTTTAAACTTGTGGATTGGGGAGGGTTGAATGGAGAAGAGGACAATTTTTTATGCCTTGTAAAAGTCCGCCAGGAAAACCACAGGGAAAACCAGGAACCTGCTTGGTAGCTTTTTCCCCCTACACACGAACGGTTTTCCTGGCAGGAAAACTGCCATGAGAGCTTTGGTCGGGAAACCCAGCCATGTATATGCTCCACCGCAGGCTTTCCCCATAGAAAAACTGCCGGGAAAAAGACTGCCGGGAATCCGGCAGGAAAAAAGAGGACATGTTCTCATTTTTTCCTGTCGGAAAAACTGCCATGGAGCATACACACGGCCAGTTTTCCCGGCCAAAAGCTGTCATGGCAGTTTTCCCGACGGGAGAACTGGCCATGTGTAAGAGGCATTACAGTGACGGTCCAATTTGAGTTAGTTGGTACGTTTCCATTATTGTTCCAAATTACTTCTCCAAATAGCTTCTCTGCCTGTAAAACTGCAGCACTTCACAAGTGAGGCGCTTGCAACAGTTCTGTCAAAGCAACAGCAGATTCATATACATCAGTGGTTTCCAAACTGTGGCCCGGGAGCCAGATGTGGCCCTTTCCTTGCCTTTATCTGGCCCTCTGGGCCACTATTCCACCAACTGACACCAATGATGGAGCACCATTCCCCCTGGGGTGTGAGAAGGTGGAAGCGCTTACTCACCTGTAATCATTCCCCCTGGCACTATTCCTCCTATTAAAACCAATGATGGGGCACTGATGCTGGGTCATTTTCCACTCCTAATGGCCACGGTTTGGCCCCCCTAAAGCCTGAAGGACAGCCCCCTGCTTAGAAAGTTTGAAGACCCCTGATATACATCTTACTGACATGTACATGAATCTTTCACAAATTCTGCCATTCGTTGCACTAATACAAGACAGATTTCTAACCGGTATCCACAAAAGTCTTTATGACTTCCAGGGTCTACGTCCAGTTTTCACAATTTTATGCAAGACAATCATGCCACAGACATAACCAAGATGGACAGCTAATGGATTGCTGAATGCAGCTGTAGGTGCGGAGAATTACCTCGGTAGCTGTGACACTCCGTTTTCCCTTAACATGAAGAAGCCTCTTCACATCATATGTGTTCGTATCCACATGTTTCATACCAGATGCCACACCACCTTTCTTGTAACTGAAATAGTAAAGAACAACTCTAGATCCAGAAATTGTCTAAGAATGGTCAGATCACAAAGAATCACAGTGTACTAAACATTTTGGCCCGGATCCACAAAGAAGTTACGCTAGCGTATCTATTGATACGCCGCGTAACTTCTAGGATGCTCCGGTGTATCTTTTTTCTGTATTCAGAAAACAAGATACGCCAGAATTTTGCTAAGATACGACCAGCGTAAGTCGCCTACGGCGTCGTATCTTAACTGCATATTTACGCTGGCCGCTAGGGGCGTGTACGCTGATTTACGCCTAGAATATGTAAATCAGCTAGATACGCCAATTCCCGAACGTACGCCCAGCCATAGCAGTACAGATACGCCGTTTACTTTAGGCTTTTTCCGGCGTAACGTTACCCCTGCTTTATGAGGCGCAGCCAATGTTAAGTATGGACGTCGGGCCAGCGTCGTTTGCGTAAAAGGTTCGCGAATAGGGCTTTGGGTGAATTACGTTCAAGTCGAAAGCATTGACTATTTGCAACGTGATTTTGAGCATGCGCACTGGGATACCCCCACAGACGATGCATGCTACGTTTAAAAAAAACGTAATTTACGTGGGGTCAAGTAGAATTAACATAAAACACGCCCACATCTTTGTCATTTGAATTCCGCGCCCTTACGCCGACAGATTTACGCTACGCCGCTGTAACTTTAGAGGCAAGTGCTTTGTGAATACAGCACTTGCCTCTCAAAGTTGCAGCGGCGTAGCGTTACTACGATACGCTACGCCCATTTAAAATTACGCAGATCTACGTGGATCTGGCCCTTTATAATTAAAATCTGCACAGTGTGTTAGAAGCCCCCTTTAATCGAATATCTGATTATTAACAATACAAATATGTATGATTGTATGGACCTTAGGATCTATTGAATTATATTTTTATTTGTTCAATATTAAGGAAAGTAAAACAAACAGACATTAGAGAAGTCTATGTGAAAATACATATATTTTCTAAAAGCTATAAGGTCTTTACAGATGGTATTGATTGGGCATTTGCTCGTCCAACCCCTCCCTATTCAGAATTCAAACTTGAGAAAATTGTTTCTTATGCAATATTCCTAGTGAGATTTAAAGAGTCCATAAAGTATGTTCTTTCTACTGTAATATTTCTTGGTAAAGATATTAACGTAGGATTGAACATTACATTAGGTATACATATTTTGGTATATAAACTTTTTGGAAATCATATACAATATATAACTATCTATTCTATTAATAGATGACATTATTATATTATATTATTTCAATCAACTTGATTTCTCAACTACTTGTCGTCATATAGCTGCCATGAAGCTATGATTATGACATTTCATGTTACATAATCTTATCCTACAATCCGCTAGGTTATCTATTTTCATTTACATTTATAAGAGTTACTTTCCTGAATGATTACACCTTTTTCTATTATACTATTGCACATGTTCTGTTAATGGAATATCTATTTATATTATATCATTGTACATGCTCTGTTAATGGAATTTTGTTGATAATTATAAAATTCAATAAAATATTTGAAACACAATATATGACTATGTTTGTTACATTCCCTCCTCCACAAGCTCTTGGTCATTAGATTGAAGGAGGGCTCTCTCTTTACACATACACTTTATGTAAGTTGCCAGCGTGGCATTATAATGGAAGGGAAGAGGCCAGCAGCCTTTGTTGAAAGTTGAATTTCAACAGCAATACATTATTTTACTGAGAAGCCAACTGATACCTCACCATATGGGGATGGTGATTACTACAAGTAATACGTCGGTTCAAGGCGGATGATGGGGGCTTGTAATGTCCTCTGTGAGCTCCGGAACCACTCCTTTTCCCTATCACTTCCCTTTGTTTGGAATGAGCAAGGCACATTAGTTGCAGTCTTGTGCACTTCTCTATGCACACTATAAATTTCACAGACCATCCCAGGGGAAAGAAGGAGAGTGTGGCTACATTACTACATACACTCTCTAGCAGGAATCCAGGGCCAGATCCTCAAAAGGGATACGCCAGCGTATCTACTGATACGCCGTCGTATCCCTGTTTCTATCTTTGGAACTGATCCACAGAATCAGTTTCCAAGAGATAGACAGAAGATCCGGCAGGTGTAATAGTTTTACACTGCCGGATCTTAAGATGCAGTACCGCGACCGCCGCTGGGGGCATTCATCGTCGAAATTACGCGTCGGGTATGCTAATGAGGAGTTGCATCGATCCTCAAAGCTTTTTCGCGTTCGCTACGTCGCCGCTAAGTTAGTTTCCCGTCGCTTAGTTACACTTTTGTAAACCAGCCCTACTTTTACACAGCAGGCGTACTGCTGTGTAAAGTATGGCCGTCTTTCCCGCGTCAAATTTTTTTATTTTACGTCGATTGCGTAAGCCGTACGGGAATACGGAAATACGCTACGCGCCGCCCGATGAAAAAATGACGTCACGTCGCGCAAAGCACGTCGGGAAATTTGCGTCACAAGCATGCGCAGTACGTCCGGCGCGGGAGCGCGCCTAATTTAAATGGGACTCGCCCCATTAGATTAGGAACGCCTTGCGCCGGACGGATTTGAGTTACACCGCCGCAAATTTCCAGGTAAGTGTGTTGTGGATCGATACCTAACTTAGGAAATTTGGGGCAGTGTAACTTAAATCAGTTAAATTACGTTGCGCTGCGGGGCTGTGGATCTGGCCCCCAGATCCTAGCAGCAAAAAAAAAAAATTGAAAAAGATCTGAGAGCAATAGTAGGTACTAATATTGGTACTAAGGTACTGTTTTGATTAACAATACATACTTGAAAATAATTATTCTCTAAACCAGAATTTAATGTCACTTCACCCCTCCTGATACTCCTTTTTTTACCTAGGAGTGGAGAAGAAAAGTTGAGCAGAGCAGAGAGGGCTAAATTATTTTTACTGCACTTAAAAATATTTAATCAGTCCACCAAGGCTGGGTGCCAATTGTACTTACATGATGCCCTGCTTGAAGTACCCTTTAAAGGAGTCTGATTCATATCCCTGGACCTCCCGATGCTGCACAGGACCTCCTCCCAGGTGGTCATCCAGCTGGATGGTGTATATGGCCGCTGACCCCTGCTCATCTTGGGAAGAGTCATTACCAATCCAGTAGTGGATATCATAAAGCAGGTTGTTGCCAGATTTTTTTGTCTATAAATGCAAGAAAAACAAAATCAATGAATGTTTCCATTTCTTATGTTGAAATGCAAATTATTAATTTTTAAAATTAAATTGGGAAATATTGTCAGAAAACAAATGGCCTGCAGTTGCTTTAGGACAACATGCAGCTTTAGCCTTGCTTTTACCCAAGGTTGCGATCGCTGGCTAAGAGCTTTGTTGGCACTTTATAGTATTTGCTTACCTTGAGCCTCGCCTATTGTTTATATTGACTTCCTGTTCATTCGTGTATATAAAGATTATCATGCTTTTACCTTTCATCCATTATACAACAAGCCAAGGACAGTTCTGAATACAATTTGTGCTTAGCCTACAAACACTTACATACAGTAAGAGGTAGCAGTCTCCCTCATAGAAGTTCCCATGGGCTTTCGGTGGCACCACCACAAGGTCCATTTTCTACAAAATGTAATACAAAGAAAAATGTTTACTTTGACAGGATCTCTATATGTCTCAGTCTTTAGTGCTGTCATGATTTAAAGTTTGTGTTGAGCCAATTTTTTTTTTTCAGTTTTAAATAGAATAAGGAAGGGTTAAAAGAGAAGCGTGGGTTTACAAATAAAAACCCCTTATAGTCACCTAGGTGGATGCAGCATTGATCTGGTTGTGGACATGGGCGTCCGCTCCATAGGGCAAGGGAGGGCGCTTTCCTCCCCCTAGAAATCAGTGCCATGATCCTTGGTGAGAAAAACAGCGGGCAGGAAGCAAGGCGACGGCACAGCGAATCCAATTAGAGACGCTGTCTCTCTCTTCTAGCTCCAGCTGACAGAGAGGGGGAGGGGGTTGTTATTTCCTTGGGGGGCCCCATTTTTTATGATATTGTTATTCAAAGTTGCTAGTTGCTTGATAATTGCATCAGGTTTCTCAAACCTTTGCAAGCCTGCGCTTTATGTGATAATGACTAAGCCCCTCCCATTCATGACATTGTCAAAAAGGGACCGAGCATGGATGACCTTAAATTGATGCCCCCCCCCCTGAAAACAGTTCAGCGGACGCCCATGGTTGTGGATCTGTCCCCTTCTGCCTCTGCACTGACAAGTGCGAGAATAAACTGCTGATCACTCAGTTCTCCCCTCCTCTATGAGCAGAGAGCTGGCACCTGTCAGTCACGGCTCTCTGCTCTGTCCCTCCAGCACCCAGTGGAGCCCTGGGCTGGGGAGGGAAGGGAGTGTGTGGACCAGTCTATCAGCAGCACAGCTGAGAGGCTGAGCCAGCTACCGTTCCAAGCATCTGGGTGGAACCTGACTGAAAATTCAGGATCTTTCCCCAGCCTTGACCAACTGAGTGACGTCAGCTGACAGTGGCTGTAAATAGGTCACAGGAGAGCAGAATGAACTGCACTTTTGTGATTCATAAGAGAAGTATAGCCAAAAATAGATTTGGGCAAAACTCTCCTTAAACAACCCCAGAAGGTTACTTTTTGCTGTCTGTTTCCCTACAGGGAGATTCTACTTCACTTCCTGTCTTGGAAACACAACAGGAAATGCAAGAACATCTCTCCAAAGTAAACAAAATTCCAGTCCTAGAGACTATTCACTGGAAATAGTGTACCCAATTGGGGGTTTTCTTTATCTCTTCTGGCGACTCAAAGTTTGGATTTCACTTTCTTAATGGGGTTGTAAAGGTAAAAAATGTTTTCCCCTAAATAGCTTCCTTTACCTTAGTGCAGTCCTCCTTCACTTACCTCATCCTTCAATTTTGCTTTTTATTGTCCTTATTTCTTCTGAGAAATCCTCACTTTCAGTTCTTCTGTCTGTAACTCCACACAGTAATGCGAGGCTTTCTCCCTGGTGTGGAATGTCGTGCTCGCCCCCTCCCTTGAGGGGGCGAGCAGGAGAGTCAGCACGCCCTCTACGTTGCAGATAGAAAAAGGAGCTGTGTGTTAGTGGGCGTCCTGACTCTCCTGCTCGCCCCTTCCCCCTCAAGGGAGGGGGTGAGCACGACACCCCACACCAGGGAGAAAGCCTTGCATTACTGTGTGGAGTTACAGACAGAAGAACAGGAAGTGAGAATTTCTCAGAAGAAATAAGGACATTTAAAAGCAAAATCGAAGGATGAGGTAAGTAAAGGAGGATTGTACTAAGGTAAAGGAAGCTATTTAGGGGAATTTTTTTTTACCTTTACAACCCCTTTAATGACTATGGCCACCATGAGAAATAGAAAGAGTGACTATCCCCAGCAGAATACAGACAGCAATAATGGAATGGAATGGAATGGACCGAGGTTCAGTTGCATCGGTCCAAACCGACCGTGTGTATAGCCCATCGGTCTGTTGTCCTTCGGTCCAAAATTTTAAAACATGCTTTAAAATCGAACCGATGGACCGCTGCCTGATCGGTCCAAACCGATGGTTAGTACAGAAAGCATTGGTTCAAAACCCGCGCATGCTCAGAATCAAGTCGACGCATGCTTGAAGCATTGAATTTTGTTTTATTCAGCACGTTGTGTGTTTGACGTTACCGCGTTCTGACCCGATCGGTTTTTGGAACGATGGTGTGTACGCACATCAGACCATCAGGCCACTTCAGCGGTGAACCAATGGAAATGGCCCGTCGGACCATTCTCATCGGTTTAAAACGACCGTGTGTACGCGGCCTAACCCTTTCCTGCTCTACAAAAAAAAAAAGTACGTTGACTTTATATACACTTTGATGTTTGACTGATCGGGCTGAGAGAGAATCTAAGGAAGCACACAAGAGTTCAGAATTTTGGCACAGGGACATAAAGAAAAAAAATGTGGTCATTACAAGTAATACCGCGTACACACGATCGAAATTTCCATCAGAAAAACCTTGGATGGACGGAATTTCGCTCAAACTTGTCTTGCATACACACGGTCACACAAATCCAGTCAGAAAATTCCCGACCGTGTAGAACTTGGTGACGTACAACACAACGAGCCGAGATCAATGAAGTTCAATAGGCAGTTCGGCTCTTTTGCTTGATTCTGAGCATGCGTGTCTTTTTACGTGTCGGAATTGCATACAGACGATCGGAATTTCCAATGGGAACTTTTCCCGTCTGAAAATTTGAGAACCAGCTCTCAAATTTTTCTTGCCGGAAATTCTGACAGAAAACTTCTGATGGAGCTGACACACGGTCGGAATTTCTGACCAAAAGCTCACATCTTACTTTTCTTGTCGGAATTTCTGATTGTGTGTACGCGGCATAAGAGTACAGTAGTCATGCAGCATGTGGAATACTAGAGAGGGGCTATGGCTTTTTGATGGTTGTTCATTTTAACTTGTTAAAAGGGCTTACCTATGATATCATTCTAACATCAGTTTGCATACCTTGTATTATTGCAGGGTAATTTACAAGGGATACCCAAAGAAGGTGTATTTCTCCCAAAACAACAATATTGTGATGGTTACCAGGCTCCTCTGCACCTCTGGTGCCTAAGTGGTTGTCCTAAGGGGCATGGGGACATATACACATAGCCCATATACTCACTGGTATGCCAGCCTGCATACTACCTGGTATTCTGTACTGATATAAATAAAGGCATTGGAGCATGTCCATTTTTTGTACAGGTACCAGTTTCAGCACTATGGAGAGCTCCATAGGCACATTTATTGGGCTAAACCAGGGGTGCCCAACCTTTTGAAGAGCGAGGGCCACTTAAGCAACTTGGTAACCAGTCGAGGGCCACAATGAGCGGAGCGGGCGGATGACAGGTCACGGCTACTCTATAGGCCCTCCGATCCGCCCAGATGGAAGGTGGAAGGAGAAAATTCCCTGCTGTTTTTCGGATTTGAAGTAGGCCGGCGTAAACAGACATCTGTCGCTCTATAGAGGTGGATTGAGGGTCCCATTTGGTCGGGCTGATCGTGTGAAAAGGTCCTAAGGCTGCTTTCACATTGATGCGCTGTGGTTTACCCACACCACAGGTGCAGCGTAGTGCACCTGTGTCTATTGTGTGGGTTAGCTGAACTTTGCCATAGACTCCACCTGTGGCAAAAGCTGACGCTGCAGAGGAAGCATCGGTTTGGGGGGATCTGCTCCGCAGCCGCTTTCTTCCTCTACCACCAGCTTTATTCACAACACTGATGCTTTGGTATGGCGGGTCGCAACCTGCGATCTGGGCTTGCCAACCCACCATTCCAGAGCAGGAGGTTGTGGGCCACATCAGAGGGCTCCGCAGGCCACATCAAAGGGCTCCGCAGGCCACATCAGAGGGCTCCGCGGGCCATATGTGGCCCCCGGGCCACTGGTTGGCCACCCCTGGGCTAAACATTCACCAGTGGTACATTACCTGAACTGAAAAAGCATAAGATAAATGTCAGTAGAAATTAGGAGATTCCAGCAATAGTACCTACATTTACCAGTAGATTTATAAATGTGTACTGAATACCACATCACTGGTGCTGTGATGTTCAGTATATACTATGGGCCCGGTATCAAGTGCTGGATTCTATGGTTTCTCAATACAGACACCCCTGTTCCCTGAGCCCTTCTGCATCCAGCAGCAAAGTTACAAGATTACTGATTACAAAATTTGCATATGCATGTCCACAATTGTTATTAAAAAATAATGCAACTGTTGGAAGTTTGCAAAAAAAACGTCTAAAAGAACAATTTCATTGGATTTTCATAATGTAAACACGTTTACCTCATCTCTTCTTCTTACCTCAACTCTCCAAATAATTAGCCCCGGGGTTTTAGTGACTGCCTTAAATGCACCACTGAGTGCCATGATTGTAAGCAATTATTACATGTAATGATTAGACCTAAAAATGGGAAACACAACAGGAATAAGTTATTTGCAATCAGGAAAAAAATTATTAAAATAAACAAGAAATTTAAGTTTGACTTGGCAGATTAATATAAATTGTTCATGTTTAATGGTGTGGAAATAAAGTAGTATTAAATCCTTGGTGTTTTTTTTAATTATTATTATTTTTTAACACATTAGGTACAGCAAAATAAACATTTCATGGTAAACAATTTTTTTTTAATTCTTACCCAAGCATTTGTAGTTTATAACTTTGTTGCTAGCTCCTGCTCTCTGTGTTGCTTCCCTAAATGTTCCCTAAATGTCCCTAAATGTCACAGGAAAGAGTTATCAGTGGACATTGCAATCTCGAAACAGTCTGTTTGATGCATGATTGTGTAGAGACACATTTCCATTCCCTGCATGCAAAGGAGGCTCCATATGATGCTTCAAGTTAAAGGAGCCACCAATAAACAGGAAACCTGGTGCAGTGATCATGGCACCAGATTAAACTGGAACATAGACAAGGATTAATGAATAAAGAAGCTGTATACTCAGTAAGTGTTTATATCAGCTCATGAAAATGCTTAAAAAACTGATAGTTTAATCACTTTAATTCAAACTGCAGCAGAATGTTAAATTATTAAATAAAGCAAATGTGAGTTGCAGAGTTTGCTTACTTTAACCACTTGCTGACTGCGCCATGTAGATATACGTTGGCAGAATGGCACGACTTTGCAAAGCAACGTACATGTATGTTGCTTTGAATTTGCTGCCGTGCGGGCTCGTGTGCGCCCCTGCTGCGAGCTCCATGACCGCGGGACCAGCGGACTCGTTATCCGCCGGTGTACCCATGATCATGACACGGAACCATAGAATGGGTAGATGCCAGTATAAACAAGGCATCTCCCTGTTCTACCTTGTGACAGGACACTGATCTACTGCTCCCGGTAATCAGGAGCAGTGATCAGTGTCGTGTCACTGGTAGCTCAGCCCCCACACAGTTAGAATCACTACCTAGGACACAATTAACCCCTTCCTTGCCCCCGAGTGGACGTCAATTTTGTTTGGGAGCCACGTCGCACGACCTCGCAATTGTCAGTTAAAGCAAAGCAGTGCCGAATTGCAAAAAGTGGCCCGGTCATTTGGCAGCCAAATTCTCTGGGGCTGAAATGATTAATACCATATGTGAATGCAAATTTGATTAAAGCATAACCATTTATGCAGTATATTATCTACAGTTAGGTCCATAAATATTGGGACATTGACACAATTCTAATCTTTTTGGCTCTATACACCACCACAATGGATTTGAAATGAAACCAACAAGATGTGCTTTAACTGCAGACTTTCAGTTTTAATTTGAGGATATTTACATCCAAATCAGGTGAACGGTGTAGGAATTACAACAGTTTGTATATGTGCCTCCCACTTTTTAAGGGACCAAAAGTAATAGGACAGATTAACAATCATAAATCAAACTTTCACTTTTTAATACTTGGTTGCAAATCCTTTGCAGTAAATTACACCCTGAAGTCTGGAATGCATAGACATCACCAGACGCTGGGTTTCATCCCTGGTGATGCTCTGCCAGGCCTCTACTGCAACTGTCTTCAGTTCCTGCTTGTTCTTGGGACATTTTCCCTTCAGTTTTGTCTTCAGCAAGTAAAATGCATGCTCAATCGGATTCAGGTCAGGTGATTGACTTGGCCATTGCATAACATTCCACTTCTTTCCCTTAAATAACTCTTTGGTTGCTTTCACAGTATGCTTCGGGTCATTGCCCATCTGCACTGTGAAGCGCCATCCAATGAGTTCTGAAGCATTTGGCTGAATATAAGCAGATAATATTGCCCGAAACACTTCAGAATTCATCCTGCTGCTTTTGTCAGCAGTCACATCATCAATAAATACAAGAGAACCAGTTCCATTGGCAGCCATACATGCCCACGCCATGACACTACCACCACCATGCTTCACTGATGAGGTGGTATGCTTTGGATCATGAGCAGTTCCTTTCCTTCTCCATACACTTCTCTTCCCATCACTCTGGTACAAGTTGATCTTGGTCTCATCTGTCCATAGAATGTTGTTCCAGAACTGTGAAGGCTTTTTAAGATGTTTTTTGGCAAACTCTAATCTGACCTTCCTGTTTTTGAGGCTCACCAATGGTTTACATCTTGTGGTGAACCCTCTGTACTCACTCTGGTGAAATCTTCTCTTGATTAATGACTTTGACACACATACACCTACCTCCTGGAGAGTGTTCTTGATCTGGCCAACTGTTGTGAAGGGTGTTTTCTTCACCAGGGAAAGAATTCTTCGGTCGTCCCCCATAGTTGTTTTCCATGGTCTTCCGGGTCTTTTGGTGTTGCTGAGCTCACCGGTGCGTTCTTTCTTTTTAAGGATGTTCCAAACAGTTGATTTGGCCACACCTAATGTTTTTGCTATCTCTCTGATGTTTTTTTTTTTTTTTTTTGTCAGCCTAATGACGGCTTGCTTCACTGATAGTGGCAGCTCTTTGGCAGCAACAGATTTCAAATGCAAATAGCACACTTGAAATGTACTCTGGACCTTTTATCTGCTCCTTGTAAATGGGATCATGAGGGAATAACACACACCTGGCCATTGAACAGCTGAGCAGCCAATTGTCCCATTACTTTTGGTCCCTTAAAAAGTGGGAGGCACATATACAAACTGTTGTAATTCCTACACTGTTCACCTGATTTGGATGTAAATACCCTCAAATTAAAGCTGAAAGTCTGCAGTTAAAGCACATCTTGTTCGTTTCATTTCAAATCCATTTTGTTGGTGTATAGAGCCAAAAAGATTAGAATTGTGTCGATGTCCCAATATTTATGGACCTGACTGTAAATACTAATTTCAATACTTGTATGTTCTAACATGTCAAAAAGTCTAATGCCGCGTACACACGATCAGTCCATCCGATGAGAACGGTCTGATGGACCGTTTTCATTGGTTAACCGATGAAGCTGACTGATGGTCAGTCGTGCCTACACACCATCGGTTAAAAAAACGATCGTGTCAGAACGCGGTGACGTAAAACACAACAACGTGCTGAAAAAAAAACAAAGTTCAATGCTTCCAAGCATGCGTCGACTTGATGGTTGTGCCTACTAACGATCGGTTTTTTTTTCTATCGGTTAGGTATCCATCGGTTAATTTTAAAACAAGATTGCTTTTTTTAACCTATGGATAAATAACCGATGGGGCCCACACACGATCCGTTTGGTCCGTCGAAAACGGTCCATCAGACCGTTCTTATCGGTTTGACCGATCGTGTGTATGCGGCATTAGATGTCTTCCACATGTCTCAAATATTTTTTACCATGTTTGAAAGGATTCTTCTGTTGTTCCCTTATTTATGGAAGCCTGCTGTTGAAGAGATCAGTTAGTTCCATCTTTCCACAAATTATTAACTGAAGTGAACTGAACTAACAGTCTAGACATGGGCATATTTTTTGTTGATAACAATGAAATATCCGTTAACAGTCAAAAGCTTAAATAAGTGAAAGGCCGATTTGCAAAATGCCTTGCTACAATAGAATGCCAATGTGGTCATTACTATGTTGTTCTGCCACTTTTAAGCAGCACTAGGTCATGTGCGAAATATACAAAGGATTTTTTCAAACCATAGTTCCAGTGTCTGTCATTGCCCACTCCAGAGAAACTGAAAAGCCTTTATTTAAGTACTGCAAACAGTGTTTGGAAAGAATCTCAAGACTGGAGTAGCATCGCTGGGTAAAAGTCATTGATGCTGCTAAATTGAGTTTATTCTTGTTGGTCTGTAGCAGTAGCAGATAATTGAGTAAGATGTTAACTTATCATCAAATTCCCTTTGGCAGAAATCTAAGGAAAACATATTGTAGAATATAAGTATTGATGGGCTTTACTATGATAAAAAGCCACCTGCCAAGATGTTCTATATATTAATAAAAATATGTAATTCAATGTTATGGGTATAGACTTATTATTCCATTATCGACCTCCAAATCTTATTAGTAAAAGTTGATCACACAAAAGGGATAGATGTCCATTATTCAGCCAATACACATTTGATAGCTCTACAAATTAGCATTGCCAACTCATTCTTTTATTTGCCTATTGAGGACATTGGTTTATTGTAGAACTCCTATGGTTTAGGCTTCATACTACACTGAGAACATAATGTCAAACCATAGCCTCCAAAACTGGTGTGGTGCAGGCAAAGTCCATCAGCGGTGTTAATGGTCAGCTATGTGACTTCGAATTTGTCAATGGTGTCGTTTTTCTTAGGCACACAGGGGTAAAGTAACTTTATTTTAGTAAGACTTTTCTCTCACTGTAATATTTTGAAAATGGTAGCCATGTGCTGAAAGATAGAGCTCCAAACATCTTGAATCAAATAGGTCTAATAAGGTGTTGCCATTTCAGCTTTTAAAGCAATAACTATGTCAAATATCAAATCTTTTAGTAAAAGAAGACACAGAAGGGGAATTTATTAAAATTGACGAGGACACAATCAGGCGCAGGCGTGCATGGCAACCAGGGCAGGACTTAGGGTGGTGGGGGCCCTGGGCTTGAGTGTTGAAGGGGCCCCCTGGAGCCGAGAATTGGGGGGGATCGAAGTTGTTGAGCGGGGGGGGGGGGGGTTTTGCAGTTGTTGAGGGGGGGAGTGCCTCTCACCTGTGCCAACAGCCGGGGCCACAGACTGTCATTAGCCCGGCTCTCGGCTTTCTTCCCTTCAGCAGCCACAGTCCTCCACACACCACTCCGGTTCCTCCTGCTTCCGTGCTGCCTCCTCTTGCAGTGCGGGAAAATTAATCCTTTTGCCGGACTGCGGGAAGAAGCTGTCTGTGCGGGAAAGTCCCACAGAATCCGTGCGTGTTGGGAGGTATGCGCAGGGTCGCCATCAGGAATTTTGGGGCCCCTTGCACAGCTTAAGGCATGGGCCCCCTGAAGCAGAGAACCTAGGGGGGGTGGGGGTGCTGCCGCCTGAAATTGAGAAGCGTGGGGGCTGCCGCAAATTGAGAAGCGGGGGGGCCTTTACAAAAAAAAGAAGAAATAAAGAAGAAAACAAATATATATAAATATATGTAGCCATCCGGGGCCCTGGGGACCTCTGGGCCCTTTAATAATAAAAAAAAAAAAAACATTTATAAAAAATACATAAAAAAAGGGAGGTTGCCATCCGGGGGCCCTGGGAACCTCTGGGCCTTTTAATAAAAAATAAAAAAATAAACATTTATAAAAAAAATAAAAAAGGGGGGGGTTGCCACATGGGGCCCTGGGGACCTCTGAACCCTTTAATAAAAAAAAAAAATATATATATATATAAAAAAAAATGTATTTTTTTTTATAAAAAAATAAAAAAGGTGGGTTGCCATCCGGGGGCCCTGGAGACCCCAGGGCCCTTTAATAATAATAATAAAATATATATATATATATATATATATATATATATATATATATATATAAAAAAAACATTTTTTTACAAAAAATAAATAAAAAAAAGGGGGGTTGCCGTCCGGGGCCCTGGGGGCCTCCGGGCCCCTGGGGACCTCCGGACCCCTAAAAAAAAAAAAAAAAAAAAAAAAAAAAAAAAAAAAAAAAAAATTTTTTTTTTTTTAAAGGGGGCCCCCTATTGGGTGGGGCCCCTGGGCTTGAGCCCAGTCAAGGCCAATGGTAAGTCCGGCCCTGATGGCAACCCATCAGCTTGATCAGTTAAAGCTGAATTCCAGAAAATCAGAAAATATTTTTTTGCAGAGGGGCTGTACTTGCACTGCAAGAGTTAACTGTTTTTTAAAAGTCTAGGAGGCATGGAAAAGTAGAATTACTTACCTGATCTTCCTCTCCGGCAGACACCTCTGTGTTGCTAGACCAGTCCCTGCAGCCTCTTTCACCTATGCTCCAGTGGTCTAAGGTCCTGATGTCATCAATACTGATGCAGGATCCATAAATTTGTGTAGTTCTTACCCCCACAGGATCCGCTGTTGATGATGAGTTCTCTGTTCTGCCATGAGTCTTAAAGGGGTTGTAAAGGAAAAAAATGTTTTTTAATGCGAGGCTTTCTTCCTGGTGTGGAGAAAGCCTCTTGAGGGGGGAGGGCGCGAGCAGGAGTGTCAGGATTCCCACTAACACACAGCCAGGGCAGGACTTAGGGTGGTGGGGGCCCCTGGGCTTGAGTGTTGAAGGGGCCCCCTGGAGCCGAGAATTGGGGGGGGATCGAGCGGGGGGGGGGGGGGAATTGAAGTTGTTGAGCGGGGGGAGCGCATTAAAGTTGTTGAGCGGGGGGGGGATTTTGCAGTTGTTGAGGGGGGGAGTGCCTCTCACCTGTGCCAACAGCCGGGGCCAGGTTGTCGGGGCCAGGCTGTCGGCTTTCTTCCCTTCAGCAGCCACAGTCCTCCACACACCACTCCGGTTCCTCCTGCTTCCGTGCTGCCTCCTCTTGCAGTGCGGGAAAATTAACCCTTTTGCGGGACTGCGGGAAGAAGCTGTCTGTGCGGGAAAGTCCCACAGAATCCGTGCGTGTTGGGAGGTATGCGCAGGGCCGCCATCAGGAATTTTGGGGCCCCTTGCACAGCTTAAGACATGGGCCCCCTGAAGCAGAGAACCTAGGGGGGGTGGGGGTGCTGCCGCCTGAAATTGAGAAGCGTGGGGGCTGCCGCAAATTGAGAAGCGGGGGGGCCTTTACAAAAAAAAGAAGAAATAAAGAAGAAAACTAATATATATATATATATATATATATATATATATATATATATATATATATATATATATATATATATATATATATATATATATATGTATATACAGTGAGGAAAATAAGTATTTGAACACCCTGCTATTTTGCAAGTTCTCCCACTTGGAAATCATGGAGGGGTCTGAAATTGTCTATCAGCTAGAATTCTGACCCTCAAAGACCTGTTAGTCTGCCTTTAAAATGTCCACCTCCACTCCATTTATTATCCTAAATTAGATGCACCTGTTTGAGGTCATTAGCTGCATAAAGACACCTGTCCACCCCATACAATCAGTAAGAATCCAACTACTAAGATGGCCAAGACCAAAGAGCTGTCCAAAGACACTAGAGACAAAATTGTACACCTCCACAAGGCTGGAAAGGGCTACGGGGAAATTGCCAAGCAGCTTGGTGAAAAAAGGTCCACTGTTGGAGCAATCATTAGAAAATGGAAGAAGCTAAACATGACTGTCAATCTCCCTCGGACTGGGGCTCCATGCAAAATCTCACCTCGTGGGGTCTCAATGATCCTAAGAAAGGTGAGAAATCAGCCCAGGACTACACGGGAGGAGCTGGTCAATGACCTGAAAAGAGCTGGGACCACCGTTTCCAAGGTTGCTGTTGGTAATACACTAAGACGTCATGGTTTGAAATCATGCATGGCACGGAAGGTTCCCCTGCTTAAACCAGCACATGTCAAGGCCCGTCTTAAGTTTGCCAATGACCATTTGGATGATCCAGAGGAGTCATGGGAGAAAGTCATGTGGTCAGATGAGACCAAAATATAACTTTTTGGTCATAATTCCACTAACCGTGTTTGGAGGAAGAAGAATGATGAGTACCATCCCAAGAACACCATCCCTACTGTGAAGCATGGGGGTGGTAGCATCATGCTTTGGGGGTGTTTTTCTGCACATGGGACAGGGCGACTGCACTGTATTAAGGAGAGGATGACCGGGGCCATGTATTGCGAGATTTTGGGCAACAACCTCCTTCCCTCAGTTAGAGCTTTGAAGATGGGTCAAGGCTGGGTCTTCCAACATGACAATGACCCGAAGCACACAGCCAGGATAACCAAGGAGTGGCTCTGTAAGAAGCATATCAAGGTTCTGGCGTGGCCTAGCCAGTCTCCAGACCTAAACCCAATAGAGAATCTTTGGAGGGAGTTCAAACTCCGTGTTTCTCAGCGACAGCCCAGAAACCTGACTGATGTAGAGAAGATCTGTGTGGAGGAGTGGGCCAAAATCCCTCCTCCAGTGTGTGCAAACCTGGTGAAAAACTACAAGAAACGTTTGACCTCTGTAATTGCAAACAAAGGCTACTGTACCAAATATTAACATTGATTTTCTCAGGTGTTCAAATACTTATTTGCAGCTGTATCATACAAATAAATAGTTAAAAAAATCATACATTGTGATTTCTGGATTTTTTTTTTTGATTATGTCTCTCACAGTGGACATGCACCTACGATAACAATTTCAGACCCCTCCATGATTTCCAAGTGGGAGAACTTGCAAAATAGCAGGGTGTTCAAATACTTATTTTGATCACTGTATATATATAAAAAGGGGGGTAGCCATCCGGGGCCCTGGGGACCTCTGGGCCTTTTAATAAAAAGAAAAAATAAACCTCTGGGCCCTTTAATAATAAAAAAAAACATTTATAAAAAATACATAAAAAAAGGGAGGTTGCCATCCGGGGCCCTGGGGACCTCTGGGCCCCTGGGAACCTCTGGGCCTTTTAATAAAAAAAATTAAAAAATAAACAAAAATAAAAAAATAAACATTTATAAAAAAAAAAAAAAGGGGGGGGGGTTGCCACATGGGGCCCTGGGGACCTCCGAGCCCTTTAATAAAAAAATATATATATATATATATATATATATATATATATATATATATATATATATATATATATATATATATATATATATATATATATATATAAAAAATGTACATTTTTTTATAAAAAAATAAAAAAGGTGGGTTGCCATCCGGGGGCCCTGGAGACCCCTGGGCCCTTTAATAATAATAATAATAATAATAATAATAATAATAATAATAAATATATATATATATATATATATATATATATATATATATATATATATATATATAAATAAAAAATATATAAATAAAAAATATATAAAAAAACATTTTTTTACAAAAAATAAATAAAAAAAAGGGGGGTTGCCATCCGGGGCCCTGGAGACCCCTGGGCCCTTTAATTATAATAATAATATATATATATATATAAAAATAAAAAATATATAAAAAAATTTTTTTTTACAAAAAAATAAAATAAAAAAGGGGGGTTGCCCCCTATTGGGTGGGGCCCCTGGGCTTGAGCCCAGTCAAGCCCAATGGTAAGTCCGGCCCTGCACACAGCTCCTTTCTCTATCTGCAAAGTAGAGAGTGTCCTGACTTGCCTGCTCGCCCCCTCCTCCCTCAAGAGGCTTTCTCCACACCAGGGAGAAAGCCTCGCATTACGGTGGTGAGTTACAGACAGAACAACAGGAAGTGAGCATTTCTCAGAAGAAATAAGGACATTTAAAAGCAAAATTGAAGGATGAGGTAAGTGAAGGAGGACTGCACTAAGGTAAAGGAAGCTATTTAGGGAAAAAAAATATTTCCTTTACAGCCCCTTTAAAGCTTCCCATTCCCCACTAACACACCTGGTTATAGGTTGAAGGCCAGTTACACCCGTATAACCTAATGCCACGTACACACGATCGGTTTGTCTGATGGACCGTTTTCATCAGACAAACCAATAGTGTGTTTTCGCCCCTTCGTTTTTTTTCCCATCTGTGAAAAAACTTAGAACCTGTTTTAAAATTATCTGATGGTTAAAAAAACTATAGAAAAAAACGATCGTCTGTGGGGAAATCCATTGGTTAAAAATCAATGCATGCTCAGAATCAAGTCGACGCATGCTCGGAAGCATTGAACTTCATTTTTCTCAGCACGTCGTTGTGTTTTACGTCACCGTAAAACGGTCGGTTTTTTAACTGATGGTGTGTAGGCAAGACGATGAAAGTCAGCTTCATCGGATATCTGATGAAAAAATCCATCAGACCATTTTCATTGGATGAACTGATCATGTACCGACCATGAGTTAATATTTTACCACTCTATGATAGTACACAGAAAAGAGAAAATGAGCAGTTTGAGAATTAATCACCTACAGCCATTACATTAGACTGCAATAATGCTAAGTCCCATTACATTAGTCCACACAGTATCAGTAAGAATAGCATCAACAATAAAAACATGAATGGCAAAAAAGAAACTTCACTGTAATTCATAGCAATAGCGTCTCAAAAAATGCGCCTAATTGTCAGTGTTGTCCATCTTTCATTGGGGCCCTTCTGTAGGTGGCGCACATATAGCTGTCCCTTTAAGACTGTACACAAGGAATGGCAAATGGGCTGTTAGGCAAGGACAGTCATCTTTTGGCATTAACTGTAGGCAGTAAGGAATTAGGCTAGATTGTCCCGCTCACCACTCCTGGTATGCAACTAATCTGGTCCCATATGCTTGGCAGTAGATAATTCCAAAAAGTTCAGGTCCTCACTGGCTTTAGACACACACAACAACAGATCTCTCAGCTGTGGTACCAGGACCCAGTGACTTATTATGGCTCAGTCTCTCAGCCCTGATGTAGACACGCACAGCTCATAAATCTGCACAGCTCCAGCCCAGTACTCGGGAACCTTGTCCTTAGAAGGTCATCAGTGGCTATGATTTAGCTCTCACCAGTTCTCTCTATCTCACTCTTAGTGGGAGCGCTGATCCAGACAACACAGGTCTGCACTCTTTTTCTCCCTGCGCAGCACTACACCGCTCTCTCATCATTTTCCCAGTAAAATACTGTCTCTCTTCTCCTCCTATTTGCAGGGAATCCTGGGTTTTAAAGTCCACAGCCCATAGCCTCCATCCCACAGCATCTTTTTTCTTGACTACAGCTCCCAGAATCAATAGCACGATTGCATTATTCAGTCTCTCCCTGGTGATTGCCCTACCCTACAGCTCCAGCCTAGAGGGGTTAGAGTAGAATTTTACACAGAGCCCACTCCTGTCAGCAGCTCAGCCCACAGCACAACCAGCAGCTGGGGCGGGGGATAATACATAGCCTGCTCTGCCTCCCAGCAGGGAATGGGAGAAGCATGCACAGGAACACAGCTCGCTCCTCACACACAGCCGGCAGCAGACCTGGGGGGGGGGGGGGGACAGCTGCTGTAGTATGGGGGAGACATGGAGGATCAAGTAAGTTATATTGCTCCCCTAGACTAAATGAGCACACTTTAAGTCCCTGTCACCAAAATACACATACTGCAGAAATTCTACATTATTCCTTTATTGAGGAATTATATTCTTCAGGGAATTAGAAAATATGGTGTAACAGAGATAACAGATAGGTATTTTGTATCCACCACTTTCTGCTTTAGAAACACATATTGTACAGTCTTCAAATGGCTTGTGTTGATGGGCAAGTGCAGCTTACTTTCAGGTGCATTCGGCTTGCATTTAGGATCCGGGCCGTCTTTAATATTGATTGGACCATGGCAAACATTTTCTTGGGCCCTCCCGGATCCACTTGTCAACTATTTTTAGACAGTGTAGGCTCAAGGGACAGCTGCTTTGGGCCCCACAACAATGACTGGGCCCAAGGCAGCTGTCCCTTTTGCCCTGCCTTAATGACGGCCCTGTTTAGGATCATGCTTTTGATCATTCAGGCCGCGTACACACGGTCGGTCCAAACCGATGAAAACGGACTAAAGTTCAGTTTCATCGGTCCAAACCCACCGTGTGTACGGCCCATCGGTCTGTTGTCCTTCGGTCCAAAAAAAGAGAACTTGCTTTAAAATCGAACCGATGGACGGCTGTCCGATGGTTAGTACGCAAAAGCATCGATTCAAAACCCGCGCATGCTCAGAATCAAGTCGATGCATGCTTGGAAGCATTGAACTTCGTTTTTTTCAGCACGTTGTGTGTTTTACGTCACCGCGTTCTGACCCGATCGGTTTTGGAAACGATGGTGTGTACGCACATCAGACCATCAGTCTGCTTCAGTGGTGAACCGATGAAAACGGTCCGTCGGACCAGTCTCATCGGATGGATCGACCGTGTGTACGCGGCCTCAGAGTTCATTGATAAATCATACCTGCAGTTTACCTCCTAAGCTGTTTCTTTATAACTTTTTTGACATGTATAAGGAGAAAAAAGCTTTGACACAAACAAAAAATCATCAACATAAGCCCTTAATAGATTATGCAACTGACGTTTCAGACTTTCGAAATGTTTCTTGTCATTCGTCATTATACTAACCTAATATGAAAATGAAACGAGGCAGCACCAGTGACCATATTATTATAGTTAATATTATACTTTTAGGTTAGCACTTAAAATAAATGCTGCTAAGCCAGAGTTAAACCGTTTTCCACTTTCTTCCTCAGCTAATAAACTTACAGTACAATGACAGATGCATTTCCTGCGCTTGTCTGCTTCTGTAAAGATTGTCTTGCAATGATAATCTGGTATTGTGCTTCATAATCACCTGAATTAGTCAATTACAGTCTTGTTAATGTCTCCGTTTGTGATTTAAATGACATTTTATCATGAGAGATGCATTGTCTTATTTTTATGTCTAATAAGCATGTATTTTAGATATTTTTCTGCACTTAAGTCAGTTAAAATAACATTTTAGGCTGAAACTAGTTTAATTAGATTATCTGGATGCCTAAAATACACTTATGTGCATGAAGCAATAAATCAGATGGGTATTTTTTGCATCATATTATAATCAGTTAATGTTGAACTCAGGACAACATAAAAAGATGTATAGCAGCACTGCAGAAATTTAGCAACACAGATGCACCACAATGTATAGTATAGATGTAGTGGTTTCATGACTTTTAGACAGGATGTTTATAAAGTCACAGCAGAACATGCAGCACCTAGGGACATTACATTAGAGGGCAGTCAATTAGGGCCCTTTCACACGGGCGGATCATTCAGGTCCGCCTGCCAGTTTTTTAGGCGGAACTGAACGGGCACTCTGTGCTCCTCTATGGAGCCACGGATGTCAGCGGTGACATGCCCGCTCCGATCCGCCAAAGTGTGATGTGGGAAAACCCTACTTTTCCTTCCGTCTGTCGGATTGGATCAGGTGACAACGGACTCTATGGTCCGTCGTCATCCAATCCCCCATAGGGGAGAGCGGCGCTTGACCCCCATCCCCCATAGGAGAGAGTGGCGCTCATCGACGGGGCGTTCCCTGCTAAGCAAAGAGGAGCCCGCAAATGGATCCGCCCCGTGTGAAAGGGCCCTAAGTTTAAATGTTTTCCCCAGGAGATAAAACATCTACTGTATGCACGCTATTTTAAGTTACTATTTTAGAATGGCATGGTTCTCAGCAATGTATCCGACTTTATTATGGGGACTGCAAAGTCAGGCACTATAGAGTGATTGTTCTGGAGAACACCTGCTTTTGCTTGGTGCTTTGATGAGGCTTCGGTGAGGCTTCGGTGGGGCTTTGGTGAGGCTTCGGTGAGGCTTCAGTGGGGCTTCAGTAGGGCTTCGATGAGGCTTCAGTGGGGCTTCAAGCAAGCTTTGCCATAGACTTCTATGGAGGCTTTGAAGATGCTTTGAAGCACCACTGAGGCTACATGGGGTATAATTTTTGAAGCCAAAGCAAAGCAAAGCAAAAGCAGGTGTAAACAGGACTGTAAGCTAACCATTTTATTTTGTGACAGGAGCTTTGACTAGCGTTCAGAGAGCTTTAACAAAGCCCGTCCGAAGTCTTGTTCAATATCAATAGTCAGTATGCTTGATATCAGATGATGGTTACATTGAGCAATCTGAACAAGACGAGGGCTTGTGAGACTGATTTCCACAGTCAAATAATGTTGCTTTTTTTTCCCTTTTCACAGATCACACATATAATCAAAAACTGAGCAGAACTAGCCCATGTCATTTCAGCTTTATGGCACTCACATATGCAAACTGTAAATAATACCATTATATTTTTGTGCAAAACATTGTATACGAAATATAATTCCGATTGCTGATTTTACTTTTAGGAATTTGCTAATTCCCTGGCTGTTCAACTTGTGACTTCATTGCTTGGTAAGTTATTGACCGGCATCACTACATACTGTACTATATACACCAAGGATCTTCAAACTACGGCCCTCCAGCTGTTGCAGAACTACACATCCCATGAGGCATTGTAAAACTCTGACATTCACAGACATGACTGAGCATGATGAAAATTGTAGTTCCTGAACAACTGGAAGGCCATAGTTTGAAGACCCCTGATATACACTCACCAGCCACTTTATTAGGTTCACCTTGCTAGTACTGGGTTGGGCCCTCTTTTGCCTTCAGAACTGCCTTAATTCTTTGTGGCATAGATTCAACAAGGTGTTGAAACGTTCCTCAGAAATCTTGGTCCATTTAGACATGATAGAATCACGCAGTTGCTGCAGATTTTTTAGCTGCACATCCATGATGCAACTCTCCCGTTCCACCACATTGCAAAGCTGCTCTAATTGGATTGAGATCTGGTGACTGTGGAGGCCATTGGAGTACAGTGACCTCATTGTCATGTTCAAGAAACCAGTGGTGAGATGATTTGAGCTTTGTGACATAAAGTCATGAGTTTTCAGTGATCTCCTAAAGGTGGAGAGGTTAGGGGCTGATCGGACATACCGGGGCAGGGAGTTCCAGAGGATGGGAGAGGCTCTGGAGAAGCCCTGAAGGAGAGCATGGGAGGAGGTAACAAGGGAGCTAGAGAGCAGGAGGTCCTGGGAGGAGCGGGGGGGACGATTTGGGCAATATCTGCAGACGAGGATGGTGATGTAGATGAGGGCAATGTTGTGAATGCTTATTTTTCAAATTATATTTTTGTGACAGTATATTAATGATGGCTATATTTTCTTTCATGTATTTATTAAAACAAAAACAGTTAATTTTGAAATCTACAAGATTATCACTTTACTTTCTTTTCTCAATGGGGTTTTCTGTATTTTTTTTCCAACTGACCGTGAATGTTTTGAATGTCAAGATTGGGGTAGTGTAACAGTTATGTTATTAGATTTGTGCCTATGGCATTTCTCACGAATGCTTTTTGCATTACCAGAATAGACGGTTCAAAGCCCTGTGAGACAATGGCATGGTGTTATCCAACACCCCCCCAAGAAGATTGGCCATTAAAGGGTTACATTTGAATCCAAGCTCTGAAAGTCGCAAGTTCCACCCTCTCACCACACAGCAATAATCATGGGAATAAATATTTCCAGCCTGTCTGAAGAACATTATTGTTACCAGAAATTTCAGCCCACAAACTGCAGAAAGCTTTTAAACACTTTCCTCACATTCCTTGGCCTAAATGTTGCAATGGATGCTGGGAGCATAGGGTTTTAATAATGCAACTGTTCACATTAATGCTAATAGAATGCAGTATAATCTTTGTGACTGTTTCTAGGCCCAGCCCTGTAAAGGGCTCAGCATAAAGACAAGAAAAATATGTCACAGAAGAATGGATTCTCTGGATCTACAATGCTGGTGTGAACTATCACAGGAACAAGGGGGCAGATCCACAGAGATCTGCACCCGTGCAGCGTATCAGAGATACGCTACGCCGCCGTACCTTACCTGGATTTAAATCGAATCCTGGAAGAATTTGCCTCGTAAGTTACGGCGGCATAGTGTATCTCTGGCGGCGTAATTCAAATCGGCGATTAGGGGGCGTGTTTCATTTAAATGAAGCGCGTCCCCGCGCCGAATGAACTGCGCATGCTCCGTTTCAAAATTTCCCGCCGTGCATTGCGCTAAATGACGTCGCAACAACGTGAATTACGTCCATCCCGATTCACGCAAAAAAATAAAAAAATTCAAAATAAATGCAGGAACGACGGCCATACTTAACATGACAGGTCTAACTATACGCGACGAAATACCAGCTTTAACTATACGCCGGAAAAAGCCGACTAGAGACGCCGGAAAAAAATGCGCCGGCCGCTCGTACGTTCGTGGATCGACGGAAATAGCTAATTTGCATACCCGACGCAGAAAACGACGTCAAGGCCACCCAGCAGACGCCAAAGTATTGCATCTTAGATCCGAAAGGCGTACGAGGACGTATACCTGTCGGATCTAACCCAGATGCCGTCGTATCTTGGTTTGAGGATTCAAACCAAACATACGACGCGGGTAATTTGAAAGTACGCCGGCGTATCAGTAGATACGCCGGCGTACTCGCTCTGTGGATCTGCCCCAAGGTGTGCATCTGCTTTGGTCTCACAGGGCTACATGGGTGACAGCTGAAGCACCCCACATATCTGTAAAAGAGAATTAAGCTGGGTACACGCTATTCTTTTTTCATTCAACCCCGCGGGTGTGGGGAAAAAAAGGCGGCAATTTTGTTTGGGAGCCATGTCGCACGACCGCGCAATTGTCATTCAAAGTGCGACAGCGCTGAAAATGAAAAATTGGTCTGGGCAGGAATGGGGTGAAAATGCCCTGTACTGAAGTAGTTAAAGACCCTTCAAGTACAGGGAAATACCTAATGATCTTCCAGAAATGTGCTAATCTCCTAAATCCTGTTGTGGGCTGACAAGATAGCTGTTTTGTAGACTAGAGTGTTGTCAGACCTCCCAGTGTCTTTTGTTAAACTAATCAACCACTCTCTCTCACTACTCCACAATATAAAGGCTAATCGTTCAGATGTCCAAAATATGAGTTAGGAGAGCTGTTTGAGATAACACAGTAAGTGCTGTAAGGGGTTAGCTCGGTAGCGGGGTGTGTGACCCCTTGGATGGGTTCACCACACACTGAATTTATACAGACAGGCAGTCGAAGACGGTTGAAAACAAAGATTTTGGTTTATTCTTCCATCTTGCTGGAAACAAGTGCAAGCATCCAAACAGCATAAACAAAATCAAACATAAAATAAACCCTGGCCACTTTGGGCGTCTACCTTTCACACAGGAACCTATCTATGGAGTCTAGCACAGCCTACTGCTGGGCAGACACTGCTGGTCATACAGCAGAAAAACAATAGTCTTTTGATTTTTATCACACAGAAAAATCAATCCTCTCCTCACCTCCTCAGAAGACTTTCAGTACTGCTCTCTTTCACTCAGAAAGCCTCAGCATGCAGAAAATCAGTGGTAATCCTCTGGACTACTTATAGAGGCCTTAATTGCCTCATTCTGAACAGCTGAAGTCTTCCAACGCCCTTAGACCATTTCTGGCTACATTTGCAGCCGACGCCTTATAACAATTGGTGTATTGTCTAAACAAGGCAGAAATGTATGTCCCGTCTGTGACAACACCCACAGATTTACCTGACTTCCTGTCACAGTGCACACAGAACAACAGTTTTTTTTTAAACTATCAAACATATAACAAAATGCTTTCAATGGTATACTTAGACCAAAAGGGAGCAAATAAGCAAAGCACACCTCCCAACTTTCTGAGATGGAAACAAGGGACACCTATTAGCAAAAGTATGTAGGCATAGGACACCCCCCCCCCCTGTCACGAGCCCTTAAAGGAGAAATATACTACAAAAAAAAAGATTTGTCAAACCCACAAGTGCTTTTTCTTACCACTACTATTTCTTTATATTGGCTTTTGAAGTTTACACATGCAGCAATTTAGAAATTGGATGAAAAGTTTAGCACTGGGCAGGGCCGATCTGCCCTATAGGTTCATATGCAAGCCGCTTAGGGCCCCGCAAAGCTGCGGAGGGCCCCACAAATTACTAGAGGCCCCGCCTGGTGAGAAGTCATTTTTGGCCCCTCACCCTGCTTCTCAACTTGCTGGCTGCATGGGAGAAGAGGTAAGAAGTCTGCACCCCCCGCTTCTCACTTTAATGTAAGATGTCATTTTTTCTGACAGCAGAACACCCCCCCCCCGTTTCTCAACTTTAATCTTTAATGTGACATGTCACTGTCGGCAGCCCCCCTCCCCGCTTCTCAACTTTAATGATGTGACATGTCATTTTCGGCAGCCCCCCGCTTCTCAACTTTAACCACTTGCCGCCCGTCAATGACAGATTGACGTCGGCAAAGTGGTTGTAGAATCCAGACTGGACGTCATATGACGTCCTCATGATTCTGAGCCGCTGCGCGCCCCCGGGGGCGCGCATCGCGGCGATCGTTGTTGCGGGGTGTCAGTCTGACACCCCGCAACACCGATCTCGGTAAAGAGTCTCTCACGGAGACTCTTTACTACGTGATCAGCCGTGTCCAACCACGGCTGATCACGATGTAAACAGGAAGAGCCGTCGATGGCTCTTCCTCACTCGCGTCTGACAGACACGAGTAGAGGAGAGCCGATCGGCGGCTCTCCTGACAGGGGGGGTTCGCGCTGATTGTTTATCAGCGCAGCCCCCCCTCGGATCGCCACATGGACCACCAGGGATGCCCACCAGGGAAGGGCAAAACAAAAAAAAAAGTAAAAAAAAAAGTAAAAAAAAAAGTAAAAAAAAAAGTAAAAAAAAAAAAAAAAAAAAAAGTAAAAAAAAAGTAAAAAAAAAAGTCTGAAAAAAAAAAAAATGGGAAAAAAAAAGATGCAAAAAAAAAAAGATGCCAATCAGTGCCCACAAATGGGCACTGACTGGCAACAAGTAAATCAGTGCCGCCCCACAGTGTCCATCAGTGCCGCCCCACAGTGTCCATCAGTGCCACCCCACAGTGTCCATCAGTGCCACCCCACAGTGCCCATCAGTGCCACCCCACAGTGCCCATCTGTGCCGCCCATGAGTGCCCATCTGTGCCGCCCATGAGTGCCCATCTGTGCCGCCTATGAGTGCCCAGTGCCGCCCATGAGTGCCCATCAGTGCCGCCCATGAGTGCCCATCAGTGCCGCCCATGAGTGCCCATCAGTGCCCATCAGTGCCGCCTATGTGTGCCCATGAGTGCCGCCTATGTTTGCCCATCAGTGCCGCATACCAGCGCCGCCAATCAGTGCCACCTCATCTGTGCCCGTCAGTACTACCTTGTCGATGTCCATCAGTGCCATCTCATCTGTGCCCATCAGTGCCACCATATCAGTGCCCGTAATTGAAAGAGAAAACGTACTTATTTACAAATAAAATTACAGAAAAAAATAAAAACGTAATCTTTTTCAAAATTTTCGGTCTTTTTTTAGTTGTTGCGCAAAAAAAAAAATCGCAGAGGTGATCAAATACCACCAAAAGAAAGCTCTATTTGGTAAAAAAGGACGCCAATTTTGTTTGGGTACAGTGTAGCATGACCGCGCAATTGCCATTCAAATTGCGACAGTGCTGAAAGCTGAAAATTGGCTTGGGCGGGAAGGTGTATACGTGCCCTGTATGGAAGTGGTTAATGTGACATGTAATTTTGCTTAGGGCCCCAGGGAGGTCAGGATCGGCACTGGCACTGGGGAAAACTTTTTGAAAGATAAATAATGCATTTTATATACCACTGTATAGATCAGACCAAAATGAGGGACAAATGAGGAGGACAGAGGGACCAAAATGTTCCAAATAAAGGACATTCCCTTGAAATCAGGACAGTTTACATATCCTGGTAATATACAATGACCTTTGGATCACCTCATATTATGATAAACATAACATAACATATGATAAACATGTCCAAGCTCTAGATATGTAAATAACCTGTAACACAAAGCAAGAACAGAGAAACGGACTTTATAATTTGGCAAGTTTTTATCTGGAATTCTGTTAATTTTCACTGAACATTAAAAGAGGATTGCTCAGCGCTGGATTAACTATGTGTGGCAAGACTGGGCACAGATGATAGGGAATCTTATACTCTACATTGTGACATCAAAAACAAAAAAACAATTTTTTGGGTTTACATCCACTTTAAGGCTAAGACAATGTGGTCCCCATTATTAATCCAGTCATTAAAAAACTTCCACTTATGTCTCCTCTTCTGGTCTTACACTTTTAGTCACTTGCCTAACTGGCAAAGTGGTCCGGAGCAAACAAGTGGCTCAGTATGAAGATGGTTGCTCACCATGACATGTGGGCCTGCTAGACCCAGCAAGTGTCTTTTCACACAAATTTGTCCTCTATAGAGGGCAACTTTCTGACCAGCTGTGCAATTACTAAACTCAGCTTTCTCTTTCCTGATGGCTACATATTCAGCATGATTAGGCCATGATACCACTGCACTAGCACCATGATGCTCAGGTCATGCCTGCATGACTACTAGACTAATGGCAGCATATGATTTTAAATGCATACTCGGCCTTTCTTCCTGTGTTGCTTGCTGCTTTATTGGTTAATGTGGGTTTATGTAAGCCCTAACAATTAACTTATTTGCATTCCTTGCTCTGGTAATATACAGCACAAGCAGCCAATCAGGTGTATTGCAGTGCAAGGAGCATTCTAAATAAGAGATAGAATGTGCTCCAGGGGCGGAGTCTGTGACATCCCCACGCTGGACAGGAAGTGATGTTCTACAGCTTGGTATAGTGTAAAGCTGATATATTGGATTCTTAAAGGGGCAAGTTGTATATCTTTGTGCACAGATTTTAGTGCACTATGAAAATGTTAGTACTTTCATGTTTTTTTTTTACTTCTCCTTATTGAAGTATAAAATGGTGAGTAACAAAACAAGGCCTATTGGGCATTCCCAGCCCAGAGAAATACAATTGTAAACAAACAAAGACACTAAGACAGGTATCTGGTACTAATACAAAAGTAAAACAACTCCTTAGGCCGCGTACACACGGTCGTTCCAAACCGATGAGAATGGTCCGACGGGCCATTTCCATCGGTTCACCGCTGAAGTGGCCTGATGGTCTGATGTGCGTACACACCATCGTTCCAAAAACCGATCGGGTCAGAACGCGGTGACGTCAAACACACAACGTGCTGAATAAAATGAAGTTCAATGCTTCCAAGCATGCGTCGACTTGATTCTGAGCATGCGCGGGTTTTGAACCGATGCTTTCTGTACTAACCATCAGTTTGGACTGATCGGGCATCGGGCCATCGGTTCGATTTTAAAGCATGTTTTAAAATTTTGGACCGAAGGACAACAGACCGATGGGCTATACACACGGTCGGTTTGGACCGATGAAACTGAACCTCGGTCCATTCTCATTGGTTTTGTCCGGCCTTACTTAGTAATCATGGCAAAAGAGAAGTGTGCTAGGGGCGTATTACAAATTCACAGAGGTCCCTGCAGATAAACCCAGTATAATGCACAGCTCATCCAGATCAGAATATAGTGAAGGACTAGGCAGAGCCAAGATAACGATGCACAGGGAAACAGGGTAATACACCAAAAAAAGAGAAAAAAAAAAACAACCCTACAGAGAATTATGTCCCAGCAGAAGAGTCTGTGGTGTCATCAGAATTAACCAAGAGATCCCACACATTTTTTCAGGCAACCCCAAGATAGATATAAAAGGATCACGGAATTAACCAAAAATCTCCAAAAATATATAGATGGTGCCATAGGTAATTTCCATTTCAGAATAATGGCCTTCCTTGCAGAGAACAAAAGAAGGCCCAATAAGGTTCTGGTTGCTCTCGTATGGGCCTGAGAATCTGCAAGACACAATTGACAGACTTTGGGTTGCAAGGGCACAGGGTTGGTGGTAAGGTGAGCAATAATTTGGACTACTGCATTTCAGTATTGGCTCAACTGAGGACAGGCCCAAAGCATATTTATATAAATCAGCCGACTCGCTCCCACATCTCCAGCAGGTAGAGGAAATACTAATACTCTATGAAGCCTCGAAGACGTAAAATAGATTCTATGTAAAATCATCAACTGTATTAGTCTGCCACTTGCTGACACTAATTGTAGGAAGTGGCAATTCCCAACCCTTTTCCCAGTCCTCATCATCCAGGTCCAACACCTCCTCCCACCATTTGGATTGTAGGCGCTAGACACACTGTATGTACAGAAGGTTGGAGGGCCTTGGTAGATGTTTGAAAGTGGTTTGGGAAGGTTAGGGTCTCTCGGTAGTGTCTCCATTTCAGAGGAAAAAAGGGTCAGTGGAGAAGCCCCAAGCTGTGAGAAATAGGCATGGTGGACTGAAAGGCACCTGAACAGATAAGAGTTGGAAAGGTTAAACTGTAATTTAAGGTGCTCAAAGGATTTCAGAGTGGCCCCTTCACAGATGTGCCTAAAAATTTCAATGCCTTTAACAGCCTAGATAGAAGGATCCAGGATGGTCAAAGATTCTGGCAACATGTAGGTAGATTCACAAAGAGTTAGGCCGGCTTATCTACAGATAAGCCGACCTAACTCTGAATCTAAGCCGACCTATGTTTAAGTGTATTCTCTAACAGAGATACACTTAAACATATCTAAGATAAGACGGCTTGCGCCGTTCTATCTTAGATTGCAATGTTTCTTTTGGCCGCTAGATGGCACTTCCATTGCGGCCGGCGTCGATTATTTAAATGAGGGGATACGCTGATTCACGACCGAACGCAAACGTACACCAGGCCTACACCGTCGCATTACGTCGTTTCCGTACGCGATAGGCCGCCTAAAGTGTTAAGTATGGCCGCCATTCCCGCCGCGAGGTTCGAATTTTTTACGTCGTTTGCGCAAGTCGTCCGCGAATCGGGATTTACGTCGTTTACTTACGCGTCAAAATCAATAGGCCCGTACGGCCTACTTAGCCGCAATGCGCACTGGGAAATGTAGTCGCCCGGTGTATGCGCAGTGACAAAAAACGTCAAAAAACGTGAGGTCAAGCCTCATTTCCATACAACACGCCCCCCTCCTAGTCATTTGAATTAGGCGCGCTTACGCCCGCTCGTTTTAGGCTACGCCGCCGAAAATTTGAAGGTAAGTGGTTTGAGAATCACTAATAGCCTAACTAATTTACGGCGGTGTAGCCTGAAAAGACTAGGCTAGGCCGTCCTAAAGTTAGGCAATTGTACGTGAATCTACCCAATGGTGTTCAGCCATGAGGGAGTAACAGGGAACCATGGTGCAAGAACTTCCACCTGTTTGGGATTAGCTAGCCATGCTCTAACCACCGCCTTCATGGAGTGGGTGAGAGAGTGAAGAGATTTAGGACCTCTATAAGGAAGATGTCATAGGGCCTTGTAGGAACTAAGGGAAACCGATTCCAGTTCCATTGACACATTGGAATCGTCCGACGTTGCTTTTTTGGTATTTTAAATAAAATGTGTTGCTTTTGAACGGTAAAGCACTATTGCCACGTACAAACGATTGGAATTTCCGACAAGAAAAGTTCGATGTGAGCTTTTGGTCGGAAATTAAGACCGTGTAGGCCCCATCGGACATTTTCAGTCGGAATTTCCGACAGCAAAAATCCTACGCATGCTCTGAATCATTAAACTTCATTTTTCTTGGCTCGTCGTAGTGTTGTACGTCACCGCGTTCTTGGCGGCATTTGTGTGACCGTGTGTATGCAACACAAGTTTGAGCTAACATTTTGTCGGTTTTCTTGATGGAAATTCCTATCGTGTGTACGCGGCATTAGATGGGATTTCTATAATATTTTTGAGCCAAATGTGTATATTGAAGAGTGGTGATCTCAGAGGTGAAATACCTTCTGTGTTGGAGTGCTGGAGGATCTAGACCAGGGATCCTCAAACTACGGCCCTCCAGCTGTTGCGGAACTACCCATCCCATGAGGCATTGTAAAACTCTGACATTCACAGACATAACTAGGCATGATGGGAATTGTAGTTCCTGAACAACTGAAGGGCCGTATTTTGAAGACCCATGATCTAGACAACATTAAGCCACAGGATGAGACCCAGAGGAAAGTGAAGGCGCATTGTGACCTGTTGATAGGTCTAAGTGTAAAGTGAGAGCATAAACTGACTGGTGGCAGTTCATGTAGTGTTCTTGGAGTCAGGATTTACTGCGGATATATGCAATATTGAACATTTATGTTGCACTATCTATTCATTATATTTGTCTTGATTACAGCATCAAGTTGGGAATGTTTTTGAGCCAAGGGGTTCCCACCATTATTATTGCACTATAAAAAAATGGTATAATTTCTTTATTGTGTAAGTTTTGCTTTTGAGTGGTCCCCGCCACTGTTGTCACTATATCACTGATTTATAAATATCAAGGTTTTGAGTATTATTTTGCACACTGTATTGGTTTAATATTTAATGTAATGCTGACTATATGAAGCACTACTATTTGTTTTTGTATTGTAAGTTTGATATTATTACATACTAAAGCCCTGTACACACGATCGGTCCATCTGATGAAAACGGTCTGATGGACTGTTTTCATCGGTTAACCGATGAAGCTGACTGATGGTCAGTCGTGCCTACACACCATCGGTAAAAAAACGATCGTGTCAGAACGCGGTGACGTAAAACACAACGACGTGCTGAAAAAAAACGAAGTTCAATGCTTCCAAGCATGCGTCGACTTGATTCTGAGCATGCGTGGATCTTTAACCGATGGACGTGCCTACAAACGATCTTCTATCGGTTAGGTATCCATCGGTTAAATTTAAAACAAGATTGCTTTTTTTTTAACCTATGGATAAATAACCGATGGGGCCCACACACAATCGGTTTGGACCGATGAAAACGGTCCATCAGACCGTTTTCGGCCTAACGGGTTCCACCACTATTTGTGAATCATTAATTTGAGAGGTAGCATCGCACTTTTTTGTTTTTGTTTCTGTTTAGGTATGAGAACACAAAGCAGTGCTTAGCTGCAAGCCTTCACCCATCCACTTAGATATTTTAATTTACCAGTATTCCCTGCTATATACGATAGATAGTAGCGTGTGTGATTATCTTTATTAAATGCTTTAGGATCAGTGCCATCCTGACCTCCCTGGGGCCCTAAGCAAAATGACATGTCACATTAAAGTTAAGAAGTGGGGGGGGGGGCACTGCCGACAGTGACATGTCACATTAAATATTAAAGTTGAGAAGCAGGGGGGAGGGGGTGTTCTGCTATCGGAACTGACATCTTACATTAAAGTGAGAAGGCGGGGGTGCTGACTTCTTACCTCTTCTTCCATGCAGCCAGCAAGTTGAGAAGCGGGGTGAGGGGCCAAAAATTACTTCTCACCAGGCGGGGCCTCTAGAAATTTGGGGGGCCCCCTACAGCTTTGCGGGGCCCTAAGCGGCTTGCATAGTGAGCCTATAGGGTGGATCGGCCCTGCTTAGGATATTTCTTAACAGCATGATCCCCACCTGAGAGCCGGACTGGAAGTAAGATCACTCTGTTTATGGCTATCTTTCACTTTAACAAAAGATGCATGAAATAAACTTTAGGCTAATATATATGAACCTGCTATGCCCTCTTATAAGAGCTGGCCATAGTTAGTGAATGCAGGTCAGACACACCACCATAATTAATCAATAGGCAATCTTGTTTGAGTTTATTTGCGCACAAACTTGAGTTGTATATGCAGGCATGTACAAAGTGCCAGTCATACCCGGTTTGGGCAGTAACTACCAACCAGAATAAAATACATTTTTCGTAGAGATTGAAAAGACATGGGGGCAGATCCACAAAAGAATTACGCTGGCGTATCTATTGATACGCCGCGTAATTTTAAAGTTCCTGCGTCGTATCTTTGTTTTGTATCCACAAAACAAGATACGACTGCATCTGGGATCGATCCGACAGGCGTACGTCTTAGTACGCCGTCGGATCTTAGGTGCATTTTTCCGCCGGCCGCTAGGTGGCGTTTCCGTCGAATTCCGCGTCGAGTATGCAAATGAGCTAGTTACGGCGATCCACGAACGTACATCCGGCCGGCGCATTTTTTACGTCGTTTGCGTTCGGCTTTTTCCAGCGTATAGTTAAAGCTGTATGGTGGCGTTCTCAATGTTAAGTATGGCCGTCGTTCCCGCGTCAAAATTTGAATTTTTTACATTGTTTGCGTAAGTCGTTCGCGAATAGGGATTTGCGTAGAATGACGTCACCGTCGTAAGCATTGGCTTGTTCCGGTTAAATTTCGAGCATGCGCACTGGGATACCCCCACGGATGGCGCATGCGCAGTTAAAAAAAAACGTCATTTACGTCGGGTCACAACGTATTTACATAAAACACGCCCCCATCACAATGATTTGAATTGCGCGCCCTTACACCGCCAAAGATACACTACGCCGCCGTAACTTACGGCCCGGATTCTTTGAGGATTCGAAAAAAAAAAAGTTACGGCGGCATAGTGTATCTTAGATACGCTACGCCCGGCGGAATAATGAGCCGCTGACTGTGGATCTACCCCATGGTCCATACTGAGGTCCCAATGTGTTCAGAGACATAGTTACATAGTTAGTCAGGTTAAAAAAAGACACAAGTCCATCTAGTTCAACCATAAAAAAAATAAAAACATAAAATAAAATCAAAAATATCGTACAATCCCATATACTCAATTCTATACCCACAGTTGATCTAGAGGAAGGCAAAAAAAAACAGCAAAGCATCATCCAATTTGCTACAGCAGGGGAAAAATGTCCTTCCTGATCCCCCGAGAGGCAATCAGATTTTCCCTGGATCCAGTTATATTATGTACATTTAGGAGAGAATGCAGGACTTTCTTAAAGCAATCTACTGAGCTGGCCAGAACCACCTCTGGAGGGAATCTGTTCCACATTTTTACAGCTCTTACTATGAAGAAACCTTTCTGTATTTGGAGATTAAATCTTTTTTCCTCTAGACGTAAACAGTGCCCCCTTGTCTTTTGTGTTGACCGTAAAGTAAATAACATCAAAATCATTATCCAATTCTATCATTGGGGTTGATTGATAATCATCCAATGTATAGCTACCTAATGAATGATTCCACTGAGATCCCATTGACAATGCATTACAATACAACCACCACATCAATCCTTACATCCCAGACTAAAGCTAATGATAAAAATCTAGCTCTGTATGTAATGTGCTTGCAATACTATAAAATAGACATGAAATTGATTCAATAGCTATTGAACATGTAGAAGTGAGGTTCATACTTACTAGAAGAGGCTGAGCAGAGACAAATAAACAGCAGCTTTCCCTGTTAGAATCCAGCGTGATATCTATTGTACATCACAATCTTAACAATGCCAGCAGAGGCGTGGAGCTGGCACCATGCTCTGCCCATTATGGGTCACACCCTGAGCCACGTGGAAAACGTTAAGCAGAAAGACTTCAGTGATGGAATATAGTGATGTACCATATACTACAGCATCTAGTATATCCGTCTTGCATCTTTGTATTAAAGCAAACACAAGCCATATGACTGCTATCGCTGTGTTCACCAACCAATCCCCAGAGGATATTGTGTAGATAAATATACATTTTAGAACCCATTAACAAGAAAACCTATTGATTTTTTTAAGTGAATCTGTGAAGATAGAAGGAATCTGGAGGCTGCCATCGCTCACTTATATTTAAAGTTGAGGCCCTGGGGCTGTCATTTTGATCCTACGCTTTGATTAACTAGCAAGTCCCTGAACTAAGGAGGCCTACCTGAAAGCTTATCTTCAAATATCAAACCGATATTTTCACAAAAAATAATTATTATTAGTCTTGGGGCTCATTCACATGAGCCTGTACAGTGTGAATCAGTGTTGTTTTTTTTACAATGTGGCTATTGCTGTGTGCAGGAAGCCCATGTTATGCTATAGGGACGCAGTGGCTGTAGGAACAAAACTGTGGGTCCTAATTTGACAAGTGTGGATGCAAGTGTACAGTCCGGAACACAGTGTGCACACTTATCAAATTAGGATGTGCAGCTGTGTTCATATAGAATAACAGGCGGTCCCAGCTGCACAAAAAAAACGCTTATTCACACTTGAGTGAAATACCAGGGGTCTAAGCCCCTGACATCTCTCCTTTGAGACAGAGAAAGGTCCTGCTTCACCGTTTCCCTGTTGTCCGGCCCCCCGTGTGCCCGGCCCCCCTACAGGAGGCACAAACAAGGTTCATAAAGACATGGATGAGTGAGTTTGGGGTGGAGGAACTTGACTGGCCTGAACAGAGTCTTGACCTCAACCTTGTAGAACAACTCTGGGATGAATTAGAGCGGAGACTGCGAGCTAGGCATTCTCGTCCACATCATTGCCTGACCTCAAAAATGTGCTTCTGGAAGAATGGTCAAACATTCCCATAGACACACTCCTAAACCTTTTAGACAGCCTTCCCAGAATAATTGAAGCTGTTATAGCTGCAAAGGGTGGGCCAATTCAAGATTGAACCCTGCGGACTAAAGCAGGCCATACACGGTTGAATTTCGAACAAATTTTCTTTTCAAAATCAGAAAGTTTTATTTTTTTGTGATCCGATGATGCCACCATTGATTTTCGAAATTCGGCCGACAAAATATTCATGTTCTCTTCGTTTCTCTCCGGGAATATTCTTTTCTTGCACATGCAAGTTTTTTTTTCTATTACATTTCTTGCACGATTCTCCCATCATTGATCAGAAAATCGTTTGTTTTTCAAAAAATTTCCAACATGTCAGATTTCTCAAATTTGCTTGCCGCACGAAAATCGGCTGTTGCTGCAGCCCACTAACGGTGCGAAATACGAACGAAAAGGATGCATTAAGGTGAAAAAACATTTACCTTTACAACCCCTTTAAGGATGCTTCTGAAGGCCTTTCCATGAGAATCCATCCTCTAATGTCTGTTTGTTTTGGAGTATCCTGCGCTCTTATCCCTCTGCCCTCCTGTGTTCAAGCAGTGCAATAATTCTTCAATAAGACACCCTAGACTGAGCCGGAATGTTAGCAGTGTTCTCTGGAACTGGTAGCTGGACTTGGAAGTCTCCAACCAGGTAAGAGAGACCTGTATTTCCAGCACCCCCTCTGGAGGTTAGCACTAGACCGGGCCTTTTCATGTAACAATCAGTATTTTTTGCTAGAAAATTATTTAGAACCCCCAAACATTATATATATTTTTTTTAAAGCAGAGGCCCGAGAGAATAAATTGGTTGGTTCTGCAACTTTTTATGTCACATGGTATTTGCGCAGCAGTTTTTCAAGTGCAATTTTTGGGGGGAATTTTTTTAAAAAACATTTTTTTTTCTTTTTAAAGTGTATTTTGTGTGTGTACTCGAGAGAGGAGCCGGACTGCAGGAGTTGGGAGTAGGTAGGCCTCCCCCAGAGGCAATCTGCCACCTTTCTCCATGCCCCGGGTGGCAATGGCGGGTGTGTGAGGGGGTCCTCCCACATAGCCCGCCCTACCTGCTCCGCTTTGAAGCCCAACGGGGCAGAGGGACTCCCTATAAGGGAGTGAGAGGATCTAGCCCCGCTCGAACCAGCCCCGTTAGTCCTTCGCCTCTCTTTTTAGAGACCGCGTGGTCAAAGTGCATGCATGTTAACCCAATTTCGAGTGCTTTTAAGTGTGGTGGTTTTAGTGGGAGGGGGGTGGGCGTACTAAGCGCAGGCTTTCCTCGCATAGCACACCCACCGGGAGCCGGGCTGAGACCACCAAACTCAATTCACATGTAGCCGAGACCGGGATCCGAACCCCTAGCTGCAGAGGTGAATGGCGCAGTGCCAATCGCGTTGAGCCACCGCAGCTCCTTTTTTTAAATTGTTATGCAAAAAAGACAATACATAAACCAATTTTTTGTGAAAGATGATGTTTGATTCGGAGAAAATTGATATCAAACATGTCATGCTTTAAAATTGCACCTAGCCCGTGCAATAACGACAAACGTATTACATTTTACTGTCCATAGGCAGCGCTTTAAAAGTCTTTACAGGTTACCACTTTAGATTACAGAGGAGGTTAGTTCTATTATTACTGCCCATGATCTGACATTTGCGGTTATACTTCACATACTGTATGTGGGACAATCACTGTTTGCATGTTCTTAAAAAGCATTCAAAACACCAGATCAGTGTTTTTGAATGCTTTTGAGTCTTTAAAAATGGCACCATTGACATCCGGGTAAGCCGGAAGTGATGTCATCACTTCCAGGTTACTATAGTGAACATCTGAACCTGGCTTTGTTTGGCTGTCCGACCAGCCGGTTTATGTGCCGGCTGTTTGCTTGGGTCTCCTGATGGGACAGCAAGCCACGTAAGGCGGCGGGAGGGGGGATGGGGGGTGGATGTCCCCTCCCTCTGCTTTTACAAGAGAGCCAACCGCCGACTATAAAAAATGGTACCGGTATGATGCCTGCAGCTGTAGGTATCATTCCGGTATAACCACTGAAAGTCGGGAAGTGGTTAAACAACGTGAATGGGCAAATCTTCGCTGCCAGCTATTCTAATTTGACAGCTAGCTCCTGTGGCTGTCAGAACATTCTAAAGCCTCATACACGTGATCGGACTTTCCGATGGGAATTGTGTAATGGTAGGCTGTTTGTCGGAAAATCGAACCCTTTGTATGCTCCATTGGACAATTGTTGTCAGAATTTCCGCCAACAAATGTGACATACCATGCTTTAAAATCGTTGTCGGATTATCCGATCGTGTGTCCAGAAGTCCGCCGGAAAAAAATCCAAAGTACAAACACTGATAGTTACATAGTTAGTCAGGTTGAAAAAAGACACAAGTCCATCCAGTCCAACCACAAAAACAAAAAAAAAAACAAAAATAAAAAACACAGTAAAATCCTATACACCCAACTCCATTCCCACAGTTGATCCAGAGGAAGGCAAAAAACCCAGCAGAGCATGATCCAATTTGCTACAGCAGGGGAAAAAATTCCTTCCTGATCCCCCGAGAGGCAATCGGATTTACCCCTGGATCAACTTTACCTACAAATCTTAATACTCTGATGTTCAGATGCAATGCTAACCATAAAACAACATTAGTAGAAGTTGCCCAAAGGGTGGCGCTAAAGAGCTGAAAACCATGTCGTTTTGTGTTTGTTGGCCAACAATTCTTTGCCGTTTGTATGCAATACAAGTTCACGGCCAACACCCTTCGGACAAGAGTCCTATGCTTTGTCCGCTGAAGAATCCGGTCTTGTGTACAAGGCTTAACAGTGACCTGCAATTGATTTCTGCAGTCAGTGTTCGGCTAACTTTTTTCTGACAAGCATCTTTGATTGTCAGAGTGCCCTTTGACATAAGGGAGAAATTTGCAGAGGCCACTTGAAAGCTCTGAGTTTCTGACAAGTCAACAGGTCTCTTTTTTTTGCACTTAACAAAGAGATATAATAAAATGCTCGTGATGGTATATTTAATGAACCAAAATGGAGCATATAAGATATGTTCATTGTTAGGGGTTACATGCACTTTCAGCGGAGAACCTGAGAACCTAAGTGCTTTGCTTTTCCCTGGCTGAGTGGAATTGGTCTAGATGGCAGCCTGCAACTCACTGTGGATTATTGCTGAATCAGAAGGCTGGGAGCTATTTGTCAGGGTTGTATTTAACAGATAAATGCAGATACACTCCACAATTTAAGGACACACGAGGATGACAGTTAAAAAACCTATTCTTTTTTTTTCTATTGTTCTGTAAAGCAGAGGGAGCCATTCCTGGTGACAAGTGGTTCTGACACATGGAGCACAGAACTTTAAGGCTAAGTTCACCTTTTCCAGAAATTTAGCCTATGCAGGTAATATGCCCCAGTAGGTAATTAAACTGTGCAGCTTTGTAAAAAGGTTGTTTCATTGTATTGCCATACCTGTAGGCCAATGTCCGTCCCGTGTTCCGGTTTTGATGCGCCCCCCTCTGATAATTTGGAGATATATACTGTATATATATATTATCTTTGCTCTGCCTCAGTGGGGACAGGGGAGAGGACGAGCGCCGTCATATTAAATACAGGAGAATCTCCTGTTTTACTCAGTGGACTCTGTAAACAGGAAGTCCCATCTCCTGGCTTCCATTGGATGACCGTTCTGTCTACATAGGAGGCAGGACATTGTAGTTGCAGAGTAAACATGGAGATTCTCCTGTAATGTAATCTGTTGGTGCTTGTCCCGCCCCCCTCCCTGTCCCCTCTGAGGCTGCGGATGAGCATCCATCAGGCTGCATTCATGGCAATGTGAGGCTGCAATCATTGCAAATGGTGAGACTGAATTCATGGCAATGGTGAGACTGACTTCATGGCAATGGTGAGGCTGCATTCATGGCAATGGTGAGCTGCATTCAGACAATGGTGAGGTTGCATTGATGGCAATGGAGAGGCTGCATTGACGGCAATGAGAGGCTGCATTGATGGCAATGGAGAGGCTGCATTCATGGCAATGGTGAGGCTGCATTCATGGCAATGGTGGAGGCTGCAGATGGGCATTGATGGGTGCCGATAAATACGGTGTATCCAAATAACACGTCCAAGCCCATCCTTAGTCCTTGAGCGTCGCTCAGGGATTCGTTGGAGCCACAAAAGATATATATATATATATATATATATATATATATATATATATATATATATATATCCAAAGAACACGCCCAAGCTTACCTTCACCACACAGCCACAAAGGCAAGATAATTCTTGTTGGGCAATGTATTAATGCTCGGACAAACACACTTAGACCACATTTTAACGGTTCAAAGAATGTCAGAATGTAACAAGGGGAGAATACTAATGGACATACAACTTGTGAATACTCTCTTCCTGGAAGACAAGTCTTAAAAAGGCTCCATACACTGTACCATTGGAAGGAACTTCTGACTCACTGGGAGGCTCCATTCGCACCTATGCAGTTTGCTCTGCAGTGCTCTTTGCATTTTTTACAACAATTTTACCGCGATTTTGCAGCGATTGCATTTTTTTGGGGCAGATTCTAAAACGCAAATCGCGGCAAGATCACGGTAAAAAATGCACTGCATGCTTTTCTGAAGCTTCTTCATTAAGTCTATTGAAGCAAAAAATGCAAAAAAAAATAACCCTTTTGCATTTACCACTTTGCGGACCGCCACAGGAATACGTCGCTACTTTGAAGACGAATACCGTTGTTATGATAGCAGCTAGCTGCCATAACCCCGGTATCTTCTTCTTAAGGGGGCGGCCCGCTTTCAGATAAAAGGGTTGCCGCAAGACCACTTTTATCGGCGGCGGGAGAGGGCACCCCTCCCGCCGCTCTCTGGTGCCCTCCGACACTTACCGGAGCCGTCGGCAGCGGGTGAGGCGATCGGATGCTGTCCCTTTTTTTAATTACATAAATTTTGTTTTGTTTTTTTATAAAATTTTTGTGTAAATATGAGATCTGAGGTCTTTTTGACCCCAGATCTCATATTTAAGAGGACCTGTCATGCTTTTTTCTATTACAAGGGATGTTTACATTCCTTGTAATAGGAAATAAAAGTGACCCAAAAATGTTTTGTGTCAATGTGTAAACGGACTTGTAATAAACGGACCGTTCGTCCGTACGTCTGAAAGGGGCCTTAGATGTAACGAAACAATATAAAAGGAGGACACACCTAATCTAGACAATCAATGTGTATTTATTCAGACAGGCCCTTGCACTACATAGTTGATTGTAGATCTAAGGGAGATTATGCATTCAGATTATATAGTGTATGGTGAGCGTAAAACAAAAGGTGATTTTGTTTTTATATACAAAACTAAATACCCATTTATTTTATACTCAGTCTTATTGATTTTCTTCTACTATATTTCAACTTATGTATCCTGCTGTATAAGGCCGGCCACACGCGTATCGAATCGTTCAAACCGTTAATGAGCAGGCTGAATGTACCAAGTTGATCGATCAACTTGGGTACAACCAGACTGCCAGATCCTCTTACGATTATCACTGTCTTCTTCCGGTGGGGACAGCGGTTGCAGGAAATAAATTTGCACCATGTATGGCCAGCCTAAGGCCTTGTACACACGAGCGGACAGTCCGATGAAAACAGTCCGCCGGACCGTTTTCATCGGACATGTCCGCTGGGAGATTTCGGTATGATGGCTGTACACACCATCAAACCGAAATTCGCGCGGACAGAGAACGCGGTGATGTAGACGACACCGACGTTCTCTATTGCGCAAGTTCAATGCTTCCACGCAAGCGGGATTTCTGTCCGCTGGTTAGACGTACTATGTCCGCCGGACAGCTTCCCAGCGGACATGTTTCTTAGCATGCTAAGAAACATTTGTCCGCTGGAAACTGTCCGATCCGCCGACAATTGTCCGGTCGGCCGTACAGACGACCGAACGTGTCCACGGAAACTGGTCCGACGGACCAGTTTCAGCAGACATGTTCGGTCGTGTGTACGGGGCCTTACTCTTGATTGTCAGGCAATGATCCTCAATAAATAGTTCACTGTCAAAAAAACAAACAAAAAGGTGATAACTAATCTAATTGAGGATTTCCTGAAAACTTCAGTGAGAAGTGACTGAATTTTAGTGTTTGTTTAAAATGTTATGTGTGCAATAAAACAATCCCGTGTCATCAGAACATGTTTGTGATCTTGGCTTGCTAAGGAAGATGTTAAAGGGGTTGTAAAGGTACAATTTTATTTTCCTAAATAGCTTCCTTTACCTTAGTGCAGTCCTCCTTCACTTACCTCATCCTTCCATTTTGCTTTTAAATGTCCTTATTTCTTCTGAGAAATCCTCACTTCCTGTTCTTCTGTCTGTAACTACACACCGTAGTGCAAGGCTTTCTCCCTGGTGTGGAGTGTCGTGCTCGCCCCCTCCCTTGGACTACAGGAGAGTCAGGACACTCTCTATGTTGCACATAGAGAAAGGAGCTGTGTGTTAGTGGGCGTCCTGACTCTCCTGTAGTCAAAAGGAGGGGGCGAGCACGACACTCCACACCAGGGAGAAAGCCTTGCATTACTGTGTGGAGTTAATGACAGAAGAACAGGAAGTGAGGGTTTCTCAGAAGAAATAAGGTCATTTAAAAGCAAAATGGAAGGATGAGGTAAGTGAAGGAGGACTGCACTAAGGTAAAGGAAGCTATTTAGGAATAACAATGTACCTTTAAAACCCCTTTAAGTTCAGTTTTGCAAAACATACTGTCTGTACCTAGTGTACAATTTACAGTAAAATAATATTTAGTGAGTCTCATAAAAAGAAAAGGAAGGTGCATCACCAGCTGCTTACAGCAACACACATATTTACATTCTTTCAGCAGTAATAGTAGATAGGAAATCACACTAAATTGCATGGAGTTTTCATTTCCCTATATCTTGATTACCCTGAATTCTCCCACAATCCAGCAATATATTGGTTAGTAAAGTGGCCCTATATATAGCGTCTATGTATGTGGTAGGGAAACTTTGTTGTCTTTGGGGGGCAGAGACTGGCTTGATAAACGATAAAAAAATGCATATGTTATATACAACATACTATATATATATATATACATAACATAATATATATATATATATACATAACATAATATATATGTTAGCACTATAACAATAATGGAAATGATTACATGTCTATAAACAACATTAGCTGTCTTACACCGATTGTTTAATTTTATAACATTAGCAGGACAGTCCAGTATCAGAACAGTTTTGATCAGAATAAAATAAGTCTAATGCCCCGTACACACGATCGGAATTTCTGATGGACAAAGGCAGATGGACTTTTTTCATCAGATTTTCCGATCGTGTGTAGCCCCATCGCAGTTTTTTCATCGGAAATTTCGATGAATTCCATCTGAGTTTAGATATAGAACATGTTCTATTTTTTTCCAATGTGATTTGGCTGGGCAAAAGCCCGATCGTGTGTACACGGCATAACTGGTATATACCTAACTTTTATTTTACAGTATCTGCAGTATCTCACAAAAGTGAGTACACCCCTCACATTTTTGTAAATATTTTATTATATCTTTTCATGTGACAACACTGAAGAAATGACACTTTGTTATAATGTAAAGTAGTGAGTCTACAGCTTGTATAACAGTATAAATTTGCTGTCCCCTGAAAATAACTCAACACACAGCCATTAATGTCTAAACTGCTGGCAACAAAAGTGAGTACACCCCTAAGTGAAAATTTCCAAATTGGGCCCAAAGTGTCAATATTTTGTGTGGCCACCATTATTTTCCAGCACTGCCTTAACCATGGGTCTTCAAACTATGGCCCTCCAGTTGTTCAGGAACTACAATTCCCATCATGCCTAGTCATGTCCGTGAATGTCAGTATGTTACAATGCCTCATGGGATGTGTAGTTCTACAACAGCTGGAGGGCAGTAGTTTGAGGATCCCTGGCCTTAACCCTTTTGGGCATGGAGTTCACCAGAGCTTCACTGGTTGTCACTGGAGTCCTCTTCCACTCCTCCATGATGACATCACAGAGCTGGTGGATGTTAGAGACCTTGCGCTCCTCCACCTTCCCTTTGAGGATGCCCCACAGATGCTCAATAGGGTTTAGATCTGGAGACATGCTTGGCCAGTCCATAACCTTTACCCTCAGCTTCTTTAGCAAGGCAGTGGTTGTCTTGGCGGTGTGTTTGGGGTTGTTATCTTGTTGGAATACTGCCCTGCGGCCCAATCTCCGAAGAGGGGGGACCATGCTTTGCTTCAATATGTCACAGTGCATGTTGACATTCATGGTTCCCTCAATGAACTGTAGCTCCATAGTACTGGCAGCCCTCATGCAGCCCCAGACCATGACACTCCCACCACCATGCTTGACTGTAGGAAAGACACACTTGTCTTTGTACTCCTCACCTGGTTGCCGCCACACACGCTTGACACCATCTGAACTGAATACGTTTATCTTGGTCTCATCAGACCGCAGGAAACGGTTTCAGTAATCCATGTCCTTAGTCTGCTTGTCTTTGGCAAACTGTTTGCAGGCTTTCTTGTGCATCATCTTAACAAAGGGGCTTCCTTCTGGGACGACAGCCATGCAGACCAATTTGATGCAGCGTGTGGCGTATGGTCTGAGCACTGACAGGCTGACCCCCCACCCTTTCAACCTCTGCAGCAATGCTGGCAGCACTCATACATCTATTTCCCAAAGACAACCTCTGGATATGATACTGAGGATGTGAACTTAACTTCTTTGGTCGACCATAGTGAGGCCTGTTCTGAGTGGAACCTGTCCTGTTAAACCACTGTATGGTCTTGACCACTGTGCTGCTGCTCAGTTTTAAGGTCTTGACAATCTTCTTATAGCCTAGGCCATTTTTATGTAGAGCAACAATTATTTTTTTACAGATCCTGAGAGAGTTCTTTGCCATGAGGTGCCATGTTGAACTTCCAGTGACCAGTATGAGAGAGTGAGAGCGATAACACCAAATCTAACACACCTGCTACCCATTCACACTGGGTACCTTGTAACAAAAACAAGTCACATGACACCAGGGAGGGAAAATGGGCAATTGGGCCCAATTTGGTTATTTTCACCTAGGGGTGTACTCACTTTTGTTGCCAGCAGTTTAGACATTAACCAGTTCCCGACCACCGCATGTACATATACGTCCACAATATGGCACGTACAGGCACATGGGCGTATAGGTACGTCCCCGCCTTACCTCGGTTCGGGGGTCCGATCGGGACCCCCTCCGGTACATGCGACGGCCGGGAACGGTGTACGGGAGGTCCGGGAGGAGGGGGCGGCTATTGGTTTCCAGCCGTCCCCTCTCGATCTCCCTCGGCGAATGAGATTGCACCTGAGCCCTCCCTGCCTGTGTAACTGTAAACACAGGCAGGGAGGAAGTGACGTTTTCTCCCCTCTGGCGGTCTTTTCGTCCGATTCCAGAGGAGAGAAGACGTCAGTACTGTGAGTTGCACCAACAGCACACTGACACAGCACACATAGGCACATAACCCCCCCCGATCCCCCCCCCAGCACCCCAGATCACCCCCTGTCACAGTGTCACTGATTGCAGTGATCATTTATTTTCTGATCACTGCTTTTAGTGTCAGTGTGACAGAAAAAAGTGTCAGGGCAGTTAGGTTTAGGCCCCTTTAGGTCCAGGGTAGCCCCCTACCCCCCCCCCAATAAAGGTTTAACCCCTGATTGCCCCTAAAGTTAACCCTTTCACCCCTATTGCCAGTGTCACTAAGCGATCGGTTTCTGATCGCTGTATTAGTGTCACTGTTGCCGCTAGGCAGTTAGTTTTTTTTGAGGTTCGCCGCCAGGTTTATATAGCGTTAGGTACCCCCATAAATAAAGGTTTTAACCCCTGATTGCCCCTAGAGTTAACCCTTTCACCCCTATTGCCAGTGTCACTAAGCGATCGGTTTCTGATCGCTGTATTAGTGTCACTGTTGCCGCTAGGCAGTTAGTTTTTTTTGAGGTTCGCCGCCAGGTTTATATAGCGTTAGGTACCCCCATAAATAAAGGTTTTAACCCCTGATTGCCCCTAGAGTTAACCCTTTCACCCCTATTGCCAGTGTCACTAAGCGATCGGTTTCTGATCGCTGTATAAGTGTCACTGTTGCCGCTAGGCAGTTAGTTTTTTTTTTTTTTTTTTTTTTTTTTTTTTTTTTTTTTTCACGTCAGACATAACCACAGCAAGAGACCTGCTCATGATTTTATTCATAATTCCGTCTCTATTTCAGGTATAGCATCATTTGTGGTAGTTTATTTTCTTATTTTTTTTTTATTTTTTTTTGCTTGGTTCTATATTTGTTATTCTGCTATTTGCATATTGTTTAAATTTTTTTTTTTTTTTTTTTTTAAACATAGCTTCTTTCAACCCTTTAACAATTTAAACGGGCTAGAGCGTTCCTCATATATACGAGGTCCAACATGCTATCATTACGTGATAACGTGGCGCAACACCCCATCCTAGTCCCTTCCCTCCCCTCCCCCCCCCCCCCACTACCCTTCCCACCCCTCCCGGACCATCTCCCGACTCCACCTAGTATTTTTATTTCCTGTAGTGCTGCATTCTTATTCCTCTCTCATATTTTCTGCGTATTTCCGAGACTTTTTGAAAACAATCCATGTTTCCCAGATATCCTTATTTCCTGCCTTGTTCTTTTCGCCACTGTATTTTACTTTCTCCCTCCTATAAGTACCCTCTACGGAGTCGATCCACTCCCATATTTGCGGGCTTGCCGGGTTTCTCCATTTTTGGGGTATCAATCGTTTCGCAGAGTTCAACAAATGCGGAATTAGTGATCCCCTATATTCGTTCACTGGCGTATCTCCCCCATGAAAGAGGACTATCCAAGGGTTATTTTCCAATTCTTTTTTAGTTATCTCTTTTATCAAAGCCAAAACTTTTCCCCAGAACGTTTTGATTTTTACGCAGTCCCACCACAGGTGGGCCATCGTTCCTCTTGCCTCACATCCTCTCCAACATTCCTCTGACTCCCCTACTCCGAATTTGGCCATTTTATCTGGGGTATTGTACCATCCTGTCAGACACTTGAAGTTCATCTCGGCGGTTTTTACATCAACCGCCGAAGTATGAGTCAAATTAAGGATTCTCCCTATGGTCGTCTTCCCCCTTGGGACTCCCAGGTCTCTCTCCCATTTCTGTATGTAGTTTAGCGTATCCGACTCGTCTATTTTCTGTAAATATTTATATACTTTGGAGATATTTCCTTTTGAGCTTTCGGTACTACACATCTGTTCCAGTGTAGTGTACTCCTCTCGTGACCTCAATGGGTGTGGGAGGCACTTAACGAATGACACCAACTGGAGGTATCTCCACTCGCTGAGTGCCTCCATTTCAATCCTGATTTCGTGAAGGGTCATAATTTTGCCCTCTAGTGTTATGTCTTTTAACTGTGTTCTGTTTTTAATCCACTTACCACCTATCTCTTTAGTCCCAGGTGCAAAATATTCGTTTTCTTTTAAATCTATAAGGGGTGAGTTGAATTTAGTTTTTAATTGTTTGTGTAATCGATCCCATATCCTTAAAGCGTTATGTGTAATTGCGTGTGTTGACGTGTGTAGGGTTCTACAATGTGGGGGGTTCCAGATTAATCTCCCTAACTGTGCCCTCGCTAACGTGCATTCAATACTTATCCACCTTTTATCCTGTGACTCTTTAGCCCATTCTATAACCCGTGTGAGGACCGAAGCGTTATAGTATAATCTAATGTCAGGTACAGCCAGGCCGCCTTTTTTCTTGGTTCGTTTTAGAGTTTGGGCAGAGACTCTGTGTTTTTTATTGTTCCATATGTATTTCATTAGAAGGGAGTTAATTATTTTAATATATGACGGAGGCAAATAAATTGGGACCATTTGGAATTTATACAAAATTTTGGGGATAAGTACCATTTTTACCACATTTATCCTCCCGAACCACGATATTGGTCTGTTGTATATAGTTTTAATTTCTCTTTTAATTTCGTCGAGAAGGGGGATAAAGTTTATTCTATATATTTTTTTCAAAGTATTTGCCATTTTTATACCCAAATACTTTATCTCTCTTTGCCAGGAGAAATTATATTTCTTCCGCAAATATAGTTCTTCGTCTTTGTGGATATTAATATTCAAAATCTCAGTTTTTGTTGTATTCATTTTATTTGTTTTAAAGGTATCTATTAACTTCGGGAGAGTGACTCTTGGGCTGCTTATGTAGAATAATAAATCGTCTGCGAAGGCTGACAGTTTATGCTCGTCTTCACCTACTTCTACCCCATAGATTTCTGGGTTTTGTCGGACCATTGCCAGGAGGGGTTCCAATGATAGGACAAAGAGGAGGGGAGATAGGGGGCATCCTTGCCTAGTCCCATTTTTCATCTCAAAAGGTGCGGAAATGGATCCGTTAATTTTGATCCTTGCACACGGGTGATGATATAGGGTTTTGATCCTCCTTATCATCCCTGGGCCTATTCCTATAAATTCTAAAGTTTGTATCAGGAATCCCCAGTCTACCCTGTCGAAAGCTTTCTCAGCATCAACCGACAGGAATAGACCGGGGGTCCCACTTTCTTTAATCTGCTCAAGGAGGAGGAGCGCCCTCACGCCATTATCTTTTCCCTCCCTCCCAGGTATAAAACCTACCTGGTCTGGGTGGATAATGGCAGTCATCACTCCCTTCATTCGTTCCGCTAAAATTTTTGCATATAGTTTCGTATCTGTGTTCAGGAGTGAGATCGGTCGATAACCTGAGCAAGTCGTATTATCCTTTCCCTCTTTTTTAATCACTGTAATCGTTGCTGTTAAAGCCTCTCTACTCATGTCATAGTCTATTCCAAGACCATTAAAGTATTGGCAAAGTCTGGGGATTAAGATGGTGCTGAACTTTTGTAGGTAGGCAGATGTAAAGCCATCTGGCCCGGGACTTTTCCCCTTAGGAGTGTTTTTTAAGGCCTCACTTATTTCCTGTTCCGTTATTAAACCTTCCATCTCTTCTACCTCCCCTTCTTCTAATTTTGGAAGATTAGCTATTTGTAATATTTCCCTATTCTTATCTATTTTTTCGCGTGGACATCTGATCTTTTGTTGGATACCGTAAAGTTCTTCATAGTAGCTCCGGAATACTTCTGCTATTTTACTTGTCGCGTATACCAAGTCACCATTTCTGTTCCTGATTTTTTCTATAAAATTCCTAGTTTTCTTTTTTCTTACCATTCTGGCCAAGTTTTTACTAGGTTTGTTTCCCCAGATATATCTTTCTCTCTCTATCCGGTCTGTATATTTCTTAGTTTCTTGTTCCGCCAGAGCTCTATATTCATCCCTTCTTATACGCAACTTATGAAGTATTTCCCTCTTTTGCCCCTGTGATTTATGTTCCTGTTCCAGCCGATATATCTCCTCCCTTAATGTTTTTAATTTACTTGTTCTTATTTTATTTTTCCTTGCCCCTTCTACAATAAAAATTCCTCTTATATATGCTTTATGGGCATCCCAGAGGGATGCTCTTGAAATCCCCTCCTTATCGTTCTCCTGAAAGTAACGTTCCAATTCTTTCTGTATCCTCTCCACTACCTCCTCATCCCCCAACAGACTCTCATCCAATCTCCATTCTGGTGGTATGTCTTTTTGTATAGAAGTTTTTATTTTTAAGGTTATAGGGGCGTGGTCAGATAACGTCATGATCTCACACCTTGCTTCTATCACACTCTCCAGAAGTCTGTGGTCGATGAGGACGTAGTCGATCCTCGAGTACGTCCCATGCACCGGTGAAAAAAACGTGTAATCGCGGGCCCTCGGATTGAGGATCCGCCATACATCCACCAATTGATTTTGTGTCATTTGTTTTATCAATATCTTTAGTTGCTCACGATTTGTCCCCTGTACACAGGACGTACTATCGAGGCTTGGGCTCATGCAGAAATTGAAATCTCCCATCAAGACTACATGGCCCTCTTCAAATTCTTTTAATTTTCTCATGATTTTTCTAATATATTTAACCGAGTTCACATTGGGGGCGTACACATTAGCCAGGGTATAAACCTCTCCTCCTAGTTTTATTTTCAAGAACAGGAACCTCCCCTCCGGGTCTGTTTGTCTATCCACCAATGTGAACCGGATTCTACGAGCAAATCCAATAGCGACCCCGCGGGATCGCGATGAGATTGTATCCCCGTAATACCATATCGGGTATTCTGATGAATAGAGCTTTATATTGGACTCCAAGGTAATATGGGTCTCTTGAAGGTAGGCGATATCAGTTTTATACTGTGTTAATTCACAGAGAATTTTATGTCTCTTAATATGAGAATTTAGCCCTTTTACGTTATATGAGAGAAACTTGACATCTGTCATATAACTTTTTTTTTTTTTTTTTTTGTTTTTTTAAGCGTTTGGGATAATTTTTTTATGGAGTCGGTCAGATGGTCTCCCTGCCTCCCCCTACCCCCCCGCCCCCCCCATTCCCTCCCCCTCCCTCCTCCATCCCATCCCCCCTCCCTCCCTCCTCCCCCGTCCCATCCCCCCTCCCTCCCTCCTCCCCCCAGGCCTATTCTTGGCCTATGAGCCTTGGAAGGGCAATTCCTCGCCTTCACCCTCAACTCCTCTAATTGTGGTGGTGCTCGGGCACTCCCTTGACTCCCCCCCTCTCCCTCCCCCCCCCCCGGTCCATGATCCCGGAAATCCAGGTAATTCAGAGCCCCACTAATCCACCCAAGCCGATAAGTCGGGGGGTTCTAGCTGCATTTTAGAGCAGAAATCATTCAGTTCTTCTGGAAATCTTAGTCGAGCCGTTTTACCTCCCTTAATGCCTATAAGGCATGCCGGGAAGCCCCATTGGTACTTTATATTTTGTGCCCGCATCAGCTCTAAGAGTGGTTTCAAATGTCTTCTCCTTGCCAGCGTTTCCTTAGATAGGTCAGAGAATATTTGTAAGTCAGTCTCTCTATATCTCAGGGGGGGTTTCCCCCTAAGTCTTCTCCAGATTTCTGCTTTATCAACAAAATTCTTGAACCGGACAACAACATCTCTTGGCCCGTATCTATCTATCATCTGGGGACTTCCCACTCGATGCACTCTTTCAATTTTGAGGGGCTTCATTTCTGCTGGTCTCTCAAGTAAAGGGCAAAAAATTGTGTTCATGATCTCCATAAGGTCTTCCTCCTTTTCCTCCACTATCGCTCTGACTCTAAGGTTCTGTCGCCTGTTGCGATTCTCCTGGTCCTCTATCCTGTAAGCCGCTACTCTCTGGCTCTCGGTCAGGGCCCTAACCTGCCCTTTCAGGGTGTTTATTTCTTGATCCTGTTCCTCTAATCTCCTCTCTGTCTCTACTACCCTTTCTCTGAGACCTCCGAGGTCCACTCTCACCTTATTGATCTCTGTCTTTATGACATTTTCCATCCTTAATAGCATAGCATTCATTTCTGCCTTTGTGGGAGGCTGTGAGTCCTGTAAGTCTGGGACCAACACTTCCGTGTTATTGTGATCTTGCTCGCTTTCTATTGTAGTTTCACTTTTAGAGCTCTCCGCGCTATTCGCTCCCTTTTTTGATTCATTCTTTCTTTTTTCAGTCTTTTTTGCGAGACCCGGACTTTTAAGGCTCCCCTCTTGGGTCATGTATTGCTGTATAGAGCTATTCCCCGAGTTATTCTTAATGGGTTTTAAGGTGACACCTCTCGTTGACCTATTCATTCTATTGGAGGGTCTGATTCTCTTCCCCAGTTTGAATGCGGATTTTTTCCAGTCTACTATTGATTCTTTTCTTTTTTCTCTTTTCTCTCTCCCTCAGCCTTGCCTTAGCTCTTCTTTATGGGGATATCTATTCCCCTCTTGCTACTCTCTCCCCTCCCCTTAAGGGGAAGAAAAAAAAAAAAAAAAAAAAAAAAAGAGGCGCAAAGGGGGAACGGGCTCCAGCAAAACAAAGGATATGGCCAGGAGCACCAGAGAGGGAAGGACACACAGGGAAGGAGTTCCCAGTATAGTACACAGGAAGAAGGGGGGACCAGACGGAGAATAAGGAAGATAAATAAAGGACCCGGAGTAGGGGCACCTCCTCTCCGTCCCCCTATTGACTCCCGTCCACTCCCCGTCCCCAACCCAGCTTAATTATTACAATGGACAGACCAACTGTTGTTTTATCTTCTTGTATCAGAGCTGTCTTCCATATGATTTTAGTATTTGAGCTGCGGTATTTTCTCTGGCTTGCCCTCCTAACCTATAGGGGCCTTTCTTCAGGTTGGATTTTCCAAGCTTCTAGTAAGATTTTATATACATGTCTATGGTTAGGGTGAAGGTTTTTGCGACTCTTTACCTACACTGCAGAAAATTCTGAATGTTATCTGGCAGGATGCTGGAACCTTCTATAGGCACCTGGTGGTTAAGCTCTATTCAGCGTTTCTTGATGTGCTATTACCTCCAGCCTATGGTTAGATTACCGGACTAGTTATCCTGTCTGTCCGCGTTATCTAATCAATACGGCCCTTTTACATATAAGGGGGGTCCTGCTCCTTCATAAATTGATTTATATACAGGCTTTTTGTACGTATGCAGAAAATAGGGCTCAGACCAGTATATCTTCCCTGGTCTGACTGTCCCTCAAGTTACTGGCTGCTAGGTATGCTTACCCCACTGCCGAGATACACGCAGGGGGACCAGGAAGGAAAAAGACACCGGTAACAGAAGGAAAGAAAAAAAAAAAAAAAAAAAAAAAAAAAGGAGAGAAAAAATAAAGAAAAGAAACATGTATCAAAATCTGCTCCGCATCTAATAGGACCTCTGTCACAAGTCTCTTTCCTAGACTGCAGGCAACTTAAGTCTCTTACTCTTTAGAAACACTTATCAGCTTAATGCTTATTTAAAAAGGAAAAATCACCCATGCACATTCAACCTCTTGCTTTGGTAATCATAGATGGCAGTACTTTGATAATAATGGTAATGGTCCTGTTATCTCAGTGCACCAAGATTATAACTCAGTCCTTTTTCCTATATGTACAGCATTAGCTCATTGCACATATAGTACTAACACCATCTAATCCAATTTTCCTTTGTCTCCTGGGCTATGGCACCTGTAGAGAGTCCCAGCATAATAAACACAGTACCGGGGGGATTGGGGGGGGGGCCCAGGGAGGAGGGGGGGGGGGGTGCGGGATGGCACCCGACCCTGCTCGGCTCTACTGAGCGTCTCACCCAACCTCAGGACCTCCTTGACGACCTGTTGCTGCCGCTGCCAGTGCTGCTGGGGCTCCGTTTTCCTTCCTGCATCATCCTCTATCGTAGCACCGCTTCCTCCGTTCCCCAGCTGCTCCCGGCGTAGTGCTGACCAATCGCATAGCCTCTTCCAGTCACGTGGTATCCCTCTGGGTCCCGTTTGTTTAGGGTTTTTTTTTTTTTTTTTTCATTGAGCCATGCAGGGCGGGGGTGAGTCTCCGACTTGGTCGCCGGGGGTGTCAGCCTCTCGTGCTGGCATCCACCGGTCCGCAGCTGGATCCGTCGGCTCTCCACTCTCCTCTCCCGCTACCGCACGCCATGGAGTACTCCGGCACCTCCCACCTACACGTGCGCGCGCGTCACGTCCTCATCAGCCGCTACAGCCGTGATGAGTGTTCTCCTCATAAATAAAGGTTTTAACCCCTGATTGCCCCTAGAGTTAACCCTTTCACCCCTGATCACTGTATAAGTGTCACTGGTGACGTGGTTAGCCAGTTAGTTATTTAGTTATTTTAGGTTCGCCACCAGGTTTTTAGAAAGCGTTAGGTACCCCCATATATTACCGAATAAAGGTTTTAACCCCCTGATTGCCCCCTAGTTAACCCTTTCACCAGTGATCACCGTATAAGTGTTACGGTTGACGCTGGTTGGTTAGTTTGCTGTTTATAGCATCAGAGCACCCGCCGTATATAACCCAATAGGTTTAAACCCCCTGATCCCCCGGCGGGTGATATAATTTAATTTTAGCGCCAGTCAGGGTCTGCGTCGCCCCAGGCAGCGTTAGGTTAGAGCCAGACAGTACCGCTTACACCACTCGCTAAGCATACACCCCCCCTTAGTGGTATAGGATCTGAACGGATCGATACCTGATCTGATCAGATTATACTAGCGTACCCAGCAGTTTAGGGTACCCAAAAAACGCATTGTTAGCGGAATCAGCCCAGCTACCCGCTAGCACCTGCGTTTTCCCCCTCTGCCCAGCCCAACCCACCCAAGTGCAGTATCGATCGATCACTGTCACTTACAAAACACAAGACACATAACTGTAAGCGATCGCAGGGATCAGGCCTGTCTCTGCGATCGCTTACAGTTTTTTTTGAAGCGTTTTCTACATTTGCTTTTCTATAGTCAGGTGCTTTTTTTACCTGTGAATCCTTACCATTGTACCACTAAATTTAGAGTCCAAAATGGCAAACCGAAGGTACAATGATAAGCAGGCCTTGGAGTTCATGTGCATGTCAGATAGTGAAGAGGAGGAGGTCACGCATCTGACAGATTCTGGCTCAGAATATGAACCCATTTACGACAGCGGCTCCATGTCAGATAGCTCGCACGACGAAGTTGAGGTCCCTGCTAAGGCCAGGCGTACCCGATCCCATTCTGATGTTGTTGAGCAGCAAGAACCGCAGGACCCTCGTATGGAGCAGAGATCCAGTACTAGCGCCGCTATTCCTTCTGGTGAATTGGCAAGCACCAGCGGCCTAGTACAACCCTGGTCGTTTATCCAGCACTGCAGTAACACTTCGGTGACGTGGCGAGTCCCATAAGTGCAGTTGAAGCTGGCGATGTGGCAAGCACAAGTAGTGTCCCGCTGCCACCAAGAAGAAGACAGAGACAGGCCGTCGTGCCCATAGTGCCCTTCCTGTAGAATTTGCCTATCCTGATTGGGTCCCCCACCACTTCTACAGCACCTGTACTTCCCCCATTCACTGGCCAACCCGGTATTCAGGTGGATACAGCGAACTTTATGTCACTTGATTTTTATTCGCTGTATTTCACGGAAGATCTCTATAGATCTATTGTGGACCAGACTAATTTATATGCTGGTACTTACATCGCCGCTAACCCCCAGTCTCGCCTTGCCAAAGAATGGAAACCTCTCGAGGTTTCCGAATTTAAGACCTTTCTGGGCCTTACCCTCAACATGGGCATACACAAATTTCCGTCATTGCGGATGTATTGGTCCACACATCCCATTGACCATATGTACATTTTCTCTGCTCACATGGCCAGGAGACGATACGAGGCGAGACTGCGGTTCCTGCATTTCAGTGACAATGCACTTTGTCGTCCACGTGGAGACCCTGAATTTGACCGGCTCTACAAAATTCGGCCCCTCGTAAACCATTTCAACGAACGTTTTGCAGCCTTGTTTAATCCCCAGCAGGTTGTATGCGTTGATGAGTCCCTGATTAAATTTGCTGGCCGCTTGTCTTTCAAACAGTTCCTTCCCAGCAAGCGTGCCAGATACGGGGTCAAGCTCTATAAGCTCTGTGACAGGGCCACAGGCTACACATGGAGCTTTAGGGTTTACGAGGGAAAAGATAGTCAGGTAGAGCCGGAAGGATGCCCAGATTACATGGGGAGCGCTGGCAAGATTGTTTGGGACTTGGTGTCACCCTTATTCGGAAAGGGGGTACCATTTGTATGTGGACAATTTTTACAGCAGCGTGCCACTTTTTAGCCACTTATTTGATCAACAGATTGGAGCATGTGGCACCGTGCGACCTAATCGCCGGGGCTTCCCCCAGCGGCTTGTAGATGCCCGTGTTAGGCCGGGGGCGAGAGCCTGCTGCAGATGTAAAAATTTGCTCGCTGTGAAGTGGCGGGACAATAGGAATGTTTTCGTTCTTACCACCCCTTCACGCAGACACGACAGTCCAAATTCGTACGGCGACTGGTGTTGTGGAGAAACCCCTCTGTGTCCACGAATATAACCTTAATATGGGAGGGGTGGACCTCAACGACCAGTTGATGGCGCCGTATCATATTGCCCGTAAGACGAGACGCTGGTACAAAAAAGTGTCTCTACATTTATTTCAATTGGCTCTACTGAATGCTCATGTCGTATACAGAGCTTCAGGACGGAATGAATCCTTCCTTCAATTCCAGAGGGATATCATCACAGAACTCCTGTATCCCAGGCGGTATTGTACCTCACCATCTCCTACCAAATGCAGTAAGCCGACTGCATGAGAGGCATTTTTCTTATGTCCTCCCGAGTACCCCTACCCAACGAGCCCCCCAAAGAAATGTCGTGTCTGTACCAAGCGCGGATTTAGGCGTGACACCCGTTATTTTTGTCCCAAATGTCCTGGCAATCCTGGTCTTTGTATTGGTGAATGTTTTGAACGCTTCCACACACACGTTAATTATTAGTGTAGGGTGAAACATTTCACAGGCTAGGCACACTCACACAGGGTCTCCCAAGATGCCATCGCATTTTGAGAGACCCAAACCTGGAACCGAAAAGTTGAAGTTACAGTTCACAGTTACAAAAAAAAGTGTTAAAAAAAAAAAAAAAAAAAGTAAAAAATAAAAACACACAAAAAATATAAAATAAAAAAACCAAAAATAGTTGTCGTTTTATTGTTCTCTCCCTCTCTATTCTCTCTCTATTGTTCTGCTCTTTTTTACTGTATTCTATTCTGCAAAGTTTTATTGTTGTTATGTTTTTTCATGCTTGCTTTTCAGGTATGTAATTTATTTTACTGTTTTCAGGTACGCCATTCAGCTGTTGCTGTGGACTTATTTATCTTGACAGCAACAGCGTTTGCTCCCACGATATATAAAGCCGCGACTCCAGTGCTGTAGGAGGTGATTTCACCACCACAGTTTAAAAAAAGAGCATATATGCCGAAGCATGCGGGCAGCAGGGGCGGAGGAGCGATTTTGCTCCTAATGCCGCGTACATACGGTTGACATTCCTACGGAGGCTTTCCCGTGGAAAAGTCTGACCATGTGTACACGGCATAGAAAAGTCCGACCGTGTGTACGCGGCATAGAAAAGTCCGACCGTACGCGGCATAACTTTTTTGCGGGAGGATGCCCCCATGCTTTGGCATATATATATATTTTAGGCACAGGTTGCGTTAAAAAATGTTTTATTTTTTACTATGTTTTTTTATAGGTATTTGCTTTGCAGGTATGGTATGATCTTACTGTTATACTGGAATGTTACTTTGTTTTAATGTTAACCATCATTTGCTTAGCAGGTACGCCATTCAGTTGCAGTGCGGATTTATTTAGCGTGACAGCAACAGCGTTTGCTCCCACGATATATAAAGCCGCGACTCCAATGCTGTAGGAGGTGATTTCACCACTACAGTTCAAAAAAGAGCATATATGCCGAAGCATGGGGGCATTAGGGGCGGAGGAGCGATTTTGCTCCTAATGCCGCGTACATACGGTTGACATTCCTACGGAGGCTTTCCTGTGGAAAAGTCTGACCATGTGTACACGGCATAGAAAAGTCCGACCGTGTGTACGCGGCATAGAAAAGTCCGACCGTACGCGGCATAACTTTTTTGCGGGAGGATGCCCCCATGCTTCGGCATATATAAATGGTGCATGTATGCCCATCATTAGAAGTGGGTGGATGAAGGGAGGTATTCTAATGGTGGGCATACCCACCGATCAATCTTTTTTTTGTTCAGCCAACAGACTGCATGAAAAAAAAAAAGATTACAATACATGTCCAACAAGAACCATCAACGTACTGGTATGTTGCAGGACTTTGAATGGTTATACCAGAATGATGCCTGCGGGTTTAGGCATCATCTTGGTATCATTCTTTTCAGCCAGCGGTCGGCTTTCATGTAAAAGCAGTCCTAGCGGCTAATTAGCCTCTAGACTGCTTTTACATTCAGTGGGAGGGAATGTCCCCCCCCCAGATATAAACGGCGCCATTGAGAATATGGGAAAGCATTTTATCACACCGATCTTGGTGTGGTCAGATGCTTTGAGGGCAGAGGAAAGATCTAGGGTCTAATAGACCCCATTTAAAAAAAAAAAGAGTACCTGTCACTAACTATTGCTATCATAAGGGATATTTACATTCCCTGAGATAACAATAAAAATGGTAAAAAAATAAATAAATGGAAGGAACAGTTAACAAATAAAATAAAAAAAGCGAAATAAATATATAAAAAAATAAAAAATAAAAAAAAGCATCCCTGTCCCCCCCTGCTCTTGCGCAAAGACGAACGCAAGCGTCGGTCTGGAGTCATATGTAAACAGCAATTGCACCATGCATGTGAGGTATCACCGCGAAGGGCAGATCGAGGGCAGTCATTTTAGCAGTAGACCTACTCTGTAAATCTAATGTGGTAACCTGTAAAGGCTTTTAAAGGCTTTTAAAAATGTATGTAGTTTGTCGCCACTGCGCGTTTGTGCGCAATTTTAAAGTATGTCGTGTTTGGTATCCATGTACTCGGCCTAAGATCATAATTTTTATTTCATCAATAATTTGGGAAATATAGTGTGTTTTAGTGCTTTAAAATAAAAAAAAGTGTATTTTTTCCCCAAAAAATGCGTTTGAAAAAACGCTGCGCAAATACTGTGTGGAAATTTTTTTTGCAACACCTACCATTTTAATCTGTAGGGCCTTTGCTTTAAAAAAATATATAATGTTTGGGGGTTCAACTTTACTTTCTTGCAAAAAAATAATATGTTTTTATGTAAACAAACAGTGTCAGAAAGGGCTTTTTCTTCAAGTGGTTAGAAGAGTGGGTGATGTGTGACATAAGCTTCTAATTGTTGTGCATAAAATGCCAGGACAATTGAAAACCCCCCCAAATGACCCCATTTTGGAAAGTAGACACCCCAAGCTATTTGCTGAGAGGCATCTTAAGTCCATGGAATATTTTAGATTTTGACCCAAGTTGCGGGAAATATAAATAAATATATATATATATATTTTTTTTTTTGCGCAAAGTTGTCACTAAATGATATATTGCTCAAACATGCCATGGGCATATGTGGAATTACACCCCAAAATGCATTCTGCTGCTTCTCCTGAGTACGGGGATACCACATGTGTGAGACTTTTTGGGAGCCTAGCCGCGTACGGGACCCCAAAAACCAATCACCGCCTTCAGGCTTTCTAAGGGTGTAAATTTTTGATTTCACTCCTCACTACCTATCACAGTTTCGAAGGCCATAAAATGCCAAAATAGCACAAAAAAAACCCAAATGACCCCATTTTGGAAAGAAGACACCCCAAGGAAACTGCTGAGAGGCATGTTGAGTCCATTGATTTTTTTTTTTTTTGTCCAAAGTGATTGAATAATGAGAAAAAAAAAAAAAAAAAAATGTGTCACTAAATGATATATTGCTCACACATGCCATGGTTATATGTGGAGTTGCACCCTAAAATACATTCTGCTGCTTCTCCTGAGTACGGGGATACCACATGTTTGGGACTTTTTGGGAGCCTAGCCGCGTACGGGACCAAGCACCGCCTTCAGCATTTCTAAGGGCGCAAATTTTTGATTTCACTCCTCACTACCTATCACAGTTTCGAAGGCCATAAAATGCCAAAATAGCACAAAAAAACCCCAAATGACCCCATTTTGGAAAGTAGACACCCCAAGCTATTTGCTGAGAGGCATGTTGAGTCCATGGAATATTTAATTTTTTTTGCCCCAAGTGATTGAATCATGACCAAAAAAAATTAAAATAAAAAAATGTACAAAACATTGTCACTAAATGATATATTTCTCACACATGCCATGGTTATATGTGGAATTGCACCCCAAAATACATTCTGCTACTTCTCCTGAGTACGGGGATACCACATGTGTGGGACTTTTTGGGAGCCTAGCCGCGTATGAGACCCGAAAACCAAGCACCGCCTTCAAGATTTCTAAGGACATAAATTTTTGATTTCACTCACACAAATCTTGAAGGCAGTGCTTGGTTTTCGGGGCCCCGTACGCGGCTAGGCTCCCAAAAAGTCCCACACATGTGGTATCCCCGTACTCAGGAGAAGCAGCAGAATGTATTTTGGGGTGCAATTCCACATATAACCGTGGCATGTGTGAGAAATATATCATTTAGTGACAACGTTTTGTATTTTTTTTTTTTTTGGTCATTATTCAGTGACTTGGGGCAAAAAAATTAAATATTCCATGGACTCAACATGCCTCTCAGCAAATAGCTTGGGGTGTCTACTTTCCAAAATGGGGTCATTTGGGGGGGTTTTGTGCTGTTTTGGCATTTTATTGCCTTCGAAACTGTGATAGGTAGTGAGGAGTGAAATCAAAAATTTATGCCCTTAGAAATCCTGAAGGCGGTGATTGGTTTTCGGGGTCCCGTACGCGGCTAGGCTCCCAAAAAGTCCCACACATGTGGTATCCCCGTACTCAGGAGAAGCAGCAGAATGTATTTTGGGGTGCAATTCCACATATGCCCATGGCATATGTGAGAAATATATCATTTAGTGACAACGTTTTGTAAAACATTTTTTTTTTTTTTTTGGTCATTATTCAATCACTTGGGGCCATAAAATTAAATATTCCATGGACTCAACATGCCTCTCAGCAAATAGCTTGGGGTGTCTTCTTTCCAAAATGGGGTCATTTGGGGGGGTTGTGTGACATCTTGGCATTTTATGGCCTTCAAAACTGTGATAGGTAGTGATAGGTAGTGAGGAGTGAAATCAAAAATGTATGCCCTTAGAAATCTTGAAGGCGGTGCTTTGTTTTCGGGGCCCCGTATGCGGCTAGGCTCACAAAAAGTCCCACATATGTGGTATCCCCGTACTCGGGAGAAGCAGCAGAATGTATTTTGGGGTGCAATTCCACATATAACTATGGCATGTGTGAGCAATATATCATTTAGTGACAACTTTGTGCAAAAAAAAATCAGTTTGTCATATTCCCGCAACTTGTGTCAAAATATAAAATATTCCATGGACTCGACATGCCTCTCAGCAAATAGCTTAGGGTGTCTACTTTCCAAAATGGGGTCATTTGGTTTTTTTTTTTTGCTATTTTGGCATTTTATGGCCTTCGAAACCTTGATAGGTAGTGAGGAGTGAAATCAAAAATTTGTGCCCTTAGAAATGCTGAAGGCGGTGCTTGGGTTTTGGGGCCCCGTATGTGGCTAGGCTCCCAAAAAGTCCCACACATGTGGTATCCCCGTACTCAGGAGAAGCAGCAGAATGTATTTTGGGGTGCAATTCCACATATAACCATGGCATGTGTGAGAAATATATCATTTAGTGACAACTTTTTGTAAACATTTTTTTTTTTTTTTTTTCGTCATTATTCAATCACTTGGGACAAAAAATTAAATATTCAATGGACTCAACATGCCTCTCAGCAGTTTCCTTGGGGTGTCTACTTTCCAAAATGGGGTCATTTGGGGGGGTTTTGTACTGCCCTGCCATTTTAGCACCTCAAGAAATGAGATAGGCAGTCATAAAATAAAAGCTGTGTAAATTCCAGAAAATGTACCCTAGTTTGTAGACGCTATAACTTTTGCGGAAAACCAATAAATATACGCTTATTGCGATTTTTTTTTTTACTAAAGACATGTGGCTGAATACATTTTGGCCTAAATGTTTGACTAAAATTTAGTTTATTCGATTTTTTTTACTTTTTGTTATAAGAAAAATCATTTTTTTTCAAAATTTACGGTCTTTTTGCGTTTATATCGCAAAAAATAAAAATCGCAGAGGCGATCAAATACCATCAAAATAAAGCTCTATTTGTGGGAAGAAAAGGACGCAAGTTTCGTTTCGGTACAACATTGCATGACCACGCAATTACCAGTTAAAGCAGCGCATTGCCAAATTGTAAAAACACCTCTGGTCTTTAGACAGCGTATTGGTCCGGGGCTTAAGTGGTTAATGGCTGCGAGTTATTTTGAGGGGACAGAAAATGTACACTGTTATACAAGCTGTACACACACTACTTTATATTGTAGCAAAATGTAATTTCTTCAGTGTTGTCACATGAAAAGATATAATAAAATATTTACAAAATGTGAGGGGTGTACTCACTTTTGTGAGATACTGTATGTACATAACATATATATATATATATATATATATATATATATATATATATATATATATATATATATATATATATATATATATATATATATATATAAATAAACTTAATATATATGTTCGCACTATAAAATAATGGATATGATTACATGTCTATAAACAACATTAGCTGTCTTACACCAGTCAATTGTTTAATTTTACATTAATTTAGCTTAGAATTAAGAATTAAGTGATAACGGCTCTGATGATCTCATTAAAATTGTGTAACATTAGGTAGAATATTATGACTTAAACTGTATCTAAACCCAAAACCAAAAATTGTAAATATTGCAGAATACTAGTCCTTGATGTGGTGGCTGCATTTGTTTTCTTTTTAACTTTTTGCTTTGTATTCACTTAGTAATCCTGCAAATATTTTTTTCCCTGCTGCATTGTTCTTCCACTGTACTTTTGGAGGGAGCCATGGTTTTCCTGGCTACATTGGTCCTCCATTGTAACTTTGGAGGGAGCCATGGTTGTCCTGGCTACATTGTTTCTTCACTGCACCTTTGGAGGGAGCCATGGTTGTCCTGGCTACGATGTTTCACCACTGTATCTTTGGAGGGAGCCATGGTTGTCCTTGCTACATTGTTCCTCCACTGCATCTATGGAGGGAGCCATGGCTGTCCTGGCTACGATGTTTCTCCACTGTATCTTTGGAGGGAGCCATGGTTGTCCTTGCTACATTGTTCCTCCACTGCATCTTTGGAGGGAGCCATGGTTGCCCTGGCTACATTGTTCCTCCACTGCATCTTTGGAGGGAGCCATGGTTGCCCTGACTACGATGTTCCTCCACTGCATCTTTGGAGGGAGCCATGGCTGTCCTGGCTACGATGTTTCTCCACTGCATCTTTGGAGGGAGCCATGGTTGCCCTGGCTACATTGATCCTCCACTGCATCTTTGGAGGGAGCCACGGTTGTCCTGGCTACATTGTTTCTCCACTGCATCTTTGGAGGGAGCCATGGTTGTCCTGGCTACATTGATCCTCCACTGCATCTTTGGAGGGAGCCATGGTTGTCCTGGCTACATTGTTCCTCCACGGCATCTTTTAAGGGAGCCATGGTTGTCCTGGCTACATTGCTCCTCCACTGCATCTTTGAAGGGAGCCATGGTTGTCCTGGCTACATTGTTCCTCCACTGCATCTTTGGAGGGAGCCATGGTTGTCCTGGCTACATTGCTCCTCCACCGTGTCTTTGGAGGGAGCCGTGGTTGTCATCCTCAGCTGCTTTCCTGATATGGATTACAAAAATATGGATTGCCCCTATCTCTTCATCTCAATTACATGGGGGTAGGGCAATTAGTAATTTACAAAAGATAGCTATGAAGGAAGATATTCTTCATTGCTGCTCACAGGAAGGGACATGAACACTGCTTTTCTGGCAAGATCAATAGGTATTTGTACTTGCTTAAAATGTTCTTAGCTTGAAAAAAAAAAAGAAAACAAATGCAGCCATCACATCTAAGGACTGTAAGCTGCAATAATATTGCAGTTATGTTCTTGACTTTGGTTATCATGTAAGATTAGATTTGATCAGTTGTTATAGTTATTGCATCATGACTACTATATGTTATATGACTACTATATGTTATAACAGCTCCTTGCAGCATCTTACTAAATTAAATGAAAAGTATTTCTCACCTTTGAAGCTGGACGCCTAGGGTGCAGAGAGCGATTCCTCTGTTCACCGCACAAAGCTGAATCTCTTCATCAGAGAGTTAAAGAGGGAAGTGCCGGGTGCCTCTGTCAACAAGAAAGTGTTTCGTTCTGCTAGCACAAGAGATTTGCCTATGTTTGCATTGTCATATCTCTTTCAAAATCTCTAGCCAATCATAGTTCAGCGGGTCATCTCGCTGAATATACTCAAATTGGATGAAAATCATCTATTTGTCCATATTCAAACCAGTAGCACACAGAGTTGCAGTGTCCTCTCACGTTTCTTTGCCGACGATACGCAGCCCAAACATCCCACCGAGATTGATTTTTCAGAAAGTGCCCATTTTAAACAATCAATAATTCATAATGATAAATACATTGCGGAAGTCACTGCAAGGCTGTCTAGCGAAGAGCTGAAGCATATTTATGTCTATGATATTTTAGAAGTAAACAGATTAGGATCACAAGAATACAGAGTTTTATCTTATTGTTTTCTGGAAGACTGGTAAAGTAAAGAGCACCAGAAATCTAGCAGTAAATACATTCATTGGAAGAGGGTAGGGAATGTCAATGTGCAGGGCCATATCAGTGTTAACAGAAGGAGTAATGCCTCGTACACACGGCTGGATTTTCAGAGAAAAAAAGTCAGACAGGCTTTTTTTCTCTGAAAATTAATACTAATTTTAAACTGGACTCGGCACACAGGTATTAACTTTAAAAATCTGTAGGTATTTATTTATTTATAGAAAAATATATAAAAGGATATACATTCATGGGTCACAATATATTAATCATCAGAATATGGTCCCGACAAGTACTAAAATTACACTTCCATAATGTTACAGTAGTATAGGTATACTCAAATTAAGAGAAATACATAACAAAGGAACAATGATGATACATATGGGGTGTATAGTTTTGAACAGGGATCCAATATGCAGGATTTTTATTCTTGCTCTACATGTTTCGCGTAATGAAACGCTTCCTCAGGAGCATGGAGGTAAGCAGGTCGTGTTTGGTAATGAATAAAGACCTGGATACCGGCACACTGGCAGTGTATATCTGACCCAAAATGCCAGAAAAGTTTTAAGTCATAGTAAAACAGCAGGGTGGAAGTGTAATTTTAGTACTTGTCGGGACCATATTCTGATGATTAATATATTGTGACCCATGAATGTATATCCTTTTATATATTTTTCTATAAATAAATACCTACAGATTTTTATAGTTAATACCTGTGTGCCGTTTAAAGTCCAAGGGCCAGATCCACAGTGAGAGTACAGCGGCGTATCTACTGATACGCCGGCGTACTTTCAAATTTCCCGCGTCGTATCTTTAGTTTGAATCCTCAAACCAAGATACGATGGCATCTGGGTTTGATCCGACAGGCGTACGGCTTTGTACGCCTTCGGATCGTAGATGCAATACTTCGGCGTCCGCTGGGTGGAGTTTGCATCGTTTTCCGCGTCGGGTATGCAAATTAGCTATTTCCGACGATCCACGAACGTATGCGCGGCCGTCGCATTCTCATACGTCGGCTTTTTCCGGCGTACAGTTAAAGCTGGTATTTTGCGGCGTATAGTTAGATTTGCCATGTTAAGTATGGCCGTCGTTCCCGCGTCGAAATTTAAATTTTTTAAAATTTTTGCGTAAGTCGTCTGTGAATCGGAATGTACGTAAGTCCCGTCTAAGTTAAAAAAAATGACGTCCCAGCAACGTCATTTAGCGCAATGCACACCGGGAAATTTCGGGACGGCGCATGCGCAGTTCATTCGGCGCGGGGACGCGCTTCATTTAAATGAAACACGCCCCCTAATCGCCGATTTGAATTCCGCCGCCAGAAATACACTACGCCGCCGTAACTTACGGCGCAAAATCTTTGAGGATTTGAAACAAAGCCAAGTGAGTTACGGCGGCGTAGCTTATCTCCGATACGCTGCGCCGGTGCCGATCTATGTGGATCTGGCCCCAAGTGTCTAGTTTAAAATTAGTATTCATTTTCAAATATATCAGGACGTTGGCACATGGATGCATCCACAGTGTCACCCTGTGAGGATGTATGTATAAGCAAGAATTTTTCAGGGCTTTTTTTCTCGGAGTCCGGCCGTGTGTAGCCTCCATCTAAAAAAAAATTCGGAGGTCCGATGGACCTTAGATAGAGAACATGTTCCGACGGACTCACGGCGGACTTTTACATGGTCAAAAGTCCGTCCGTGTGTACAAGGCATAATGGTTACGATTGGGATTGTAACTCCTGGGAGTCCAGCTCAGAATATAATTCAAGTATATTTGTCAAGAATGTTTCCTTTCATTGATTTTATAAAAGCATCGCCATGATGCATTTATTAGCTACAAACACATCATGCCATCAAGGTTGTTATCTTGTGGGATATTTGCCTGGGGTAAATAATAAAAAAAAAACAGTTATATACATTTTAATACATTTAATTTATTTAGGGTGAAATGTTCTCTCTTTATTTCTGTTATATTTTTGTATATTGCCTTTTATTGCTCCCATGTTTCAAAATGAGTAGTGATCTGGGTTACTTGGATTTTCTAATGGGAGCCAAGCATTTTGCTCCTGCAGGCTGAAGACAGGATAAAATAACAACCCAAGAACAAAAATTTAAAAATATTGCAGCATATCTGTCCTTAGATGTGGTGGCTATAATAGTTCTCTTTTTTCAGACTTACAATATTTTCAGAAAGTACAGAAAATGCCCATTCATCTTGACAGTAATACCTTGTAATTTCTTAGCTGAACAGAAAGAAAAGACTATGGGCCAGATTCTCCTACATCCGCGTAACTTTGTGCGGGCATAACGTATCTGATTTACGTTACGCCTCCGCAACTTAGACGGACAAGTGCTGTATTCTCAAAGCACTTGCTCCGCAAGTTGCGGCGGCGTAGCGTAAATCGGCCGGCCTAAGCCCGCCTAATTCAAATGTGGAACAGGGGGGCGTGTTTTATGTTGATGTTCTGTCACCCGGCGTGATTGACGTTTGCACTTACGGGCGCATGCGCCGTCCGTGGAATATCCCAGTGTGCATTGCGTCAAAGTACGCCGCAAGGACAACGCCACGGTAAATGATCCAGTAGCAAATGCCTAGATAGATAATGTGTCTGCAGTTTGTTAGCTATTGACCCAACTATTTTCATGCTGCACTCTTTTGTCAATACCGATTTGAGCACAGATTATCCTATAGTTACCCTCTCCCCACATTGGGGCTATAGTATAAGTTACGTTAGGATGTTTAAGATGTGTGTTGTGCCCTGTTGCGGCATGTTGTCGCGACCGGGGTACTGCCCCTGCGTGGGCAACTGTTCGGCCCCTGCGTGGGCTAGTTTTGTATGTCAATATAAATCTCAATTAAAAAGATTTTGCAAAAAAAAAAAGTATGCCGCAAGGACGTATTGGTTTAGACGTGAACGTAAATTACGTCCAGCCCCATTCACGGACGACTTACGCAGACCACGTAAAATTTTCAAATTTCGACGCGGGAACGACGGCCATACTTAACATTGCGTACGCCTCATAGACCCAGGGGTAACTTTACGCCGGAAAAAGCCTAACGTAAACGATGTAAATAAATGCGCCGGGCGGACGTATGTTTGTGAATCGGCGTATCTACCTAATTTGCATATTCTACTCTGAAATCGACGGAAGCGCCACCTAGCGGCCAGCGTAAATATGCAGCCTAAGATACGGCGGTGTAAGAGAGACTTACGCCGGTCGGATCTTAGGGAAATATATGCGTAACTGATTCTAAGAATCAGGCGCATAGATACGACTGCGCCCAATCGGACTTACGACGGCGTATCTGGAGATACGCCGTCGTAAGTCTTTGTGAATCTGGCCCTATGTTTGCTTGCTTCTGTAAACCTCAAAATCGAATGCCCCCCATGTAATGGAGATGAACAAAGGCCGACGTGTTTAACTGCCTCCCGCCCACCGTATAGACAAATGATGGCGGGCGGAGTGCTCTCTTGTACTGGGATGATGTCATATGACGTTGCCTCCGGTCTCACTGCGCATGCGAGCCCACGGGGACATGCAGTGATGGCGGGCGCGCTGTGTAATGGGGACACAGCATGACCCCGATCTTGGTAAAGAGCCGATGACGTGGCTTTTTACCCATGTGATCAGCTGTGTTCAATCACAGCTGATCACATATAAACAAGGAAATGCCGGTTATCGGCTCTCCTCACCTCACACTGACACAGAGTGTGAGGAGAGGAGAGTCGATCAGTGGCATTTCCTCACAGGGGAGACTTATACAGATAATCAGGGCACTAATTATAAGTGCAGCCCCAACTGTGCCCAGCAGTGATGCCAATATGTGCTACCTTTCAGTGTTGCCCATCAGTGCCACTTATCCATGCCGCCTATCATTGCCCACAAGTGCTGCCTATCAGTACCCATCAAGCACCTATCAGTGCTGCATATTAGTGACGCCTATAAGTGCTGCATATTAGTGCCTCCTCATCAGTGCCACCGCATCAGTGCCCTTCACTGCCACTTCATCAGTGCCGCCTCATCAGCGCACATCAGTGATGGAGAAAAACTACTTATTGATAATATTTGCAGACAGAAACTTTTTGTTTTTCAACATTTTTGGTATTTTTTCATTTTGTTAGCCAAAAAAAAAAAACCTAGGGATGATTAAATACTACCAAATGAAAGCTCTATCTGTGTGAAAAAAATATATACTAATGAAATTTTTATTCTCTCACAAGTCAACGAGGAACCCCTCCAGTGCTATTTTTTAACATCATCTTACTTTTTTTTGTTATCCTCAACAAATATATTCACAGGTCCAGCATATCCATTGCTTCGTTGCTGCATGCCAGATCTTGCACCACCGCCTTCCTTATTTACGTCATCATTTCACCACCACCTTCCTTTTTTTTTCTTTTTTCTTTTTAAGATATTTTTATTACATTTTTTGCAACAACACACAAAAGAAAAAATGTTGGTTATTCATTGCATCATAATATTGCAGAAATACACTTGAATGGTCAATAAACAGTGTTAATTTTACATGTCTCTTGCCGTTATTAAGCGTATAAGTTACAAGGAATATTCAATATGCACTTCACTGGTTACAGAGGGGTAGATCTACATACAAATACATCGGCGCAGCGTATGTGAGATACGCTACGCCGCTGTAACTTACTTTTTGCTGGTTCGAATCCCCAAAGAATTCGCGCCGTAAGTTACGGCGGCGTAGTGTATCTCAAGCGGCGTAACGGCGCGGAATTCAAATCGGCGATTAGGGGGCGTGTTTCATTTAAATGAAGCGCGTCCCCGCGCTGAATGAACTGCGCATTTGCCATCCCTAAATTTCCCGCCGTGCTTTGCGCTAAATGACGTCGCAAGGACGTCATTTTTTTTAACATAGACGTGACTTAGGTACATTCCGATTCACGGACGACTTAGGCAAAAAAAAAAATATTCAAATTAAACGCGGGAACGACGACCATACTTAACATGGCAAATCTAACTATACGCGACGAAATACCAGCTTTAACTATACGCTGGAAAAAGCCGACTACAGACGACGTAAAAAAAATGCGCTGCCCGCTCGTACGTTCATGGATCGTCGGAAATAGCTAATTTGCATACCCGACGCGGAAAACGACGTGAACGCCACCCAGCGGACGCCGAAGTATTGCATCTTAGATCCGAAGGCGTACGAAGACGTACACCTGTCGGATCTAACCCAGAAGCCGTCGTATCTTGTTTTGAGGATTCAAAACAACGATACATAGTTACATAGTTACATAGTTACATAGTTAGTCAGGTTGAAAAAAGACACAAGTCCATCCAGTTCAACCACAAAAAATAAAAAAACAAAATAAAAACACAGTAAAATCCTATACACCCAACTCCATACCACAGTTGATCCAGAGGAAGGCAAAAAACCCCAGCAGAGCATGATCCAATTTGCTACAGCAGGGAAAAATTCCTTCTGATCCCCCGAGAGGCAATCGGATTTACCCTGGATCAACTTTACCTACAAATCTTAGTACTCAGTTATATTCTGTACATTTAGGAAAGAATCCAGGCCTTTCTTAAAGCAATCTACTGAGCTGGCCAGAACCACCTCTGGAGGGAGTCTGTTCCACATTTTCACAGCTCTTACTGTGAAAAAACCTTTCCGTATTTGGAGGTGAAATCTCTTTTCCTCTAGACGTAAAGAGTGCCCCCTTGTCCTCAGTGTTGACCGTAAAGTGAATAACTCAACACCAAGTTCACTGTATGGACCTCTTATATATTTGTACATGTTGATCATATCCCCCCTTATTCTCCTCTTCTCAAGAGTGAATAAATTTAGTTCTTCTAATCTTTCCTCATAGCTGAGCTCCTCCATGCCTCTTATCAGTTTGGTTGCCCTTCTCTGCACTTTCTCCAGTTCTCCGATATCCTTTTTGAGAACTGGTGCCCAAAACTGAACTGCATATTCCAGATGAGGTCTTACTAATGATTTGTACAGGGGCAAAATTATATCTCTCTCTCTGGAGTCCATACCTCTCTTAATACAAGAAAGGACTTTGCTTGCTTTGGAAACCGCAGCTTGGCATTACATGCCATTATTGAGCTTATGATCAACTAAAACCCCCAGATCCTTCTCCACTACAGATCCCCCCAGTTGTACTCCCCCTAGTATGTATGATGCATGCATATTCTTAGCCCCCAAGTGCATAACTTTACATTTATCTACATTAAACCTCATCTGCCACTCAGTCGCCCAATTAGACAGAGCATTGAGGTCGGCTTGTAAATTGGAGACATCCTGTAAGGACGTTATTCCACTGCAGAGCTTGGTGTCATCTGCAAAGACAGAAATGTTACTTTTGATCTCAGACCCAATATCATTTATAAATATATTGAAAAGTAAGGGTCCCAGCACTGAATCTTGGGGTACACCACTGATAACATTGGACCATTCAGAGTAAGAATCATTAACCACGACTCTCTGAATTCTGTCTTTCAGCCAGTTTTCTATCCATTTACAAACTGATATATCCAATCCTGTAGACCTTACCTTACACATGAGCCGTGTGTGCGGAACTGTATCGAACGCTTTTGCAAAATCCAAATATATCACGTCCACAGCCACGCCTCTGTCCAGAGTTTTACTTACCTCTTCATAAAAGGAAATCAGGTTTGTCTGACAACTTCTGTCTTTCATGAATCCATGTTGTCTGCTGCTTAAATAGTTTTTTTCCAGCAAGAACTCATCCATGTGGTCTTTTATTAAACGTTCCAGTATCTTCCCAACTATAGAAGTTAAACTAACAGGTCTATAGTTACTTGGTAAAGACTTTGTTCCCTTTTTAAATATGGGTACCACATTGGCCCTGCGCCAATCCAGTGGTACTATTCCTGTCTTTAATGAGTCCCTAAATATTAGATACAGTGGCTTTGAAATGACAAAGCTCAACTCACCTAGGATCCGTGGATGGATGCCATCAGGTCCAGGTGCTTTATCCACCTTTATTCTGTCTAAATATTTCTGGACCATATCACTTTTGAGCCATTGTGGATTTGGGCTGTGTCACTCCCACCCCCATTTTGGACATGAGCTCCCCCATGCTCCATTGTATACACAGAGCTGAAGAAAACATTTAATAAATTTGCCTTCTCTTTGTCCCCAGTCACCCACTAGATTATTTTGTAAGGGGCCTACATGCTCAGACTTCACCTTTTTACTATTAATATATTTAAAGAATTTTTTGGTGTTTGTCCTACTATCTTTTGCAATCTGTCGTTCGTTTTGAATTTTTGCATCCTTGATTTCCTTTTGCATATCCTGTTATATTCTTTGTAACATTTAAACAACACTAGTGTTCCTTCATTTTTATATTTTTTAAAAGCTACTTTCTTATTGTTTATAGCTTTTTTAACTTTGACCGTGAGCCACATAGGTTTTATTTTTAGCCTTTTAAACTTATTGCCCATGGGAACATACTTTGCAGTGAGGTTCCACACAGTCTTTTTGAAGAATTCCCATTTCTGTTCTGTGTTCACCTGTGCCAATAGTCCCTCCCAGTCCAAGTCCTGGAGAGCAGCCCTCATCCTTGGAAAATTTGCTTTCTTAAAATTTAGTGTTTTAATATTTCCTGTATGTATTTCTTGCTTATAGTTAACATTAAATGAAATCATGTTATGATCACTGCTACCCAGGTGTTCCTTTATCTGAACATTAGTAATAAGCTCTGCATGGTTTGAGATTATCAGGTCCAACAGGGCATCATTCCTAGTTGGGGCCTCAATAAACTGCACCATAAAATTGTCCTGCAATAGGTTTTTAAATTTTTGTCCTTTAACTGTCCCAGAAGTGCCATTAATCCAGTCAATTTCTGGGTAGTTAAAATCCCCCATTATTATCACCGTCCCAGACCTTGCAGCCCTTTCCATCTGTGCAAGGAGCTGAGTCTCCACCTCCTCATTAACATTGGGTGGTTTATAACAAACTCCAATGATTAATTTTGAACTACGCATATCTGTATGCAGTTCCACCCATAATGCTTCAGCCTCATCACACTCTCCATCAACCAGGTTCTCTTTCACGCTTGCTTTGAGGTCACTTCTCACATAGAGACAGACCCCTCCACCTTTCCTTTTTACCCTGTCTTTCCGAAAGAGAGCATAGCCAGGAATATTAATAGCCCAGTCATGTGAGGATTGAAGCCAAGTTTCAGCAATACCGATTACATCATAGCTCTCCTCATGCACCAGAGCTTCCAGCTCACCTGTTTTGCTTGGCAGACTTCTGGCATTGGTGAACAAACACTTAAATGTATTGTTACATTTTTCTCTGGTGTTTTTCATATAATTTATAGTAGTACAAATGGCACTATTATTTCCAATGGCTGTTTGCAACATGGGAACTTTCTTGTCACCTGCCATAACCCTTCCCCCATCTATCCCCATTCCACTCTCCATTAATGTCTGACCACTAACTGACCTGTCTGCTCGATGTAATTCTAATTCACCCTCCCCCCTCAATCCTAGTTTAAATACTCCTCCAGCATTCCCATAAACCTCTCCCCCCAGCACAGCAGACCCCCTTCCATTCAAGTGCAAACCGTCTTTAGCATATAGGTTGCACCCCAATGAAAAGTCAGCCCAGTGCTCTAGAAACCCAAATCCCTCCTTCCTACACCAGGTCTTTAGCCATGCATTCAGCTCTCTAATCTCCCCCTGCCTTTCCTGTGTTGCGCATGGCACAGGCAATATTTCAGAGAATATCACCTTGGAGGTCCTTCCCTTCATCTTGCAGCCTAGTTCTTTAAATTGATTCTTAAGGAGCCTCCACCTTCCATGTATACTGTCATTTGTTCCAACGTGGACCAAGACAGCTGGGTCATGCCCAGCCCCTCCCAGTAATTTATCCACCCGGTCCACCACATGCCGAACCCTGGCACCAGGGAGACAGCAAACCACTCGGTTGAAGCGATCCTGGCGACAAATTATTCTATCAGTCCTTCTGATTATAGAATCCCCTATTACCACCAACTGTCTAGGCCTACCAGCACTCCCCTCCCCACCTCTACTAGATGGGTTGCTCTCCCGGCTGTTAGGGGTAGCAGTAACATCTAGGGCTGCCACCTCTGTGTTTGCCACCTCCACATCATCACCCAACTTGGCAAATACAGGACTGGCCTTCCCTTTCTTCACGCCCCTTCCACTCCCTCTAACTGCATTAACCCATCTCCCTATCTGATAATCCTGACTTGCCCCTTCACACTCCACATCAACCTTACTGACCACTTGCTCAGCGAGCAGAGGACCCCTTTCAAGGTTGTCATTTCTACCCAGTGTTGCAACTTGCTCCTCCAGATCTCTAATACGAGCTTCCAGAAGGGCAACCTGCTCACATCTGTCACAGCGGTATCCATCTTGGAGCTGTTGCACCAATTTTGCATACATGTGACACGCTGTGCACTGAGCAAAACCTTCAAACCCTGCTAGCACTCATTTTCCCAGTTACAATATAATTACTTGTATGAAGATTAAGATGATACTTACAGTTTTAGAAGACTCCTGTCTTAACTCTTGTTTTAAACTCCTGGTTTTTAACTCTTCCACTTGTATTCAAAAAATTCCACTTCTGATCAGAAATTCCACACCAGATCTCAGCAAGGAGCCAGCTCTTATGGAGTTTTTACAGACACTTATATACTCACCTGTTAACAATTAAACACTCCCCTTAATTAGCAGAAAGGAAAAAAAAAAGAAAAAGCTGTTTAAAAAGTGTCAGAGAAACGACGCGGGAAATTTGAAAGTACACCGTGGATCTGCCCCAGAGTCACCAGGAGGGTGTACATGGTTTAGTTACACTGCATCTTTTAGGAACACTATCGCCACCTTCCTTTTTTATGTCATTTTCTTGGGTTCTTGCTGCCTGATGAGGTGGGCCAGGTCTTCCTCCAGCTACTGTGTGATCTGCTCCTGCAGCCTTCTGGGATATGTGATGTGCATACCCCAGGCAGGGCCGGTGCTACCACTAGGCAAGCTGGGCAGCCGCCTAGGGGCACCCGGACACTTGTTTCCCTCTGCGTCTGCTTGCTCTGCAGGCTGCAGCATGTAACTAACTCAGTTCCAGGCAGCTGCTCCGTCCAACCAGTGGTGTAATTAGAGGCGCATCGCAGAACTGAACCCAAAGCTAGAGGAAGCCAATGCTTCCTGTATAGTGCTGCCTCCTGTCACATGGGTAGGGTAAAGGGGGTGGAGTCAGGGATGAAGCCAATGGGGGAGGCAAAATTAGGTCGCCTAGGGCAGGCATGTCCAAAGTCTGGCCCGCGGGCCCATCACGGCCCGCGTTCCAGTTTCAGACGGCCCGCCCTGGAATTTTGCCATGTATATCTTCTGTGGCCCCAACGATCTCCCAGCACTGGGGCCACAAAAGATGTACATGCTGGCTGCCTCTGAGGGGACAGGGAGGGGGGCGGGACGAGTGCCGTACATACAGGAGTATTTCCTGTTTGCACGGCAGCCTCTGTAAAAGGAAGTCCTGTCTCCTGCACTGCCATTGGATGTCTGTTCTGTCCATCATAGGAGGCGGGACTTTCTATTAAAGAGGCTGCCAAGAAAACAGGAGTTTTTCCTGTACATCTGTTGGTGCTCATCCTGCCCCCTCCCTGTCTCCAAGGCTGCAGATGGGCATGAATCAGGCTGCACTGATGTCAATGGTGAGTCTGCATTCAGGACAATGTGTGGGGGGGCTGCTTTCTGGACAATATGTGGGGGGGCTGCATTCAGGACAATGTGTGGGAGTGCTGCATTCAGGACAATGTGTGGGGGTGCTGCATTCAGGACAATGTGTGGGGGTGCTGCATTCAGGACAATGTGTGAGGGGCTGCATTCAGGACAATGTGTGGCGGGGCTGCTTTTTGAACATTGTGTGGGGGTGCTGCATTCAGGACAATGTGTGGGAGTGCTGCATTCAGTACAATGTGTGGCGGGGGTGCTGCATTCAGGACAATGTGTGGGGGTGCTGCATTCTGGACAATGTGTGGGGGGCTGCATTCAGGACAATGTGTGGTGGGGGTTCTGCTTTCTGAACAATGTGTGGGGGTGCTGCATTCAGGAGGACAATGTGTGGGGGTGCTGCATTCAGGACAATGTGTGGGGGTGCTGCATTCAGGACAATGTGTGGGGGTGCTGTATTCTGGACAATGTGTGTGGGGGGGGCTGCATTTAGGACAATGTGTGTCTGGGGTTCTGCTTTCTGAACAATGTGTGGGGGTGCTGCATTCAGGAGGACAATGTGTAGGGGTGCTGCATTCAGGAGGACAATGTGTGGGGGGCTGCATTCAGGAGGACAATGTGTGGGGGGCTGCATTCAGGAGGACAATGTGTGGGAGGGCTGCATTCAGGGGGACAATGTGTGGGGGTTCTGCATTCAGGAGGACAATGTGTGGGGGGGCTGCATTCAGGACAATGTGTGGTGGGGCTGCTTTATGAACAATGTGTGGGGGTGCTGCATTCAGGACAATGTGTGGGGGTACTGCATTCAGGAGGACAATGTGTGGGGGTGCTGCATTCAGGAGGACAATGTGTGTGGGTGCTGCATTCAGGAGGGCAATGTGTGGGGGTGCTGCATTCAGGACAATGTGTGGCGGGGCTGCTTTCTGAACAATGTCCGCAACAGGTGCTCTTTGCTGTGCTCTTTATTACCCAGCCGGGTAAAAACAATTAAACTTGTGGTGAGGAAAGTAAAGTTGAAGGAAGAAAAGAGAATAGCAAATTCAACAGTCCTGCTCCCAAGCGTAACACTTCTCTGCGCCACTCCTGCTTGAGTGGAATTAGTGTACCCGGACAGGCCTCTCGAACCTTTATAGGATAAAGTCTCTGCCACATACCCTCCTTAGAATGAACTTCAGGGAGACTGTAGGTACGGAGGCAATCCTCCTTAGGTGAATTACGCCTGGATCTCCTTCTTAATGTCGCCCAGGTACCGACTGACAGGTGATCAATCCTTCAGTGTCCGGCTACCTCGATCCCGGTGGTTTGTCGAGGCCCTTTTGGATCGCCAGCCTCTCAATGGCGCTCCCCACTGAAACAGCAATACCGCTAGGGATCCTCAAAGGTGGGAACCCAGTCGCTCACTGGGTCCCCGTTGTTGCTCAGATGTTCCGGGCCAACGTGGCCCCGGAACCAGGAACACTGCGTGGCCCCCCCCTCCCTGGCCAGGTAGGCCATAACGTGGGGCGCCGTGATGTGGCCACCCTAAAGGGGGGTGCCACACTGGACGAAGGAGAACCCAGAACCACTGGCGCCTGCCCCATAAATACTCTCCCCCAGCACAACAGAATGAGCCCACAGCCAAGCTAAGACAGAGACCGTGCTTTGCACATAACAATTTGGATCAGAGTTTAACTACACTCTGATTTCCCTCTAAATTTTAATAACACCGGTACGTAAAGTAACTAGGCGCTACACAAATAACACACCCAAGCTCATCTCTTCACCACACACAGCCACAAACCCATGAGAATTCTTGTTGGGCAGTGTATTAGTGATCGGACAAACACACTTAGACCGAATATTAATGGTTAAAGAATGTCAGGCAAAATGGTCGGCCCTGACGCATGTTCACTTCATCAAATCTGGCCCTCTTTGAAAAAAAGTTTGGACAGCCCTGGCCTAGGGTGTCAAAAATCCTTGCACCAGCCCTGACCCCAGGAGAATGCATGTCATTCTCATCAGGCAAGAATCCAAAAAATAAAAATAAATGCGTTGGGTGGGTGGGGAGGCTTGCATTTCTGAAAAGTATTTTCTTGAGTGAAGGCCCACTTTAAAGCTGGCTAGACGTGTTACAATCCAAATGTTTAATATTCTTTCAATTTACCAAAATGTATTTATGTGGTATAAATACCTATGAAATTGGATGTAAATTGAATAGATTGTTTTAGCAAGTTCTGTTCTGTTTAATTAAAGAACACTAATTATACAATAATATTTAACGTGCGTGTTCAGTCACCATTCTATAATCACGGTAGAAATTAATATTTGAATATGGGGGCTTAATGCTACAGCAGGCAAGTCTGAAAAAAAAAAAGAAAAAACGCTTACCCAAAACATACTAAAACTGTGATAGATCAACTGAAATTATTGTTGAAATCTTCTCAGCCCTCTTCCATGAAAGCATACCATTTAACAAAGCTGCAAGCGCACTGAATATATACGTACATTGAAGATGGCTATACACTTATAAAATCTTGTTGGAAATGTTCAATAAGAGGATGTTTTTTTTTTATTTTCTTTTCCAATATTTTTATTAAATGTAGCCAAACACAATAGAAAATGCATTTTTTAATCACAAAATATACATGAAGAGTTGTCAATATTAGTATTGAAAGATATCAGAAATAAAATTTGTGTGGAATGTAAACCTTTTTGGCAAATATATATATATATATAAATAAATAGTAATATACTAGGAAAAGAGGAGGGGGGGGGGGTTCCCAAAGAGAACAAATCTCTGCAACGATAGTAAATAGTACCAGGTAGTATGAAACCACCTCTCGTTAGTGGGGTTGAATGATTGTCATTTTCAACTGCAGTGATGAGAAAATTCTAAGGAGCAGGATGGAAATTTTTTTCTCGCATTAACAAATTTCTATTGCCGCGTACACACGATCGGAATTTCCAACAAGAAAAGTTCGATGTGAGCTTTTGGTCGGAAATTCCGACCGTGTGGAGGCCCCATCGGACTTTTTCTTTCGGAATTTCCGACAGCAAAAATTTCAGAGCTGGTTCTCAATTTTTCCGTTGGGAAAAGTTCTTGACGGAAATTCCGATAGTCTGTATGCAATTCCGACGCGCAAAAAAAACAGGCATGCTCAGAATCAATAAGACGCATGCTCAGAATTCATTTTTCTTGGCTCATTGTAGTGTCGTACGTCCCCACGTTCTTGACGGTCGGAATTTCGTGTGACCGTGTGTATGCAACACAAGATTGAGCCAAAATTCCATCGGAAAAAAAATCCACGGTTTTCTTGTCCGAATTTCCAAGCATGTGTATGCGGTAGTCTATGTGGTTTTCATTTGGGAAATTATATTCATTACAAATCGAGTGTTAAAAGCAAATAAGGTATTGAAGTAGGTTTAAATGTCATTCATCGAGTCATTGAATGTACTGATGAGAATTTTCGTATGAATGTTCGTTTTATAATCTAAGTGGGCTTATGGCCAGCTTAAATGTAGTTGCCAACTGCTCCCTGTTTCCAGGAGTCACCAGATTTGGTGATTTGTTCTTGGTTTTATCACTCTTAGGTCATCACCCATCTGCAGAATGCTATCCTTTCCTACTGTATATGAATGAACCATATACACTCACCGGCCACTTTATTAGGTACACCTTGCTAGTACCGGGTTGGACCCCCTTTTGCCTTCACAGGCCATTGGAGTAAAGTGACCTCATTGTCATGTTCAAGAAACCAGTAGTGAGATGATTTGATCTTTGTGACATGGTGCTGGAAGGAGCCATCAGTAGATGAGTACACTGTAGTCATAAAGGGATGGACATGGTCAGCACAAATACTCAGGTAGGCCGTGGCATTTAACCACTTAACCCCCGGACCATATTGCTGGTCAAAGACCAGAGCACTTTTTGCGATTCGGCACTGCGTCGCTTTAACTGACAATTGCGCGGTCGTGCGACGTGGCTCCCAAGCAAAATTGGCGTCCTTTTTTCCCCACAAATAGAGCTTCCTTTTGGTGGTATTTGATCACCTCTGCGGTTTTTAGTTTTTGCGCTATAAACAAAAATAGAGCGACAATTTTTAAAAAAAATAATATATTTTTTACTTTTTGCTATAATAAATATCCCCCAAAAATATATATATAAAAAAAAATTTCCTCAGTTTAGGCCGATACGTATTCTTCTACATATTTTTCGTAAAAAAAAAATCGCAATAAGCGTTTATTGATTGGTTTGCGCAAAAGTTATAGCGTTTACAAAATAGGGGGTATTTTTATGGCATTTTTATTAATATTTTTGTTTTACTAGTAATGGCAGCGATCAGCGATTTTTTTCGGTACTGCGACATTATGGCGGACACTTCGGACACTTTTGACACATTTTTGGGACCATTGGCATTTTTATAGTGATCAGTGCTATAAAAATGCATTGGATTACTATAAAAATGAAGGGGTTAACACTAGGGGGCGGGGAAGGGGTTAAGTATGTTCCCTGGGTGTGTTCTAACTGTAGGGGGGGGTGGACTGACATGGGGAAATGACTGATCGCTGTTCATACATTGTATACAGTGGCCTGCACGAGAGCCGACGTATAGCTACGTGCTCTCGCGCAGGGGAGCCGACCTGCCGCGGCTGGTCGGCAAGTAGTTAAACAATGCTCAATTGGTACTAAGGGCCCCACAGTGTTCCAAGAAAATATCCCCCAAACCATTACACCACCAGCCTGAACCATTGATACAAGACAGGATGAATCCATGGTTTTGCGTTGTTTACGCCAAATTCTGACTCTACCATATCAATGTCACACCTGAAATCTAGACCAGGCAATGTTTTTCCAATCTTCCAATTTGCAATTTTGGTGAGCCTGTATGAATTGTAGCGTGCGGTTATTTGAGTTATTGTTTCCTTTCTTTCATCTCAAACCAGTCTGCCCATTCTCCTCTGTCCCCTGACATCAACAAGTCATTTTCATCCACACAACTGCGACTCACTGGATATTTTCTCTTTTTCGGACCATTCTCTGTAAACCCTAGAGATGGTTGTGCGTGCAAATCCCAGTAGATCAGCAGTTTTTTAAATACTCAGACCAGCCCGTCTGGTAACAACCAACAACCATGTCACGTTCAAAGTCACTTAAATCCCCTTTCTTCCCCCATTCTAACGCTCAGTTTGAACTTCAGCAAATCATCTTCACCAGGTCTAGATTCCTAAATGCGGTGAGTTGCTGCCATGTGATTGACTGATTAACAATTTGTGTTACCAAGCAATTGAACAGGTGTACCTAATAAAGTGGCGGGTAAGTGTATATTGCGTATTTGTATTTTTTGTAACTAGTTCCAGCCAACACTAAATATTCTAAGGTGAAACAAAATTTAGGAGTGGCAATCACATCGATGGTAGGAGAGGTAGGAAAAGCTTTAGCTGGCCAATTGTCATCCTTACTACACATGCCACTGATGCCGCGTACACACCATCACTTTCTGCGATGGAAAAAAACGTCATTTTCAAAAACGTCAATTTAATTGACCGTGTGTGGGCAAAAACGTCGTTTTATGTCTTCTAAAAAACGACAGAAAAAAATTGAAGCATGCTTCAATTTTATGTGTCGTTTTTCAAAAGTGCACTTTTTACCTCACAGAAATTGACCGTGTGTAGCAAAAAACGTCGTTTTCTAAGACGTTTTTTTCATCTACGCATGCCCAGAAGCTAGCTTCAATGGTAAAACGTGGTGGAACGTAACCTGACTTTGCAAGATCATTGTGAGAAAACGATGGTGTGTATGCAACTTCGTCTTTGAAAATTGAAGTTTCAAAAACGTCATTTTTTACTTCACAGAAAGTGTCGTTTTTTTTCATCACATAAAGTGATGGTGTGTACGGGGCATGAGACTCTGTTCTGAATGTAAACTTTAGTGAATTATGTTACCTTTGATTGCGCAAATGTTCCTGATACTGCTTAGCTACAATAAACCCAGAGAGGAATTTGACCCTCTGTAAAGATTTTTTTGCTGTCTGTGTTCATTGTGGAGATTCACCCCTCTATTTTTCTTAGTGATCATAGTCACCCAGGTGTGCCGCCCCCTCTAAGACTTTTGCACAAAAAAAATGCATAGGCGTGAACCAGGCCCTAGGCTCGATTCACATCTATGCGTGTTGGTTTTGAGCATTTCTGCAGTGCTTTTTGCAGGGTTTTTTTACCGCGATTTTACCATGATAAAATGAGCTGAGGGGAGGGTTTGTGAAAAAAAAAACGCTTATTCTCCAAAAACTCAAAGAAGCTCAATAAAAACATGCAGAAAATACAAAAAAGCACAAGCTTCTTCAAGCTTTTAGGCATTTTTTTTTTGAGCTGCAGTGTGCATGAGCCCATAGGCTTTATATCAGCAGTTTTTGTCAGGGGCATCTCCTTGCTAGAAAAAATCCAGAACTAGTGGATTTGAAGTGGGGTTTTTCAGCTGTAAAAATGCTCTAACTCTGAAAAAAGATGAAAAACTTGGCTATTCTGCGCTTATGAGGGTTTTTGAGCCATAAGCTTTTGTGGGAGTATAGTTTTGCTAAAAGACGCAAACACTAAAAAAATTATACAAAAACTGTGCAAAACGCTAAAAAATGTTCAAAGCATTCTATAGCTAAAGCTACTGTCGTTTTTTATAACCTCCAGTGCATAGGCGTGCGTAGGGGGTGTGCCAGATGTGCCTGGGCACACCATAATCACTCTGTGCGGTTCCCCCTACTGCTCTGGCTTTACCCCATGTTGCTCCCACGCATGTTTTAGGATGGAGAGTGGGGAAACAGCCAATCAATATGTCATTTACCGGCCCCTTCCTTTTGTAAATGAACACATTCACTCACTGTGTTCGATCATAATTGAAGCATAGTAAACTGTGTTCGCTATGCTTCAGTTTGTGAATGAACAGGAAGCCGCTCAGCACATGGCATTTCCCATTTATTCACTGTCCAGTGCAGCTGAGGCTGCAGAGAAAACAATGTGTGTTTGAGCTTTGGGGTGCACACCCTAATGCAATAGCCTGCGCACACCTATGCTCCAGTGTGCATGAGGCCTAATGGTGGCCCCAACAGCAGCAAATTCTATACATTTTCTACCCTGGCACTCTCTTTTCTCTTTGAGAAAAGTAAAATATCCAACACTTCTCGGTATGGAACCATGTGACTCCCCTAGCTTTCTTCCAATAATGCTGCTGGTGCTTGGTGATTGGATGCTCAAGCACCCAGCATTATCACATTGAACTTAAAGTGCACCTAAACCCAAAACCAAAATTTTAATATATTGCTGCTTACTTATCCTTGGTGTGGTAGCATTAGTTCTCTTTTTTCAAGCTTCGCTTGGGTTAGATTCACCTGGTAATCCTGCAGATGACACACTTTCTGTCCCTGGGTGGCTACATCACTCCATGGTACATACCTCCATGGTATGTATGGAGGGAGCCATTGTTGTCACCCTAGGCTTCTCTGCTGATATGGACTACAAACGTGTTTATCTCTTCATCTCCATTACATAGGGGGCAGAGCATTTGATAGTTTACCGAAGATAACTATGAAGAAATATATTCTTCGATGCAACTCACAGGAAGCTTCAAGGACATTGCTTTTCGACCAGGATCAACATCAATTTTCTGTATTTGCTGAAAATGTTCTTACTTTGAAAAAAAAAATAGTGGGGCAGCCACCACATCTAAGGACTGTAAGGTGCAATATCACACATTTGTTTTTCTTGGGTTTAGTTCTCCTTTAAACATGGCTTCCTGACTTCATTGATTGAGGCTGAACAGAACGGCACCATTAAACTGATGCCATAACAGATTGGCGGCGCCACTCCAAGTCTGCAGGATTAGTCTCCCAGGTTTACACTGTATTAAAGGGGTTGTAAAGGTTCGTTTTTTTATTTTCTAAATAGGTTCCTTAACCACTTGCCACCCGCCAATGACAAATTGACGTCGGCAAAGTGGTTGTAGAATCCTGACTGGACGTCATATGACGTCCTCAGGATTCTGAGCCGCCGGGGGCGCGCATCGCGGCGATCGTTGTTGCAGGGTGTCAGTCTGACACCCCGCAACACTGATCAAGGTAAAGAGTCTCTCACGGAGACTCTTTACCACGTGATCAGCCGTGTCTAATCAGCCGATCGGCTGCTCCTGTGACAGGGGGTTTTGTGCTGATCGATCATCAGCACAGCCCCCCCCGAGGATGCCCACTGGACCACCAGGGATGGCCATATAGACCACCAGTGAAAAAAAAAAATGATGCCACCCTAGACCACCAGGGATGAGGAGGGCACACAAAATGGATGCCAATCAGTGCTGCAATGGATGCCAATCAGTGCCCACAATGGGCATCACTGATTGGCAGGCATTGTTTGGCACTGATTGGCATCCATTAGTACAACACAACACATACAATAGTGGCCATCTATGCCCATCCGTGCCACCTATCATTGCCCATCCGTGCCGCCTATCAGTGCCCATCCGTGCCGCCTATCAGTGCCCATCCGTGCCGCCTATCCGTGCCCAGCCGTGCCGCCTATCCGTGCCCAGCCGTGCCGCCTATCCGTGCCCAGCCGTGCCGCCTATCCAAGCCCATCCATGCCGCCTATCCGTGCCGCCTATCAGTGCCCATCCGTGCCACCCATCAGTGCCGCATATTAGTGCCCATCAATGCCACCACATCGGTGCCCATCAGTGCCGCCTTATTAGTGCCCGTCGGTGCAGTACCATCAGTGCCCATCAGTGAAGGAGAAAACTTACTTATTTACAATGTTTTATAACAGAAACAAAAAAACACTTTTTTTTTTCAAAATTTTCGGTAATTTTTTTGCAGAAAATAAATATCCCAGAGGTGATCAAATACCACAAAAAGAAAGCTCTATTTGTGGGTACAAAATGATAAAAATTTAGTTTGGGTACAGTGTAGCATGACCGCGCAATTGTCATTCAAAGTGCAACAGCGCTGAAAGCTAAAAATTGGTCTGGGCGGGAAGGTGTATAAGTGCCCTGTATGGAAGTGGTTAAAGCTAGTGCATTGTTGGTTCTCTTACCTTTTCCTTCAATTTCCCTTCTAAGGCCCAGATTCACAAAGGAGATACGCCGTCGTATCTCTGAGTTGTGCCGTCGTATCTATGCGCCTGATTATTAGAATCAGTTACGCATAGATTTCTATTAGATCCGACCGGCGTAAGTCTCTTACGCCGTCGGATCGTAACTGCATATTTCCGCTGGCCGATAGGGGCGTGTACGCTGATTTACGCCTAGAAATATGTAAATTTAGCTAGATACGCAAATTCACAAACGTACGCCCGGCCGACGCATTACAGATACGCCGTTTACGTTAGGCTTTTCCCGGCGTAAAGTTACTCCTGCGATATGGTGGCGTACTTGCGGCGTACCAATGTTAAGTATGGACGTCATTCCCGCGTCGAATTTTGAATATTTTACGTTGTTTGCGTAACTCGTCCGTGAATGGGGCTGGACATAATTTACGTTCACGTCAAAACCAATACGTCCTTGCGGCGTATTTGGAGAAATGCACACTGGGATATGTCCACGGACTGCGCATGCGCTGTTCGTGAAAAACGTCAATCACGTCGTGTTATGGTTATTTTACATAAAACACGACCCCCTGTTCCACATTTGAATTAGGGGGGCTTACGCCGGCCGATTTATGCTACGCCGCCGCAACTTAAGGAGCAAGTTGCCCGTCTAAGTTGCGGAGGCCTAACGTAAATCGGATACGTTACGCCCGCCTATAGATACGCCGCTGTACGAGAATCTGGCCCTTAATGTTTTTTTTCTTTGTTTTCTTTGTCTGAATTTCTCACTTCCTGTTCCTCCTCAGTAAGGTGTTCTAAATGACTTTCCACCACTCGGATGATGGTGGAAAGCTTTCTGAGGACAAACAGGAAGTGAGAAATTCAAACAAAGAAAAAAAAACTTTTAGAAGGGAAATTGAAGGAAAAGGTAAGTGAACCAACAATGCACTAGCTTAACCACTTGCTTACTGGGCACATAAACCCCTTTCGTGCCCAGGCGAAATTTCAGCTTCCGGCACTGCGTCGCTTTAACTGACATTTGGGCGGTCGTGCGACGTGGCTCCCAAACAAAATTCACGTCCTTTTTTCCCCACAAATAGAGCTTTATTTTGGTGGTATTTGATCACCTCTGCGGTTTTAATTTTTTGCGCTATAAACAAAAAAAGAGCGACAATTTAAAAAAATATATATATATTTTTTACTTGTTGCTATAATAAATATCCCAATTTTTTTTTTAAAAAAATATTTTTTTCTCAGTTAAGGCCGATACGTATTTTTCGACATATTTTTGTAAAAAAAAAAAAAAAAAAAAATCGCAATAAGCAACTGGTTTGCGCAAAAAAGTTATAGCGCCTACAAAATGGGGGATAGATTTATGATTTTTTTTTTTTTTTTTTACTTGTAATGGCGGCGATTTGCGATTTTTTTGTCAGGGCTGCGATATTGCGGCGGATGTATCGGACACTTTTGACACAATTTTGGGACCATTCACATTTATACAGCGATCAGTGCTATAAAAATGCACTAATTACTGTATAAATGTGACTGGCAGTGAAGGGGTTAACACTAGGGGGTGAGGAAGGGGTTAAATGTATTCCCTCATTGTGTTCTTACTGTGTGGGGGGAGGTGACTGACTGGGGGAGGTGACCGATGCTGTGTCCCTATGTAAAGGGACACAGATCGGTCTCCTCTCTCCCTCACAGCACGTGGAGCTCTGTGTTTACACACACAGAGCTCCACGTCCTGCTGTGTCACCGACGATCGCGGGTGTCTGGCGGACATCACGGCCACCAGGCACTCGCATTGGCTCCCGAACGATGCGCCGGGCACGTTGTTTCCCTGCTGCGCGCCCCCAGCGGCGTGCACAGGGAACAACAACAACAGGACGTCTAAAGACGTCCACTCGGCACTTGAGAGCCGGACAGAGGGACTTTGTTCCAATCAGAGACAATCCCTTGAAATCAGGGACAGTTGTGAGCTATGGGTAAATGATCAATAAAAGACAAGCTTCAGTTCAGATCTCAGACCGTCGGGCACACCCCTCTGACACCATTAAACCGAACTTGATGTCTGGCCCTAAATGGGCAAAGCACAGGTTTACCTTACACTGTGGCCATATATAGACAAGCATTGTATGGTAAACATTACGTTACTGGAAAAGCACATTACACATAAAATTTGCATTTAGTCACAGCTTCATATTACGTCTAGTGTTATTCCCATAAATGGCGTTGTGCTTATACATTAAATTTGGAGTAAATATAGTCACATTGTTATTTAGGACATAGCCGGATATAAAACTACATTTACCTAAAATATTTTTCTTTGTTTGCTCGCAGTAATATTGTAAACCAAAAGTAAATACATTAATATAAAGACATAAACTTTTTACATATAGTTTGCAAGTAAGCAAATCAGGTTATATGGCAGTATGTGACAAATGGGCTGCAAAAGTGATGTGTTCTTAATCAAGAAATCTGCAGAAATAGAATACAGTAATACATTGTTTTTTGTTAATGAAATTCAGGAAACAAAAAGGTTATTGTTTCTTTTTAATGGATACGTTTTTATTTGTCTCCATAAAGCGGAGGTTCCGCCATATATTTTTTTTAGCCAGCAGATACAAATACTGCAAATAATGCACACTTACCTGTCCAGTGCACCCGCGATGTCGGCAGTCGAGCAATCGCTCATCCCTCGGCTGCACCCGCCGTCATCCTCGGTGAGGGAATCGGGAAGTGAAGCGTTGCAGCTTCACTGCCCGGTTCCCTACTGCGCATGCGCGAGTAGCGCGGCGCGCCGTCACTGGTCCTCGCTCTCTCCAGAACAGTGTGTTTCCCATAAGACAGCGGGGGGGGGGGGGGTGCGGGTAGGGGCGTGACTGCCGCAGTAGTGTATTCCCGGAAGTGGGTGCAAATACCTGTCGTATCTGCATCCCCCTGAAAGGTGCCAAATGTGACACCGGAGGAAGGGAGGGTTCCGAAAAGCGGAAGTTTCATTTTTGGGTGGAACTCCGCTATAAGGAGAAACCCAGTGTACATTTTATATATACTTTATTTTCCTTACAACAATCGGTGTACAAACATTCTCTCAGAGTCAATTAATTATAATACAGGCATGTCAATGGGTAATACCATTACAAAAACTTGAGGAAGGTCAGAAGGGAAGCAAAGAAGATGTCCGTAGAGCATATGGATACAGATCACTCATGCCGCGTCCACACGATCATTTTTCGGCATTAAAAAACGTTGTTTTTCAAAAATGTCATGATCGTGTGTGGGTATTCACATCATTTTCCAGGTTCTGAAAAACGACAAAATTTTTTTTTGAACATGCTGCATTTTTTAATGTCATTTTTCGGGTTGTAAAAAATGATCGTGTGTGGGCTAAAACGACGTAAAAAACATGCGCATGCTCAGAAGCAAGTTATGAGACAGGAGCGCTCGTTCTGGTAAAACTACCATTCATAATGGAGTAAGCGCATTCATCACGCCGTAACAGACAAAAAAGCGCGAATCGTCTTTTACTAACACGGAATCAGCTAAAGCAGCCCAAAGGCGAATGAAACTTCCCCTTTATAGTGCCGTCGTACGTGTTGTACGTCACCGCGCTTTGCTAGATCATTTTTTAAAAACGATGGTGTGTAGGCAACATCGTTTTAATGATGAAGTTGGGAAAACTTAGTTTTTTCGACATGCTGAAGTTGGGAAAACTTAGTTTTTTTTCATGCTGAAAAATTATTGTGTGTACGCGGCATCAGTCATTCGCCTATATAACTAATCTAGTGCAGAGCCTGAGAAGATACGTTATTAACTTCCATCTCTAAGGGCTAGGGGGGAGGTGGGGGAGGGACAACAGTGGACCCAGGACCGTCAACGAAGGGGACAGGGGTGAGCAGCATCTCTCCTGATGAAGGGCAACCTATCTTCCCTCACACTCATTTGTAAAAAAAAACAACACCCTCTCCCACTCCTTGTATCCCACTGCCTATCTCACCATCAGCCCTTCGTCCAGCTGCCCCACATTTTCTAATTTCTTTTGGGACATTTGTGGCTTATACTGTATATGTGAGTTTGTATAGTGGTAGGATGGAATCGATCATGGCCTTCCACTGTGAGACCATGGGTGGGGCCGACCGCCTCCAGTGAGGGAGGATAGTCTTCCTAGCGTAGAAGGCTGCATAGAAAACAAACAGCTGCTTGTGTGTATTTAGTGTCACTTTGTTACAGATACCCAAAAGGAGGGTAAGCGGATCCAAGCCGAGACTACCAACTGAGCTAATCATCGAGACCACCTCCTCCCAAAACTTTTGTATGATAGAGCAGGACCACACCATATGGAAGAAAGTACCTAATTCGGTGGTGCACTTCGGGCATTTGATTGGTAGGATAAATTCTCTGGGGGGTGCAGTACGCCCGATGTATACATTTAAGCTGGATAAACCCGTCCTTAGCAGAGATCATTAGGAGGATGTATTGTTGGATCCCCTCCTCACAATCATCATCCTCCAAGGCAGGCACATCATCCTTCCATTTCCGAAACAGTTTGGTCCAGGGGTCAAGTCCTGGGGAGAAAAGTGTGGGAACTCCCACCCAAGATCCACTCCCCTACCAAAAAAAAAAAATTATACGATCATATGCATAATTACTAAACCGCATGTTTTTTTGTATTTTTTTTTTCGAAAAAATAAGCAAGTTCTTTCTAAATCCCGCGATAACTTGCGGCAGACCTCTGCAATGTCTCCTGGGAACAATGACAAAAGCTCCCAGGAGACATTGCGGCATCGAGGAAGTGACGGAATACCCGCACACTACCTGATGAATCCATATACAGGCAGGGATGGACTGGCCATAGGGACTACAGGGAGTTTCCCGGTGGGCCGATGGCTCAGTGGGCCGTTTTTTTAAAACAGAGATGCTGCTTTCAGTCGCTTTACAGGCGCTATTTTTAGCCCAAAAGTGCCTAAAAAACGCCTCAGTGTAAAAAGGGGTCCTACACTCACCCCCTCTCTTTTACACTCACTCTCTTTTTCTTACACTCACCCCCTCTCTCACCCACCCCCTCTCACCCCCTTTCCCTCAACCCTCCCTCTCTCTCTTATTCCCCTCTCTCTCACCCTCTCATGATATACAATAATGGATGTGGGGGCCTTTTGGTGGGCGCGATTTTTTTTGGGGGGGGGGGCAGCATTTTATTGAATTAAAGTGGGCCGGTCTGGATGAAGTCCAGGGCCAAATTTTTGTCCCAGTCCAGCCCTGTATACAGGAAGCAGCCAGTAACATAAAGGATTACTAAGGTTCGCCTGCCCCTGATAGTGACTCGAGCTAGGCATCGCCGCTTAGTGAAGGATTGGCTTGGGCGGCTCGGCTGCTCTCGGCTGCTCTAATCCTGCAAAGGGAACTGAGTTCCTGCTGTGAAAAAAGTGCAGGAACTCCGTTCCCATGCATTCCCGCAGGACTTGAGCCCTGGTTTGGTCCCCCCGCTAGAATCCTCAGAGGAAATTCTTAGGTATAATGGGTAACGTAGTGGCAGCGGAGCGGTGGGCAGGGGAGTTTCCGCAGCGGCGTGCACGGCACCTGAGTGCACGGCGATCGGGGCTGAGGCTTTTCCCCTGCATACAGCCCAGCCCCGATCAGGGTAAAGAATGAAATTGGCTCTTTACCACATGACTGGCTGTGTCCAATCACAGCCGGGCACTAAGGGGTAGATTCAAATAGCCCGGCGTAAATTTCTGCAGGCGTAGCGTATCTCAGATACGCTACGCCGCCGTAACTTAGTGAGGCAGGTTCTGTATTCAGAAAGAACCTGCGCCCTAAGTTAAGGCGGCGTAGCGTATGTGGTCCGGCGTAAGCCTGCGGAATTCAAATTATCCATGTAGTGGGCGTGTTGTATGGTAATGAAGGCTGACCCCACGTAATTGACGCTTTTGACTAACGGCGCATGCGCCGTCCGTGAACGTAACCCAGTGCGCATGCTCCAAATTAACCCGCAAAAAGCCAATGCTTTCGACGTGAACGTAAATTACACACAGCCATATTCGCAAACGACTTACGCAAACAACATAATCTACGGAAAATTTGACGCTGGCCCGACGTCCATACTTAACATAGGATACGCCTCATATAGCAGGGGTAACTTTACACCGGAAAAAGCCTAACGTAAACAACGTAAAAAAAATGCGCCGGGCGGACGTACGTTTCTGAATCGACGTATCTACCTAATTTGCATATTCATTGCGTAAATCTACGGAAGCGCCACCTAGCGGCCAGCGTAAATATGCAACTAAGATACAACGGCGTAAGAGACTTACGCCAGTCGGATCTTAGCCAAATTCCAGCGTATCTTGTTTTCTGAATACAGAAAAAAGATACGCCGGGGCATCCTAGAAGTTACGCGCCGTATCAATAGATACGCCAGCGTAACTTTTTTTCTGAATCTACCCCTCAATGTGTAACTAAATGTGTAACTTACTGTTGCTGGGTTCTCCTCTTCACACACTGATCCAGTGTGAGGAGGAGATCAGCAACAGTGAGTTACACAACACTACATATGTACTACTGTGCCCAGATTGCCCCCCCAAGTAAAGAGTACCTGTCATCAGGAGTACCCGCCACCAGAGTACCCGCCACCAGTCCATCAGGAGTACCTGTCCATCAGGAGTACCCGCCACCAGAGTACCTGTCACCAGTCCATCAGGAGTACCTGCCACCAGAGTACCCGCCACCTCACCAGAGTACCCGCTACCTCACCAGAGTACCTGTCCATAAGTAGTACCTGCCACCAGAGTACCTGCCACCAGAGTACCCACCACCTCACCAGAGTACCCGCCACCAGAGTACCCGCCGCCAGTCCATCAGGAGTACCTGTCCATCAGGAGTACCCGCCACCAGAGTACCCGGCACCTCACCAGAGTACCTGCCACCTCACCAGAGTACCTGCCCATCAGGAGTACCCGCCACCAGAGTACCCGCCACCTCACCAGAGTACCCACCACCAGAGTACCTGCCACCTCACCAGAGTACCGGCCACCAGACCACCTGCCACCAGAGTACCTGCCACCTCACCAGAGTACCCGGCACCAGAGTACCCACCACCAGTCCATCAGGAGTACCTGTCCATCAGGAGTACCTGCCACCAGAGTACCTGCCACCTCACCAGGGTACCTGTCCATCAGGAGTACCCGCCACCAGAGTACCTGCCACCAGAGTACCCGCCACCTCACCAGTGTACCTGTCCATCAGGAGTACCCGCCACCAGAGTACCCGCCACCTCACTAGAGTACCTTCCACCTCACCAGAGTACCTGTCCATCAGGAGTACCCAGGGCCGCCATCAGGGGGTACAAGCAGTACACCTGTAAGGGGCCCGGTTGGCAACCCCCCCTTTTTTTTATTATTATTATTTTTTTTGTAAGGGGTCTGGAGGTCCCTAGGGGCCCGGAGGTCCCCAGGGCCCCGGATGGCAACCCCCCTTTTTTTATTTATTTTTTATAAAAAATATATATATTTATTTTTATTAATCACTTAAGGACCGCCTAACGCCGATATACGTCGGCAGAATGGCACGGCTGGGCACAATCACGTACCTGTACGTAATTGTTATCGATCGTGTGTTCCCTTTTATAGGGAAACACAATCAAATGACGTTAGACCTACAGCCACACCCCCCTACAGTTAGAAACACAGATGAGGTCACACTTAACCCCTTCAGCACCCCTTCAGCGCCCCCTTGTGGTTAACTCCCAAACTGCAATTGTCATTTTCACAGTAAACAATGCATTTTTAATGCATTTTTTGCTGTGAAAATGACAATGGTGGCGGGGCGTGGCTTGCGCGCGAGAGAAATGGCAGCTTCAGCCTAGAGCTCCCTGTAACTGGCCGGACAATCATAGCAAACGGACAGGTTTCCTGCCACCCCGAGGACCCGCGCTGCTACCGACAGCTGTGCAGACACTGCAGGAGCGATGCCCCGCAAGAGGAAGGAGGAGAGGAACCTCCAAAACCTCACGGCACTATCGTTCATGCCCGAGAGACGGGGGGGTAAGCAAGATGGCGCCGCCGGAGCTAACACGCGGCGCTCCGCCGCCTACACAGACCTCCCAAGCAGCGATCCACAAGACGCAGAGGGAGGAATGTCCTCCCCCCTCCTCACCCAATCTCCTCTACTGTCTCCGGTGACACAGAGCCCTGCAAAGGCATGGATGCGCCTAGATACAGACCCACTGGCCGGGACCGCAGTGAGTACAGCCTTGCACAACGCTCATGCCATCTCCTCCCTACAGTCCTCCATTGCTGCATTCCCCACCTCAGGGCAGCCTGTTCTTGACACTACGATGAAAGACATGCTGATGACCCTACAGTCCTCCCTCATGTCTAATTTTTCATCCCTGATCCACAAATTCACAGATGATATGAGGCACTTGGGAGATAGGGTACATTACATTGAAGACAAGATGGAGGAATGTACTGATACTGTGAATAGCCTGGTGGATGAGTGTATGTCACAGAAGGAGGACACGGCCTGGATTAAGTCTAAGCTGGCGGACCTTGAGGACCGTTCACGCCGCAATAACATTAAAATTCGCAGGGGGACCAGAATCGGTCCCCCCAACAGACCTCCACAAGTACGCCAGCACCATGTTCTCCACCCTGCTGCCAGAACTGACCGCCATAGAGCTAACCATTGATCGCATCCACAGGGTGCCCAAACCGCGCCACCTGGAAGACACAGTCCCCAGAGACGAGCTTCTCCGCGCCCATTTCTTTCAAGCAAAGGAGCATATCCTCTACAGGGCTCGGGAACTCAATAATCTCCCTGCGCCATACACAGGAATCCAATTGTTTGCTGACCTGTCCCAGCATACCCTACAACTGAGGAGACAGTTGAAAACAGTGACCAAAGCCCTTGCCAATCACAACATCACTTATAAATGGCGCCATCCAGCCACTATTCTTGTCACTCATAACGGCATCCCTCACTCCATCTCCACAATTGAAGGAGGGATGAAGCTCCTCCATTCCTGGGGCATTGTCCCAGAAACCCAGCAAACCAACCACGCTCCTGCTGGAAAGGCTAATCCTTTTAACGCGGGCTCCCAACGCGGTGCCCACAAGGCACACTAACTAGCATATGCCTGTCCGAATTTACAACAAGGTAACACTTTAGGTCCGGTCCGGCCGATTGCTTGTTTCTCTACAGAGCCTGAACTTTCCCCCTAGTTAAATCAGCACACTTTTGAAGTTTTACTGTGCTGAACTGTTGATGTTACTGACTCGTTTACGTTTTTTTATCATTTTTCTTTTTCTGTCTGTTTTCTTTATTTGATTGCTTTTTGTTGATCGGTCCTTCTGCACCACTACGGACCCTGCGACAGGACCTCACGTGACAAGCAGAGCATCCTGACCACTCTGAGGTACTAGTGCCTGAATAGTACGGACTGACCCACCAGAGACTACTGCACGATTTGAAGCGCAAAACTTCTTCAGAAACATCCCACAGTACTGCTACTACCAACCGTGAGTTACTGAACTGCACCTGTTACACTCCCACCTACCAACATGTCCATCTCGATCCTTTCCCTAAATGCGAAAGGACTGAACCACCCAGCCAAGCGTTCATCCATGTGGAAATCTGCCGTGTCACATAACTGTGACGTTCTCTGTGTACAGGAGACTCACTTTGCCCAGGATCTTTCCCCTGCATGCAAACACAGACTCTTCCCCCATGTCTTCTCCACCTCTTTCAAGAAGAAACAGAGAGGCGTCCTAATAGCTATTCGAGATACTGTAACCTTCGAACTACAGAGCTGCACGTTAGACCCTGAAAGCAGATACCTTATTTTGATTTGCAAGCTGAACAATGTCCAATATACCTTGGTATCGCTGTATGCCCCAAACCAACGACAAATGTCCTTTTTTAAAGCGCTCCTAAAAATCGTCAAAAGTGTCCAACAGGGCCACCTACTTGTGTGTGGTGACTTTAACATGGTCCCGGATTACGAACTAGACTCCACAACCGGAGCCAAGAGACGTGTATCTCCGTTAGCTAAGTTTCTTTTCTCCAATGACCCCTTCGATGTGTGGAGGTGCTGTCACGCGAGCGAACGAGATTATACTTTCTTATCGCCGCGTCACAACACATACTCACGAATTGACCTATTCCTGTCTGACAAAGTCTTACTGCAGCGAATCTCGGCATCAGCGATACACACAGCCACCTGGTCGGACCACGCTCCTATCAGCATCACTATTGATGCCCATTCACAAATTCCTAAATCCTTTCTTTGGAGGGTTAATAATTCTCTCCTCAACAATAATGCCTTTGAAAGCTCCATCCAACAGCAACTGATAGATTATTTTTCCTTGAATTCCCAGTCGTTGCCCGACCCGGTGGTTGTGTGGAACGCCCACAAAGCCGTCGCCAGAGGCTTTGTGCCAGAGCCAAGAAACACAGGTCACGAAAAATTGACCAACTTTCTGCAGATATAGATACCACTGAAACACAAAACAAATCCCACCCCTCTCCCATCCTTCAAACCAAAATCTTTAAATTACGCCAGGAATTGCGCGCTCTCCTACTAGAATCCCATGAAAAAGCTTACACCAAACTGAAAGCCTCTACCTACGCTACTGGTAACAAAGCAGGCAGGATGATGGCCCTAAAAATTCGAGGACACAGGCTCAAATCTAAAATCCCTTTCCTTTACCACCCCCATACTAAGAGTAAATTACTTAAACCTCATGAGATAGCCAATGCTTTCAGCACATACTACGCTGAACTGTATAACATAGGAAAAAACGCCAATGCCACGCAACCTTCCCAGGATGACATAGAGAAGTTCTTAGAACATGTCAATCTTCCCTCACTTTCATCATCACAGCTGGCCTATCTTAACGCTCCCTTTACGGTCGCTGAAATAATACAAACTATTCATCATCTCCCCAACTCCAAATCTCCAGGCCCGGACGGGTTTACTGGAGAATACTAAAAAAAATTCCATCTGATTCTGGCTCCCAATCTCTGCAAAGTCTTCAACTCCGCCGTAGCCTCTTCTTCCTTCCCCCAAGAAATGCTGAAGGCAATAATAGTCACACTTCCTAAACCCGGTAAAGACCCGACATCGCCCCAAAACTTCCGCCCCATTTCTGTCATGGACTTGGTAGACCACTAGGTGGCGCTAATCGCGCACAATAGCAGCAATAGCGCATTAGCACGCACGGGAGCGCGCGTTCGCAGCACGTCGGCGCGCACGGGTGCGCGCAAGGGCACGCGAAATAGCGGCGCGCGCGGGCACGTGCTGACGCCATTTTTGGCGCCACTTAGGCTATTTAATGGGGCTCTCCCCATAGCCCCCTGCTGCTCAGTCAACAGCGTTCCTGTTTACCCTACCTGATACCTGTTACCTGATTGGCTCCTGTTTCCTGTGACCTTGGCTTACCATTGACCCTGCTGTTCTCCGCCTGCCCTGACCCTTGGCTTGTCTGACTTCGCTTCTGCCTCCTCCTTCCAAACGGTCTGCTGCCCGCCTGTTACTGATCCGGCTTGAACTACGACTCTGCTTTGGCTTCCCCCTGTACCTGATCCGCCCGCCTGTGTTTGACCCGGCCTGCCTGACTCTGCCAGCATCTGTACTACAGCACACCTCCCACCTGCTGCCTGTTCCAGCCATCTGCACCAAGCTCCTGTTGTCTGCTGTCTTACCTCCAGCATCTCTGCAGTTCCTGCACAGCATCTGTGGAGTCTTCAGGAGACCACCGCAGACCTGCACGGCACCTTCCTGGCGCTTGTGCGACTCTGAACTCTAGCGCTCCCTGTCTGCTCTACCAGGGGTTCCGGAGTCAGAGGAGCAAGAGTTGCCATTCCCTGCACGCCAGGCTCTGCTCTGTACCAGGTACGTGACAGTACTGAGCAGCCATGTCTGAGCCTGCGCAGGGAATGGACCCTATGACGGAACTTTGTCGCCATCTAGATGGCCTTACCCAAGCAGTCAGGGCCCTGCAGGAAGGCTATACCCGACTTGAAAATCGTGTCTAGGAACTGTCTACTCCATCCACTTCTTCTTCGTCTGGCGCATCCGCGTCACCTTCAGTTATTATGCTGCCTCCTGAACCTAAAGTGCCCATGCCTGAAAGATTTGCAGGAGAACGAAGCAAGTTTAGAGCGTTCCGGAATGCTTGTGAGCTCTACTTTGCGCTTCAGCCACAAACTTTCTCACTAGAAGCTACCAAAGTAGGTTTTGTTATGGCCCTCCTATCGGGTGAACCGCAGGCGTGGGCCCACCGTCTGATGGAGCAAAAGGACTTATCCCTTGACCGGTTGGACACGTTCTTTCAGGCTATGTCATTGTTGTATGAAGACCCTCATCAGGCCGCTACCGCTGAAGCCGCTTTGCATGCCCTCCTGCAAGGTCGCAGACCCGTTGAGGACTATGTAGCCGAGTTCAGAAGGTGGAGTGCGGACACTACCTGGAACAATTCGGCCCTTTGTTATCAGTTCCGCTTGGGCCTCGCCGAAGCACTTAAGGATGAACTTGCACGTGTAGGGGTCCCTGACACTTTGGAGGCTCTTATCAATCTAACCATCCAGATTGACAGACGCTTGAGGGAACGCAGGACTGAACGTGCCACCGGTCTGAATCGCCCAACATGGATGCTACCCCGGGTACCCGCGTACCCTAACCCGATTCCTCCAGCCCCGACCACTGCCTCTAGAGACATTCCAGAACCCATGCAGCTGGGTTTGATCCGCCCTTCTCTCACTGCTGAGGAACGACTTCGACGCCGGACAAACAACCTTTGCCTCTACTGCGGAGAGTCCGGCCACTACGCGAGGACCTGCCCAGCAAAATTCCGTAAGTGCACCTTCATGTCATCTGTCCCCTCACCCATTGTCTTCAACAAATCTGCTCATCTGGCTGTCCCCGTTTAATAGCAGCTTCCACCGGTGAGATTTGCTTTTGTTCCACCTACTGTCAACAACACTGCTTGCAGACAATCTCATCTCCCCCCTCTTTGCTTTGCATGGACTCCGACATTGACATCCGCCAATCCGTCCCCGAGGTGTACCATGAGTTCCTGGACGTCTTCAGCAAAAAGGGGGCTGACACCCTTCCCCCTCACCGACCATACGACTGCCCGATTGAGCTCCTCCCCGGGGGCCGAAATCCCTTTCGGAAGAATTTTCCCCCTAACTGAACTAGAACTTGGAAATCTAAAGACTTATGTCGACGATAACCTCAAGAAGGGGTTTATCCGCCCCTCTACCTCACCAGCAGGGGCAGGAATTTTCTTCGTCGAGAAGAAGGACCATTCTCTCCGCCCCTGCGTGGATTACCGCAAGCTTAATAAGGTAACAATAAAAAATCGATACCCTCTCCCGCTGGTGCCGGAACTATTCCAAAGACTGGGAGCAGCGGTCATTTTTACGAAACTGGACTTGCGGGGGGCCTATAACTTGGTACGAATACGGGACGGCGACGAATGGAAGACTGCCTTCCGCACCCGCTTCGGCCACTTTGAGTACTTGGTGATGCCCTTCGGGCTCTGCAACGCGCCTGCCACATTCCAGCACTTCGTGAATGACATCTTTAAAGACTACCTTGACCTCTTTGTCGTGGTCTACCTTGATGACATCCTCATTTTTTCCCCTTCTGTTGTCAAACATCGGGAACACGTCAAAAGCGTACTTAAGCGACTCCGAATACACGGATTATACGCCAAACCTGAAAAATGTGAGTTTGAATGTGAAAGCATACAGTTCCTGGGACTTGTTATTTCAGTCAACGGCATTGAGATGGACCCGCAGAAGGTTACGGCAATCCTTGAGTGGCCTGCGCCCACAGATAAAAAGGGCATCCAACGCTTTATCGGGTTTGCCAATTTCTACAGAAAGTTCATTAGGGGGTTTTCCAACATCATCGCCCCCATAACTGGCCTAACCAAACAAACTGTCCGGTTCCGTTGGTCCCCTGAAGCCCAAGGAGCTTTTGAGGCGTTGAAGAAACTGTTTACGTCTGCACCGGTCCTTAGACACCCAGATGCCAGCCTGCCCTATATCTTGGAGGTGGACGCTTCGGAGACGGCAGTCGGGGCGGTGCTTTCCCAAAGACAGGGGCCAAAGGCCCTTCTCCACCCGGTTGCTTTTTTTTCCCGCAAACTATCTGACGCGGAACGGAACTATGATGTGGGTGACCGAGAACTTTTAGCGATCAAGGCAGCGCTGGAGGAGTGGCGGTACTTATTGGAAGGTGCAGCGCACCCAATTTTGATCTATACAGATCACAAGAACTTAGAATACCTGAGAGTAGCCAAGAGACTAAGACCACGTCAAGCCAGATGGGCGCTTTTTTTTACCAGGTTCACTTTCCATATAACGTACAGGCCAGGGTCGAAGAATACCAAGTCCGATGCTCTTTCCCGGATGTACTGCGATTCTGAAAACCCTGCTCCTCCGGACACTATCTTATCTTCGGGAAATTTTCTGTTGCTTCAGGATGACCTATTGTCACGGATCAAACAGGCCTCTGCAGGAATGGCCTCCTCTTCGGATACAAATTTGCAACTCAGAGATGGCTTGTTGTGGCATGAGGACAGGATTTTTGTGCCGGAAGACTTACGGGTCAGTGTCCTGAGTCTCTGTCATGACCATGAGCTGGCTGGCCATTTTGGGGTACAGAAGACCTCGGAACTCTTGCAGCGCACGTTTTGGTGGCCCCAGCTTATGAAAGACTGTAAGAGTTATGTGGAGTCGTGCACCACGTGCATCCGAAGTAAAGGGAGCAAATCCAGAGCCTGGGGACTGTTGAAGCCTTTGCCCGTACCAGAGAGACCATGGAGAATGATCTCCATGGATTTTATTGTTGAGCTCCCTCCTTCTGAGGGTTTCACCACCATTTTTGTGACAGTGGACAGACTATCCAAGATGGCACACTTTCTGCCCATGAGGGGTACACCTTCTGCTCCCGAAACTGCTAAAATCTTCATTAAGGAAATTGTGCTGTTACACGGCATCCCCGCAAATATTGTGTCAGATCGTGGAGTACAGTTTACTTCCAGGTTCTGGAGAGCGCTCTGCGAGTCCCTCAAGATTGAGCTGTCGTTCTCATCTGCTTATCACCCACAATCAAATGGCCAAACTGAGAGGACAAACCAAACTTTAGAACAATACCTACGCTGTTTCTCTTCGTTCTCCCAGGAAGATTGGGTCTCTCTACTTCCACTGGCTGAATTCGCATATAATAATTCAATTCACTCTGCTACCAAACAATCCCCTTTCTTTGCGAATTACGGCTACCACCCGCTATTTTTGTCTAATCGTGTCCCGGAATGTACGGTGCCCGCCGTCCAAGAGACATTAGACTTCTTCAGCGCTAACAACAGGCTTCTCCAGGAAACTATGGCAAAGACTCAGGAGCATAATAAGGAGGTATTTGATAAAAGGCGAAGAGGAGAACTCAACCTGGAACCTGGGGATCTGGTATGGTTGTCTACTGTGAACTTGAGACTTGCCTGTCCGTCTAAGAAACTGGGGCCTAAGTTTATGGGGCCATTTCCAATCAGAAGGAAGATCAACAGTGTGGCCTATGAACTCGAATTACCAGAGTCTTTCCGCATCCATCCGGTCTTTCATGTCACCCTCCTGAAGCCTGACGTCACCAACCCCTTTCCTGGGCGAAGCACTGATCCACCCGAACCGGTCTTGGTTAACGGTGAGGAGGAATTCGAGATTGAGTCTATCCTTGACTGCAGAAAAAGGCGCAATCAGGTTCAGTTCCTGGTGAAATGGAAGGGCTATGGCCCTGAGGAAAACTCCTGGGAACCTGAACGTAACATCCACGCTAAGAGCTTGATTCGGTCCTTCAAGAACGCTCATCCACTCAAGATGTCTCAGTTGGGCATCCGGAGGCTGCCCATTGGAGGGGGGCAATGTCATGGACTTGGTAGACCACTAGGTGGCGCTAATCGCGCACCGGCGCGCAATAGCGCATTAGCACGCACGGGAGCGCGCGTTCGCGGCACGTCGGCGCGCACGGGTGCACGCAATAGCGGCGCGCGCGGGCACGCGCAATAGCGGCGCGCGCAGGCACGTGCTGACGCCATTTTTGGCGCCACTTAGGCTATTTAATGGGGCTCTCCCCATAGCCCCCTGCTGCTCAGTCAACAGCGTTCCTGTTTACCCTACCTGATACCTGTTGCCTGATTGGCTCCTGTTTCCTGTGACCTTGGCTTACCATTGACCCTGCTGTTCTCCGCCTGCCCTGACCCTTGGCTTGTCTGACTTCGCTTCTGCCTCCTCCTTCCAAACGGTCTGCTGCCCGCCTGTTACTGATCCGGCTTGAACTACGACTCTGCTTTGGCTTCCCCCTGTACCTGATCCGCCCGCCTGTGTTTGACCCGGCCTGCCTGACTCTGCCAGCATCTGTACTACAGCACACCTCCCACCTGCTGCCTGTTCCAGCCATCTGCACCAAGCTCCTGTTGTCTGCTGTCTTACCTCCAGCATCTCTGCAGTTCCTGCACAGCATCTGTGGAGTCTTCAGGAGACCACCGCAGACCTGCACGGCACCTTCCTGGCGCTTGTGCGACTCTGAACTCTAGCGCTCCCTGTCTGCTCTACCAGGGGTTCCGGAGTCAGAGGAGCAAGAGTTGCCATTCCCTGCACGCCAGGCTCTGCTCTGTACCAGGTACGTGACAATTTCTCTACTCAATGTAGATGTCAAAATATATGCCAAAGTTATCGCCAACAGACTTATCAACATCCTTCCTTCTCTCATCCATATGGACCAATCCGGCTTCACAAAAGGCCGACAAGCCTCAGACGCTACAAGGCGGATGATTGATATTATCCACCACGTTGGATGCTCAGGTACCCCCTCTGTTCTCCTGTCCCTGGACGCTGAAAAAGCGTTTGACAGGGTGCATTGGGGGTACCTCTCCTCAACATTATTGAAATATGGGTTTTCGGGTCCAATCCACAGCGCCATTATGGCCCTATACTCTACCCCCTCTGCCCAAGTATATTCCGCTGACTCTTTATCATCCCCATTTCTTATTTCTAATGGAACCCGGCAAGGGTGCCCCCTATCCCCCCTAATATTCAATCTAGCAATGGAACCCCTTGCACAACACATACGCTCTAATACAAATGTCACGGGAATAACTATAGGAAGCCAGGAACACAAAATCAGCCTTTTCGCGGATGATGTAATATTGATGCTGACCAATCCCACTACTTCCCTGTCAGTGGTTCAGGAGACGTTAGCCTGGTTCAGCAGAGTCTCTTATTACAAGGTCAACGAATCCAAATCCCATATCTTAAACCTAGGGGTTAACTCTCCAACGAGCTTACTACTGCATCAACAGTTCCCATATACATGGACGGACCAAACCATAACTTATCTTGGAGTTCAGTTAACCAAGACTACTAAATTACTCTTTAAGTATAATTACATCACATTTCGCGACAAACTACAGGAGAATCTGCGCAGGCTCGCATCTCAGGAACTGTCTTGGCTAGGCCGCCTAGCGGCATTTAAAATGTTTCACCTCCCCCAAATCTTATATTTATTCAGGACTCTCCCTATTGTCATCCCCCTTTACTACTTTAGATCTCTACAAACAATACTATCCTCCTTCATCTGGCAAGGTAAAAAATCTAAATGCGCACACCCCAGATTGGTCAAACACTGGAAAGCTGGAGGCACAGGATATGTGGACTTCCGGGACTACTACATGGCCTCGGTGCTCACCCAGGCCAGGGAGTGGTTCTTGCCTTCCCCACATACCATCTGGGGACAAATTGAATCCACCTTTGTACCAAGTGGAGACTTATCCACATGGCTACTCTCTACTTCCATCTCATCTAAAATTCCATCCTCCGTCCCTCCTACTATGAGGGCTACAATCCGAATGTGGAACAAGTTTGTAAGCCTTAGCAACGACCACCCTGATGTAATCAAGCTAAAAATCCCCATTCTAGTACTACAACACAACGTTAGCCTGATCTCCTACATAAAATGGAGAGAGAAGGGCATCTTGCACATTAACGATCTTTTCAGTGGAAATGAACTTAAATCTTTCCCCGACCTGCAAAAGGCTTATCACCTCCCTAACTCAGACATCTACCTCTACCTAAGGACACGACACTACCTCCATAAATCACCCTCATGGGAACGTAATATTCCCCGCCCGGCTTGGCTATTTCTTAGTAACCCTAAACCCATCCTTAAAGGAATAACGCTTTTCTACAACATTCTCCAACAAAAAGATGTCTTCTCTAAAACAACCCCCTTGCTCCAGTGGGAATCAGATCTGGGACGCACATTTACAACAAAGCAATGGGCTGCAGCTTGCAAATCAACTTTTGACGTTACATGCTGCTCTACCCTGTGGGAAATGTCTATTAAAATTGCACAACGATGGTACTTGACCCCAGATAAAATATCTAGATATGGAACCTCCCAGGACAATCAATGCTGGAGAAAATGTGGGGAGAAGGGAGACATGCTCCATATCTTTTGGAGCTGTCCTTCCCTGTCTTGCTTCTGGGCATCCATATTCCGACTACTGTCCGAGATATCCCACCTACAGATAGCTCCGACACCCAGTTTAGCAATCTTGCTTCTTGATCTAGACCAATACCCGAAATACCTAAAACACACATTGGCCCACATACTACTCTCAGCGAACCTGAACATCGCTAGAAAGTGGAAAAGTCCATCTCCACCAACCCTAGGAGAAGTGATACAGACTACCCATCTACACTTTACCTACGAACACACATTGGCGCTTAGGAACAAAAACAGAGACAAGATCCTCCGAACATGGCACCCATGGTTGCACTGGTTCAAAAATAACCAGCTACTTCCTGTACCTCCAGATTGTCTAAGCTAACTAACCAGGAATGTCAGGGTGAGCTGAATATATCTCTGATTACTGTTCTGTTTTTCCTCCTATACCACCTGCACTAACCCTAGTCTCAAACTTATAACTTGTTTGGATCTCACCTCTGGGGAAGGGGATACGGCCTGGATCCTGGACACAGTAGTGATCCCGCAAGGGGTGTCCAGGGGAAAGCCTAACCCCGCTACCCATAGTGTACCGTGTATGAGGCAACGTTTAACCTGTTTTACTGTTGAATGCTGAATTAGAAATCAAGCCTTGTACGACGCCATATACAGTGTTGTCCTTAATCCTTGTATACCGTGTAATGTTCACATGTGGTGCATTACAGGCTAAACGCCTGCAAATCTGTTTGTCCTTTTTGAAAAAACAAATAAAAATTTACTGTTGAAAAAAAAAAATGACAATGGTGATCGCCGCCATTAGTAGTAAAAATAAAAAAATTATTAAAATGCAATAAAACTATCCCCTATTTTTTGTAAACGCTATAAGTTTTGCGCAAACCAATCGATAAACGCTTATTGCGTTTTTTTTTTACCAAAAATAGGTAGAAGAATACGTATCGGCCTAAACTGAGGAAAAAAATAATTTTTTTTTATATATTTTTGGGGGATATTTATTATAGCAACAAGTAAAAAATATTGCATTTTTTTCAAAATTGTCGCTCTATTTTTGTTTATAGCGCAAAAAATAAAAACCGCAGAGGTGATCAAATACCACCAAAAGAAAGCTCTATTTGTGGTAAAAAAAGGACGCCAATTTTGTTTGGGAGCCACGTCGCACGACCGCGCAATTGTCAGTTAAAGCGACGCAAGAATTGGTGGAGGCAAGAACACGTCACACAATTTCCCCAGAAATTGTATCTTTTCTACTTGCAATTGTTATATTGCGAGCAAAATAAAAGTTGTGGTGAAGAAAAACAATCTTTCTAAATGAATTGTCTATTCATGGATAATTGGGGGACAAGCTGGAGGTTTGTACATGCTTTCTGCTTTCATCTCAGAAAGTCAGGAGGGGTATGTGTTGTAGGGACATTAGACTGTGAATGTGTGACTCACGTGAATGTTCTTGCTAGAATATACACAAGTATACCAATTAAAGTTTCAGCTGTTTTCACATCAATGGCTAACCTTCATAAAGATGTGAAAGAAAGCTTTGATCGATATTTTTATGCTTTGCATATATTTGCATTATTCAAATCTCTCAGCAACGTGCCGTTTCTTTGTAATGAATTTGTAAATGAGCTGGTGTCATAGAACCTACAGATATTAGAAGTCCATTTTAAAGATGCAATGATGTGGGACTGGCTGGTGCTTTTATAGCTCTGAATAAAGTGGATGGTGGGTGGATGTCACAAAGGTTGATGTATATGACTTATTGCTCCATTCTCCAGTTCTGTCGTTTTTACATTACATGGCATATATAGGAATTGATAATCTAATGCTCTGATAACAAAAAAAGTCATGTTTTTGTTATCTTTTATGTCCTTATGTACACTGGGCATAAAAAATGCTGCTTATACAGGAGTTTGGCGGGGTTTTTTCTATTCAACCTGTAGAAGCGAATCTATGTTAGCAATGCACATTTGGGTATTCACAGGCATATTTGTAGAGGAACGTTTACAGGCTGAAAAAAAAAACTGACACTGACTCCCTGTTGCATAAATATGAATGAGTAGGGGTAAAAGATGGCTTCAGCTCCTGTTCTCCACCTGTAGGGAACTCCAAAGACGCGTTTCGCCCTTTTCGGGACTTAATTGTAGAGGACTTTTTTTACCCATCTCATTCACATTTTTGCAACAGGGAGTCAGTGTCTGTGTGCAGTCGTCCACCATTTTCTTGGAGTGTACTGGAGCCTGACAAGCCAATTGTGTCTGTCTTGCACCAGCCGTTTTCACATGCTGATTCAAATGATACAGGTTTGGGGGGCATTCGTGCAGTGCTGTTTTCACCGTTTTGGGCTACATATGAAAAAGAAAAAAAAAAGCATCAAAAGTGCGTTCTTGAGAGGACCTTCCGAGCATAAAAAATGGCTAGTGTACATGGACCCTATCTATGTTTTTATGGGACAGCTTTCTGCATTTATCATGTTGGTAAAAGCAGGTGGGATTTTTCAGCAGTACAAGTCTAACACATCTAAACCACTTCCATACCAGGCCTATTCTGGCACTCCCCTCCTACATGTAAAAATCATATTTTTTTTGCTAGAAATATACTCATATACTTTGTATGTGAAAGATGATGTTATGCCGAGTAAAGATACCCAACATGTCACCTCTTTAAAATTGCGCACATTTGTGGAATGGCGCCAAACTTTGGTACTTAAAAATCTCCATAGGCGACACTTACATTTATTTTACAGGTTACCAGTTTATTGTTACAGAGGAGGTCTTGGGCGAGAATTGTTGCTCTTGCTCTAACGCTCGCAGCGATTTCTCACATGTGTGATTTGAACGTCGTTTACATATGTGGGCGCAACTTACATATGCGTTTGCTTCTGTGCGCGAGTACACGTTGACAGGGTGCTTTAGAAAAATATATATTTATTTTTATTTATTCTTTATTTTAAACTTTCTATTAAAAAAAAAAGTTATCACTTTTTTTTCTTATTACAAGGAATGTAAACATCCCTTGTTATACAGTGCCTTGAAAAAATATTCATACCCCTTGAAATTTCTCTTCCGTTCATGGACGGACACAGCAGCCTTTGACCTTAGGGTTATATCCGCTTCCTTCAGGAGAGTTTAGGCAGAAAAAAAGTGTTAACAACACTTTACTCAGTGCAGCTCCTCCCAGGGGGCGTGGCCCCCGGGTATAACCCACACCCTGCTCTAGCAGCCTCAGTTTTTCTCTGCCTAACGACGAGGACAGGCACTCTGGAGTCCTGTACTCTGGAGATTTTTTTCGCTTTTTATTATTTTGTTCCTGCGTTTTTGAATCCTGTGATTCTTCTATCAACTGCCGACTGGGTGACAGGCTGGGTCTTGACTCTTGTAGTCCCCCCATGTTTGGCCATCGAGCGAGTGCCGGCCCTCATCTCTGCTCTGGGTCGTCCACGACAGGCCCCTTTGCTCCAGGGGCGGCCGGGGAACATCTTGTTCTAGGGCACACATATGACCGGCCTTTATGGCTTTGTCACAGTGTGTCTGGCCGACAGCCATGCAGTTTTATGCGGACGTTGGTTCTGTCAGGGATACCTCCAGCCGGTGGTCGCAGGATGGGTAAGTAGTGGCCCCTTACTCAGGTAAGGTGGTATGGCTGGAATTTTCCCCTGGGAGGTCGACTGAGGGTTTGCCCTGCTTTTCTCTCTCCCTTAATTCCTCTCCCTCCTTTCCCATTTGGGTAGCGGCTGTGAGGGGGGCTTTCAGGGGTCTCTTTATTACACCGGGGCCTGTGTGTAGCGGGGGCTGTGTGTGTTCACTGCAGGGGGCTGTGTGTGTTCACTACAGGGTCTTTTGTGTGTGTGTGTGTGTGTGTGCTGCGCTGTAATGCTGTGTCACTTTGGGCTTTTTAAATGCACAACGGCCGCCATTTTGCCGTAGTCGTGCTTTATATGGCTCAGCGGCCATTTTCCTGTGGTCCTATGGCGTTTTTTGCATATACAGCGGCCATCTTGGATTTCGTTTGGCCTCATGTGGCCGTTTTAGCGCTCAGGAAGACCGCGAATCTCTGAGGGGACAGACAGCAGCGCGGCCGGCCTCTCAGCACGCTTCAGACTCCTCTCAGCTCGCGCTGCACCGGGCGGGGGTGGTGAGTTCCCTGGGGGCCCCCATACTCTGTGTAACGGCCGGGAGGTGACCGTAGGTGTTTTCTGCTTTGCAGTGGGGTGACACAGTGGTGGGGCACTATGGAGCCTGAGCCAGGTACTTCTTCCCCACACATGCCTGAGTTAACCCTTGATGCCCCTCCCCCTGCCACATCTGTTGAGGCAATGTCGGCTGCCCTGGAGGTTTTTTCTCACCAGGTTTGAAGCAACTGGTGCCCGGATGGGGGGTAAAAAGCGCCCTTCTGGGGATGCCTCTGACACAGAACCATGCCCGGCTATTGCCCCTGCCTCTGGTTCTGTAGTGCCAGAGGATGCGGGCTTGACCCACGCGGACAGTGAGGATGACTCTGTTTCAGGGTCAACTACTGACAAGGAATTTGTTGGAGCTCTTATTTCTGTGGTGCGTGAAACTCGAAGACTTGAGGTTTTGGCGGAGGCACCAGATGTGCCGGTCCCTTTTGGGTTCCGCAAACCGATGCGCGCTACAAATGTGTTACCTTGTGTTCCTTATTTGGACAATTTATTGTACAAGGAATGGGATACACTGCAGAAAGTTTTTGCTTTGAGGAGGACTTTGTGAAAGAGTGGGTCTCTCCTCCTTCTGTGGACCCTCCCGTGTCCAGATTGAGCAAAGCCACCACGTTACGTGGAAGGGGCTCCTGCCTTTAAGGACCCTGCTGATAGTAGAGTGGAGGCTGTGGCCCGCTCCCTATTCACTGTAGTGGGTTCAGCTGTGAGGCCGGTTTTGGCTGGGACTCTAGTGTCACAGACTCTGACTGAAAGGGCGAAGCTCATGCTGCAGGAGCTGGAGGCACAGGATGCTTCCGAGACCTGTAAAGACCTGGGTGAATGGTTGGTTCAGGGTCTGATTTTCGTCTGAGTCGGTCCTGGATACGCTCCCCTTGCTTTCCAGGGCCTCCGCCTATGCGGTGGTATTGCGCCGCTTTGTGTGGCTGAAATGCTGGTCTGCGGACCAATCCTCAAAAAAGGCCTTGGAAGGGAGCTGCGGTGGCTCAACGCGATTGGCATTGCGCTGACAAGCCATTCACCTCTGCAGCTAGAGGTTCGGATCCCGGTCTCGGCTTCATGTGAATTGAGTTTGGTGGTCTCAGCCCGGCTCCCGGTGGGTGTGCTATGCAAGGTAAGCCTGTGCTTAGTACGCCCACCCCTCTCCCACAAAAACCACCACACCTACACACGCACTCTAAATTGGGTTAACACACGCACATTGACCACGCGGTCTCTAAAGAGAGGCGAAGGACTAATGGGGCTGGTTGAGCGGGCTAATCCTCTCACTCCCTTATAGGGAGTCCCTCTGCCCCGTTGGGCTTCAAAGCGGAGCAGGTAGGGCGGGCTGTGTGGGAGGACCCCCTCACACACCCGCCATTGCCACCCGGGGCATGGAGAAAGGTGGCAGATTGCCTCTGGGGGAGGCCTGCCTACTCCCAACTCCTGCAGTCCAGCTCCTCTCTCGAGTACACGCACAAAAATACACTTTAAAAAAAAAAAAAAAAAAAAAAAAAAAAGAAGAAAAAAAAAAAAAAAAAAAAAAGGCCTTGGTGGATTTACCCTTTAAGGGTGAGCGGCTTTTTTGGTCATCCCTGGATGACATCATTAAGGATGCCACGGGTGGTAAGAGCACGCTGCTTCCACAGTCTGGGAAGGGCAAGGAGCCTCGCCGTAAGTAAGGGCCCTCCTTTTCTACCCCCAATTGTTTTTTTCGTGCGCCAAGCCTAACAAGCCTGCGGACAAACCTGCTTCCGCATGTAGGTCTGCCCCCGCCCGTGTCTCGGGTGGGGGGCGGACTTCGCGAATTCGCGGCTCGGTGGAGGTCTCTTCTTTCCGACCGTTGGGTTTGCGACGTAGTTTCCTCGGGGTACAAGATAGAGTTTCTCTCTTGTCCACCAAACGGATTCTTTCCTTCCAACCTCCAGCTTCCTCCGGAACGCCGGCTGGCTCTGGCGGGGGCTGTCCAGGATCTTCTGGTCGGGGGAGTGATTGTGCCAGTTCCCTCACAGGAAACGGTTTCAGGGGTTTTACTCCAATCTGTTTGTGGTCCCCAAGAAGGAAGGGGTCCGTCCAATCCTGGACCTCAAGGCCCTCAATTGTTTTGTCAAGGTACAAAAATTCAGGATGAAGTCAGGATTCGCTCGGTGATAGCGGCACTCCATCAGGGGGACTTCATGGCGTCCTTGGATATCATGGACGCGTACCTGCATGTTCCCATTTGCACAAAGCACCAGAGATTCTGCGCTTTGCGGTCAGGGAGGACCACTTTCAATTTGTGGCCCTCCCGTTCGGCCTGGCATCGGCACCACAGGTTTTTACCAAGGTACTCGCCCCAATACTGGCCCTGCTAAGGCAGCGAGGAATCGCTATCGTGGGATATCTGGACAACCTTCTCCTGAAAGCTTCCTCAGGCTCAGAGTTAGAGGAGGACGTGTCTATCACGTGTCAGACTCTCTAAGATTTCGGCTGGCTTCTGAATATCCAGAAGTCAGTGTTGGTTCCGTCCCAGAGTCTGGAATACCTGGGGCTAGTCCTGGATTGTGCAAAAGCGCGGGTTTTCCCCCCGACGGAGAAACTGAAGTCCCTGCGATCTGCTGTGCAGCAGTTGTCGGCCCAGAAGTGGTCATCTCTTTGATTCTGCATGAGAGTTCTGGGTCTGATGGTGGCCTCTTTCGAGGCGGTCCCATATGCCCAATTCCACACCAGGGAGCTACGGAGGGAAATTCTGTCTCGTTGGGACAAGCTTCCGTCATCTCTGGATTCCCAGATTCAGTTGACCCATCTGGTCAAGTCTTCCCTGGTGTGGTGACTGACATCTCCGGTGCTTCGGATCGGGAAGTCCATTTCTACTGTGCCGCTGGACAGGGGTCACGACGGATGCCAGCCTTTCCGGTTGGGGTCAATATTCTGGAGCTCCGAGCGATCAAGCTGTGCCTTGCCAGGTGGTCCCTGGATCTTCAGGGCCAACCGGTCAGGATCCAGTCCGACAACGCCACGGCCGTGGCGTACGTCAACCATCAGGGGGGCACATGGAGTTCAGCTGCTGTGACAGAGGTCGCGCACATCCTTCGGTGGGCCAAAGGTCCGTTCCGGTTCTGTCGGCCGTGTACATTCGGGGGGTTTAAGAATTGGCAGGTCGACTACCAGAGTCGCCAAAAGCTGGACCAAGGAGAATGGTCACTTCACCCAGAGGTGTTTCACAGCCTGTGCCAAAAGTGGGGCATTCCAGACGTGGACCTTCTAGCGTCCCGTCTCAATCGGAAGGTGCCACGGTTCGTGGCCAGGTCGAAGGACACGTGGGCGGACGTGTCAGACGCATTGGTGGCGCCTTGGGGTCACTATCGCCTACTTTACACCTTCTCTCCTCTGAAGCTTCTTCCTCGCCTGCTGCGCAGAGTAGAAGCCGTAGGGATTCCGACAATCCTGTTCGCTCCAGGCTGGCCGCACCGCTCCTGGTACGCGGACCTGGCGTCTACCCCTGAGAGAAGATCTTCTGTCGCAGGGTCCAATCTTCCATCCTGTTTTACAGTCGATGGCTTTAACGGCGTGGCTGTTGTGAGCCAGGTGTTGTAGGACCGGGCCTGTCAGGCTCGGTGGTTTCTACCATGCTGTGTGCATGGAAGTCTACTTCACGTAGGATTTACCATCGTACATGGAAGACCTGCGTCTCTATGTGTGAAGAGATGAAGTGGCACCCCCGTGCATACGTGGTGTCCCGGATTCTGCTGGGTTTTTTTTATAGCGGGGAGTGGATCAGGCTCTTGCCTTGAGTGCGGTTATGGGTCAGATTTCAGCTCTGGCTGTTGACTTTCAGCGGCCATTGCCAGCGCACCCCTTGGTGTGCTCGTTTGTGCAGGGGGTCCGGCATGTGGCCCCTCCTGTGCGCCCTCCACTGCTCCCATGGGACTTGGATTTGGTCCTCTCGGTGCTTCAAGATGCTCCCTTTTGAGGACGTTCGGAATATCCCTTTGTTGACTCTGTCACAAAAGGTGTTTTTTTCTGGTTGCTATTACATAGATCAGACGGGTGTCTGAACTGGCGGCCTTGTCCTGCAAGGCTCCCTACTTAGTCATCCATGAGGATGAGGTGGTGCTGCAACCGCAGCCTTCTCTTCTTCCAAAGGTAGTTTCGGCCTTTCACGTTAATGTGGACATTGTTCTTCCATCCTTATGTCCTCAGCCGAAGAACCCGAAGGAGACCACTTTACATTCCCTGGATGTGGTTCGGGCTCTTCGTGTGTGTTTATCTGCTACGGCTCCGTTCCGGAAGTCAGACTCACTGTTTGTGTCAGTGTCGGGTCCTGAAAAGAGTGACAGTCTCGTCGGCCACCATTTCTAGGTGGATCCGTCAGGTTATGCTTCAGGCCTATGCCCTAAAGGGGCGGGCGCCTCCCTTTCAGGTTTCGGTGCATTCGACCAGGGCGATCGGTGCCTCTTGGGCTTTCTGACATCAAGCCTCGGTGTCACAGGTGTGCAAGGCGGCGACCTGGTCGTCGGTCCACGCTTTTCAAAGTTTTACAAGGTGGACGTGAGTGTATCTTCTGATGCCTCCTTCGGCCGCAAGGTGTTACAGGCAGCAGTTTAAGGTTGGAGTTCCTCCGTTGAGTAACTCCGGTTTTTGTTTGGGGTGTAAGCTTGATTGCTGTGTTGTTTTTCCCACCCCTCGAAATTTTCGACACTGCTTGGGGACGTCCCTAAGGTCAAAGGCTGCTGTGTCCGTCCATGAACGGAAGAGAAAATAGGATTTTTGTACTCACCGTAAAATCCATTTCTCTGAGTTCATGACGGACACAGCACCCACCCCTCTGGTTTGTACTGCTTGTTACGAACTGAGGCTGCTAGAGCAGGGTGTGGGTTATACCCGGGGGGCCACGCCCCCTGGGAGGAGCTGCACTGAGAAAAGTGTTTTTAACACTTAAAGTGCTTTTTTTCTGCCTAAACTCTCCTGAAGGAAGCGGATATAACTCTAAGGTCAAAGGCTGCTATGTCCGTCCATGAACTCAGAGAAATGGATTTTACGGTGAGTACAAAAATCCTATTTTTCCACATTTTGTCATGTTACAACCAAAAACATAAATGTATTTTATTGGGATTTTTATGTGATGGACCATGACAAAGTGGCACATAGTTGTGAAGTGGAAGGAAAATGATAAATTATAAAATTAAATTATTATAATTTTTTTTTACAAATAAATATGTTAAAAGTGGGCGTACATTTGTATACAGCCCCCCTGAGTCAATACATTGTAGAACCACCTTTTGCTACAATTACAGCTGCAAGTCTTTTTGGGGATGTCTCTACCAGCTTTGCACAGATAGAGAGTGACGTTTTTGCTCATTCAACTTTGCAAAATAGCTCAAGCTCTGTCAGATTGGATGGAGAGAGTCTGTAAACAGCAATTTTTATGTCTTGCCACAGATTGTCAATTGGATTTAGGTCTGGACTTTGACTGGGCCATTCTAACACATGAATATGCTTTGATATAAACCATTCCATTGTAGATCTGGCTGTATGTTTAGGATTGTTGTCCTACTGGAAGGTGAACTTCCACCCCACTCTCAAGTCTTTTGCAGACCCTCACAGGTTTTATTCTAAAATTGCCCTGTATTTGGCTCCATTCATCTTCCCATCAACTCTGACCAGCTTCCCTGTCCCAGTGACGAAAACAAAACAAAAAACTACAGCACACTTCGTCCACTGGCGAAAACCAGATCCGTTTTAGTTAACAAACGAAAACAGAAAATGTAAGGCAGGGACGTTTGCCCTCATAAACTAACTTCTGGTTTTATCTCCATAACTTTATCCCTGACCTGTCTGGCGTGTTTCTTGGCCTTCATGATGCTGTTTGTTCACTAAGGTTCTCTAAAAAACCTATAAGGGCTTCACAGAGCAGCTGTATTTATACTGAGATTAAATTACACACAGGTGGACTCTATTTACTAAATAGGTGACTTCTGAAGGTAATTGGTTCCACTAGATTTTAGTTAGGGGTATCAGAGTAAAGGGGGCTAAATACAAATGCACGGCACACTTTTCACATTTTCAAAAAAAAACATTTATCATTTTTTTTTTTCACTTCACAATTATGTGCCACTTTGTGTTGGTCTATCACATAAAATCCCAATGAAATACATTTAGGTTTTTGGTTGTAACATGACAAAATGTGGAAAATGAAATGGATACCTTTTCAAGGCACTGTACCTGTATAAAAAGCCTCAGTTGGAAGTTGCGAGGCTTCATTTCACAGCAAGATGCTGATTCTAGAACTTAAAAAGACCCTGTCACCAACTTTAAAAATTGCAGGTAAAAGCACAAACAAATCAAGCATTTTCAATGCTTACATGCAGCATTTTTCCTGTCCATAAATTATGTTTTATTGAATTGAATTCTGCCTTTGAATTTGCTATTAAATATGGCTTCTTCAGACATGTTAATTTCCTATCATGGCTCTCTCATCTTCTTATTGTCTGTGTGGTTCTAGCTCCTCCTGCCCTTCTCTCACCTCATACCTCCTTGATTAGTGACCACAGAGCGAAAGCTCCCAGTACTGTGGTTATCAGGAAACAGACAACCAGGAAGTGTGGAGATCAGGGAAGAATTAGAGCAACTTGAGAGCAAAAACGAACAATGAGGACATGAAAACAGCACTGCATTAAGGTAAAGGAAGCTATTAAGACAAAAAAATAAATCCTTTACAAACCCTTTAATCTCTGGGCCCTGTGCCCTCCTCTGGCTCTCAGTGTCCTTCTCCAGCTCCCCGCGTGCTCCTCTGGATCCCAAGGTCCTCCTCCACCCTCCCTCCTGGATCTGTCAGGATGGATAGCGGAGAAAGAAGCCGGTAAATATGCCATCAAATATGTCAATACTGCCAACCTCCTCCCCCTAAAAAAGAATTGGGGAAAACAAAAGAAGAAGAAATTCAATTGTAAAAAAATAAATACATTTGTAATTTTTTTTATTAATAAATGAAAAAAATAGAAATACTGACACTGTCCACTGCTCTACTGAAACCATAACTGTCCATTTTTTCCAAGGCGGGTAAGGGAGGGGCCAGGGGTGGGGTTGAGGGGGGTGAGGCAGAAGGGGGCGCCATCAGGTAGGTTATACGGGTCCCCATGCAGGGGCATTGCTAGGTGCCAAAAAAAACAGGGGCTTCAGCCCAAAGCCAAGCCGGCACCAGGGGGGGGTGAGGGCGCGGCCGGTGGAGTGGGGCATAAAATGGTCCCTGCTCGGCGGCTATTTATTAAATGCTTCATGGCCGAGAATCAGGGCTTTTCATCGACCCATTTGGGGCTCCAGCCTCCCCAGCCCACCCCTAACACCCCCCTGTCCCCATAATTTCTATATTCCTGTTTTCATGGGAAATAAATGAAAGATATTGTTTTTACTAGTAGCAGTGTGTGGTTTCATAACTAACTTTACATTATTGTGCTTATCATAATCTTAATAGGCTAACTAATTATACATTTATAGTTACATAGTTAGTCTGGTTGAAAAAAGACACAAGTCCATCCAGTTCAACCACAAAAAATAAACAAACAAAATAAAAAACACAATACAATCCCATACACCCAACTCCATACCCACAGTTGATCCAGAGGAAGGCAAAAAACCCCAGCAGAGCATGATCCAATTTGCTACAGCAGGGGAAAAAAATTCCTTCCTGATCCCCCGAGAGGCAATCGGATTTACCCTGGATCAACTTTACCTACAAATCTTAGTACTCAATTATTTTATGTACATTTAAGAAAGTATCCAGGCCTTTCTTAAAGCAATCTACTGAGCTGGCCAGAACTACCTCTGGAGGGAGTCTGTTCCACATTTTCACAGCTCTTACTGTGAAGAAACCTTTCCGTATTTGGAGGTGAAATCTCTTTTCCTCTAGACGTAAAGATTGCCCCCTTGTCCTCAGTGTTGACCGTAAAGTGAATAACTCAACACCAAGTTCACTGTATGGACCTCTTATATATTTGTACATGTTGATCATATCCCCCCTAATTCTCCTCTTCTCAAGAGAGAATAAATTCAGTTCCTCTAATCTTTCCTCATAGCTGAGCTCCTCCATGCCTCTTATCAGTTTGGTTGCCCTTCTCTGCACTTTCTCCAGTTCTCCGATATCCTTTTTGAGAACTGGAGCCCAAAACTGAACTGCATATTCCAGATGAGGTCTTACTAATGATTTGTACAGGGGCAAAATGATATCTCTCTCTCTGGAGTCCATACCTCTCTTAATACAAGAAAGGACTTTGCTCGCTTTGGAAACCGCAGCTTGGCATTGCATGTTATTATTGAGCTTATGATCAACTAAAACCCCCAGATCCTTCTCCACTACAGATCCCTCCAGTTGTACTCCCCTAGTATGTATGATGCATGCATATTCTTATTCCCTAAGTGCATAACTTTACATTTATCAACATTAAACCTCATCTGCCACTCAGTCGCCCAATTAGACAGTGCATTGAGGTCGGCTTGTAAATTGGCGACATCCTGTAAGGACGTTATTCCACTGCATAGCTTGGTGTCATCTGCAAAGACAGAAATGTTATTTTGGATCCCAGACCCAATATCATTTATAAATATATTGAAAAGTAAGGGTCCCAGCACTGAACCTTGGGGTACACCACTGACAACCTTGGACCATTCAGAGTAAGAATCATTAACCACTACTCTCTGAATTCTGTCTTTCAGCCAGTTTTCTATCCATTTACAAACTGATATTTCCAATCCTGTAGACCTTACCTTACACATGAGCCGTGTGTGCGGAACTGTATCGAATGCTTTTGCAAAATCCAAATATATCACGTCCACAGCCACGCCTCTGTCCAGGGTTTTACTTACCTCTTCATAAAAGGAAATCAGGTTTGTCTGACAACTTCTGTCTTTCATGAATCCATGCTGTCTGCTGCTTAAATAGTTTTTTTCCAGCAAGAACTCATCCATGTGGTCTTTTATTAAACATTCCAGTATCTTTATGCAATAGAGGGAATCCGTAAACACCTTTCAGAAGAATAGTTTATATTTATTAGCTTGTATATTGCAGCATTTACTTCAGGCCCTGACCCTAACACTAATGCCGCGTACAGACGATCGGACATTCCGACAACAAAACCATGGATTTTTTTCGACAGATGTTGGCTCAAACTTGTCTTGAATACACACTGTCACACAAATGTTGTCGGAAATTGCGAACGTCAAGAACGTGTTGACGTACAACACGTACGACGAACCGAGAAAAATTAAGCTCAATAGCCAGTGCGGCTCTGCTTGATTCCGAGCATGCGTGGGATTTTGTGTGTCGGAATTGTGTACACACGGTCAGAATTTCTGACAACAAGTTTTGTTGTGGGAAAATTTGAGAACCAGCTCTCAAATTTTTGTTGTCGGAAATTCTGATAGTAAATGTCTGATGGAGCCTACACACGGTCGGAATTTCCGACAACAAGCTCCCACCGAACATTTGTTGTCGGAAAATCCAAGTGTGTGTACGCGGCATTAAGCTAATGACAAAAACTAGCACTTACAACCCCAAGCTCTTATACAAGCCTTTAAAGTGGACCTAAGGGTGGAACTCAAAAAGATAAGATTTGAACTGAGATTTGGAGACGTGCAGCTCACTGTTCTTCTTACTTAAAGGGGTTGAAAAGGTTCATGTTTTTTCACCTTAATGCATCCTATGCATTAAGGTGAAAAAACATCTGACCATTACTGGCCCCCCGTTTTACTTACCTAAGCCCTGGGAAAGTCCTGTGTCACGAATGCACTCTTCCTTTGCCTGGGCTTCTCGGCTCTTCATTGGATAGATTGATTGCAGCACAGCCATTGGCTCGTGCTGCTGTCAATCAAATCCAATGACGCTGGCGCCAGGTGTGGGGTCGAGTCCTGTACTCTGCGGCTATGGACGCTGAATACAGGACTCAGGAGCCTGCCCGCAAGGTAACCCCCTTGGGAGAACGCTTCTCAGAGGGGGTTATCTGAGGCGGGGAGGAGCCGACAGAGCTGCCGAGGGACCCCAGAAAATGCAGTTTGGGGCCACTCTGTGCGAAACTAGCTACACAGCGGAGGTAAGTATGACATGTTTGTTATTTTAAAAAAAATATGTGAACCTTTACAATCACTTTAAGAGAAAACTGTATACAAGGACCTGCATTTTGGTTTTCTTCATAGGCAGAAACAGTGATCTTTAGAGTTTGGGAATTTCAGGAGTGAATCACACATCTAATTTATATCTGAATCTCATTTAAACCTAAGAACTGATGCAGAAGTTGATGCAGTTTAACAGAAGGTAGGCATGCTATGACTTTGCATGATCACCACCCTAAACAGGGCAAATGTGTGCCCATTACAATAACAGTACATTATGAAACGCAAACAATACCTCTATGCAAATAATTTAAGGAGCAGGCTTTACATTTGTATAACAAACCACATGTGATCTAAGGTGTATGCAGACTGCAATACAAGTATATGTGCAGTAGCAGAAAACGCACATCAGCCCCAGTTTAGAGATACAAGCTTCCTGACCCCACCCAATTAGAAACGACTTGATTACCAAACAGGTGGCATAATAGATTTGATTCTCACCATTAGCCGCTAAGGCTGGGTTCACACTATAAAACGCAGCGGCTCACATTCATCGTTTCAGGTCTGATTTTAGCTCGATTTTGAGCTGAATTTGGATCTGGAACGGACCAAAAGCCACACAGGACCCCTGTGCAATTTGCACCGGACCCGCTCTGGAGATGTGTGAACTGGCTCCATAGAGAGCCGGACACAATATCCTGCTATGCGAATTGGATGCAGGGAAAACCACATCCAATTCACAATAGTGTGAACCCATTCTTAAACCTAAATGCCATAAAACTGGCTTTTGGAGATATGCATGTACATGTCAAGTTTTCAATTATTACACAGGCAAGAAACTTTCATTAACCTTCCTAAACTCTCAGCCAGCCAGAGAGAAAAATATAACTCCCTTATCACTGCAGAAGAATTAACGTTGACAATAAATTTGCCTGCAAATAGACAATCATCCGGGCCAGAGGTTTACACAGCATCATTTTATAAAATACTGTCTGAAGTAATAACTCTTACTCTCGCTGACCACAGTAACAACATTTTAAAGTCCCAGGTGTCTCTGGAGCACTTTCATTGCTACTTTATTTGTCTAATTATTTTAGAAAAAGCTTTTAAAAACCTCTTAGTAGGCCTAGCCATGCAAGTTGAAAGCTGCTAAGAAACATGCATCATTTACGATTACAGTGTCAACAAAAGTTTAAAGATATTACAGAAACACCCCTTATTTGTGCCCATTATTCCCAACGTGGTAGGGTTGGAATAGCGTTTGGTTATTTAAAGATAAAGTTTGACCAAGTTCATCATCCAGTCCATCATGGCTAATTATAATACACAATATTTTCTACAGGACTATCCACTTGAGGAAATCAGTGTTTAAATATTGTTGCAGATTCTTACCTGTTTCTACTCTAAAGAAAAAGCTGTTAACTCCGATTTGTGCCTTTTGGATATGGATTCTGATTAAGAGTGACAAATTAATTTTAATCAACTGGTGCACTTTCTATGTTCTGTAGAGAAAGGTGTCTGCATCCCTCTAGATGTGATTTAACCCTTAGGAAGTATTTCATTAAAAAAAAATGACATTTCTGTTGCAGAGGACGCCTAAAACCTGACTAGTTTCTTAGTGCAGAATTCTTCACACAAGTAGGAAATTACATTTCTGGGGGTGTTCTGTATACCAGTTGTGTCCAGAAGGCCTCCAAGTTGTCATATTGCATTACATTTTACAGAAAATTATAGTGCTACATTTGGAAAAGGAAAGGTCATTTTTAATAACATTAAATTACAATATGGCTTGTGTAGCAATTGTATATACTATATATTTTTTTTTATTTGCTATATTTTTTCCCACAAAAGTGGAGTTGCCCTTTGAGTTTGGTTGTGCATCCTGTGCTAGAATATGTTACTTAGTATAGTGGCAGTTTAGTGTTCACCAATTCTTTCCAGTCATGGGCAGGGGCGGAACTACCGCCATAGCGACCCACGTGGGCGCTATGGGGCCCGCAGCCGAGTGGGGCCCGGTGAGGATGAGAAAAATGTGAACAACAGGCACCATGCTTGTCGTTCGCTGTTCACTCAGCTGTTTGTTAGCAAAGCGAAGGAATTTGCTTTGATAACACTGAATCCGCCTCTCAGGTTGCCGGGTCACTTGATTGGCTGAAACGTCAGGCGCTGTGATTGGAGGCCTGAGAGAGGACGAAAGAAGACATGGAGGACATGCAGGAGATCGCTGCTGACCCACTGCAAGACAGGTAAGTTCTGGGCAGCATCTGATGGGGCACAGTAGCGGCAATTGATGGGCACACTGGCAGCATCTGATGGGTCACAGCAGCGGCAATTGGGGGGGCTGTTTGCAGGGGGGCCCCATACAACATTTTGCTATGGGACCCTATGATTTATAATTACGCCCCTGGTCATAGGGATTTGTTTTTATGTTTTATTTGGAGAACTTGGATAGGAGAAGGGAATTAGTAGGATACTCCAAACTAAATATTCACAAGCGAGGACAACTTCTCAATAGAGCTGTGTAGCAGACTGTCAGTAGCACTGTGTAGTAGACTGTCAGTAGCACTGTGTAGCAGACTGTCAGTAGCACTGTGTAGCAGACTGTCAGTAGCACTGTGTAGCAGACTGTCAGTAGCACTGTGTAGCAGACTGTCAGTAGCACTGTGTAGCAGACTGTCCGTAGCACTGTGTAGCAGACTGTCAGTAGCACTGTGTAGCAGACTGTCAGTAGCACTGTGTAGCAGACTGTCAGTAGCACTGTGTAGCAGATTGTCAGTAGCACTGTGTAGCAGTCTGTCAGTAGCGCTGTGTAGCAGACTGTCAGTAGCACTGTGTAGCAGACTGTCAGTAGCACTGTGTAGCAGTCTGTCAGTAGCACTGTGTAGCAGTCTGTCAGTAGCAATGTGTAGCAGACTGTGAGTAGCACTGTGTAGCAGACTGTCAGTAGCACTGTGTAGCAGTCTGTCAGTAGCACTGTGTAGCAGTCTGTCAGTAGCAATGTGTAGCAGACTGTGAGTAGCACTGTGTAGCAGACTGTCAGTAGCACTGTGTAGCAGTCTGTCAGTAGCACTGTGTAGCAGTCTGTCAGTAGCACTGTGTAGCAGACTGTCAGTAGCACTGTGTAGCAGTCTGTCAGTAGCACTGTGTAGCAGACTGTCAGTAGCACTGTGTAGCAGACTGTCAGTAGCACTGTGTAGCAGACTGTCAGTAGCACTGTGTAGCAGACTGTCCATAGCGCTGTGTAGCAGACTGTCCGTAGCACTATGTAGCAGACTGTCCGTAGCGCTGTGTGGCAGACTGTCAGTAGCACTATGTAGCAGACTGTCCGTAGCGCTATGTAGCAGACTGTCCGTAGCGCTATGTAGCAGACTGTCAGTAGCACTGTGTAGCAGACTGTCAGTAGCACTGTGTAGCAGACTGTCCGTAGCACTGTGTAGCAGACTGTCAGTAGCACTGTGTAGCAGACTGTCAGTAGCACTGTGTAGCAGACTGTCAGTAGCACTGTGTAGCAGACTGTCAGTAGCACTGTGTAGCAGACTGTCAGTAGCACTGTGTAGCAGACTGTCAGTAGCACTGTGTAGCAGACTGTCAGTAGCGCTATGTAGCAGACTGTCCGTAGCGCTATGTAGCAGACTGTCAGTAGCGCTATGTAGCAGACTGTCAGTAGCGCTGTGTAGCAGACTGTCAGTAGCGCTATGTAGCAGACTGTCCGTAGCACTATGTAGCAGACTGTCAGTAGCACTGTGTAGCAGACTGTCAGTAGCGCTATGTAGCAGACTGTCCGTAGCACTATGTAGCAGACTGTCAGTAGCACTATGTAGCAGACTGTCAGTAGCACTGTGTAGCAGACTGTCAGTAGCACTGTGTAGCAGACTGTCCGTAGCACTATGTAGCAGACTGTCAGTAGCACTGTGTAGCAGTCTGTCAGTAGCACTGTGTAGCAGACTGTCAGTAGCACTGTGTAGCAGACTGTCAGTAGCACTGTGTAGCAGTCTGTCAGTAGCACTGTGTAGCAGTCTGTCAGTAGCACTGTGTAGCAGACTGTCAGTAGCACTGTGTAGCAGACTGTCAGTAGCACTGTGTAGCAGACTGTCAGTAGCACTGTGTAGCAGACTGTCAGTAGCACTGTGTAGCAGACTGTCAGTAGCACTGTGTAGCAGAATGTCAGTAGCACTGTGTAGCAGACTGTCAGTAGCACTGTGTAGCAGACTGTCAGTAGCACTATGTAGCAGACTGTCAGTAGCACTGTGTAGCAGACTGTCAGTAGCACTGTGTAGCAGACTGTCAGTAGCACTGTGTAGCAGACTGTCAGTAGCACTGTGTAGCAGAATGTCAGTAGCACTGTGTAGCAGACTGTCAGTAGCACTGTGTAGCAGACTGTCAGTAGCACTATGTAGCAGACTGTCAGTAGCACTGTGTAGCAGACTGTATAGGACGAAGCAAGTCTCTTTGAAGCAGACCAAATTTACTAGACTTTGCTTCTTCAAGACACTAGCCAGTGTCCCCTTTGTCTCGCACACCCAGTGCGCTGACTTCTAGGACCAAGAGGGGAATTTCAGCAACACACAGGGGGTTATTTAATAAAAGGAAAATCCACATTGCACTACAAGTGCAATTGGAAGTGCAGTCGCTGTAGATCTGAGATGAACATGCAAGGAAAATAAAAAAACAGCATTTTAGCTTGCACATGATTGGATGATAAAATCAGCAGAGCTTCCCCTCATTTCAGATCTTCCCCTCAGATCTACAGCGACTGCACTTCCATTTGCACTTGTAGTGCAGAGTGGATTTGTCTTTAGTAAATCAACCCCTATGGGTCTCACGGATTCCTTTAGGAGGTCTGTACTGACAGGGCCCGGACACAGGTCACCTTTGCTCTGTGATACCAGACAGGACATCCTCCGTAAGTCATTTTGAAAAAGAACCATGGGTTGTAGCTTCAGTGTTTCAGGCCCTCAGGTCGACCACCTGAGCCTATGCTGGGGAAAGGCAACCGCCTCCTCCCCACCTGGACCTCTCTGATGGAGACTGGACAACGAGCCTATGTGCTCTTCAGAATTCAAATACAGGTACCCAGCATTCCCTGGGGCACACCCCCTTGTAATTGGCCAGGGTTTGTACGAATACCCATGCTGTCATCTGACGGGTCCCGTGCGAATTGCACAGGGGTCCTGTGTGGCTTTTGGTCCGTTCCAGATGCAAATTCAGCTCAAAAATCGAGCTAAAATCAGACCTGAAACAATGAATGTGAGCCGCTGCGTTTTATAATGTGAACCCAGCCTTAGCGGCTAATGGTGAGAATCAAATCTATTATGCCACCTGTTTGGTAATCAAGTCGTTTCTAATCAGGAAGCTGGTATCTCTAAACTGGGGCTGATGTGCGTTTTCTGCTACTGCCCATATACTTGTATCGCAGCCTGCATACACCTTAGATCACATGTGGTTTGTTATACAAATGTAAAGCCTGCTCCTTAAATTATTTGCATAGAGGTATTGTTTGCGTTTCATAATGTACTGTTATTGTAATGGGCACACATTTGCCCTGTTTAGGGTGGTGATCATGCAAAGTCATAGCATGCCTACCTTCTGTTAAACTGCATCAACATCTGCATCAGTTCTCAGGTTTAAATGAGATTCAGATATAAATTAGATGTGTGATTCACTCCTGAAATCTTCTCGCTGTCCAGGGTCAAAAGAGAGTCTGATGAATTTCAATGTCCACACAGTGCACTTCTTTTTCTAGGATTTATTTGCAGAACTTTAGTAGAAAATAAGTAAAGGGGTGGAAGGGTAGGTAGGTTCAGGTGTATAATCACAAATAGGAAACACTCATGCTTCCAGCAAACACAGTTCTCGTCGCCACTCTAGCCAGAGTGGGTATTGCTCACCTGGATAGGTCCGTAGCAGCCGGAATGGCGCACAGAATAAAGTACAGTCTCTACCACAGACCTTCCTTTCTAAGGAGACACTTTTGGTCCAGAATCCCCTGCCACAGGATTCAGCACCCGGATCTCTCCAGATTAACTTCTGTATAACTTAAATCCGACAGGCGATCACCGTCAAGCCTCTCAGTGTGTGGTGCATCCTTTGATGAAGTTTCCAGGCCTTCTCCCAAGGTACCAGCCTCTTGCATGGTCCTCTCCAGGATAGGTCCTCCCATGGCTTCCTTCATCAAGTGGCTTCCTCCCGCAGGACGGACAGCACAGGATCACCTCTTTAGAAAGCAGGCCCCAGTCTGACTACTGGGCCCACCATGCGAAGCCACAACCCCGGACCAACGTGGTCCCGAAGTCAGGATTCAGGACGCGCACCTCAGGCCAGGCGGGCCACTAGGCGGGAACAACAGACCGACCCCCGCACCAATGGCATCTGTCTCTTAAGTACCCCTCCCCAGCATGCACACTCCCACTGATTCGCTGCTGAGGGGCACACCCAAGGCACCTTGACCTTGCTGCCGCTACCCTTGGCCTGGAGTGGTAATGACACCCCCAGGCAAACAATGGTGGGAACTCCCAGCACAGCCATGGCTGGAACAAAGGCTAAATTGCCCTTAATCACATTAGTCTGAGCCAAATAACAGCTCAGACCCCCCCCCCTCTAAATTTAAAGCAGCGCCTGATCAACAGGAGCAGGGTGCTACATATATATATGTAGCGCTACCCCGAAGGAGCCGCTGGTTGATTTGGGACCTACTCTCTTTTCGTGGCTCAGCTCACCCCTGTTAACTAGCTCGAACCCTCCCTTGACACATCTGAAGCCTGGTGAAGGAGATATGGTGACCTCTGTTGGGCTGGGGGCCACAATAGCTATGATAAAACAGTAACCAAAATTACCTGTTATCACAGGTTCAACCAGGCAAGAAAATACGCTTTACACCATCGACACGTTTAAGGTAAAATCAAGAATAAGTTTACTTAGTGAAAACTTGAGGTAACAAGCATAAATTATAATTGCAGCCACAATTAATAAACAGTAACTCACTATGGTTTTGCAGGGGCCCTTGCAGAAATCATTAATTAAAGACAGTGAAGAAAACCTGGCTAAGAGTGGTACCACTCATCTAAACTAGAAGGAAGTCTATACTCGTGGGTTCCCTCTGGCGGGCGATCCTATAGAACAGTTAATGATCTCGTTGTGGCCAGTCGGCGCACATAAGAAATTGTAAATCCAAATCGGCAATTGATGAGGAAACTCACAAAACAGAGTGTATGGAACCATGAGTGGGGATGAGCCGGTGCTTGTCAGTGTAAGTCACTGCTATGGGCGCCCCCCGGACACTCGACTGGGCCCTCTGAGCGTCAGGCCGAGACCAAGAGCTTGTCTCCGGCCTGCAAGATGGCTCCAAGTGTCTGTGTAAATGGAAAGTCAGAGGTTGAGCAAGGGCTCTCTCACCCTTCAGGCCGATTCGCCTGAACTCTTCTCAGGAGGCACGTTGGTGGATCACCGCTCCACAGCACATCCCGAACGAGGGTTCTCCACTGGTTCAGCTGGCAGCTGGATCACCTCTACGATCCCAGACACAAAGCTAGATGCTGGGGTCTTGCTTCCTTCCGAACGGTTGGTCTCTCTGTGGGTTCAGGCCCAGGCTTCTGGCCTAACAGCACGGCTGTGGTATATCAGCAGCTCCGCAGAGGAAAGAAGTGCAGGTCCCGAGAGATCAAGATCAGCCGCGCCCTTTCTATAAGTAACCTCCCCCATAAGGCTGTGCAGAGGTGTCACATGTTCAAAGGGCACAAGGCATTGTGGGAAGTGTAGTCTATTTCTCTTAGGAGTCCATATCTCCTGCTACTTGTAGTCCCACAATGCATAACTTTTTCTAAAGGTATCATACATATTTACAAGTGTGAATGTAAGTCCAGCAGAGACAACCTGTCGTAAGGTTCTGACAGGATGACCCCGCTACATATACACTTCCTAGCACCTACCTAGAAGGGCACTACATATATGGCACTTTATGTCCAATAAGGTATAAACAAGAACGTATTTGGCATTTTGCAGAGAGGAGTAAGGACACAGCTGGTAAACTTGAACGTTGCAATATATGCAATTCAACAATCCCTGGTATAATGGAAATGCTTGCTAGCAATATAGAAGGTTGTATAACAGAATGCAGAGGGTTAATTCAGAATTTTCATTTTTAAAATGCAGTCACATCCCTTGTGCACCTTATGTGTTATATAAGTGTAAGCCATTTGGATTTGAGCAGAGACAGCTTATTTCTATTGCATAGTGCAGGTCAATGACCAGAGTTTGTAGCTATCTTCCAAATGTGTCTATCTGTCCCATGTTGGCAGATTCTATGCCCCCTATCTACCATCTTTATGACCACTTTGGCTGTCCCATAGCTGAGCAGCGCTTCTCAGTGTATCTCCTTTAGGCCAGGTTCATACTGGTGTGTGGAGCAGCTCACAGCAGGGGTCCGGTGCGTCCCTGTTCTCTGTTCAGGGACCACAGCAGGGGGTCCGGTGCGTCCCTGTTCTATGTTCAGGGACCACAGCAGGGGGTTCGGTGAGTCCCTGTTCAGGGACCACAGCAGGGGGTCCGGTGCGTCCCTGTTCTCTGTTCAGGGACCACAGCAGGGGGTCCGGTGCGTCCCTGTTCTCTGTTCAGGGACCACAGCAGGGGGTTCGGTGCGTCCCTGTTCAGGGACCACAGCAGGGGGTCCGGTGCGTCCCTGTTCTCTGTTCAGGGACCACAGCAGGGGGTCCGGTGCTTCCCTGACGAATCCGGACCAAATATTGGTCTGGATTCGGACCTGAAACGGACCAGAAGACACACAGAACTCTTCTGAAAACTGCTCCGCAGCCGTCCTAGAGCTGTGTGAACCAGCTCCATAGAGATCCGGTCACAGTCTCCTGACATGCAAATTGGATGTAGAAAAAACCGCATTCAATTCGCAATAGTGTGAACCCAGCCTTATCTGCGATATCGAGCTTCCCATCATACAGTATAAGAAAATTCCCATCTCTCTAGAGGCAGACATTCTATTCTCAGTGACTTGACTTTCTCCTTGTTTAGATTTTCAAATCTCTACAGTCCATTAATAGAAAAAAATATGCCTGAAGGCTTTTAAAAAAAGGTAACGCTGTGCTGAAAATGTAATTCCAGTTTTTCTCAAAAAAATGGTGCCATTACCTGGAAATCTACAGACATTGGATAAAAGCTTATGCAGCAGTGCCATCTAGTGGTTGTGATGTTAATAAAATCCTCTTATGTCTGGTTTACAAGCATTTGGTATTTAAAGCGGAGGTTCACCCAAATATCATGTATATAAGATCATATTCTTTATACTTCCAACATGTACAATATGCCCTTTTATTGGGCTGTACATACCTTATTATGGCTGTTTTCCACCCGGCTTCCGGGTACTCACTCCCGCGGGAGTAGGCGTCTCTATGCAGAGGCGCAATGTCACCTGGGACTTCGCCCAGATGATTGACGTCCTTGAGAAAAAGTTCCCCCCCGCGCCCCCCTATTACGTAGGTGCGCCATGAGAGTCACTGAGTTTCCGAAAGTAGCCGAACTGCAAGTCAGCTCTACATGGCGCCTGCGCACCGACTAGGAGCCGTGTAGACCTGACTGCGCAGGCGCCGTATAGAGCTGACTCGCAGTTCGGCTAATTTCGGAAACTCTGCGACTCTCGTGATGCACCTACGCAATAGGGGGGTGCTCGGGGGGGGGGGGACTTTTTCTCAAGGACGTCAATTATCTGGGCGAAGTCCCAGGTGACATTGCGCCTCTGCATAGAAACGCCTACTCCCGCGGGAGTGAGTACCCGGAAGCCAGGTGGAAAATAGCCATAATAAGGTATGTAGAGCCCAAAAAAAAGGGGCATACTGTACATATTGGAAGTATAAAGAATATGATCTTATATACATGTTATTTGGGTGAACCTCCGCTTTAAGTGCTGTAACTACATAAGGTCCAAAGTTGATGGGATTTTGTTCACACTAAAACTTCTTCTTTCTCCATACAAGCCAATGGAAGCACAAAAGGTAACTGAACTCAATGACCTCAGAAGCATCTCAAACTGATGTCAAATGCAAGCGGAATGCCCATGACAACAATCTGCCCACTGACAATGGCCCTAAATGGTGTACTGCTTTATTTTGCAGGTGTGTAAAAAGATCTAGCTTAGCTAAACCAGTATACGGATTATTAGGATCTGTGTCAATAGCATTTACACTGCTTGTTTAGAGTTGCATTCAGTTTACATTTGAGATTAGTCCCCGACACTCCTGAGATCGTCTAGATTTAGGGCCAGATTCAGAAAGATGCGCGCATCTTTCTGCTGGCGTAACGTATTTCCAATACGTTACGCCGCTGTAACTTTGGGCGCAAGTTCTGTATTCAGAAAGAACTTGCGCCCTTATTTACGGTGGCGTAACGTATGTGTTGCGGCGTAAGGCCGCGTAATTCAAATGGGGATGTTGGGGGCGTGTTGTATTTAAATTTGACTTGACCCGCGTTTTCTACGTTTTTTTTTTAACGGCGCATGCGCCGTCTGTAAAATATCCCAGTGTGCATTGCGCCAAAGTACGCCGCAAGGACGTATTGGAATCGACGTGAACGTAAATGACATCCAGCCCTATTCGCGAACGACTTATGCAAACGACGTAAAATTCTCAAAATTTGACGCGGGAACGACGGCCATACTTAACATAGTATACGCCGCACATACCCCTCATATAGCAGGGGTAACTATACGCCGGAAAAAGCCGAACGCAAACGACGTAAAAAAAAGCGCCGGGCGGTCGTTCATTTCTGAATCGGCGTAAATACTAATTTGCATATTCCTTGCGTAAACATACGCCGTCGTATCAGGAGATACGCCGTCGTATCTCTTTTCTGAATCGGGCCCATAAAGTCTAACTTCATATTTACTTTCACTTTAAATAGTGTGTTTGGGCCAAGCTGGCCCAAATGATCTATTTCCTTAGCTAATTGATGTGGCTGCTGTCAGTGCTGTATATACTGTACATATACATACAGTGCTGTACTCAGCTTCTCAGGAAGATGTGTCATTTTAATAATAAATACAAGGCTTCCTCTGATTGGATGAGATGGGGATCGTGACGTCATCTGCTCAACCTCTCCATCTAAGCCAATCAGAGGATTGTATTCACTGATAAAGCTACAAGAAATCCCGAGAATGGTTGAGAAACCCTTAACCCAACTCGATTTTGTTCAGCAGCAGATGGGAATTCCCTTACTGCTGTCAATACACATCCCTCTATTCTGTATGTAGCTGTATGTCCAGGACTCTCCCTCCTGATTGGCTAAGACACAGCAGCAGCACCATTGGCTCCCACTGCTGTCAAATGAAGTCGAAAGGCCCCATAGCAAGCTGCTTGCTGTGGGGGCACTTGACAGGAGGGACGGTCTAGGAGCACAGAAGAGGGACCAAATAAGAGGAGGATCCGGGTTACTCTGTGCAAATCCACTGCACAGAGGAGGTAAATATGAGATGTTTACTTGCCACCCACCCACCGTCAAATGACGGAGGAGCGATGTGGCTCTCGTTCTGGGACGACATCATAGAACGGCCACGACGTGTTCTTAGGACAGGGCGGGACCCCGATCTCTGTAAAGAGCCGATGGCGAGACTTTAGTATCACTTTAAGCATTAATTGATCAGTGCATTTCAAATGCTGTAACCCCCTTGTTCACATTGGCCCAGATTCAGCATAGCTTGCGCTATATTTGCCCTGCGCCCACGCAAATATTTTGCGCTGCCCTCGATTCACGGAGCAGTAGCTCCGTGACTTGCGAGGGCGCGCCAGCAAATTTGCCCGGCGTAAGCGCGCGCAAGTTAAATGATCCCGCCGGGGGCGGGAATCATTTAAATTAGGCGCGCTCCTGCACCGAGCGTACAGCGCATGCTCCGTCGGGAAACTTTCCCGACGTGCATTGCGGCAAATGATGTCGCAAGGACGTCATTTGCTTCAAAGTGAACGTGAATGGCGTCCAGCGCCATTCACGAAGCACTTACGCAAACGACCTAACATTTGAACGTCTCGACGCGGGAGCGGCGGTATACTTTAGCGCAAGGCTGCCCTTTTTTTAATAGCAGGGGCAGCCTGTGCTAAAGTAGCCGTACGGAAACTCCGTACCTGGCTTGCGCGGGGCCCGCGCAAGATTGTGAATCAGTGGTAGTATGCAATTTGCATACTACACGCTGATACACAATGGGAGCGCCCCCTAGCGGCCCCCGCAAGAATGCAGCCAAAAATCTGCGAGGCATAAGAGCCTTATGCCGCGCAGATTTTAGGCTGCAGCCGGTGTAACGAGGTTCCTGAATCAGGAGCACTCGTTACACCGGAGCAAGTAAACAATTGCGCCGTGTAACTCATTGTTACACGGGCGCAATTGCTTCTTGAATCTGGGCCATTGACTGTGACTTTAAAAAGGTGTGACTTCATCTGAAATCACATAATTTCAAAGCTGCATGTCAGTGCGACTTCGGGTGCAACTTGGAAGCTTCATGCACAGACGTCTATGCAAGTCACTCCCAAAATCACCAAAAGTAATACAGGAACTACTTTTTCAAATTGGTGCAGCACTGCAAAGTCGGTGTTGCACCAATTATGAACAGTGTGATTGCCGGCAATAGGGTGCGACTTGTCATGCGATCAGATGACAAGTTGCTCCAATGTGAACGAGGGCTTAGCCTGCTTCAAGCTGCTTTGCATCCCCTTAGACCTGTATAGGGGGGGGGGGGGCAATTCTGACATGAACAATAACCCATCCACATAGGGCCCTTACTTTCACACATTCAATATGATCCAACACTACTTCTTTCTTCCTTGCAATAGGACAGTTAAGAGATGGTGTACGGAAATGTTCCATCACTCAGCAGTTGTTAATCTTTGGATGGCTGAGTTTCTAAAGCAGATGAGAAGATGCTGTTTTTTTTTTTTTACTTGATTAATAACAGCGCTTTGCAAAAGAGGGAACATTACCATGTGTCTCACTGAAAATAAACCTTCCCAGATGACATTTATGCAAGTAAAAAAGGAGGGTGGGGGAATGTATGTGATTACCATGACATTTTATTTTTCTCTAGAGCAGAGCTCTCCAAACTGCGGCACAAGGGCCGGATGTGGCCCTTTGCTAGCCTTCATCCGGCCCTTGGGGCACTATTGCTCCCAATGATGAGGCACTATTCCTCCTACTGACACAAACAATGGGGCACTATTTCTTCCACTAATACCAATGATGGAGCGATGCTCGCCCCCAGGGCATTTTTTAAACCCAATAGCCAGAATCTGTCCCCCCTAAAGTCTGAAGGATAGTAAACTGGCCCTTTGCTTGAAAAGTGTGAAGACCCCTGCTCAGTCTAGAGCCATGTCAAAATCTATGTACACAAAATATTGTTTTCAATATTGACAATCCTCCTTTCCTCAGGTCCCCCACTAGCACTTCTGGCTCCTCCGCTCTGCCAAGTACACCCAATGGCAAGCTGCTCGCTATTGGGGGACTCATGTAGGCTCACTCCCGAGCCAGATCTGTGCGTGTCTGTAGACACACACAGAGAGGCTTGGCCCCCCACTTCCTCATCATTGACTGTGATTAACAGCAGCGGGAGCCAATGGCTCCATCTGCGGTCTCTGAGCCAACGGGGATGGAGAGAGCCTCTGCTCTTGTGCAAAGCACTGGATCGAGGTTGGTCTCAGGTAAGTATAAGAAGTCGTCTTCGGGGGAGCTGCATGCTGAAGTTTTTTTTTTTTTTACCTTAAAGCGGGAGATCACCCGAAAAACAATTTTTAACATTAGATTGAGTGAGGCTCATTTTGTTAAGGGGAATCGGGTGTTTTTTTTTAAAATCGAAGCCGTACTTACCGTTTTAGAGAGCGATCTTCTCCGCCGTTTCCGGGTATGGTCTTCGGGACTGGGCCTTCCTATTTGATTGACAGGCTTCCGACGGTCGCATACATCGCGTCACGAGTAGCCAAAAGAAGCCGACCGTCGGTGCGGCTCTATACGGCGCCTGCGCACCGACGTTCGGCTACTTTCGGAAAATCGTGACGCGCTGCATGCGACCGTCGGAAGCCTGTCAATCAAATAGGAACGCCCAGTCCCGCAGCCCATACCCGGAAGCGGCGGAAAAGATCTCTCTCTAAAACGGTAAGTACGGCTTCGATTTAAAAAAAAAAAACACCCGATTCTGCTTCACAAAATGAGCCTCAATCTAATGTTAAAAATTTAGTTTTTGGGTGAACCTCCACTTTAATGCATAGAATGTATTGATGTGTCCTAGGCAATCTGAGCAAAAGTCGGGAACAGGTACCCGTCAAAATTAGGTACCTGGCCCCCCCTCCAAAACGACATGCCAAGTTAGGTAGAGGTGGGAGGGAGGATGACTTAGATGGATGTAATCCCACTCTCATCCTTTCTAAACTACTTTAATAGTGTTTATCTATAAGGGTATACATGCCTCTTGCAAGTATCTTCACCTGTCAAATGTCTCCCCTCAGTCTGTTATGAGACCCAAAATACTGCAGATTCCGTGGGTGGGTCTGTTGTCCGGAGCTCGTGGGTGGAGTCATGATGCTAGTAGACTCCCCTCCCACCTCTACACTCCCCTTGTCAACATGCATTTTCTCCTATGTATTTCTTACACTGAACTTCTGCTATGATAACTAGCATCCAGTCAAAACCCAGAAAAGTCACCACGTGACTTCAGCATGCCCAATCATGCTGAGGTGTAGAGCAGTCAATCCTGGGAGAGCTGGAGCAGAAAGGATGACGGGATCTGAAGTACACAGAATGTCTCAGACTTGTGCATGAGATATGGAAATCACCTGTCACTCACAGTAAGAAACCGACTCCTATTTCTCTGTCTGGTTTTATCTCACTGCAAAAAGATAAGAGGATTGCTCAGAGCTGGAATAACTTTGTGGCAAGACTGGGCACAGATGACATGAAATCATATACTGTACAAGGTACAAGCCTTAATTAAAAAAAAAATAAAAAAAAATAATGGGTTTACATCCACTTTAAAGCAGAACTTCCCTTTTTGGGTGAAGTTCTGCTTTAAGAAAAGTTTTACCATATTTACTACTCATCTTTTTTATTAAATTTTTTTCTTCCAAGTCTTTGTCTGCCGTGCCCTATTCTGAACAAAAGCTGAGGGCCCTGCCTAAATGTGACCTTTGGGCACTGGGCCCTGCTTGTGGTGCTTCCCAAACTTATCTGTACTGTGGCACATAGCCACAGAGTGCTTGCCAGGTCTAGAGCCTCTGGTGTAACCCAATCTCTTAAGACTTCTTAAAGCGGAGTTCCGCCGAAAAAATAAATAAATTAAAAGTCAGCAGCTACAATTACTGCAGCTGCTGACTTTTAAAATCAGGACACTTACCTGTCCAGGGCACCTGCGATGTCAGCACCCAAAGCCGATCTGTCCCTCGGCTCTCGGGAGCTGCAGCCTCCATCTTTTTTATCTTTACTACACTATGGGAGCCTGTTTTTTATATCTCTTCTGAGGAGTGTGGAGCATTAGAAGCTGACTGCAGTGCACCTAGACTGACCCGAATATCGCCACATAGCAGACAGACAAGGAGACAAAAGGATATCTACTACAGAGACGTGGAAGCCTTATACTACATGCCGTTTACCCCTGTATGGGTTAGGCTATCTGGTGAGTGGGGACCCTGGTGGGGGAGCACTGAAGTCACCTTGGAAGCACTGTTGGCTGTATAGGAGCACTCAACTGTCACGAATATGTCACAAACTGCATGAAGACAATATATAGATGGAACTTTTTATGTTGTCACGGACCAGTCATCTGTTATGCTGATGCTCATTCATCACTTATTTTGATCTACATTTGGACGCTTTACTATATTATATACTTATATAATTTTCTGGTGTTAGATTATATTGCACGTTATATAAAAGATACACACACGATTATAGTTAGCACCATCCCTTCTCCTGAGACATTGGGGCAGGATTGTGCTCGACTCATGGTGTTTTTCATACATTTTTTGCACGATTAATTGAAGTGGCACTTAGCACACAGGAGTGTGCATATACATAATAATACATATTTCACCTTTTGGTAAATCATACTACAAAAATGTTTTTTGGTTGATTTCAGGTTTATTATTATTATATTTTTTACCTATTGTGGGTTAGTGGTCACCCCTGTTCACATTTTCACTACATAGCACGCAGTTGTGCGCCTATGCACATTTTACCTTACCCACACATTGTGGTTTAACACAAATTACGGTGTTGGCACTCAGGACACCCATTTGCTAGTACCTTCAGCACATTTACTTGGAATATTAGGGGCAGGTGTACTCACAGGTCTCCTAGTTAGACACCACTGCTCATACCACCCTGGGAAAACTTAATACCACAATATTAGCAAGCAATCTAGCCTGCTGACCCACTGTGTGAGACTTTTTAATATCTCTGCATATTTAGGGGATATTTAGACAGCGCCATCACCCTCTTCAAACTTTCTTACCCTGTAGATTCTACTCGTGCCGTCACTAATCTGGGATTCTGGTAAAGTTCCGTGATTATCACAACTTTTCCGTTACACACTACTTACTTTATTCTGTACAGTGACTAGAAATCTATTCACTCCTCCTAAATGCATAACAGACTAATACCTTTTTCAAAAGGTGGGTTGCTCCCACTTTGTATCTGGTAATTTCCCTTCTAAACAAAACACTGGCCATACCTGTTGAGTAGACACTAGTATCTAAGAATCTCATTAATAAACCTTTGGAAACCCTTTCTAAAGTAGTTTTGCTAGCAGGTCCTGCTATGCAACCTGCATACCAAAACCTAGAGGAATGCACTAAAAAAGATGTCAAAGGGATCGGCTACTATCCTTACTAATCCTGTACACTATTCGTTGATGGATTAGACTACATTATTCGTCTTATTGGAAAGACCCCTTTCCCCCTCAGAGGCCAAGAGTTCCATTCATTACTCTCATGCCTAGTACACATGACCGGTTTTCCCAACGGGAGAACTGCCATGATTGCTTTTTTGTCGGGAAAACCAGCCGTGTGTATGCTCCATAGCAGTTTTCCCAACAAGAAAAAAAATTAGAAACAGCTCTCTTTTTTACCAGAGGAATGTTCAGGCCTTGGCCAATATCAGCTTTGGTTGTAGGGGCCTTAAACAGTTCTTCAAGTTGCCGCTGCAGGTCGGGCGGGATTTGGCATGAACGTCTGTATGCAAGGCAGGCTGGAGAGGAATCGTGTCGGGAAAAACGTTGTTTTTTTTTTCCAGAGAGGAAAACTGGTCGTGTGTACGAGGCCTTAACCTTCAAGACCAGTCCCAAGCCAGGTGTTCAATTCAACCGCAAACATCTGGCCTCTAAAGCCTAGTACACACAGGTCAAATGTCGAAAGACATCAGGCAGTTAAATAGAAACCTGCCAACAATCAGCCCTTGTATACCGGCTTCTGTCGAAGAGTTATGACCGAAAACAGATTCTCCCTCTCAGTCAATGACTAAGAAAGCTGACCAAAGTGTTCTGGCGGGGGGGGGGGGGGGGGGTCAGACCCCTGTCAGAACACAATAGCACAGTACTAACATACAACCTGAGCTGTAAGTTTTTTTCCTTCAACCCTCGGGTTGAAAAAAAAAAATAGTGGTGTGTACCAGACTTTAGTGTCTAAATCTTCTCTTCAGACAAGTTCTCATCAGCACAAAAGGGACATTCACAATCGGCTTTCCGTGGGATCTGATGAAGGGGAGGAGCCAGGATCACCCCAGAAGAGGAGGATCGGGGCTGCTCTGTGCGAAACCCTTGCACAGAGCAGTTAAGTATAACACGCTTGTTATTTTTGTAAAACATAAATAAAAATCTTTAAACACTTTAAAAAGGTTTGGTTAGATCCCGAACCTTCAGAAGTCAGCTGTGAAATCAACTCATCGTGTAGGGTATTTGGGCCTCATCCTAGACACATCTCATGAGAGTTCTGGGCCTGATTGTAGCCTCCTTTGAGGCAAGACCATTTTCTCAAAATTTCACTTAACAAAAATCAGTTCAGTCACTATACAAACTGACTCTCCTGTGGGTGTATTTCTTAGCCATTGCTTTCATTGGAAATACCAATTCTATTTTTGTCATCCCTCATTTCTCAGTGAGCGTTTTCTGTTCATGCATTCGTTAAATTTTACCAGATGAATGTTCAGGCCTTGGCCAATATCAGCTTTGGTTGTAGGGGCCTTAAGCAGTTCTTCGAGCTGCCGCTGCAAGTTTGGTTATGTGGGACTGTTAGTTTTTGCTCCCCTGTAGTCCAAGGGAGGGGGCAAGCACGACACTGCACACCAGGGAGAAAGCCTTGCATGACTGTGTGGAGTTACAGACAGAAGAACAGGAAGTGAGGATTTCTCAGAAGAAATAAGGACATTTAAAAGCAAAATCGAAGGATGAGGTAAGTGAAGGAGGACTGCACTAAGGTAAAGGAAGCAATTTTTTTAGGAAAAAAAAAAATTGTACCTTTACAACCCCTTTAAAAGTAAAACAGAGAAGTTTAATGCTATGGGGCTGGAAATTACAAGCGTTACACGTCTGATCATTTGTAATGTAAGCAACGGGCTGTCATCTTTGTTACATTACCATTATACCTTGTGGTGGGCTACTGGATGTTCCTCCAGTCTTAGACTTGCATATCTGTTATCATAAAAGGAAGAAGTGAGGAGCGAACACTAAAGCACTATGCAGTATTATACTGGCTAGCTGCCCACACAGTTGTGCAGACAGTAAAATTTGTATGTTCAGCCCAAATGACAGTATGGCTGGCTACACACCATTTAAATTACTAACAACTATACACTGCAGGGACTTGCCTGATTGGATATAAATTGGTTAATGTGAGAGCCTATGTAAGCAGTCCAGTTTTCCTTTGGTATACAAAAAGGGTTGTGTACAAACGTACAATTACTAGTTGTATACATTTGCATTTTTCAAAGCCTTATCTGCAAAATAGTTGCTAATATGCAGGATGGTGTGAGCCTTAAAATAACGATGCATCTTGATTGTGGAAGATGTCTCACAGCTATCCCCAGCTCGGTCTTGGAAGTCAACACACATTAAAATACTGGTTGTATGTGGAAATGGCCTTTAAATATGGTGACAAAATGTAACGTTAACAACTGTAATGAAAAAAACGAAGTAAATGCACAAATAGGGCATAAAAATAGATTTTATTACATGCTCTTTTAAAGGGTTTACATAGTTTGATGATCAGTCCATCCAGTCCGGTAGAAACTTAATTACAGCAATGTGCTGAAAGTCACTCCAACAGCTGATTGTTCTAAAAAGAATAAAACCTAATACTTGTCACAGACCCTCAGAGAGGAAGGTCAGATCCCAAGCACACATCCAGCCACCACAGAAAGCCACACACACGGAGGAATGTACATGTTCTGCCTGACTTATGTGCAGCATTGACATCTCTAAAGTGTACAAGAAATGGCTGATACAGCAATGGTCATGCCATTCTTTTCGTTATCTGTGTGTGAGATTCCCCTGAGGTCCAATTAGTAACAGTCCTACTCTACCCTGTAAATGGAAAAACAGTAGAAGACAGGTCAGGAAATGAGGGCTACCCTTTATGGTACAAAATGGAGGAGAAGGCAATTATCAGAAGTAAATACAGCCTGCCCTCAAGTTTTAATTTTTAAGCTTTTAAATGTGTTTCTAAGAAGCCAAAAAGGCACTACATGGTAGAAGCTCTTCACCGGTTAATACCATTCATTTTACATGCCTCCTTCTAAATAAAACCATACACAGGAATGCCAATAGGTTGTTCAGGCAGTGGACTCTGGGGGAGAAGGTGGAGTGTCTCTGCATCCACAACCAGAAAGTTGGGCATTAATTAGGCATTTTAGCAGAATCTCTTGGTATCCAGTGTGGGTCATCATGTAAAACTAAACGTATGTTCTGGAACCTTGTGGTGTCTCTACCTCTACAGAAAAATAATTTAGTTATATTAAAGTCAACACAGGTTTAAGGGGGTTTTGCAGGCTAAACTAAAATTTGACCACCCCTTACTTGTAAGGAGGTTCTTTACCCTGCAACTTCCTGTTCATGAAGTATAAAAGCCTCTTTTAGTGCCATTATAGGACTGTTTGGTGTATGCAAGTCTGTGATAAGACTGCTTTGGTGGAGCTGAGCATCTCATCTTATAGGACATCTCCTAAAGGGAGATACTTTGGCTACCATGTTGTCCTCTGTAAATGCTGTTTGGATGGCATATTAATCTCTAAGACTGTAATACTTTCTGAATCAATGACCTAAACCTGCTAAGTCCAACGCCAATTGCTACATACTTGTTCTGTGCTAATGACTCAAGTTCCGATGCCAGACAGCCAAGCAACCAACCTTTTCACAAGTAGGTCAGTAACAGCAGCCCACATATTTGTTTTGTGACAAGTGTCTTTAACACAGGGTATATGTTATACCTACATCAAACATCATGGTCAAAATATAATTTAGTCTGGAAAAACCTTTAGAAACCAACCCCCAACTACCATGCCCAAGTACAAGAACTATAAAAACATACCATACCCTTTCCAGTTCAGAGAAGTGCTAAAGTCTTGAGGAAATTGGACCAGCTGAGATGTGTGCATGGTTCATCATGTAGCATGATCTCCACTGCTCAGTGATACCGGCACAAACCAGTAAAGCCAATATTCCAACTTTAAAATGATACCAAACATTGCGAGTATAAGGCACTGCCTATGTAGTGTATGTCAGCGACTGATTTAATCTGGTAAGCACCAACCACTCTCCACAGTTTGTAAAATACAAAAATTCAATACTGACCTCAGTGTAAAGCTATTTGGATTCTCATAGGAGTCAGTGGACAATTATCTTTGCTTCAAGTCTACTATCAAAACAGCATAGTGAACTTTATATATCCATATATATATAAAAAATCTCAAAGCAGCTTAACGTTAAAAATCCCTTTGGTTTTTACATGTTTGAACTAATTAAATCATTCTATTTATTTAGTATAAATAAAAGGTAATAAAAAGGGATACTGCTACACAAGGGCATATGACGTTTACCAGTGATTAAGTGAGCCCTTTTCCATCTCTTTCATTTTTTTCAATGACACAACTGTTAACTGCTATATCTGTATGACATTGGGGTAACAGCAACATGTATCAATACCATTATCAACTAGGCACTTTCTACCATGGATGCATCCAGTGTAAAAAAATAATCCAAATCGAAATAAATCAAAGCTGCTGTCTGTTCCTGGCCCAATCATTTCAGATGTGTACCTCGCGTGGGTTACTCTGAAACACTAGCTAGTCTTTGTGCTTGGGATGACGCAAACCTAAAAAGGCCTATCATCTCACCGTAAAAAGTTAAATATTGCAGAATCGGTCACTTGAACAAAAACTGAAAAATTTTGCTGGCAGAATCAATATTTAAGGGTAGGGATACAAACTAATTGCAAAGGATTAATAAAATTTAGCAGAATGGTTTTGGTGGAAGGCGACTGTTAAATGTGTGTTACTTCAGTCACCCACGCAGTTACTGTACTCATTTTCGATCATTCCTGCGGTCACCAGACATGATGCACAATTAACATGAGAGGGGAACACTCTGTACAGTAAGCACCTGAAGGGTACTGGCTGGCCAATAAACACTCAATAGTATATAATCGACAGCAAAGTTCTCCCTGTATTGCTTTTAGTCATTGCTCATTTTTCTGCTGTCCTATTAAGAATTATGGTAAAAAATAAAAATAAAAGAAAAGTTGGATACAAAAGTAAAAATGGCTTTCAGAACAGCATTATCAGTGCAGCTATAATACAGATACTGCCAGTTAATATACAATGATAAAGTCAAAACCTCTGATTTTACTTGTAAACAGACAGGCTGCATCCTCACCACTTTTGTTCAGGCTACAAAATGACTTTCTATAAAAGCAACAGGTACTCTTGAACTTTTAACATGCCTGTAACAAAACACATTACAGAATGATGAGCTAAAGCTTATTTTCACCCATCTTGTTACCCCCCGGTGTGCCAACATTACTTGGGCTTCTACTTCCCATTTAGGTCCCTGAACTCCTGGATGTATCAAGTTATTAAAGCTGAACTCTAGCCAAACCTATGTTGACAAATCTGAAAATTTAAAATAAAAAGGCTCTTAATGCAGTCTTTAACCATATCTGGCTGCTGCTTCATTGTTTAACTTTACTTTTATTAACCCTCCCACAGAAATGTAAGCTTACGGTCTCCACTGGGAGTACAGAGGTCATTGCGGGTTGCTCCCTCCATTCACAATCTCCCCTCCTCCACTCAGAGCACCCTGAAAAGAACGCAAGAGGTTTTGTGAATGTTGGGAATGCCGAGAGATCTGCAGCGATCTCAGCACTCCCAGCAGGATGGTAGGTTTCAGTGCCAAAAGTTTGGCGCTTACAAGCTCTGTGCAGCATTAATGAAAGTAAATATTTTAAGCAATGAAGTATTAGACAGGCTGCATTTTTTTATGTGTAAATACAGGTTTTGGCTTGGGTTCAGCTTCAGGCTGTTTAAAGTACCGACATGGATCCTGTAACTTCTCAGTATTGTAGCCTTCCTTTGTACAGTTTGATTAAAGATATGAAAACTAAACAGCAGTACAGAACTAGAAAAGGGAGGTACATGGTACCATTTAAAAAGGACACTTTCTCCTACTAGTGCACCAAGGTAATGGCATGTATAGATCCCTGCATTCACCACCAACGTGCCACTAAGCACGCAGGCCATAAGGAGTGTGAACTGTACGCAGCTTGCTTGGAAAAGGCCCCAATATCAATATCCACTTTTGTTCCTTGTCCTCCAAGGCCAAAGGCACTGCGTGTGAGAGATTAAACAGAAAAATAAAAATAAAAGAATATTAAAAAGATATAAAAATGTCCCCTGAAAAAAACTCAAGGCAACAGGAGAAAACTCAAGGAGCCCTCAGTTGGCCAAGACTGGTATAAATGTCCTCGGTGTCACTGAGCTCCTCGAAGATTGGGATGAGGCTTAAAAGCTCTGTGTCCCCCATATCATCGAACCAAGACTGCACAGGCACCTGAAAAACAAAAACAGAGGAGAACCAATTAGAATGTTAGAAATGGTTTTATTTTCATTTAACACAATTGTAATCCGCCATCTTGGCATGAAGACTTCCACACGTTTTACAGACAGTTGGCAAGTTAGGCAAATGTGCAGTTAGGAATTATGAAGGCTGCCATTGCTGGCCTTTACTCCTTAATATACAAACTTCTTTACTTTCTCTTACTCTGGCTACCCTCAAACATATATGGTGGGATGGTCCAAAATCTAAATGTTTTTTAGACCAATGTCTATTAATTGTTATGCACTATATTAGGCAAGGGAATTTGCAAAAATATACACAAGACCCTTCTTAATTTATGGGTTGAAGCTTGCACAAAACACCCAAAAAATGTGACAGTTTTATCCTTACAGCGGCTAAACCCACACAAGCAAACGTTTGGTGGTCCACTCAACCTACCATAGCCCAAGTCAAGAATAAAATAACTTGGTATCCGAGTAAAGAAAAAAATGGCAGCCATACTAGGCGATTCAATGAAAAGTGTGTAAAAAGTTTAGGACCTGTAAATAAGGCAGCTCATAGATGAGTTATTTTGACTCAATGACTAAATTTCCCGATCCACACACTTGATGTGGATCGAGGAAACTCCCTGCTGAGCCATTGTATTCTGACAGTGGGGAGACTTCCTCGCCATCAGAATACACTGATCAGCACTGACGGCTAAAGCCTATGGCGCTGATAAAGCAGAAAAATATGGTGGTTGTACAAAAGTCAACTGGAAAATCAACTTCTGTACAATCTCTCTGCACATACTTGGATTGAAATTAGTCTGGTCCCTGCTGAAGTGGCCGAATTGCGAACCACGTATGACTGGCTTAAAGCGGTGGTTCTGCTGGGAATCGTTTTTTTTTTTTAACACTACTCTGCTGCTATTCAAATAAACAGTTCTTGACTTACTATTGCCGATCTTTTAGCCGCCACGATCGCTGTTTTGTAGTAAAGGATATTTTATAAAAACTAGTGATGGACATTGCCATCTTCATTGAGGGCACCTTGAAGCCCTCCTGCATTTCTTCCGGGATTCGGTGAATGCTGATGTCCCAGCATTCACCGCGAAATCCCGCGCATGCGCAGTGTTGACGGCGAGTCATGCCGTCAACACTGCACAGTTGCCATCACAACGGCGGGCAGTGTCCTGAAAAGGACACGCCCCGCTGTGATGTAACACTAGTCCAGGGCTGTAATGGCGATCCTTTGTTTACTATGGCGAATATGTATCCGCCCTCATCACATGACGCGCTTCCCGCGTCACATGACAGCACAGCTAGCGCGAGACTACACGCGCAGAGAGTTTGGTTGCTGTGATCTGATTGGCCTACACGTCACTGCAACAGAACATAGCAAACAGCGCCCACAATGCACAGCGCCGTCGGGGAAAGTAGCGAAACGCCCACTCCCCGCTGGGATAGAAACCAGGAAGCACATCTAAATACAGGTAACGGACCATTAACAAAAAAATTGGACAACGCTATGATTCTTACATTTGATGTAGGTTAAGGATGCTGGAAGGTTGATTTGGAGGGTGAACCTCCGCTTTAACTCACTATTCCCCTTAGGATTTTGTCAGATAATTTTTTTGGACCATTTGACACCCTATAGCGGAGTTAATCCCTGGACGTTGCAGACATTTGGGGATTCTTTTGGTCACAAGGTGCTCCCTTCCCCCTTCTGAACCCATGCTCACCCCAGTATTTGTAGCTGCTGACTTTTATTTTATTTTTCAGACTGAAGAACCTCCAAGTTATTTCTGAGCTCATTTAGAAGTATGTTCTGGTTCCAAAATGCACCTGCAGTTAGCTGTATTGTTAGTTTGGACACCTTTCAGAACCATTTAATGTTCTGTGACTGGCTGCCGCTACTACTTGTTTACAATCGCACTCATCAATTGCGAATGCACAAAAAAAAAAAAAGTAGAGGCAGTCGTCGGTAAGTTGCACTACAATGACAATTATCGGGAGAATACCTGAAAGCGTTTCAAATGACAAAAACAAATTCTCAAAATTAAGTAGAAATCTTTTGAAACGTGAGTCTTTTACGATTGCTATTATTCAATAATCAGACAGCAGAAAAACAATGCAATAGCTTGTATCACAGACACCTGTAGAAGAGTAATTTAACAAGCTTGGCAGCTGTGGTAAAACAAACCTATCTTCTTCCACTGGAGAGAACATGAAATGCACCAATATTTATGAAGCAGAAAGAACTTTTAATCAATGCTCTATATATCTCTCGACATCTGGTATTGTTAATGGTTTCCAAGCAACCAGCCCATTAATACAATCTGTCAGCAATACTATTGGAATAATTACAAAGGCAATGCTTGGAAAATCAGAATGTTGCTCTCCTAAATGACCTGTTATTTGAAAGTGGAAAACCTCTGCATCTGCAATGCTGACAATTCGGTTGAAAACGAGTGCATTCAAAATTAAAAGGAAAGAATGAAATAGATACAAAGTAAGAAAATCAATAGTCTGGATACAGACTGAGTGTTCCATTTTATAATAGCAGCAATTTAGCGGAGATATAAAGTACGGCTTTTATAGGATCCAACAATGATTCCTCTTCCAAGAAGCAACATAAATGCTTGTCTACTCAAACTGTCTGCCAACTGTAGAGCTGGATATGCAGGAAAGTTTATTCTGTGAAAGGTTAGATGCTGCGTCACCCCCAAGGGATAAAAAATAAAAAGTAAAAAAGACACAACAGGCACCTATTTTAAGTGGCTTTCCCAACATGACAGGATTCATGAAAATGTTGACATTTCAAGTCTTGGAAGAACAAGTTTTTGCACCTCCATAAAAAGGTTTAAAACATCACACAACTCAAATGTATACCGTACTGTTTGGATTCACAACTATGAGTGGTCTTTGTAAAACTTCCATTTCCTTCACTGTAGGTTTGGTACAGACTTGGCCATATGTGTGTGTAGCCATATCTGTTAAAATCCAGCTGGCCAACTCTTTCATTCAGTTACAAGATCTCAAGAAATGTATGTTCCTTTACAACTCTATCCTGGAGAACATGGGAACCAAATGATAGTCTAAATCAGGGATCTCCAAACTACGGCCCTTCAGCTGTTGCGGAACTACACATCCCACGAGGCAATGGAAAACTCTGACATAACTAGGCATGATGGGAATTGTAGTTCCTGAACAACCGGAGGGCCGTAGTTTGGAGACCCCTGGTCTAAATTCTTGTGTCTTTTCAGGCTGCATAATTCTAATGCAGATGCAAAGGAAACCATAAAAATCGTTTTCACATTAGAAAGCCTCTCCTCCTCATTGTTTTTGATTAGATGGCTCAGCAGATAGGTAACTGGGACAATTAGCAAGATACATTAACTGCATTATTAATGACGTGAAAAAACTGCATGTACCTGCTCCGAGGTGCAATTAAATAGAGAATGAGTTGCTTTATGGAAAAGTAAGAGTAAGCATAAGCACTGGTATTGGCACTTACTGCATTTTCTGGATGAAAGATGTACGATGCTGGAGAATTGTCCAAGATAATGGTTTTCTTCAGGTCTCTTCCTAGACGACTCAAGTCTTTGACATAGCAACCCTGGTGGAAGACACAAGCTTCCCTGAAGAGCCGGCAACTGAAGACCCCTTCTCTGTCCAAAAGGTCTGTCACTGGATCAGCATACTATAGAGGAGAGTTAGATATTAAGACATTACCTACCACTTCTGACACTAATGGTGGTACAAGAAATCTGCTGTAGGTAATGGTGTTAGAAGCCTGTAAAGCAATGCACCCATTATCAGCAGATCACAGGTGTAATGGACAACCCTACAATACGGCCAAGCAATTCCATTCTCTGCTTCTTGTCGTCACAAGATGGGAGGGGGGGACCGGGGGAAAGGGGTCAGGTGCTTAACATGTTACACCCTAAATATTGTGAAAAAATAGGTGAACTTATCCTTGAATACCTAGATATTTTGTACAAGTCACATTTCAGTCTTCCTTTACACTGGTAGGGTCCCATTACTTGCATTTACAAAACCAGACAATTAGTCTGAGTTTTTGGGGATTCATGAACAACTTGGCCACATGTAGCTCAGGTAGCTTTAGCCAACATTAACTGTCATAGCCCATTTTTAATGTAAACCAGCCATCATGATATTCATGTGCCCCTTGTTCAATCACAGAAAAGAATATAGGGTGTTTTAAGAATGGAGGAGGCTGCAGCGCAAGCAACTTACTGTTATCGTTATGCTCCAGCTTTGATTGTTAGGCCTTGTACACACGGTCGAACCAAACCGATGAGACTGGTCCGTCGGACCGTTTTCATCGGTTCACCTCTGAAGTGGCCGTACGGCCTGATATGTGTATACACCGTCAGTCCAAAATCCGATCGGGTCAGAACGCGGTGACGTCAAACACACGACGTGCTGAATAAAACGAAGTTCAATGCTTCCAAGCATGCGTCGACTTGATTCTGAGCATGCACAGGTTTTGAACCGATGCTTTTCTGTACTAACCATCGGTTTGGTCCGATTGGGCAGCGGTCCATCGGTTCGGTTTTGAAGCAAGTTTTAAAATTTTGGACCGAAGGAAAACAGACCAATGGCCTATACACACGGTCGGTTTGGTCCGATGAAACTGAACTTCGGTTCGTTCTCATCGGTTCGGTCCGACCGTGTGTACGGGGCCTAAGTTTCACAGATGGAAAAATCAGTGCCTCCATCACTGTCAGGGTGTGCACGATCAGTTTTCCCATTGGAAAGAGTCAGAGGAGAGCTTTTGGTTGGGAATCCCGACCGTCTGTATGCTCCATCAGACTTTTTCCGACAGAAAAACTGCTGGAAAAAGATAGAGAGCAGGTTCTCCATTTTCTCGTCAGGAAAAAAAATCCGATCGGAATTTCCTATCAAGTGTACAAATTCCGACGCATGCATAGAACTTAATTTTCTGAGCTCGTCGTAGTCTTTTACGTCACCGCATTCTTGGCAGTCAAAAGTTCACCGAACTATTGTGTGACCGTGTGTATGCATGGCAGGCTTGAGCGGAATTTCCGTTGGAAAAACCATCCAACTTTTTCCCGACGGGAAAATCGATTGTGTGTATGGGGCATAACAGTTTTCAGGAATGAAGCAGGACCCACAAATGAGACTCATGTCATTAATGGTACCTATATAATGCATGCCCCAATATCCTTTTAGCCCAGAGTTCAGCTTTAAGCATCTGACAAGGGCAGACAAAAAAGTACAACGTAAACATTTGAATATTCCAGGAGATTTTTTTTTTCCATGTACAGCTTCTGTAAAAGGTGGAAAGCATACAAGTTACTCTTCACCACAAAAAACAGAAGCCCATTAATACTTTACCCCACGCGTATAACTGCTCACACCATTAGTACTGTGTGGCAGCAAATAAAATGGGGAGAATATTCCAGGAGATTTTAAGGCTTGCTTAAACCTGAACTCCAAGCAGACCTAACAAATACATAAATTAATGTTTTTTCTTCTCATTAATAAACAAAATAGGTATATTGCAATTATTATTGCAGCTAGTGTAAGAACTTTACTTTGTATCAGCCTCTTGTAATACCCATGTACAGCATAATTCAGACTGATAAAGGGGTAGCAACAGGCTGATCAACAATATTCATGTGCTCACGAAGAACATGCTAACAGAAGGCGAGAATAGGGAAAAAGGAGTTTGTCAGTCTGTTGCAGTCCTTCATTATTCAATCATAGGTTGGGTGCATGTATTTCTTATTTTCAGCAGAAAAAAAGCCAGTTCACAAAACTCTCCGATCAGTATGACTATTTCATACAAGTGAATTTATATTTCCCCTCTGGCTAGTGTACACCATTTAAAAAACTAAAAAAAGTTCACCTTCAGAACATGCTACATGTTCCTATTGTTTTTAGGGTGTAACATTGTCCAATATCTGCACCTTCTCCACCAGATCTAACCCTCATTGTGACAGTGGATGGAGGATCTTCTCTCCACACCCGCTGTGACAATTTGAAAACAGCTAGGCCGTACGGGGCTCTGTACGCACCATGTCATGCACCGTTTCCTGTGAACGTTTCCTCAAAAAACGATTTGGGATTGTTCCGGAGGCAACTAATGCTGCAAATGATTGGTTACACCAGCAGTCGAAAGAATGTTATTTGCAGGGACTTAAGAAGCTGCAGGACATCGACTTCTTAGGGCAGAGGTGTCAAATTGTGGGCATCCAGCTGTTGCCAAACTACAAGTCCCATGAGGCATTGCAAGGCTGATGCCGGGTACACACGAGAGGATTTATCCGCGGATACGGTCCTCCGGACTGTTTCCGCGGATAAATCCTCTGAGGATTTTGATCCGATGGAGTGTACATACCATGGGATCGAAATCCGCGCCGAATTCCCATCGCGATGACGTGTTGCGCCGTCGCCGCGATGATGACGCGGCGACGTGCGCGACGCTGTCATATAAGGAATTCCACGCATGCGTCAAATCATTACGACGCATGCGAGGGATGGGTTCGGATGGATCGATTTGGTGAGTCTGCACAGACCACCGGATCGATCCGCTGGAGCCGATTCCAGCGGATAGATTTCTTAGCATGCTAAGAAATTTTTATCCGCTGGAAATCGGTCGGCCCGAAATATATCCGCGGATAAATATCCGCCGGATCGTACACACCAGCGGATCTATCCGCTGAAACCGATCCGCGGATCAATTTCAGCGGATCGATCCTCTCGTGTGTACGGGGCCTGACAGTTACAAGCATGACGACCAAAGGCAGAGGCATGATGGGACGTTTAGTTCTGCAACAGCTGGAGGACCGCCAGTTTGACACCCCTGTCCTAGCGGAATATGTAGAATAGTGTGGCAGTAAGGCCCCTTTCACATTAGGACGTTTTTCATGCGTTACGGCGCTAAAAATAGCACTGCTATACCGCATGAAAAATCATGCCCAGTACTCTTCAATGTGAAAGCCCGAAGGCTTTCACATTGAAGCGATGCGCTAGCAGGAACGCTCCAAAAGTCCTGCTAGCCGCATCTTTACCGCGGTATAGGAGCGGTGTGTTCACCGCTCCTATACCACGCCTTCCCATTGAAATCAATGGGAAAGCGCGGTAATACCGCTGTAATACCGCCGCAACGCGGGCGGTATTAACCCTTTTTTGGCCGCTAGCGGGGGTTAAAACCTCACCACTAGCGCCCGAATATCGCGGTAAACACGATGGTATAGCCGCGCTACAAATAGCACGGCTATACCGTCACCGCGGCTGATGCTTCAGTGTGAAGCCAGCCTTAGAGCTTCCTAGCTCAATTTTTCTCAGCACCCGCTATTACTCGTATCAGAGGTACAGACAGACAGCTATCATGAGAGTCTGCAGGAGCAGGACATTGCACCCGCAATCTGCTTTTTGTATTATAATTGTACATTTTTTTACCTGCAAAAAAATGTGCATTTATTTTTTTTCAAAAAGTGAACTTGGCCTTTTCCCCAACATAAAGCAGAAGATGCCTCTAAGAATGGCCTACAAAATGGACAGGGGCGAAGAAAGGAGGAGAAAAAAAAAAAAAAAAAAAAAAAAAAGGACAAAGCTTGCTTCTTCCTTACCTTGGCAAGACTAGCAGTAAATAGCACACACTCGTAGAGCTGACCCATTCTTTCCAGAAACTCATCAACATAAGGCCTTTTCAGAACATATACCTGAAGTGGGTAAAAGATACAGAGGGGCCTCTTAGGTAGAACAAAACAGTATATCGTAATAAACAGTTGAGTGATCACACAACATATCACACTATAAGACTTCTGTATCTTGTTAGTCTCTTGTCCTGTGGGAGAAGATTTTAGATAACATACCTTAGCATACCGCTGCTCATATCTGTAAAATATATTAGAGATGAAAGATATCGGCTACTAGGAGCTGGTGTCAGTTAATGACATTTCTGTCTCATAAATTGGGGGAATCGGAGGGGGCCCATCAAGGGACATTGGAAACATAGAAATTTGTTTTTAAAAGTTTTGTGGAAAGAAAGGTAAGTGCTACTATTGCTGACTTATTTTGTGCCAGTGAAAAAAAGAAAGTTACAGCTCCAGGTGGATTGTGTTAGGATGATCAGTGTAGTCTCAGGAGATCAAGGGTGCTGGCAATGCACAAGGCAACAAATGGAAAAAGAAAATATGGACAGCCGCACTCCAAAAAACCTTGGTTGTCTTTATTTAAAAAAGGAAAAATGCACTACAAGTCACAGCACACTACAGGAGAGTAAAACGTCTGACACGTTTCGCAATATAAATTGGTGCTTAATCATGTTTTGTGCCAGAACTGCCATCCTGACTTAACTACTTGGGTGAGTCAGTGACCAGAAACACACATGAGCACATTAGGCATCAGGACACCTATAAAAAAGTACACGCTTACTTCAGGTCTGGAACTCACTACATAGAAAAGCCAGGATAACCATGACAGCCCCAGAACTTGCACTCTTAAATGGCTTCTGTAGACGGGGATTGGAGGTGTGTCAGCATTCCCTATTGCTTTACTGGTGCAGTGTAAATGACAATTCTAAAGGTACATAATTGGCCTGCTTTAAATTACATTGGGTTGCAGCAGACCCTGTTACATCAGTATTAGCTACCCCTGTGTTTCTGTCCTGGTCAATTCCTTTAAAATAAAGTTTCCTTATGCACAAAACATCTAAAACATACATTACAACATGGCATCTTACAACACATCTTCAGCTATTCCATTCTTCTCCTTGGAGCGATGCCTAAATGATTGCAACCAGCGGGAAGGTGGAGCTCAGATGAATTAGGAGCTGCTTCCTGAAACAAGTAATCAAGAGTAGGCCGCGCGGTGAGGAAACAGCCTATCCTGGATTACTTGAACCAGGTAGAAGCCATGTCTTTCCACTCTGATCTGAAACAAAAGCATTTGTTTTTTTTATATATACATTTGTTTTTTAAAGAAAACCGAGTCCTCTTACCTGATGAGTGGTCCCCTCAATCTCTACTGGTACTACGAAATCTGCATTGCTGATGGGCTAAAACAATAAACAGAACAAGAAACATTACATTTAAAATAAAGACTCAGGAGCATTTTACACTAGGTGATAACCCAGCAATTAAAATCACTATACAGTGGATAGAACTTGTGTTGTGGGCTGAATGTGATTGCTTAATTCTGAACACAGCTACATCCCCAGTTATAAGAGGGTGTGCAAACTTTTGCAACCATAGTATTTTAGTTTTTTTATTCACTCCACCTAAGACCCCTTTCACACTGAGCTGCCCATAACGTTGGCGGTAAAACGCTGCAATTTTTTCCACCGCCGCTAGCGGCCGAGAAAGGCTAGTGCAGTGCATTGCGGGCGGTATAGCCACGCTGTCCCATTGATTTTAATAGGCAGCATCTGTGGAGGAGCGGTAAACACACCGCTCCAAAAGATGCGGCTAGCAGGACTGTTTTTACCGTCCTGCTGGCGCAATGCTGTGAAAGCCCTCGAGCAATGGAGCAGCCGTTTGAGGGCAGATTACAGGCGCTATTTTTAATACTATAGCGCCTGCAATACTCCCTCAGTGTGAAAGGGGTCATAAAGATTTCGGTTTGTTTTTCAACCGAGTTGAACAGTTTATAGGTCACATTAAAAAGGTGGAAAAAGTTGTGAAATTATTTATCTTTGTCTCTTTTTTAAACCTAACATTTTAACAGACTTTTTATAGCCACAGTCAATGCATACAGAAGGTAACAGATTCCTGTACAGGACTGCCGTGTACTACACAATGCAGCATCATCATACATTCTATAATTCTAAATTAATAACAAATGATTTGCAGTTTATGCTAGCGTACACTTCTAAAACATAACTCAAAATGTACAAAATGTATCAGTAAAAACATTTTAAATAACTGAACACAGAAATGCAAACACATTTATTAGAAAAACTGTCAGTTTAAACTAACTCACAGTTGTACAGAGTGACATCACAATCAGGGCATTAAAGCAGACTTTGTTTTCCCTTTTGGATAAGGTTTTTTTTTTTGCCATCTGTATACCATTGGAGAGATTTCTCTTCACTTCCTTCCTCCAAAGTGGGGGAATCCCTGGCTGTCACCAAAACTCAGGGCTTGACAAATTTGCTTAGAATCTAGGAGCCAGGAAAGCACCCCGTCCCGACGCGTATTACTCGGCGTAACATAATCTTTCACAATATAAAAAAAATATTGGGCTAACGTTACTGTTGTCTTATTTTTTAATTAAAAAAAGTGTATTTTTTCCAAAAAAAGTGCGCTTGTATAACCGCTGCGCAAATATGGTGTGACAGAAAGTATTACAATGACCGCCATTTTATTCTATAGGGTGTTAGAAAATAAATATGTAATGTTTGGGGGTTCCAAGCAAAACATTTTTGCTAGAAGTTACTATTACTTAAAAATAAAAGCCATTACAAAAAAAAAAAAAAAAGCGGCTATATGAAGCTATTTAAACCAGCCACCCCACACTCACCATTAGGCAAAAGGCGCCAGATGACGGCTGCAAACACTTCCTTCTCTTCTCCACTTTGGGAAGGAGATGGGCGGGCAGTAAAACAGGCAGGAAGCACCATTAGCATTGCTGGTTTTCTTCTTGTCATACCAACAGCCACCACAAAATGGCACCAGATCACAGACGGAAGCATTGGCCTGCAGAAGGCAGCAAAGCTGTGGCCTCAATTACTGGCCGGCCCGACACGATCACGCGGGGGGCGCATGGAGACACAGGATACCCCAGGCGTCAGGTCGCTAATTCTAGTCGAATTGCGACTTGGCGCCTAGGGTTTGTCGAACCCTGCCAAAACTAGTGTCCTAATTGGAAGATTTTTTACTTTAACCACTTGAGATCCGCGCTATAGACAAAATACGTCCGCAGCGCGGCTCTCAAGTGCCAAGTGGCCGTTTAAACACGGCCTTTTATGTGCATTACCCGGCGGGTAAAAACTGTCCCGGCGCATCGTCGAAGACCCGATGCGTGTACCTGGCGGCCGCGATGTCTGCCGGGTACACGCGATCGTCGGTGACACGGCAGGTGACAGCAGGGACGTGGAGCTCTGTGTATAAACACAGAGCTCCATGTGCTGTCAGAGGAGAGGAGACTGATCTGTGTCTCTTGTACATAGAGACACAGCATCGGTCCCCTCCCCCAGTCACCCCCCTCCCCCCACACAGTTAGAACACACCCAGGATACACAGTTAACCCCTTCCTCACCCCCTAGTGTTAACCCCTTCCCTGCCAGTCACATTTATACAGTAATTAGTGCATTTTTATAGCACTGATCGCTGTATAAATGTGAATGGCGCCAAATTTGTGTCAAAAGTGTCCGATACGTCCGCCGCAATATCCCAGTCCCAATAAAAATCGCAGATCGCCGCCATTACTAGTAAAAAAAAAATAATAATTCTGTTCCCCATTTTGTAGGCGCTATAACTTTTGCGCAAACCAGTCGCTTATTGTGATTTTTTTTTTTCAAAAATACGTCGAAAAATACGTATCGGCCTTAACTGAGAAAAAAAATCGTTTTTTTATAAAAAAAATTGGGATATTTATTATAGCAACAAGTAAAAAAATATATATATATTTTTTAAATTGTTGCTCTTTTTTTGTTTATAGCGCAAAAAATAAAAACCGCAGAGGTGATCAAATACCACCAAAAGAAAGCTCTATTTGTGGGGAAAAAAGGATGCCAATTTTGTTTGGGAGCCACGTCGCACGACCGCGCAATTGTCAGTTAAAGCGACGCAGTGCTGGAAGCTGAAATTTCGCCTGGGAACGAAGGGGGTTTATGTGCCCAGTAAGCAAGTGGTTAAATAACGGTCAACATGACAAATAGAGAGGGTGAATCGCCCAAATGGAGACACAGACAGCAATAAAAACCTCACAGGTGTTTTAATCCCTCTCCACTCTGTCAAAAAAATAAATAAATACAAATGTTTGCTTTATTTATGCTTTAGATTTAAATGCACTTCATAAAATAAAGCTGGCCTATTAATTCGACCATTTGGTGGTCTGAGGTTTGCAGCTGGCCTGTAGGATATTTTGTGACTAGCGTCGCACAGTAGGAGGTGAGTGCTAGAGACAAGCTTGGGTATCCCCAATCTCATCTCCAACCCCAATACTTGCTCTTGTTTACTTCAATGAGCCATTGTCCGTTCCAATTAGCTGCACTGGAGTACATAAAAGTAGGAATTCGGAAGATGCCCAAACTAATCTCTAATCATCTTTGTTGGCATTAGATTTATGCCACCAATGTCAAATTTGCGCCAGATTAGATTGCGTTACCAAACTAGAAAAGCATGCAGTAACCCGTAACAATCAGCTGCCACTACAAGCGTTTGACATTCTGAGGTTTATTTACTAAAACTGGAGAGTGCAGAATCTGGTACAGCTCTGCAAAGAAACCAATCAGCTTCCATTTTTTTGTCAAAGCTTAAAGTGGATGTAAACCCGAATTATAATTATTATTTTTTTTATGTCACAATGTACAGTATACGATTTCCTATCATCTGTGCCCAGTCTTGCCACAGAGTCAATCCAGCTCTGAGCAATCCTCTTTTATTGTTCAGTGAAATAAAACAGACTTACAGAGAAAAACCTTGGTCCGTTCCGCCCCCTTGCTGTGAGTGACAGGTTATTTACATATCTAATCCACTAGCTTCAGACAGGCATTATTTTTTAAATTCCCACCCCTACTCCTTTTCTGAAGTCATGTGGTTATTTTTTTGGATTTTGACTGGATGTTAGTGATCATAGCAGAACTCAGTGTAAGAAATACACAGGAAAAAATGTATGTTGACAAAAGGAGTGTAGAGAAGGGCGGGAATTATACTGACATCACGACTCCACCCACCGAGCTCCAGACAACAGATCCACCCACAGAATCTGCAGTTTTTCAGGTCTCATAACAGACAGAGGGGAGACATTTGACAGGTAAGGATACATGCAGGAGGCATGTATATCCTTATAGATCAGCACTATGGCAGTAGTTTAGAAAGGATGAGAGTGGGTTTACATCCACTTTAAGTGAACAGTGGCTATGTGGTTTGCACTCCCACCTGGCAGCACTGGGGTCGCCAGTTCGAATCCCAACCACAACACTACCTGCCTGGCATTTGCATGTTCTCCCTGTGCCTGTGTGGGTTTCCTCCGGGTACTCTGGTTTTCTCACACACTCCAAATACATGCTGGTAGGTTATGTGTCTAAATTGGCCCTAGTATATGTATATATCAATGTGTGTTATGGACCTTTGATTGTAAGCTCTTTGAGGGCAAGGGACTGATGTGAATGTACAATATAGACATGGAAATTAATGGCATTATATAGGTACCTGTAATAAAATTGAACAAGCTGAAGTTAGAAGGCAATTGGCTACCACGTTGCACCAGATGTTGCACCCTCCAGTGAGTAAGTCAGCCCCCCCCATATGTTCCAATTTTAACCTGAAACACTCCTTACCTTAAAAGAACTATGAACTAGCGTTTCATCCAAATCAATCACCATACATATCTTCCCCTTATCCTTGGGCGCTACCTCAGGGAGCAAGGAGGTACCTGGAATCTGAAATAAAAAAGACACACGGTATAAACATTGTATTTCAGTTGGCCGTATTTCATGGGAAAGAACACACGTCCAAAACACACTAAACGACTTGGCACAACCAGACACCAGACTAAAGTAAATGACAAGAAAGGGAAGATGGACAACACTGGCACTAGCTGTACTAAGAAGACCGAATACCGCTGGGGAACCTGACCCACTTGCATGAAACATACAGCAAACTGGGTTCACAGGAGTGTTGCGTTTATTTTTTGTAAACGCACGCAATTATGGTAACTATGGCAGCAGATCTTCATCGCTTTCTGTTTTTTTTTTTTAAACATTTTCAATAGGAGGGCTGTACCAGATTCTAGAGAACATTAAAATGAAAAATAAATATCTAATTTGTGAATTAATTTTCGAAGCCCAGCGATTGCATCTGAGAATATGGCCCATTTTGTGCATGTTTCAGTAAAGAGGTTTTTTAGTACTAAGAAAACTAAAGACATCTTCAGAAATCTGAAGGGATTACTTTATAAAAAGTATGCTCACTCTACGTCACACAAGGGGAGATCTATTAGACATTCCTAATTCTTCCTTAAGGATAAAAAAGAAATAAATGGTATTTACAAAATACAGAAAAGACAGCACTTCAATGATCATTGCTCTTCATGTTATCTACCTGGAAAAGATGAAAGAGTGAGCAGAGCTAGCCGGGATTAGATCCTGCGACCTGCAGGTCACACAGATGCTTCCAGGCAGCAGTCTCAGTTGGCTGAGCCGCCTCTTCGGTCCCGCTGGCTGAAGCATTAAAAGTGCAGGTGGAAGAAGCTTATTGGTGAAGGAGCATTTCACAAATTAGTTTCTTGAGATTTACAAACTATGCACAGAACATGGAAAATGAGAAGAAAAAAAAAAAAACACTTTGGGGGGACAGGATTGGAGGGATAAGAAAAGAAAAGCGGAATATGCTTTAAATAAAAGCCACTTTTATGAGCGTCAGTGTTACAACGTGAAAATGCATGAGAACAAAACATTAATATTTCACAACACAGAATAAATGGGACTATTACAAGTCTTGTGAACCATCAGCAACTGTCCTAAGAGGGCCTGTCTACATATATCAGACCTATAGATACTTAAAAACGAAGATTCTGACTCCTGAATTTTTCTAAGGGCTTAAATACACTAGCAGCCAACGTTGCCACCCCTCTCAAAGGCAATTTGCAGTGGATTGCTTTTCAGAGGGCATCTGACAGGAGGCGATAGGTCTTCCCCCTCATCGCTTGCTTTGACCCTTGGAAGCCCGCAGCACCATGCCGCTGCCACTGACTTTACACACGATTGAAGGGGGAGTTGGGGCACTGCCAAAGTCTCTTAAAGAATGTGTGATAAAAATGTTGCCACTCCTTTCTGCTGCCATGCCAGGTTAAAGGGGTTGTAAAGGTACATTTTTTTTCCAAAATAGCTTCCTTTACCTTAGTGCAGTCCTCCTTCACTTACCTCATCCTTTCGATTTTGCTTTTAAATGTCCTTATTTCTTCTGAGAAATCCTCACTTCCTGTTCTTCTGTCTGTAACTCCACACAGTAATGCAAGCCTTTCTCCCTGGTGTGGAGTGTCGTGCTTGCCCCCTCCCTTGCACTACAGGAGAGTCAGGACGCTCTCTACGTTGCAGATAGAGAAAGGAGCTGTGTGTTAGTGGGCGTTCTGAAACTCCTGTAGTGCGAGGAAGGGGGCGAGCCTGACACTCCACACCAGGGAGAAAGCCTTGCATTACTGTGTGGAGTTAAAGACAGAAGAACAGGAAGTGAGGATTTCTCAGGAGAAATAAGGACATTTAAAAGCAAAATCAAAAAAGGATGAGGTAAGTGAAGGAGGACTGCACTAAGGTAAAGGAAGCTATTTGGGGGAAAAAATTGGACCTTTACAACCCCTTTAAGGTGGGTCGTCAGGGGGCAGTAAAACTTAAAACTGCAGCTATTTTTACCACACCCACCCGCAAGTGTAAACTCAGCATCAACTGGCTTTTCAGATTAATTCATCTTACTCTACAAAGGAAAGGTATATCTAAGCATTGTGTATTTTGGGTTTTCGTGTGTTAGGAGCATGAGCATCCCTGCAAGCATGATCATGACACATAAAACAACAAGTACCTGGTAGAACTGGTACTGGAGACATTGTAACAGATCCGCCTGAAACAAAAAAAAATATATATATTATTACGGTAGGCAATTTACTTTTATATGCATTATATGTATAATTAAATACTATATTATGCATGATTATACACATGCACACAAATATTTATATATCTCTAATTATATATATATATATATATATATATATATATATATATATATATACACACACACACACACACACACACACATACATATATACACACACACACACACACGTTCTTTAAAAAGTTTCCACACTTTTTTAAACTTTTTCAAGACCGCGTATGTATGTATGTATGTATGTATGTATGTATATATATTTTACACATATATATATATATATATATATATATATATATATATATATATATATATATATATATATATATATATATATATATATATATATATATATATATATATATATATATATATATATATATATACACACATATACACACACACACATACATACATACATACATACATACACACACACACACACACACACACACACACACACACACACATACATACATACATACATATACACACACAAGTTTAGTTAAGTTGGAGTAACTGGTGAAGGGACTAATAATATAGGGCCAGATTCAGGTAGATCTGCGGCGGCGTAACGTATCGCATTTACGTTACGCCGCCGCAAGTTTTACGGGCAAGTGCTTGATTCACAAAGCACTTGCATGTAAAGTTGCAGCGGTATAGCGTAAATCCCCCCGGCGCAAGCCCGCCTAATTCAAATGATCCGGGTAGGGAGCGTGGATCATTTAAATTAGGCGCGTTCCCGCGCCGAACGTACTGCGCATGCGCCGTCCTTAAAATTTCCCGACGTGCATTGCGGTAAATGACGTCGCAAGGACGTCATTGGTTTCGACGTGAACGTAAATGGCGTCCAGCCCCATTCACGGACGACTTACGCAAACGATGTAAAATTTTCAAATTGCGACGCGGGAACGACAGCCATACTTAACATTGGATACGCCACCTAGGGGGCAGCTTTATCTTTACGCCGCGTATCTCTTACGGAAACAGCGTAAATTTACTGCGACGGGCAAGCGTACGTTCGTGAATCGGAGTAACAACTCATTTGGCCGACCGCAATGGAAGCGCCACCTAGATGCCAGCGTAAATATTGCACCCTAAGATACGACGGCGCAGGCCGTCGTATCTTAGGCATGTTTAAGTGTATCTCAGTTTGAGAATACACTTAAACATACGACGGGCTTAGATTCGAAGTTACGTCGGCGTATCTGCCGATACGCCGGTGTAATTCTTTGAGAATCTGGCCCATAGTGTTGGCCAGATGCATTAACCCCAAATCAGGTGAGCAGACCCACACAAGGAATTGGCAAAATACACAGGAAGAAAGTGACTAAGGTCCCATTCACACTTGTACAACTCCAAAATTGTGCAACTCTGGTGCAACAGTCAGGTACGACTTTCACGCAACATTTGAGGGTTAACATTAACTTTTATGGTCCTCAAGTTGCATGAAAGTGCGTCCAAAGTAGCGCGTAAACTACTTTGAAGCCGCTGCAACTTTAAGTCATACATATATGAATGGTCACCATTGGAAAACATGAGGTATAACTTGTCATGTGACTTTGATGTCCAAAGTTGCATGACAAGTCACACAAGTGTGAATAGGAAGTAAGGATGGGAATATGCAAAAAAATATATAAAAGTTTAAAACCAACTAGCACTTTTATTCAGCCTCCCAGGATGTCTCTTCTCTTTGTTTAATGGCCGCTTGGGGGTTCATATCCACATAGACTATGTTTATGCGCTTAGGTGGCATGGGTGTACAACCACGGGGAGCACCCTGCTAAAAATCGGCTGATAGCACATCAGCTGTACGGAACGTCCTACACATCCATGAAGAGGTGGATACATGGCCAGACAGACTTTACCCATGGCCATGCATTGATCTCTGTATGGAGGTAAACATCCAAGTGTGGAAGAATATTGGTACAGCTGTTGCATCGGTCAGTGATTTGTCGGGGCCGCGCATAAACACACGCAATTCTGCACACTTTCGGGCCTCTGCGCCTGTGTGAATGAGCCCCAATATACTGATCAGCCTCCCCCTGACCATTTACACTTGTGACTGGAGATTGTAGAGATTTACAAGGAATATCAGGGAGAGTGGGGAGCATTCACAATCAGGGGTCAAGTTCTACGTAAACTGCCTTCTCCACATTTGGGGCCCAGGCACATTATTTTGAAAAAGTAATAAAGCTTCCTCTGGTACCTCTGAGCACCCACTTGCAAGGAAACGGAACAAATCAAAGGAAGAACATGGACACACAGTCGCTTCAAACATTTTTTTCACACTAGGAAGGTCAATATTAGGGTTACCTTTGGAGTTGATTGTGCCTCCTCCTTTTGGGTGGGAGCCTCACAGGGGCCCCCTGGTCGGCTGACATTCTGTGCACTAAGGCAACAGAAGAGAGCTTTGAAGATACTCCGACTTCTAGGCTTCTTTGGTGAAGATCTGGACACTAGTCCTGAAAGGAGAAAACAATAAAGCCATGAATATATTGCTCAGTTAGTGTGTTTACAGCAAGTTATAATGTATGAATGATAAGAACTGTCAGATTGCTGCCTCTTCGAGGTAGACCACCACCCAGTGCCAGAAAACCATTGGTGTATCAGCTCCTCCCAAACTGGGCACCTATTAGAAAGCTTCCTGAAAGCAATAAATAACTGTTATATAAGTGTAGAGGTCACCTATTAACAAATGGGGCGGCCATAAAGGGGAGCTACAGTGGTTTTTCAGACTCTGATAGACACTAGGCAAAAGATCATCTTCACTATAACAAGTAATTTTGCAGTAATTTGGAATAATGGGTCAACAAAAGGCAATAACTGCTTCCCCCATAAATCCCAGGACATCTAAATACACCAATAAGATCGATCTCATCTTCGTGCACCCTTCTGAAATTGGTTTGTTATTAAAGGCTGGCCTTCAATGCTTAATCCCGTCGAGACGCCACCCCCTTGTCAAATCTGAGAGTCCCTACTAGCCGTGCTTAGTGGACCCAGGGATGGAAGGTATAAAACATACCGTTTTATACTATAACATGCTGGGACATATTATGCTCCTGTTCCCCTGAAGATGCGCTGTGACGAGAAACTAGTTGGGCGGGCCCACGAACATGTGACGTCTTTTACGCCCACTGATGCTAGCAGCCAGCGAGGCTCCATGCGGTTTGAATGCTTTTTATTGTCCGAAATCATGCGCATACCTTGTGGTGTTTTTAACAATAAACTTGTACTAGCAGTATTTATGCTATGTGTGGCCTATGTTCCTTTTTCTCTTTAGCGGCTGTCTGAGTTAGGGTTGCCACATCATCCCTTTAATCCAGGACACACATTACACGGGTTCTGTGGCTGATTAAGGTGGTAAATAAACTCACTTGGTGCCTTATCTGCATTAAATCAGCCTCAGAACCCGTGTAATTCATATAAGTCCTGGATTAAAGGGATGATGTGGCAACCCTAGTCTAGGTTGGATCGGAAGATGTGGCGTTGGTGTTGGGAAATATATGTTGAAACCCAGAGAACCATACTGATCCCACTTTGACACCCGGATGCAGGCTTTGTATTCATTAATAGAATACATCGCTCACCGTGATTGGCTCCAGCAAGAAAGAAGAAGAATATGGCTCCAGCAAGAAAGAAGAATATGGCTCCAGCAAGAAGGTAGAAGAATATGGCTCCAGCAAGAAGGTAGAAGAATATGGCTCCAGTTCCGGCAAGAAGGAAGAAGAATATGGCTCCAGTTCCGGCAAGAAGGAAGAAGAATATGGCTCCAGCTCCAGCAAGAAGAATATGGCTGCAGCAAGAAGGAAGAAGAATATGGCTCCAGAAGGAAGAAATATGAAGCATCGGAAGCTTTGGAAGGGGGGTTGTCTTATACGGTGACTACAGGCAAAAAATCTGTAAAGTCAGGGGGTAGTCTTATACGCCCGGTCACCTTATACACAGACAAATACGGTACTAAAGGGCATAAAAAAAAAAATGCAATGCCATGGTACACCACTGGGAGGTACTCTAAGCACTAAGATTTACCATTTTCCTAAACAAGCGTGATCCTTCAATACAATTCTGAATAGAATGACCTCACCAATAACCAGCTTTCACAGAGCCAGCTTATGGCAGATCTATAGTGTATGCGATTCAGAAAAAGCTACAATAAATGCTTAAAACAATATAAATGTGGGGTTCCATATTTTGCACTGGTTACATTTCATACCAGCAAAATCATTTTGCACACACACACACACATATACATATACACACATATATATATATATATATATATATATATATATATATATATATATATATAAAAAGAAGTGTAATATTTTTACAGAACCCCTGCTGAACTGACATTTACATTTACCTGAAATCTAACAAGCTGAAATTCTTTATAAATACACACCTTTTAGATTCATGAAGGTCTGGAATAACTACTGTGTTTTATTGCAATTTTTTCCTAAACTATTAACTGAAACTTTGATTGAATAAAAACACAAAGTAGTAGCAACTCCACGGTGGAGCCTGTGTGATCCTCCTGACCCTGGTGTTGCTATTATCAGCACTGGCTGCGTCTGAATGCGGTCACGTAGGCCAGGGTGTGCCTCAGGATGGCCATCGTTCTGTGAGAGCGACACCATGAGAACACAGCCAAGGGAATAACAATAACGTGTACAGGCCTTGTGGTGGGCCGGCACTCTTCCTGCTTCCAGGAAGTCGTTATTTACCGATTGCTGTTGCTTACTCTGAAGCTTTATCATTTCCAATTAAAGTGACAGCAAAACTTTGACACAATACTCATGGATCATCACTGGATGAATTATGTGGTTCTCACTGAATTTGAAATTCCTCTGAATGAGGGGGGGGGGGGGCTTTTTCTGCTGTGTGGGGCCACCTGAGACAGGACATGAGGAAAAATGTCCCCAACAAGGAACACAGAAAACCCCACCACCGTCTATTCTGAAGAAGTGCTAGAAAGCCACATGCTATACTTATATTTTTCACATTTTAAGCCAATGCAACCAAAATAAAGGAGTGCATGCATCAAGTAGACATAAGCTTTGCTTTCACCAATATCTGTGGAAGTGGGTAAAGATCAAGATATATCAAATGAAAAAGGTGCCCAACAAGTAAGTGGTAAAATGGCATTAAATTCCAGTCATGTAAAAAAAAAAATCCAGTCATGTAAAAAAAAAAAAAAAAAAAAAAAAAAAAAAAAGACACAACTGTATGGATGGACTCTAAATCTTGTGTCTGCCTTGACCAAAAGAGTTTACAAGCAAAAAATTCCTCTGAGCCCCTGTTCACATCGGCGCCACTTGACAGATCAAATCGCATTTCAAATCTGAGCCTATTGTTGGCAAAAGGAGCGCCCCCATCTGTGCGACATCGACTTTGCAGCGCCACACCGATTTCCAAAAGTAGGTACTGCACTTCTTTTGGCGACTTCGGGGCGATAAAAAAAAAAAAAAAAAAAGATCTGTGCATAAAACAGGTGTCTCAAGTTGCTCCTGAACTCGCTCAATTTCAAAGCCGCTTTTTTAGTGCGAGTTCAGGAGCAACTTGAGACACCTGTTTTATGCACAGATCAGGTGAACTTGCATGATTTTAAAGCCATGTTCAGTGGGAACGAGTGCATGCGCACTGAAGAAACGACTCGCTCATGCTGATTCTTCAGCAGCGTGCCGTGACCCCTGGCTTCCGCACGCATGCGCGGGAGTCACGTTATCGTGGCTCTGCTCAATCACAGCTCTGGAGCTCGCAACCCCGGAAATGGAGACATGTTGCCGGTAACAGCGGTGTGTAGAAAGAAGGGCCGCACTCTCAGCCAATCAGGGCTCTTTTGTAGTGCCATCTGCCTAACTATATGAACAGGTTTACAGCACAGGATAGTACAGGGGTGACCAGATCAGCATCTCGCTGTTCCTTTTATTGTCCAATTACAGGCTGAGCCAAGTCATAACCAGGCAAAAAGTGCAAATCCAGGCAAAATGTTTTTGCAGCTCTGAATAGAGAAGACAAAGAAATAGTTATAACATCTGTCAGGAATTTCATGCTGTTGTTCCTGTTACAGAGATTTATCCCATTGGGGTCCGTTTATAGAAAATTGCTGTGTAAATTTGCACAGCCGCCACAAATAATTGCTTTTAATATACCCAATATGTGTTTTTATTAGGATCGTCGGCTCCATCTAGTGGCCATAAAGTAGTATCTTGCTGACTGAGGATCAAGCATGCACCAAAGGAACGGAAAAGTCAAGATTTCTAATCTAATGTGTGTTTTAGGTCATCAACTTTATGTACGGATGCCAAAAGTATCTAAAAGCATGCTAGCCAGGCTATTAGCATTTAGCTTTTTGTTACCACTGAAGAAACTGAGTGGTGGGGAAGACAAGCATATGTAGCTTGTGGGAGCCCCAGTTTTTACAAAAATCTCCCAGCCCTCCTTCCTAAAGCCTACTACACACGCTGGGTTGAACGACAGCTCAGCAGTTGCCGCTGTACTAACAATCTAATGTTAGCACAGTGATCTCCCCTGCTGTGCCATTGTGTTCTGACAGGGGAGACAGCACTGATTGGGTGCTGAGCAGCAGGCCTTTCAGTCATGTCCCTTTGACAGAAGCTGGCCAAACTGCTGGCTTCTGTCAGACTGGGTGCTGTACACACAGGCCGAATGTCGGCCAGTTTCTATTGAACTGGCCTATGCCACCCGACATTTGGCCTGCATCTACTAGGCTTAGGCCTATTGAACAAACACAGCAGAACCACCTTTTCTGCAAGTGCATACTTACCTCCTCTGATGAGGTCTGCATCTCCATGCTGCCCACTAACATCACAAACCTGAATGTGAAATACAAAAACATAAATCTATGCTAAAAAAAAAAAAAAACAACAAAAAAAACACATGTATATATAAAAAAAAAAAAAAACACACACTAGTAGACTAGACTGTCTTTTTTCTGCTGTCACTTTTCTGTTTCTAAATCCATACAAAAAAAAACACCCTTGAGGTGTCTCATCCCCCCCCCCCCCCCACTACAAAGATGAATTGCTCATTAAAGTGGTTGTACACCCACTTTTTTCACTTTTACCTACAGGTAAGCCTATAATAAGGCTTACCTGTAGGTATATGTAGGCAATGCGCAGGGGGGAATCCACGGCAAAAGGACCGGCAGCCGCCGGACCTTGCCGAATTTAAATCTCCCGCGCGCACGTGACGTCATCGCCGCTCCAGCCAATCACAGCGCTGGAGCGGCGATACCCGGAAGACACGCCGGAGCAAGATGACATCTCGCTCGGCGTGGACCAGGTAAGTGTTCTTCACCTCGTTCCGAGGTAAGTATTTCATAATCAGCCAGTATGCGGTGCATACTAGCCGCTTATGCCTTTTGCCTTGCAGGTTTGAAAAAATAAATAAATAAATGTTTATGCGGTTTACAACCGCTTTAAAGTGGTTGTACACCCTGTACAACCACTTCAACCTACAGGTATATATTAAGGCTTACCTGTAGGTAAGGAGATATTTACAATAGAGACGTGCGCCGATGTACTTTAGAAACGTCACGATTGCCGTTTCTAAAGGGGTCATGCAGTGACTGGCGGCTCCTGCGCGCATGCGTGGGAGACCCTGTGAACACAGCGTCTCCCCGCAGGGGTGTAGTCCCAAGGGAGGCGGCGAGCACGCCGACTAACCCCCAGCCAGAACGGCTCGGGTGATGGTGGAAAGCTTACTGAGGAGAAACAGGGAGTGAGAAATTCAGACAAAGAAAAAAAAACATTTAGAAGGGAAATCAAAGGAAAAAGGTAAGTGAACCAACATTGCACTAGCTTAAAGAAACCTATTAAGAAAATAAACTAACCTTTACAACCCCTTTTAGGCCTGGTTCACACCTTTGCATTTTTTTTGTGCTTTTTCAGTTTTACAGAAACTTACTACAGTCCATTTAACATGGTTTGCTATGGATTTAGTTCACATCTGTGCATTTTATGGAAAGGGCCAGGGGCTTTTTTCTATTTTTTGGTTCCATAGACTTCAATGGATCAAAACTATGTATTGAAAAACGCAAAATGCACCTGGAATATGCAACCTGCATAGGTGTGAAGCAGGCCTTAGTCTAGCGTTAGAGGAATAAAGTGTAAAGCCCTGTACACGCGATCGGTCCATCCGATGAAAACGGTCTGATGGACCGTTTTCATCGGTTAAAAAAACGATCATGTCAGAACGCGGTGACGTAAAACACAACGTGCTGAAAAAAAATGAAGTTCAATGCTTCCAAGCATGCGTCGACTTGATTCTGAGCATGCGTGGATTTTTAACCCATGGACGTGCCTACAAACGATCGTTTTTTTTTCTATCGGTTAGGTATCCATCGGTTAAATTTAAAACAAGATTGCTATTTTTTAACCTATGGATAAACAACCGATGGGGCCCACACACGATCGGTTTGGTCCGATGAAAACGTTCTCATCGGTTTGACCGATCGTGTGTACGCGGCATGATACATATCCAATTCCTCGTGCCAGCAGAATTCCTCCAAGGCGTGCTACTGGTCCCCCGAAGCCTCTTTTCTAAGACAATCTTGCCTGCAGACACACGCTGATGTCATCAAGTAGGATGCAGGTCCAATAGTCCTGCATTGTACAGGAGGACAGCAAGGGCTTCACCCACAGCCTGGCACATCAGACAGAAGAGGAGAGTGTCTGAAGGCTGCCAGTGTGATTAATAAGGCAAAACATTACAACCTATCCCTAGGCTTAACAAGCAAGCGTGTTTTTTGTGTAATTCCTGAAGCTCTGCATTAATGCAAAGCGGCCCCATTGTGGTCTGTAATACCTAGTGGTACTAAAGTACAATATTTTTATTATGTCTTGTAGGGTGGGGTTGGTTCTATTCTGCACCGCAGTCCTACAGCGGCATGGAGCCCTTAATATTCTTTTACATTCTGTAAACCAATATAGCAATTAATAGAAGAGTAAAGAAGAAGAGGAGGCTCATGGTGAGAGTCATATCCCTGCAGGCAGACAAGACTCTTCAAGCAGGTATGGAATGTTCCACACACACATAAACACACACACACACACACACACACACACACACACTTGTTCTTGTCAATACAGCCCTGTGCATAGGCAGCAGCTGAGAGACACAACGTCCTATTCAATCTCAATTACTGATCCGCCGAGCTCGGCAACAGCAGGTCAGCTTCACCATGCACATCTGTTTAACACCTTGGCAGAAAGACTTGCTAAACGGAGCAGCCCCTCTCCATATGGTGGCAAACCTAATAGAGCATCTGTGCACAGCAAACAAGTGTTCTTACTACATTACAAAGAAAAGAACATCTTATTTCTGTTTTCCAACTCATTCTATTTAACCACTTAACCCCCGGACCATATTGCTGTCCAAAGACCAGAGCACTTTTTGCGATTCGGGACTGCGCCGCTTTAACTGACAATTGCGCGGTCGTGCGACGTGGCTCCCAAACAAAATTGGCGTCCTTTTTTCCCCACAAATAGAGCTTTCTTTTGGTGGTATTCGATCACCTCTGCAGTTTTTATTTTTTGCGCTATAAACAAAAATACAGCGACAATTTTGAAAAAAATGAATATTTTTTACTTTTTGCTGTAATAAATATCCCCCAAAAATATATAAAAAACCTTTTTTTTTTTCAGTTTAGGACGATACGTATTCTTCTACATATTTTTCGTTAAAAAAAAAATCGCAATAAGCGTTTATTGATTGGTTTGCGCAAAAGTTATAGCGTTTACAAAATAGGGTGTATTTTTATGGCATTTTTATTTATATATTTTTTTTACTAGTAATGGCGGCGATCAGCGTTTTTTTTTTCGGTACTGCGACATTATGGCGGACACTTCGGACACTTTTGACACATTTTTGGGACCATTGGCATTTTTATAGGGATCAGTGCTATAAAAATGCATTGGATTACTATAAAAATGCCACTGGCAGTGAAGGGGTTAACACTAGGGGGCGGGGAAGGGGTTAAGTATGTCCCTGGGTGTGTTCTAACGGTAGGGGGGGGTGGCCTCACTAGGGGAAACACTGATCCTCTGTTCATACATTGTATGAACAGAAGATCAGCATTTCCCCCGCTGACAGGACCGAGAGCTGTGTGTTTACACACACAGCTCCCGTTCCTCGCTCTGTACCGAGAGTCGGGGGCGAGCGGGGGGCGCGCACGCGCCCCCTAGTGGCGGCTCAAGGAGCCGCCGTATAGCTAACAGCTCTCGCCCAGGAGAGCCGACCTGCCGCCGTATAATGACGGTGCGCGGTCGGCTAGTAGTTAAGAAACCTTCAACTGAGCGAATTGCACTCCTGTGATCCATATAGAGAAGCCTAGTCAAACGATCTTTGGCTGGACTTCTCTTTAAAGATTTAGAGAAGATCTGTAAAGAAGAGTGGACCAAAATCCCTCCTGAGATGTACGCAAACCTGGTCACCAACTACAAGAAACGTCTTACCTCTGTGCTTGCCAACAAGGGTTTCTCCACCAAGTCCTAAGTCATGTTTTGCTTGGGGATCAAATATGACTTTTACTCACTGAACTGCAACTCAATTTCTAACATTTGTATTGTGTGTTTTTTCTGAAACATTAGATGTGGTGGTTTTATTTGTTTCCTTTTTTAGGTTAAAACAAACCATCTTCAAGTACAGAAAGTACTTGTTGATCTTGCCAGGGACACAGTATTCTTAAATGGAGGAACAAAATAATTTTAGATTTGTTATGTAAACTACCAATCTCCCCATTCCCCATGTAATGGAAATAAACAAACATAGGCAGACATGTTTAATGTCAAGCCTGGGCGACCACCATGGCTTCCTCCACAGATACAGTGGAAAAGTGAGCTTAGACACCCAGGGACGGAAGTGTGCGATTCACAGGACTAGCAGGTGAAAATGAAAGGAAAAAACCTGGTAAACACTGCAGTTTTTTTTATTGTAAAAGAACATATTCCACGCTTTTTTTTTCCTCTGGAAAAATTTGGTAAAGTCTACAAAACAAAGGTGTCTGGAAGAAGTAAACAATGAACTTCTAAATGCGGTGATGCCACACTACTCCATTGAGATCTATGAGTCTCAGTGCTACAGTTAAAGAGTGGACTTTAAAGCGGAGGTTCACCCTAAAAAACAAAGTTTCTACCATGCCATTCAGCATACTAGCGTGAGCTACAGTATGCCTTTATTTTTGCGCCGTACTCACAGTTTAATTCCGTAGTTAAGTTTCAGACTCCCCGCGGGGAATGGGCGTTCCTATGCAGAGGGGAACATGATTGACGGCCGGCTATGGCGCGTCACGCTTCCCGAAAATAGCTGGAGTAGGACTCGGCGCTATACGGCACCTGCGCACAGACTAGGAGCTGACTGCGCAGGCGCCGTGAAGAGCCAAGTCCTATTTCGGCTATTTTCGAGAAGCGTGACGCACCATAGCCGGCCGTCAATCATGTTCCCCTCTGCCTAGGAACGCCTACTCCTCGTGGGGAGTCTGAAACGTAACTAAGGGATTAAACTGAGTACGGCGCAAAAAAATAAAAATAAAGGCATACTGTAGCTCGCTCTAGTATGCTGGATGGCATGGTAGAAAAAAATTTTTTTTTTTAGGGTGAACCCCCGCTTTAAAGTGGTACTAAACCCAGGACCCTGGATTCCCTATATCTGGTCTCCCACATTAAACAGAACATGGAAATGCAATTATTTTAGTAAATATAAACTGCTACATACCGTTTCTCATCAACAGTATATAGCAGTCTTATGACTTCTATCAGTGTCTGGTTAAAGCTTGTAGGAGGAGTTTTCATTCTACTCTGACTGTCCTATGGTTCCGCATGATCCCTGATCCTCTTGTCTAGACCAATCTGATTGGCCTGATCATATGCACCCTCCCAAGGAAGGAAAAAAAAACTATCGATACACACCAAACTGAGCATGTGCAGAGTGACTCAAAAGGCTCTGTCTTATCAGGAGATGGATAGGAAACAATGAAATAAGGGGGAATCAGAGAAGACAGGATTAAACAGCCTTTTTATACAATACGGAGGATAAAACCCCTTAGGTTCCACAGGGAGTATAACAAGCATGCTTTACTGCATATACAGACTGCATTTACTGTTGCAGGTTTAGTAACACTTTAAAAGGAACACTAAAGGCAGAATTATATATTTTTTTAAATAACAAACATAGCCGCTGACTGTATCACTCACCCACCCCCCGGCGCTCCGCGTCATTCGCTGTCATTCGCTGTGATTGACAGCAGCGCCAGCCAATGGCTGCGCTGCTATCAATCCGCCCAGCCTAGCCAATCAATGGCCAGGCTGGGAACCGAACAGGATGACAAGCACGCACCCGGGACTTTCGAACGGTGAGGTAAGTAAAACGGGGGCTCGGGGGGTGCTGTCAGATGTTTTTTTACCTTTAATGCATAGGATGCATTAAAGGTAAAAAAACTTTTACCTTTACAACCCCTTTAAGTCTTCAGTTCACAGAGAAGCTTTGAAGGTGGGACCACGCACAGCCACGGCAAATTCAAGAGAATAAAATGCTGTGGGGGGGGGGGGGGGGTGGATTCTGCGGCGATTCGGGTAAGTGGAGGGACAATTTTAGGGCGGGGGCTAGGAAATGTAAAAATGTTTCATGCTACATCGTAAATATGGGTGCAACAAGGAGCACAGTCACAAATGGTGGACTAAGCCTTTAACCGCTCAACTTTTGCTATACCAAAATGTTGTTTTACTACAGAAAACAGCTTTCATTTCATCAAAAAAACTTAAATTATTTAATAATAAGAAAGAGAAAAATATACAGTCCCGAGTCTGTTGTCCGTGCTTACACAAAGTATACATAATTTATTGACTAAGATGGAAAGGGAGCGGACAGAGCTTTTATGTAGCATTAAGGAGGCAGATGGCTCTTCAAGCTGTCTTTCAGCTCTGGTGTCAAAGAGCAGGGAGGCTTCTCTGAAGCTGTAGAACAGAAAGGCCACAGAAGTGAGCCCCCCCACTCCAAGCTATAGAAGCCAGAGAGCAATCGCAGGTGAAACCAAATATATTCCCTGCGAGGCAACAGTAGGTTTGGCAGCTTTTTACCGATGTGATAAAGAACAAGAAAATCTGTGTACAAAGTGTACACAACATTGAGAAACTAGTTCAGCAACTGATAGTAAGCGTTGCAATACTGTATTTTATGTCACACTGTATTTGCGCAGCGGTCTTTCAAACAATTTTTTTGAGGGGAAAAAAAATAGACTTCAATAAAAAATAAAAAAACCCACACTAAACCGTAAAGTTAGCCCAATTTTTTGATAATTAAATCATTTTACATATTATTAATAATAAATAAAAAATTGTGATTCTCATTTTATCCAGAATCGTGCAGCTCTACAGTGAGTTTGAATATCCTACAGACCCAACACCAAAACACAAGCAAATTGGTATACAAAGTGCAGTATAGGGAGAAATGCAAAAACGTGTGCAGTGAGAAGACTAAGCAACCTCTCAATAAATGAATTGCCCAACATAGGAGGGCAAATTTTAAAAGGCCAAAAACTTAGTGGTCGTCCTACACCTTATAAAGATAAAAATGTTTTTTTACCTTAATGCATTCCCAGGAAACTAAAGTATTATGACCAATCTTTTTGTCATACTTCTCCTGTGGGTCAGAGGAGGGAACATAGTTCTGAAAGCCGGTCGTCGCCTATGGAGATTATTAAGTATCGTAGTTTGTATCCATTCCATGAGAGCAACATATTAGGTATCTATTTACTATACTATCTATTTACAAACCATGGAATATATACTGGATTTTTTTTATATACTAGTAATGGCAGCGATCAGCGACTAATAGCGGAACCGTGATATTGCGGCAAACAATTGGACACTAACTGACACCTTACAGGAACCAGTGACACCAATAGTGATCAGTGCTAAAAATATACACTGTCACTCTACCAACACTGGTTGGGAAGGGGTTAAACATCTAGGGTGATCAAAGGGACAACTGTGTGCCTAGCCAGTGTTTGTGTTTACTATGTGTGCTGATTTTACTAGGGGAAGAGATGGATTTGAGTCCCTGTATTTTCAGGAACTCAGAATCCATCCCTTGCCCCCCTGTCAGAATGGAACTCTACCTTGCTTACATATTTCTAAGTCTGTGCCTGACGATCGGATGGTGTCGGGGGACATTGAGTGCCCGGAATCCACAGATCGGCTCCCGCAAGAATAAACCCAGCAAAAGCAGATTGCGTGCGGCCCCTGCAGGCAGAAATGCGGGATCACGTATATATACACACACACACACACACACACACACACACACACCTGCCTCCCTGTAGTAGTAAAACTGCTATAGGGCGGTCAGAAAGTGTTTAATCAAGTAAAAACGCCAAATCAATTAATTGGAATTTATTGAAAAAATAATATCTGCATGGATGCTGCATTTTCTCACTGTGCTTGCTAGTGTTTCTCTGGGTACTCTGGTTTCCTCCCACACTCCAAAGACATGCTGGGTAAGGGGACTGACTCCAAACTGGAACCAGTATGTCTGTGCAAGCCCCTCGATATAGGGACCTTAGATTGTAAGGCCCTGGATATAGGGACCTTAGATTGTAAGGCCCTCGATATAGGGACCTTAGATTGGAAGGCCCTCGATATAGGGACCTTAGATTGGAAGGCCCTCGATATAGGGACCTTAGATTGGAAGGCCCTCGATATAGGGACCTTAGATTGGAAGGCCCTCGATATAGGGACCTTAGATTGGAAGGCCCTCGATATAGGGACCTTAGATTGGAAGGCCCTCGATATAGGGACCTTAGATTGGAAGGCCCTCGATATAGGGACCTTAGATTGGAAGGCCCTCGATATAGGGACCTTAGATTGGAAGGCCCTCGATATAGGGACCTTAGATTGGAAGGCCCTCGATATAGGGACCTTAGATTGGAAGGCCCTCGATATAGGGACCTTAGATTGGAAGGCCCTCGATATAGGGACCTTAGATTGGAAGGCCCTCGATATAGGGACCTTAGATTGTAAGGCCCGCGATATAGGGATCTTAGATTGTAAGGCCCTCGATATAGGGACCTTAGATTGCAAGGCCCTCGATATAGGGACCTTAGATTGCAAGGCCCTCGATATAGGGACCTTAGATTGCAAGGCCCTCGATATAGGGACCTTAGATTGCAAGGCCCTCGATATAGGGTCCTTAGATTGCAAGGCCCTCGATATAGGGACCTTAGATTGCAAGGCCCTCGATATAGGGACCTTAGATTGCAAGGCCCTCGATATAGGGTCCTTAGATTGCAAGGCCCTTGATATAGGGACCTTAGATTGTAAGGCCCTTATGAGCAGGGACTGAGGTGAATGTAGGGTATTCTAAACACTGTGTAAATTGTTGGCACTATATAAACACCTGTAATAAAATTAATTTATGCAGTTTAAAAAAAAAAAAAAAACTGTATGAGACTTTTATGCTTGGTTTATGACTGCAGATTACAGATTAACATTTTTTTTAAGCCAGATATCCACTACTAGCCTTCTTATAATAATGTTATATTCCCATCTAGAGATTACTAGAAAGCAACGTAATCCTGCCAGACATAACTGGGTCTTGTTCCCGCAGTTGCCAAACTTTACAACATGCCCTTTTGTAGCCAAGAGAGCCGGGAAAGCAGGTCGAGGGTGCGCTTTCCACCAGCAGAGGACATTGCATGGACATCAGACTAACCGGCCCAGTCCTCGCTCCTTACTGCACATATAAGGGGAAACATTCATTAGGACACCAAAGGCTCATGGTACACAATATCATTCATGAGTAGCTTATTAATTTATTTAGCCTGCTCTGTAAGTTGTGGTATTTTAACCCCAATAGCAACTTTTATACTTTTTTATATTATTGTGAGCCATTATAAAGTAAGGCCTCATTTATACAGTCACATCGACCATGGTGCAATGGATGTCCCATACCGTCACAGGATCAAGGTAAGCCTGGGACACATGTGGAGGGTACGCTTTTGCTTACATGTAGAAGTTACGGGGTCATTTCAGTTAGAGAACCCTAAAAAGGTAAAATGGCAGCAAATGTGTGTACATACTGATATAGCCATCTTGTAATACACACGGTGGCAACAACAAAAGGGTTGAAGGACGCACGTTTCTCTGCAAGATCTAAGTTTACACCTTTTCCATTAGAAAGGCAATTAAATTGTGTAGGTATAATCTTTTACTGTTCACACAAGCCATTTAACCTCTTGTTGACAGCCACCTCATTTCCAGTGTACAGAAACCAAGCAAATGACAAGATTGCCAACGAGTTAAGCCACCCATGTAGTTGAGCCTTACTGTCAACAGTTTGATCGCCTGCAGAGTATTTCTAGACCTTTCATTTGTAAAGCTAGCAAAAAGATGCCGAATTCCACACTGGCCTGAACATGGGACGATTGCCATGCTAGGTTGTTTATTTCTAGCAGAACCAACCTTGGTTACCGAACATCGCACTATACTACCGAGAGTAAATACTACAGCTGGCTATGGATGGCAGAGATATGCGGTGCTATGGATGGAGCCACTGTCAGACTGCTCTATTTATTACCTCCGAATCAAACCAAAAATAACATCAGTGTCCTCTTCAAAGGAAAGCGGGCGGGAATAAACAAACACAATTTCCGTTGTCATGAAAGGAACACAAAGGATGACAATGCCGGGAGGGACGCTTTTGTTAGCATGATCACAATAATAATAATAATAGCGGAGGCTATTAAAGGTCACTAAAAATGTCTACCAACGTTTCCAGAATTTTTTTGTGCACTTGGCATTAAAAAGGGAAACTAAATTGGCTTAATTATATATAATGTGTGTGTAATCTCACAAGAGTACACCCCTCACATTTTGTAAATATTTTATTATATGTTTTCATGTGACAACACTAAAGAAATGACACTTTGCTACAATGTAAAGTAGTGGGTGTACAGCTTGTATAACAGTGTAAATTTGCTGTCCCCTCAAAATAACTCAACACAGCCATTAAAGTCTTAACCGCTGGCAACAAAAGTACACACTTTTGTGCAGAATTTAAGCTTGAGCTATTAAGCTTTGTAAACACTGAGCTTTTCACAACAAATGAGCTCTACCTGCTAGCTGGATAGAAGACATTGGCCTGGATTCACGTACCTTGGCGCATAGTTATGCCGGCGTAGCACAGTATTCACAAAGCACTTGCTCCCAACGTTGCGCCGGCGTAACGTAAAGTCGTCGGCGTAAGCCCGCCTAATTCAAAGTAGGTGGAAGTGGGCGTGATACATTTAAATGAACCGTGACCCCATGCAAATGATCGGCCGAACGAACGGCACATGCGCCGTCCCGTGGACGCATCCCAGTGCGCATGCTCACAATCACCTTGAAAATACTCCATAAGATACGTCGAATTACTGCCTACGACGTGACGTAACCAGCCCTATTCACGTAAACGACGTAAAATACGACGGCTGTTCCCTGGTCCATACCTTAACATGACTTACCCCTGCTTTATGAGGCTTAACTTTACACCGGACGTACGACTTACGTAAACCGCGTATATTAATGCGCCGGGCGCAAGTACGTTCGTGAATCGGCGTATCTCCCTCATTTGCATATTCAAATCGTAAAAATCAATGGAAGCGCCCCTTGTGGCCAGCGTAAATATGCGCCCACGATACGACGGCGTAGGAAACTTACGTTGGTCGGAAGAAGCCCATTTTCAGGCGTATCTAGTTCTGTGGACACGGCGCACAGATACGACGGCGCACATTTACACTTACGCTGCGTATCTCAAGATACGTCGGCGTAAGTGCTACGTGAATACAGGCCTAAATAAATATTTACATTTTTATTTTTTAGTTCTCACCCAGGAAAAAAAATAAAAACTTCTAAAGATTGACTTTAATCAGTCCTAACATGGGATAACACATTTATCTTATGTCTATGGTGGCAGTGCCTATATACAAAGGGTTTGACTGAGTGAGCCTGTCAGGAAGGAAGCCCTACTCAATATCCCAAGATAGTTGGGTCTATCTTTTTTTGTTTTCCCCATCACAATAAGCAGGCACTTAGCCGTTCCCTTCACCATACGTCAAAACAATTATATTTTTACAATGATCTTTTGTTAGTAACATTTTTGGTGGCAGGATTGTGCAAGAATAGCTGGCAGCCAACTGATAGCTGTTGGCACATTTTGAGTGCCAAGCAAGGGAATTTCAGGTGATGCTTCCTGGGAAATGCATAGTAATTTTACGAAGCCTCTGCTAGCACCCAATAGCAGTGTAACGTCTTTGGATATAACAACTTGAAGAAAATATATATGGAGATTCTGACAGAACTGTTAACCTGTCCTATGGGGACCTAGTAAAGGGTGTGCTCTTCCAATGCCGTGCTGGTACCAATCTATACAATAAAGCTTCACTGTATTGTGCCAGTCCAATTTATTTTACAACCATAAATGAGAGGGTGTATTTAAAACACCATAAAGTTTTTTTCCAGCCCCAAATCATATCTGCTACAACAGGGCTCAAAATTTCAAGTCCTGAGCTACTAGCCAGGCCTTAAGGGTTACTCGCCACCAGTTGCCCCACCCAACCCCTACCATGCCCTGCCCCCTAATCCTGCTCATAAATGACACTTAAATGTTTTGTGCAGAATTAAGTTATGAAAATAAATATTAACAACAACTTTATCAGTGTAGCCCCACCTGTGCCCATCAGTGCAGCCCCACCTGTGCACAAAGCAGCATGACCTGTGACCAATGCAGCCTCACCTGTGACCAGTGCAGCCTCACCTGTGACCAGTGCAGCCTGACTGAAATCTGTGTGGTTGTAATGGGATTCTGCACCCCCTTTGATGTTGTACTGTTTTATGGATTGAGGTTTCTGATGCACATGTTGGTTTTATTTTCTGTTAACTTTCCTTTTTCATCTTCAGCTATAGCCAACAAAGAAAAAAAAATGCAACCTGACCTGTGCCCACTACAGCCTCACCTGTGCAGAGGAAGAGGCAAGCCGTCCGAATCAGCAGAGAGCGGGATTGCCCGCTGTAATAGCTTCCATTTGAATTTCCTGTGTTCCCGGGGTTCACCATCACATAGCCCCGCCTCTTGGCTCGACGGCTTTGATGCCGTCACATGGATCCGCGTTCTGTCTATCAAAGGCGCCGGGCCAAGAGGTGGAGCTGTGTGACGTGAGCCCCGGGAACACGGGAAGTTCTAATGAAAGCTATTATAGCGGGCAATCCCGCTCTCTGCTGATAAGGACAGCTTGCCTCTTCCTCTCCTCTCTCTTCCCTGGGCTGGGAGACAGTGTCGGCGGTGCTCACCCCCCCACTCTGAGGCAGCCCCACGCTCGCCAACAGCCATTTTTCATTTGCAAAAGTGGAAAAGTGTGGAAAATTAGAGGGCTGTGCTACAAGCTGTGTACTATAATGTTCACAATGTACACCAGGGATCCTCAAACTACGGCCCTCTAGCTGTTGCGGAACTACACGTCCCATGAGGCATTGTAAAACTCTGACATTCACAGACATGACTAGGCATGATGGGAATTGTAGTTCCTGAACAACTGGAGGGCCGTAGTTTGAAGACCCATGATGTACACGAACATTTGTACAAATGTACACGGTGAAGAGCTTCACTGTGTACATTTGTACAAGAGTGTTCTAAATAAGTGGTTTAATTATGTTCTCATATCCATGACATCAATTGAATATGTAGTTTAGACAAAAATCTTCATGTACTGATGCTTTTTAGATTTTGTATTAAACTAATAATTTTTGAATGGTCTGCATACACAAATTCTTGGAGCCATTGCCCTTTAAAGTCCCGTCAGAGGGTTTTTCTATGTTTTTTCTGATGTGTGATTAGGGATGTGGGCAAGCTCTCCTATCCCCCACTAGAGTTGAACCACTTTTTGTATACCTTATTCTATATAAGCTAAACATTGACCAACAATACGACTGATCCTTCTTGAGAATGTACCGTATATCAGCATGAAGCAACGTACAGGACATAAAAAGGTATGAGTAAAGCCTCAGACACACGTACGGTTTTCCCGACGGGAAAATTGCGAGGAGAGCTATTGGCCGGGAATCCCGGCTGTGTGTATGCTCCTCGCAGTTTTTCCGACGGGGAAACTGCCCAAAAACCGCCGGACAAGGAGAACCAGCTCCCTTTTCTCCAGCCGGGAAAACCGGTGGACTTTTGCCCGGCAGTTTTTGTCAGTTTTCCTATGGGAAAAACTGTGATGGAGCATACACACCGCCGGGATTCCCGACCAAAGCTCCTGTCGGGAAAACCTCCCATGTGTACGGGGGAAAGACTGACCGAGCCGGTTCTCGGCTTTCCCAGCGGTAAAAAGTCAGCCGGGAAACCCGTACATGTGTACGAGGCTTTAGATTTTTTTTTTCTTCCGCATACGATTCACTAGAAGCAGTCTGTTGGCCGGAGCATTGAAGCCATATTACCGTACGTTCCATTACCACCTACATGGGGAAAAGAAGCACTGTATAGAAATAACAGTTCAGCACACAAGCATATGCATACTTCCCAACCTACAAAGATGGGAAACCGGGACACCTGATCCAGAATTTTAAGGAAAGGACACATCAGCCAGCGTTCCTGGTGGACTCCTGGCAAATTAGAGCAGAACTTAACTTCCAAAAGTGAGTTAGCTCTGTTTAAATATATCTCCCCTTCTCAGGCAGAATTTAATTATTATTTTTGCCTCCACCCTCTACGCCGCTATTCTGGCCTAGGCAAAATGACTTGTGTCTGGTCCTACAGTCCCCTGAGATAGATACTTACATACAACATCTTCCAGAAGGGTGCATGATCAGAAAAGCCAGGGGGATGGCTGGCACATTATCTGTAGCTGGCTGTCTACAACCAAACAAGGCATCCAGCTGAGGAGGACCAAGATGGCCATGCAGGACCTGGTGTATATAACCTGTATGGTGGATTGCAGCAGGACTAGCTTAGGATTAGCTGTACAGGTAAGTATGCGTTTTGAAGAGGCTACAGGTAAGAGGGGAGAATAATAATATGAGGGGTTGGAAGATTTGGGCGCCGCTTTTAAGAATGATCAATTTTAGCTCATTCACACTTGGTGTATTGAGCTGCATTGATCGGCAAGAAAAAGAAAATACACAAACACTGCAACTAGGCATTGTGCCAACCTTACACAATGCACACCAGTGCACGTGTTTTATGTAGACCGCAACGTACGCCCACTGGTGCAAATGGAACCTTAAATCTTCTAATTTTCCTTTTTTTATATTAGTGATTAAAAATAACTAGTGTAATAATCTGAAGGAAAGATTTATTTTTTAAAAACAACAAAAACAAAATATGGCAGTTAAATGAAATCCAATGAATTTTTTTTTTTTTAAATATAGCCGCACTTCACCTGAATGATCAAGTTTGCTTGACCTGCTTCTATCCCTCACAGGAAGTTTGCAAATCTGCACATCCCTTGCTGTGGTGTCTCCTAATGGAGCCACTGCAATGTTCCCTAACTAAATACTATGGATCTGCATCCCATCTCTCTATGAGCTGGAGATGAAGTGGGTATGCAATCTGCTTACCTTTGATCGACAGCACATCCTGACAGAATGTCACAAAACCACTTCTACAAAGCAAAAGTAAGGCTCCATGCATACTATAAGCTAAAAAGAAATGCCAGGAAAACACTGGATGAAAAAAATTATATATTTTGTTCTGCTCCTAAAAAGTTGAAGCTTCAAGATTAAAATAGTGTGCATGGATCGCATAGGAAAATTGCACTGGAAAAAAAAAAAATCGTACTTTCCTGCTAGTTCTCCGCTGCATTGGTAAAAGGGCAGAGAGACCAGCAGAAACTCTCTGTAAACGAAATGCATGCGTAGTACTAAGGCACATGCAAGGGATCATGGTACTTGTAGTCCTGACGACGGACACAGAGGTATATAGTGTGAGCTCCCCAAAAGTAAGTTAGGGGAAGATACAACAAACAAAAGACACTGCCCCTACCTATGACTGGTCTATACAATAAGGAGCGCTGGAAAGGGCACATATACATACAAAAACATGGAATATTCAGGCAAGTTTGAGCCTGGATATTCCATGTAAGTTAGGGGGAGAGCTGCACCTGGGAGGAGTGAGAATCAGAAATGCAATGAAAGTAAAAACAAAACAGCTCTAAAAAAATTTTTTAGTTTCATCATCATAGAAGATATTCTAAATACAGGGCAAGAGTGTTTAATACTACTTTGAGGCTGGGTTCACACTAGTGCGAATTGGATGCTCTCTATGGAGCCGGTTCACATATCTCCGCAGCGGCTCCTTTGCGATTTGCACAAGAATGCGGTGCCTCTTTTGGTCTGTTTCAGCCAAAAATGTGTGCTGAAATCAGACCTGAAACGGTGACTGAGGACGCACTGGACCCCTACCGTGTGCTCATATGTGAACCCAGCCTAAACCCTCATGCACACTGAGCCTTTTCCCCAGTTCCTGTAAACGCCTTTTCTCATTGCAGAAAAAAAGCAGCTGAAAAAAAAGAAGAAAAAAAAAAAAACGCACCTAAAGCCACATATTGCACACGGTTTAGGCACGTCAGGTGTTTGGGCATTCATTCCATTGGTCAGCAAATTTAGTGAGCCCATTGGAATGAATGCGCTATAAGCGCCTAGCATTTAGGTGTGTTTACATGCTTTTAGGAGAGATCAGTTGTTTTTTTAGCCTCCAAATGCTCCTTTTCTAATACGCCCGTAAACGCCTATTTTAGCCACACAGGCTAACAGAGGTGCGTTTAAAGGCTGGGGGGGGGGGAAGAAAAAAAAAAAGGAAGGAAAGTCAAATATATGTAAAAGCAATGTTTTTTAAAATTCTGTGTGCATGAGGCCTTAATACTACATTCACTTATACAGCTCACAAGACCGGAGCTAAAAGAGGTTTGAGGGGGAAAGAGGGACAAGGCCCTTTGGTTCCCAATGAGGGTCAGTTAGAAGCCAGGCATATGGCAAGCCCCGAGGATTTCCACACCTCACGAGGAGTAATAGAGGAGTGCTCAGAAGAAATGGGAGCCTTGACAGGACCAGCTTCTTTGTTCTGTAGTGTCAGAATGACCCCTTCATGACAAATGTCTCATTGAAATCATTGGGGGCCACTCAGTTCATCCCTGTGTGTTACTTTCTAGTGTGTAAAGAACAGAAAATATATACAATGGAATTATCACACGACGAACAGAAATTATATATATATATATATATATATATATATATATATATATATATATATATATACACACACACACACACATATGTATTACACACACACACATATATATATTACACACACACACACACATATATATATTACACACACACACACTTGCAGTATTTTATATGCAATGACAAAGTCTCTCTGACAGGAACAAGCACTTTTTATCCCCCCCAATGAAAGAGGCTGCCACTGCTGTCCCCTCATTTGAAAAATGCTAGTTCTCTGGCTGCTGCACTGATGGTTTCATTTAGAGATGGGGAACTCTGCCTTTTCCCTGACTTTTATGTTCTGTATGTTTGTTCTGGGTTAATGATTAAGACTTGCCATTTGAGGAGTAGTTTGCCAGAAACGTGGGATGGATGTGGATAAAATAAGAACTGTACTCCTATGGGATATTTATGAATGTGAGCAAATCATCATGTGATAAAGTTGACTCAATATGCTGCACATGAGAAATCTGTCAACAAAGAGAACCACGAGCTGTGGGCTATTGCAGAATCACTGTGAGGTTTAGGCTGTAAAGTCAATGAAAGAGAAAAGAAACTATAAAAAAGTAACTAAAAACAATGCTTTAAGAAATATAAAATACTAAATTCTATAAACCTCATAAAGTTTATTATTTCTCATAAAGTTTATTAAAGTTTTATTATTAGTTTAAAGTTTATTAAAATTTATAAAGTTTATTAAAGTTCATAAAGTGTTTATTTTTGAATTTGAACATCATAAAAATGAATAACAAAAACATATATCTGAAACCTAAATGATCCTCCCTACAGTGGGGCTGCATCTACACTGCAAGGGGTCATTTTTATTAGTCTAATATAAATTGTAATATATTCGACTTTATATTTAATATCATGAATTAAAATGAATATACATTTTTGGCACCTATTTTCAGCTGATAATGTTCGGTGGCTATTATCGACACCTTTTTTCCTATCCTCAAAACTCAAATAACCCTATTTTCGGCGGCCGATATTTCAGTGCATCCCTAAAAAGCACCTTTACCTACCAGATTATCCACTTTGCTTCCCCAGCATAGAGCGCCCCCCCAATACTCCAGTGGTAAACTCTCCTCTATGGCTATGGGGCATGCATCAGTCTTGAGGACAGGAGAACATTTTAGACCCCTGATGCATAGGGTAGAAGAGGCTGCAGGAACCGATCTAGCAGCCTAAATGAGGGGAGGATTGGGTGAGTAAATCTGCTTTTCCAGACCCCCTAAACAGAAACAAGCAGGTGGCACTGCCAGGGTTACTCCTACAAATTCTGCAAGGGAGAATTTGTAGGAGTTCAACTTTTAGGATGGTGGAACCCAAATGTATCAAATGTTGAATGGGGAAAAAAAAAAAAAAATTCCCACTAGACCTCCTCTAAAGATATAAGGCCAGATCCACGAAGCGCGGCGCTTCTCTCCGTCCGGCGTAGTGTATCTCAGATACACTACGCCGCAACTTACATTTTTTTTTTGTATCCTCAAAGATTTCCCGCCGTAAGTTACGGCGGCGTAGTGTAACTTAGGCGGCGCAAGGGTGCCCAATTCAAATGTATGTGATGGGGGCGTGTTTTATGTTAATACGTCGTGAGCCGACGTAAATTATGTTTTTTTTGAACGGCGCATGCGCCTTCCATGGGGGTATCCCAGTGCGCATGCTCGAAATTAAACCGGAACAAGCCAATGCTTACGACGGTGACGTCATTCTACGCAAAGCCCTATTCGCGAACGACTTACGCAAACGACGTAACATTTTCAAAATTTGACGCTGGAACGACGCCCATACTTAACATAGGATACGTAACTATACGCCGGAAAAAGACAAAACGCAAACGTCGCCGGCCGGACGTACATTCGTGGATTGCCGTATCTAGCTAATTTGCATACTCGACGCGGAATTCGACCGAAACGCCACCTAGCGGCCAGCGTAAATATGCACCTACAAACCGACGGCGTACTAAGACGTACGCCTGTCGGATCGAGCCCAGATTCCGTCGTATCTTGTTTTGTGGATACAAAACAGAGATACGACGGGGGAACTTTGAAATTACGCGGCGTATCCATAGATACGCCGGCGTAATTACTTTGAAGATCTGGCCCATAAAGTCTTAACCTGTAAACTTTGTAAAGGCTTTTAAAGCGTCACCTATGGCGAGTAAAATGTATGTTTGTCGCCACTGCACGGGCATGTAGAATTTTAAAGCGTGATAAGTTTGGTATCCATTTACTCGGCGTAACATTTTTTTATATTTTCCCCCCAAAAATTGGGTGATGTATTGTGTTTTTTTGCAATAATAATATTATTATATTTTTTCTTAAAAAAGTGTATTTCTTCTCAAAAATTGCATTTGAAAAATAGCTGCGCAAATACTGTGCGACATAAAAAAAAATTGTAAAACCCACCGATTTAGGCTTTAGGGCTTCTGCTTAAAAAAAAAACACATACATTTGGGGGTTCTATAGAAAGGGAAAAGGGGGAAAAAAAAAAAAAAAGGAAAAAAGAAAGAAAGAAAAAAGAAAGAAAGAAAAAAGAAAGAAAGAAAAAAGAAAGAAAGAAAAAAGAAAGAAAGAAAAAGAAAGAAAGAAAAAGAAAGAAAGAAAAAGAAAGAAAGAAAAAGAAAGAAAGAAAAAGAAAGAAAGAAAGAAAAAAAAAGAAAAAAAGAAAAAAAGAAAGAAAGAAAGAAAGAAAGAAAGAAAGAAAGAAAGAAAGAAAGAAAGAAAGAAAGAAAGAAAGAAAGAAAGAAAGAAAGAAAGAAAGAAAGAAAGAAAGAAAGAAAGAAAGAAAAAAAAGAAAGAAAGAAAAAAAAGAAAAAGAAAGAAAGTGCCAGAAAAGAAAACTGGCCTTCAAGTGCTTAAAACATCCACAGAAAAAGCTTCATCAAGACAGTCCCAAATAATGATTGGTAAATACTTTTCAAACTACAACATATTACTATATATCTGCACAGTATTGACCAGCCGAAGTAGCAGTCTTCCTAAGTCCTCCAAGATGAATGCGACAATGAACAGCAGCACCTGTAATTAACAGGTACGTAGGAAGGAATTAACTTGACAATTGACCCCGATTAGGATATTTAAACGACGAGCCTCATTTGTAAAGCTTGCCCATAGTCGTCCTCTTTCTGCTCATCGATCTTTTTCAAAAGCATCCAAATCTATTCTTTGTCATGCGAAAATCTAGCCTTTTAAAGCGTTCCAGAATGTAAGCAACATCAGCGTAATAATATACTACAAACAGGATATAATAAAGAGCAAAGTGTTAACGAGCAGTAGAGAACTTATCTAGTGATACTGAAAGCAGCAGTTTAGGTCTGTAATGAACAACACTAATGTACAGCACACATAGGATGCCATTGTGGGCACATCAATGACCTAAAGCACAAAAAAAAAAAAAAAGTTTACCTAAAAAAAAAAAATAAAAAGAAGAAACCAGACGAGTATTTGCACTGGTAGGCACGAAGCTGCTTTCTAGAAACAGTTGTTTGGCGTAGCGAGAAGCGAGACGCCAGTGAGCCTTATACTCAGCATCAAATGTCTTGAACGCCACCAAGAGACTAGCGTGATTATGACATTAACCTGCTACGCACCAGCATACAATAATGAACTACAAATACGATACAAGAAAAATGTATGCAGCGTTTACAATCTTTAAACAAGCGGGTTTACTTTATTTTCTGAAGACATTATATTATTTAGGGTTGTCCAGATACCGATACCAGTATCGGTATCGGGACCGATACCGAGTATTTGCGGGAGTACTCGTACTCGCGCAAATACCCCCGATACCTAAATAGAATACTTTCCCCCCCCTTTCCCCCCCCGCCGCTGCCGCCGCATCGCGCCGCCGCATCGAGGGACATGGCTAGAGGGACATTGCTGCATATGTGAGGGACATGGCTAGAGGGACATTGCTGCATATGTGAGGGACATGGCTGCATATGTGAGGGACATGGCTAGAGGGACATGGCTGCATATGTGTGGGATATGGCTTGAGGGACATGGCTGCATATGTGAGGGACATGGCTGCATATGTGAGGGACATGGCTAGAGGGACATGGCTGCATATGTGAGGGACATGGCTAGAGGGACATGGCTGCATATGTGAGGGACATGGCTAGAGGGACATGGCTGCATATGTGAGGGACATGGCTAGAGGGACATGGCTGCATATGTGAGGGACATGGCTAGAGGGACATGGCTGCATATGTGAGGGACATGGCTGCATATGTGAGGGACATGGCTGCATATGTGAGGGACATGGCTTGAGGGACATGGCTGCATATGTGAGGGACATGGCTAGAGGGACATGGCTGCATATGTGGGGGACATGGCTGCATACGGGGGGGGGGGACATGGCTGCATTTTGGGACACATTTAAAAAAAATATCGGTATTCGGTATCGGCGAGTACTTGAAAAAAAGTATCGTTACTTGTACTCGGTCCTAAAAAAGTGGTATCGGGACAACCCTAATATTATTAGTGTGTACTTATACAAGTCTCCACGTCTAATTCAGGGTTAATATCCATCACTGCATTTGGATTCCTGATAAGTGATAGGTCCAACTATTTGCCGTATTTTACGGACGGACCTCTGACATGAGAATTTCCCATCCAAGTAGTGCCGCTCACACACTGTACAATTTTAAAAAACAATCTCCGAATCTTAGAAACTGCGTTATACAGTTTTCAAACGCTTGACGCGCCTAAACACGTGTGCAATACGCAGCTTTAGGCACGTTTTTGGAAGCAGCTTTTTAAAGTGGGTTTTAAATATAGAAAAAAGGCAAAACTAACGCAATCTATGAATAAAAAAGAAGTCTAAGTTATTGCTACCTGCAGGCTTGAATCTGACCAGCTTCTTCACTTTGCAGGAGACATTCTAAAGCGTCAAATTTAAGTAATGATTTATAGCTGAGACAGTAGGTAGCACATGAAAACCTTTATCCCCTTCGGGATGTGGCACTTCAGATAAAAAGACGTAATGGTGTGCCGCTGCTCGTTCATCACCCAATGAGAAGGCTACAGGCAGAAAATGGCCCAGTAAGCCACAATAGCTATTATTGCAGTCACACTGCTGGCTATTCAGTGTGGCAGGGATGTGTGAATTACTTAGAGTGGCTGAACAGAATTATTAAGTGGCTACAGTTTTGCTTGAATTACCAAGATGATTAAAGGGCAATTAGATAAATGTAAACGTGAAAACCGCCTTTCTGAATTTTTTATATATTTTTTGTCATTTAAATCCCATCTCCAATCTTCTTGTGACTTTAGGGCAAGGGTCTCAAAAACTGGCGGTCCTCCAGCGGTTGCAAAACTACAAGTCCCATGAGGCATTGCAAGGCTGACAGTTACAAGCATGACTCCCGCCGGCAGAGGCATGATGGGACCCGTAGTTTCGCAACAGCTGGAGGCAGGCTAGTTTGAGACCCCTGCTTTAGGGCCTCATGCGCGCTGGGCGTTTGCTTCTCTCCTCTGAACGCCAGAACTCCTGGCAGGAGAAAAGCTGCTTAAAAACCGTGTCTAAGGCCGATTCACACCTATGCATTTTTAGTGCTTTTTTGCAGGTTTTCACTACAGAATGTGTTCCATAGGAAATCATGTTAAATGGACTGTAATGCAAATCTGCAAAAAGCACTAAAACTGCATAGATGTGAATCAAGCCTAAAGCCGTGTATTGCGCAAGAGTTAGGCTACTTTTTTAGTAGATCGTTTTAGTGGTCGCTTTACCGCTGTTATAGCGGTGCTTTGGTGCCACTTTTCGGGCGGTAGCAGGGTGTTTTTAACCCCCAAGAAGGGTTTAAAAGCACCCACTTTTTTTCAGGCGATTTGGAAGCCGTTCCCATTCATTCCAATTGGCAGGGGCAGTTTGAGAACGCTGTATACACCACTCCCTAACCGCCCTAAAGATGCTGCTAGCAGAACTTTTTTCCCGTCCCGTAAGCGCACTGCCTCAGTGCTTTCACACTGGGATGGTGGGCTTGTGTAAAAAAAAAAAAATCGTGCAAGCAGCATCTTTGGGGCTGTTTAGGAGTGGTGTATACAGAAAGCACTTGGGCTTTCACACTGGGGTGGCTTGAGAGGCAGTTTTCAGGCGCTATACTTCATATTACCATCGCACACATTCCTGGATCCGCTCTTGGGATTGGTTGTTTGTAGCAACAACCAGCTGGATACTGGTGCACGTTACAGTAGGAATATTTGCCAGCACACCACGGAACGACGTAAATAGCATCCAAACGGATGTTTTATTGCATGATCACAACACAAAGAGAGTGCAACGTTTCGGAGCCACGCAGGGCCCCTTCGTCAGGCATGTGCCTCACATGCCTGACGAAGGGGCCCTGCGTGGCTCCGAAACGTTGCACTCTCTTTGTGTTGTGATCATGCAATAAAACATCTGTTCAGGCGCTATACAGGCGCTATTTTTAGCCTGAAAACTGCCTCAAGGGGTCTTAGGCTTGTCAATCGTTTGAGTGTTAATGGACTCCATTGGTCAAATTATTAATTTATTCTGGCCATTAAAATGCATTAAACATGCCTAAACACATCCATTTAGACATGTCTACATGCACACAGTCGCATCAAGCGTATTTTCTGCTCAAATGGCCTTTTTTTTCCAGCCTGTAAATGCTCCTATTCTAATACGCCAGTACATGCCTATGTGTGCATGAACACGTAGGTTACCATGGATATGCTTTTACAGGCTGAAAAAACAATTTGCTTGACTAACCCGCTGTCAGGGCTGTATATACTGGTTGTAGCTACATAGAAAGTAAACAGAATGTGTTCCAGCACCCGCAGGGCTGGGGCTTCCTGTCCTGCTCCTGGAACAAAATCGAGTCGGGGTGGAGCACTGCTCAGCCACTCTCAGGAAACCTTGTATTTAATCAATGAATACAAGGTTTCCTTTGATTGGCTGAGGTGGAGACCATGACGTCCTCTGCCCACCACTCCAATTAGAGGAAGCAGTGCTCAGCCCAACTCCCCTTTGTTCAGAGAGCATAACAGGAAGTCCCTATACCACTGCTGGAACACAGTGCTGTACGTTACTCATGCTGCACGTTACTCATGCTCCATACAGATTTATACAGTGCATCTTTTAGTGAAGGAAAAAATTAGTTTGGATCAGCCTGGTCCAACTTAAAGTAGGGTTGCACAGATACTGTTTATCGGCGAGTATACAGCTGCCCCATGGCTTCCATTCACAGGAATGATCAGGGGAGGAAACAACCAGGGCAGGTGTGATCGGTAGTGAAGACCACTTTATACTATGAATAGCCTATTCTCTCTGTTTTGTATTTGTACATGTCTATCATAAATAAATAGGAGATTTTATGTCACATCCCCAGTGAATGGCACACGGAAATCCCCGTTCTTTCTTTGTTCATTATATTCAACTTCAGTGGTGTCTGCTAACTGTGACATGTGAACCTCAAGTTTTAAAGGAGACCGATCATTAAAATCCACATTTCACCTGGATCAATAGGACAGGTCAGTATTGCTAAATCACATTGTTATCAAGGATGGAAAAAGTACCTCTTTCTTACAACAAATTAAAGGGGTTGTAAAGGTTTGTTTTTTATTTTCTAAATAGGTTCCTTTGAACTAGTGCATTGTTGGTTCACTAACCTTTTCCTTCCATTTCCCTTCTAAATGTTAATTTTCCTTTGTCTGAATTTCTCACTTCTTGTTTCTCCTCAGTAAGCTTACCCCCATCATCCGAGCCGTTCTGGCTGGGGGTTAGTCAGCATGCTCGCCCCCTCCCTTGGGACTACATCCTTTTGGGGAGACTATGTGAACGTTCACAGCGTCTCCCCACAGGGATGAGTGAGGTTTATCACTCCTCTGGTGCTCTTCTCTCTGACACAGTTGCAAGGGGGCCCATGCTGTCCTCATGTACAATGTAGAACTCTTGGTCCTGCATTGTATAGGATAACTTCAGCACGTGACCGCCAGCCAGAGTGTTGCAACGGCTTTGGGGGATTGATCGCTTTGAGAGGAGGAAGTCTGCGGTAGCAAAGAGAAGAGACTGCAGGTGAATGGTCCCACAGGAGGAAGGCTGCTGGTGTAAGGAATAAGGTAGGGATTACAGCTTATGTCTTTACCCCAAAACCTAATGCCCATTAGATGGAGCCTCCCCAGTGCCCATCAGATGTAGCATCCCCAGTGCCTGGTAGCGTGATCTCGCACTTTGTCACAGAGCTTGATTTGAATTGCCGGGCAGCTCTTGTAACAAAGTCCCACCTCCTAGACCGACTCCTATGACACACCGATTCAATTTCCCGGCATTGGATCCATGTGCCGTCTATCACAAGAGCCGGTCCAGGAGGCAGGACATTGTTAGAGCGACCGCCTGGTGATTCAAATCTAGCTCCTTGACACAGCGGCAGCTCGTCGCACATGAATGACACCCGGGGAGGACCGCCCCCTTTTTGGCTCTATTATCAGCATCTTTTTTTCTGCCGGCCACATGCCGAAAACACCATTTCAGATGATATGTTTCGGTGGCCAAAATTTCGGTGCACCCCTACTAATGAGCATTTAAAGTGGATATAAAGCCAAGACATTTTTAACCTTAATGCCTTCCCTGCATTAACCACTTAAGACCCGGACGAAAATGCAGCTAAACGAACCAGGCCCCTTTTTGCGATTCGGCACTGCGTCGCTTTAACTGACAATTGCACGGTCGTGCGACGTGGCTCCCAAACAAAATTGGCGTAGTTTTTTTCCCACAAATAGAGCTTTCTTTTGGTGGTATTTGATCACCTCTGCGGTTTTTCGTTTTTGCGCTATAAACAAAAATAGAGCGACAATTTTGAAAAAAATTCAATATTTTTTACTTGTTGCTATAATAAATATCCCCCAAAAATATATAAAAAAAACGATTTGTTTCCTCAGTTTAGGCCGATACGTATTCTACCTATTTTTGGAAAAAAAAAAAAAAAAATCGCAATAAGCGTTTATCGATTGGTTTTTTGCAAAATTTATAGCGTTTACAAAATAGGTCATAGTTTTATTGCATTTTTATGATTTTTTTTTTTTTACTACTAATGGCGACGATCAGCGATTTTTTTCGTGACTGCGACATTATGGCGGACACTTCGGACAATTTTGACACATTTTTGGGACCATTGTCATTTTCACAGCAAAAAATGCATTTAAAATTCATTGTTTACTGTGAAAATGACAGTTGCAGTTTGGGAGTTAACCACAAGGGGGCGCTGATCGGGTTATGTGTGACCTCATCTGTGTTCCTAACTGTAGGGGGGTGTGGCTGTAGGTGTGACGTCATCGATTGTGATTCCCTATATAAAAGGGAACACACGATCGAGGACGCCGCCACAGTGAAGAACGGGGAAGCTGTGTTTACACACAGCTCTCCCTGTTCTTCAGCTCCGGGGACCGATCGCGGGACTCCAGCGGCGATCGGGTCTGCGAGTCCCGCGGCCGTGGTCACGGAGCTTCGGATCGGGTCACGGGCCCGCGACCCACGGCTGGGCATTATACAATCACGTACAGGTACGTGATTGTGCCCAGCCGTGCCATTCTGCCGACGTATATCGGCGTTAGGCGGTCCTTAAGTGGTTAAAGTGGTTGTAAAGACACAAGGTTTTTTCATGAAGGTAAAAAACCTATGTGCGGCAGTCCCCCAAATACTTACCTGAGCCCCCTCTCTATCCAGCAATGTCCACAAGTCCCTCAGCTGCCCAGGACTCTCCCTCCTGATTGGCTGAGACACAGCAGCGGCGCCATTGGCTCCCGCTGCTGTCAATCAGTCACAATCACATCTGTGTGTCGTCCACCAGTGTGGTTTCTTTTTTTGGAAAGGGTCAGGGACATTTTTTTTTCCTGCAGCAGGTTGGTTCCGTAGACTTCAATGGAAATGCATCAAAAAAACACAGTGCTTGCATTTTCTTCAAAGCCGTGCTTTGCTTTTTGTCAGGAGCGAGCCCACAAGTGTGCCCCCAAAAGGAAGCAGCTTCCTATGCTGGCACATCGAAAAGAGTAGTGGAGCGCACCAGTGGGGGTCCCAGAAGAGGTATGGGGCCACATACAGCAGGCAAGTGTAACATGTTTATTATTTAAAAAAATATATATAGTTTACAACTGCTTTAACCTTTGCAATGAGACGAGGTGCTTTTAAAGAGCCATTTAACTTGATCCCAGCCCAGGTATTATATATATATATATATATATACACACACATACACATACATACACACACACATACACACATACACACACAGTTGCCCTTTTGTTTTTTGATCTAAATGGAGTTACCAAAGTCATCAATGTTCGCAGCTATAAAAGTTTTCAGGGTCAGTTCAGACCACCAAATGTGGTCCTTCCTTTGAAGTAATGTTTATCCAGCTCCCCCATTAAAAAGTCATCCTATTTTGGGGTCAGAGAAAAGGACGCGATACGTCATAAAGCTTAGTATGTTCATCAGTCTATTTGTTATTACACTATACATATTACTACGTCTTTCTTCAATAACCCTGGTTCTTTGGATGCACTACGTGGATCACTGATAGAGGTTTTGGCCAAGGAGAGATTTGCACAATGAAACATCATCTCCACGGAGCAAATATCTATTTATACTCAATGTGTAATTTTTTTAATAGGTTTAAAAAACAAGTTGAATGTTACAGATTAGTCATACAACATGTTTCATCGTATCGACTGTATATAACAAGTCCCTGTGGCTCCCCCCTTAGTCCCACCCAAGAACAGGAGCCATACGTCACTCCCTTTCATATAGAAGTGTGGATACATTGATGACATATATCCCTTAATTCCCATGCAGAAGTATACCCAAGGTCCCAATGCTTCTCCAGAAGCAGTAAGTGAGCAAGACCTCCTTTAACATTTTACTACGGAGGAACCCTTAAAGTCGTTTTCAGGTCTCAGGAACACCCGCTAAAAATTATTTCTCCAGCTCACAGAACATTAGCATGATCAGTAGGCTGCATAGAGTTACAAATAGAAGAAGAATAAGGAATGAGGTGTACATCTCTGTAGGCAGGAGATCGGCCTTTTTACTGCTCCCTCATCAAGGAGGAGCCTAGTTGAGAAAAGACTAGTCGCAGATATTACTTTGTTCCATTTTGTACGTTATTCAGTTTTGCCAGTAAGATACAGAATAACAAAATGTATAGATTTTTTTTTCTCACTTTAGTAACACTTTAAGCTTGTCCCACACAAGCATTAGTACATAATTCTGCTACACAAGGATGGGTGTCATATAAATATAATGTGATATTTGAAGCTCTCAGGAAAAAATGGTTTACAGACCAATAAAAGCAGAACTTTACTCTCTCAATCAACATTGACTATTTTTATGCTGCTACCGGTAGCATCAGTAAATAGATGGGAATGTACATCATATTTACTTGTTTTAAACTTTTTACATTTATTCAGTTACCGTATATACTCGAGTATAAGCCGAGTTTTTCAGCACATTTTTTTGTGCTGAAAATGCCCCCCTCGGCTTATACTCGAGTCACCTTTTTGCGCCTAATCTGCCGGATTTTGGAAATCCGGTACCGGTGCCGGCCGTAGCTCCCCATGACCCCAAACTTGGCACACATGTAGCTCTTCCTCTACAAGTGTGAAAAGTTGTTGTCCAGGTGACCTACGGCCAGGGAGCACCGATTTTCCAAAGTCGGGCACCCCTTCCAAAGACTCCCATGTTAAACAGTAATTTCTCCAGTAAATTTGGGGACCCGGTTTCCCGACCAGCTGTAGGTCCCCTGGACCCAAAACTTAGCACACAAGTAGCTCCAGTTCTCTTCTACAGGTCTGCAAAGTTTGCTGTCTGGGGGACCTAGGGCCAGGAAGCACCGATTTTTAAAAACCGGGCACCCCTTCTATATACTCCCATGTTAAACATAAGTCTAGTCATGGGCACAGTGAGGCATGAGCACAGTGAGACATGGGCACAGTGAGGCATGCAGATGGACACCCTAGGCTTATACTCAAGTCAATACGTTTTCCCATTTTTTGGTGGTAAAATTAGGTGCCTCGGCTTATACTCAAGTATATACGATACTTCCCGTTTTCTGGCCTAGGCAAATGATATCATACATCGCAGGAGTCTTCAGGAGGGGAGGGATTTTCTTAGCCAAGCACTACCTCCTGTTTGAGGGCAGATGAAATCCAACAGTAAATACTATGTGAATCATTTGTTTTTAATCAAGATGGTGACAGCCAGAAAGGACAGGGGGTGTTTTTCAAAGTTATTTCTCAGCAAAATAAAGCATAGAGACATGGATGATGGGGAAGTTTGCTTTAAATGTTAAAAAATGAATTCAATCGTTTTTGGTGCGCAGAAGAACTGTAGTTCAGTTTTAAAGAACTACTGCCCAAAGAGAATCTGGTCTATACAGAGATATGGGTACATTCACATGGATATTCTGGATATATCTAGGAATGACATGAAACGTAAGGCTGGGTGTCATAAATAAAATCTGATATTTGAAGTTTTTCATGGTTTACAGACCATTAAAGAAATATACTGCCCATAGAGATTCTGGGATATCTTGGATATCTCTAGAAATGACAGCAAATATAGGGATGGAGGTCATATAAATAAGATGTGATACTTGAAGGTCCTCTCGGAGAAACATGGATGACAGACCATTAAAGACTTATTGGCTATAGAGAATCTAGTCTACACAGAGATCTGGGAACAGTCACACGAATATCTGGGATATATCTAGGAATAATAGCAACTAATGGGACGAGTGTCCTCTAAGGGAAATATGGTTTACAGAACATTAAAAAAATAGACTATAAAGAATCTGGTCCACACTGAGAAACGTAGGTCTGGGAACAGTCACGGGGATATCTGAGATATATCTAGGAATAACATTAAATAAAGGGGTGGGTGTCATATCAATATAATGTGACATTAGAAGCTCCTCTTAGGGAAACATGATTTACAGACCATTAAAGAACTATTGACTATAGAGAATCTGGTCTACACTGAGAAACGTAGGTCTGGGACCAGTCACGGGGATATCTGGGATATATCTAGGACCGACAGCAGATATAATAGCAAACATAAAGCAGTAGGTGCAGAGTGGGAGTGACCAGTAATAGTAGCACAAATGGTTCACAGTAGCCATTAAAGAACAAACAGTAACAGCGGAATAGAGAACATCAAAGGGATCAGTAAATAACACTGACATTTCGACACAAATATGTTACTTATTTACATATTAACCTTCTATTTTCAGATGAAAGGCATAAACACATAAATCCCATTTCATTTAACGCTGCTAAAAAAAGACTAATAATATCCAACGTGATGCAGTGTAGTGTTGTAGAAAGGAAAACAGCACACGACACAATAAACAAACTTTAGCGAAGGATCCATTTTGTGCATACCAGTCTGTCATTTCAAAGAGTCAGGCGGACTCAGGAAGGAACGAGAACATGCGAGATCCCAGAGCAAGCAGAAATGATCGCTCTTTAACCTAATCACTAAAGAATCAGACTGTATATCTAGACAGGGGAGATCAGGGAATACAATCAGAATTGCTCTTCTGTCATTAGACATCGGTCACATTATCGAAACGTGAACCGCAAAACGCAGGAACATAGCAAACATCGGATTCTGAGAAATTCTTGTTTGTATTAGTTAAAGAAGAATAGAGAGCTGGTGAGGACCTAAGAAAAAAAAAAATCAGCTTGGTCCTCATAGTTATTGTTCCATAAGATATTTATAGCCTGAAGATCATGCTTTTCAAGTTACCTAAAAACCACAAACGGCCTGTCTGAATATTCCCATAAAACCACAACAGGTAAGCCAACGTGACAGCAGCAGAGACATTAGAGCTCAACTAGGGTTCTGTGGAACCTTAAAGCCCCCCCTTACAGACAACGTGGTGTCCTACTGTTGGCCCTAGAGCCATGGCATGCACCAGGAGATGGAAGTTCAATCAGCCGTAGCGCAAGGAACCCCCAGGAGTTCTTGGGGGTTCCTTGAGCTGCGGCTGATTGAACTTCCATCTTATGGTGCATGCCATGGCTCTGGGGCCTATGGTAGGACACCATGCTGTCTGCAAGGGGACCATTCTGTCTACCGTAGAATAAGGGGGGCCATTCTGACCACAGATTAAGGGAGCCATCCTGACCACCACGGTTAAGGGGGGGGGGGCCCTTTCTGACCACCACAGTTAAAGCGGAGCTCCACCCTAAAGTGGAACTCCCGCTGATCGGAACCCTCCCCCCCTCCGGTGTCACATTTGACACCTTTCAGGGGGAGGGGGGTGCAGATACCTGTCTAAAGACAGGTATTTGCACCCACTTTCGGCTACACAGTCTCGGGGAGACTGCAGGCATGACGTCACCTCCCGTCCCCCCCGTTGTGTTCTGGGAACACTCGGCTCCCAGTACACAGCAGGAGCCAATCGGCAGGGGGTAGCGCGACTCGCGCATGCGCCGTAGGGAACCAGGCAGTGAAGCCGGAGCGCTTGACTTCCTGGTTCCCTCACGAGGATGGCGGGGGGGGGGGGGGCAGCAGAGTGACGAGTGATTGCTTGTCCTCTGCGGACGGCGCTGGACTCCAGGACAGGTAAGTGTCCTAATATTAGAAGTCAGCAGCTGCAGTATTTGTAGCTGCTGGCATTTAATATTTTTTTTTCAGCGGACATCCGCTTTAAGGGGGGGCCCTTTCTGACCACCACGGTTAAGGGGGGGGGGCCTTTCTGACCACCACGGTTAAGGGGGGGCCCTTTCTGACCACCACGGTTAAGGGGGGCCCTTTCTGACCACCACGGTTAAGGGGGGGCCCTTTCTGACCACCACGGTTAAGGGGGGCGCCCTTTCTGACCACCACGGTCAAGGGGGGGCGCCCTTTCTGACCACCACGGTCAAGGGGGGGGCCCTTTCTGACCACCACGGTCAAGGGGGGGCCCCTTTCTGACCACCACGGTTAAGAGGGGCATTTTTCTCACTGTCCACCATTGTAAGGGGGGGGGGGGGCATTCTTTTTACAGACCACCAAAGTAAGGTGCACTTTTACCACTGACCCCTGTTAATTGTTTTTTTTGCAAGGGTAGCCTCTAGACCTGAAAATTATTTTGAGGGTTCCTCTGGAGTAAAAAGGTTGAGAAAAGCTGCATTAGACTATAAAGTACCCCAGAGGTGTCAATGATCACTGCAGCTTCTTCTTTAAAAACAAAATAAAAAACCTTAACAATGCAGGGGGCAAAATATAAGATAATATGTAAAGCAAATACACAGGATTTCCTACTAGTGTCTATTAATAAAATGAGCAAAAATTGAATAATTAGGGAGGTGGTGTGAAAGCGCAACAAGTACCCAACATCTTTTCAAGATTCTCCTCATCGGGTCAGTAGCACTTTGTCTTGAGATGTCATACGCACCCGGGCAACCGTTTTACTATATCATGTGACCTAAATTTAGAATCAGATCAACATATTACCGTAACTGATTTCCACATAGAAAACCAGAAAACAAACAGACGCAATCTTTCAAGAAGCAACCAAACAGAACAGGTTGCTCCTCACAAGTCGCCACCCTGAAAGCAGCGACAGCACACTGCTCGCTTGTCACCGTCCTAGTCCAACCATAACCTACGCACCATAGATAATGTATACAAGACGGGCTATTCTAGGCATCACAATAAAAAGAGTGACAGGACAGCCATAAAAACATTGGCAGGCTGATGTTTCCCATGAAATCCCTCATTAGGAGGCAGCTTGTGTGGAGAGCATTATTTAAAATGTGTAGTGAACACACCCCTACATAACAAGAAAGAGGAGGAGGAGGGGATGTTTTCGTTCTCTGGTTGAACGATGAGGACATTGTTGATCAAATGATTTGAATGTGAAGCATTAACAGGTGATGGGAGAGGAGGCACATGAACAGTGCATTATAAAGCATGGCAGGGGGGTGGCATGGGGTGATGCACAAATCAGAGGGCGAGTTGGGGAAAAGTGAATCCAAGATGGAATGGTCAGAGCAGGCTGCAGTGGAATAAGCAATGAGGACATTGTTGATCAAATAAATATTTTACTGTGAAGAGCTGACAGGTGATGGGAGAGAAGCCACATGCCCAATGTATTATGAAGCATGTCAGGGGGGTGGCATAGGTTGATCAGCAGATCAGGGAGAAATTTGGGATGGGTTGATCTAAGATTGAAATGGCCTGAGCAGGCAGCAGAGCAATGATCGATGAGAACATTGTGGAGAAAACATTTTGAATGTGAAGAATTGACAGGTGATGGGAAAGGAGGCACAAACACTGTGCACTACAAAGCAATTCAGGGGGGTAAATTTGGGAAGAGTGGATCCAGGATGGTCGAAGCAGGCAGCAAAACAATGAATGATGAGGACATTTTGAGAATATAAACATTTTATGTAAAGCACTGACAGGTGAGAGGAGAGGAGGCACATGCCCAGTGCATTATAAGGCAAGTTGGGGGGATTCCATGGGTTGATCAGTAGATGGAATGTGAGAAGAGCAGATCCAGGATGGTCAGTGCAGGCAGCAGAGGAATGAACGATGAGGACATTGCTGCTAAATACTTGAATGTGATCATAGGAGAGGAGGTACATGACGGGGGGGATTGCACGGGTCGATCAGTAGAAGCGAGGGGGGTGAATGTGGATCCAGGATGGTCGGTGCAGGCAGCAGAGGAATGAACGATGAGGGCATTGCTGTTAGATATTTGAATGTGATCATAGGAGAGGAGGTACATGACAGGGGGGATTGCACGGGTTGATGGGGGGGGTGAATGTGCATCCAGGATGGTCGGTGCAGGCAGCAAAGGAATAAAGGATGAGGACATTGTTGATAATATATTTGCATGTGAAGCATTGACAGGTGATAGGAGAGGAGGTACCTGTACAGTGCATTATAAAGGATGGCATGGGTTGATCAGTAGATAGGGGGGGTCTAAGAAGGTCGGTGCAGTCAGCAGAAGAATGAAGGATGAGGACATTGTTGATAATATATTTGAATGTGAAGCAATGACAGGCGATGGGAGAGGAGGTACATGCACAGTGTATTATAAGACATGTCGGGGGGGGGGGGGGGTGCATGGGCTGATCAGTAGATGGGGGGGGTGGATGGGGGGTCCAGGATGGTCAATGCCGGGAGCAGAATAATGAAGGATGAGAACATTATTGATAATATATTTGAATGTGCAACACCAACAGGTGATGGGAGAGGTGGTACTTGCACAGTGCATTATAAGGCATGAAGGGGGGATTGCATGGGCTGATCTGTAGATTTGGGGGGTTCAGGATGGTCGGTACAGGCAGCAGAGGAATGAAGGATGAGGACATTGTTGATAATAATTGTTGAATATAAAGCAATGACAGGTGATAGGAGAGGAGGTACTTGCACAGTGCATTATAAGGCATGTCGGGGGCATTGCATGGGCAGATTGGGGGTAAATGTGGGAAGAACGGATCTAGGATGGTCGGTGCAGGCAGCAGAGGAATGAAGGATGAGGACATTGTTGATCATATATTTGAATGTGAAGCACTGACAGGTTATGGGGGTGCATGCACAGTGAATTATAAGGCCTGTGGGGGGGATTGCATGGGTTGATCAGTAGATGGGGGGGGGGGGGGTGTCCAGGACGGTCGGTGCAGGCAGCAGAGGAATAAAAGATGAGGACATGTTGCTCATATATTTGAATGTGAAGCACTGACAGGTTATGGGGGTGCATTATAAGGCATGTCGGGGGGATTGCATGGTGGGGGGGGGGGTGTCCAGGATGGTCGGTGCAGGCAGCAGAGGAATAAAAGATGAGGACATGTTGATCATATATTTGATTGTGAAGCACTGACAGGTTATGGGGGTGCATTATAAGGGGGGGGATTGCATGGGTTGATCAGTAGATGGGGGGGGGGTGTCCAGGACGTCGGTGCAGGCAGCAGAGGAATAAAAGAGGAGGACATGTTGATCATATATTTGATTGTGAAGCACTGACAGGTTATGGGGGTGCATTATAAGGCCTGTGGGGGGGATTGCATGGGTTGATCAGTAGATGGGGGGGGGGGGGTGTCCAGGACGTCGGTGCAGGCAGCAGAGGAATGAAAGAGGAGGACATGTTGATCATATATTTGATTGTGAAGCACTGACAGGTTATGGGGGTGCATTATAAGGCATGTGGGGGGGATTGCATGGGTTGATCAGTATATGGGGGGGGGGGGTGTCCAGGACGGTCGGTGCAGGCAGCAGAGGAATAAAAGAGGAGGACATGTTGATCATAGATTTGAATGTGAAGCACTGACAGGTTATGGGGGTGCATTATAAGGCATGTCGGGGGGATTGCATGGGTTGATCAGTATATGGGGGGGGGGGGGGTGTCCAGGACGGTCGGTGCAGGCAGCAGAGGAATAAAAGAGGAGGACATGTTGATCATAGATTTGAATGTGAAGCACTGACAGGTTATGGGGGTGCATTATAAGGCATGTCGGGGGCATTGCATGGGCAGATTGGGGGTAAATGTGGGAAGAACGGATCTAGGATGGTCGGTGCAGGCAGCAGAGGAATGAAGGATGAGGACATTGTTGATCATATATTTGAATGTGAAGCACTGACAGGTTATGGGGGTGCATGCACAGTGAATTATAAGGCCTGTGGGGGGGATTGCATGGGTTGATCAGTAGATGGGGGGGGGGGGTGTCCAGGACGGTCGGTGCAGGCAGCAGAGGAATAAAAGATGAGGACATGTTGCTCATATATTTGAATGTGAAGCACTGACAGGTTATGGGGGTGCATTATAAGGCATGTCGGGGGGATTGCATGGTGGGGGGGGGGGTGTCCAGGATGGTCGGTGCAGGCAGCAGAGGAATAAAAGATGAGGACATGTTGATCATATATTTGATTGTGAAGCACTGACAGGTTATGGGGGTGCATTATAAGGGGGGGGATTGCATGGGTTGATCAGTAGATGGGGGGGGGGGGGGTCCAGGACAGTCAGTGCAGGCAGCAGAGGAATAAAAGAGGAGGACATGTTGATCATATATTTGATTGTGAAGCACTGACAGGTTATGGGGGTGCATTATAAGGCATGTCGGGGGGGGGGGGGGATTGCATGGGTTGATCAGTAGATGGGGGGGGGGTGTCCAGGACGTCGGTGCAGGCAGCAGAGGAATAAAAGAGGAGGACATGTTGATCATATATTTGATTGTGAAGCACTGACAGGTTATGGGGGTGCATTATAAGGCCTGTGGGGGGGATTGCATGGGTTGATCAGTAGATGGGGGGGGGGGGGGGTCCAGGACGTCGGTGCAGGCAGCAGAGGAATGAAAGAGGAGGACATGTTGATCATATATTTGATTGTGAAGCACTGACAGGTTATGGGGGTGCATTATAAGGCATGTGGGGGGGATTGCATGGGTTGATCAGTATATGGGGGGGGGGGGGGTCCAGGACGGTCGGTGCAGGCAGCAGAGGAATAAAAGAGGAGGACATGTTGATCATAGATTTGAATGTGAAGCACTGACAGGTTATGGGGGTGCATTATAAGGCATGTCGGGGGGATTGCATGGGTTGATCAGTAGATGGGGGGGGGGGGTGTTGTCCAGGACGGTCTGTGCAGGCAGCAGAGGAATAAAAGCGGACATGTTGATCATATATTTGATTGTGAAGCACTGACAGGTTATGGGGGTGCATTATAAGGCATGTCGGGGGGGATTGCATGGGTTGATCAGTATATGGGGGGGGGGGGGGTGTCCAGGACGGTCGGTGCAGGCAGCAGAGGAATAAAAGAGGAGGACATGTTGATCATAGATTTGAATGTGAAGCACTGACAGGTTATGGGGGTGCATTATAAGGCATGTCGGGGGGATTGCATGGGTTGATCAGTAGATGGGGGGGGGGGGGTGTTGTCCAGGACGGTCTGTGCAGGCAGCAGAGGAATAAAAGCGGACATGTTGATCATATATTTGAATGTGAAGCACTGACAGGTGATGGGAGAGGAGGCACATGCATTGTTGATCAGTAGATCGGGGTGTATATAGGATGGTCGGTGCAGGCAGCAGAGGAATGAAAAGAAGCCACCCTTACCTGGTTTGGGGTGCACAAGCGCCTCTTCTCTGTGCACTTGGGCGATGATACAGCTGCTTTCCATCTAACACTTGCACGGATCCAGTGCTGATCTCGCCTCTCCAGATCCGATGTACAGCCGATCCCTCTCCTCTCCCAGATCCCCGATCTTTTCCCTTCTCGCTCCGGGGAGACGGCAGTGGTCGCTGGGAAGAGAAGCACAGACATACACGTAGATCGGCGGCTCCCAGCCCCAAATCTCAGAATTGGTTCAACATGGAGAATCCAGACTAAAGAGAAGCAAAACAACAGAGGAAATGGGACATCGGCTGTTTCAAGGTCCCCCCAATACTATAGATAAACAACCTCCCTAGATCGGCCTCTTCTGCGCCCGGATCCTCATTAGAGCTGCACCCCGGGGCTTTAGCTTGGCCGGCAATTAAAAGCTGTGATCTTCAGAGGCGGGAAAATAAAAGATTTCGTGGAAATTAAGCTTTGTTTTCCTAGAGCAGGGCAGTGTGATGGGGGAGCCTTGAAACCGACGCGAGGCTGTGATTGGCTGGCAGCTCTGTGGGCAGTATAAAAAGGGAGGTATTTTACTATGCAGTGTTTATCTAACTACATTCCAGTGCATAAGCTGTGTGCATGGAAGGGGCTGGGTGCCTGTGAGCAGGCAATGTTAATGTGTGCACAAATACTGGCAGGCATCTTCCCTCCTCAGACAGACTAACTACCTACCTTTCTTCCTTCCTTCTACCCAGGAGGCACTGCTTTCCTCTCTATCTTCTCTCATGTTCATTCAATTACCTCACATTTGTTTTCCCTAAAACCCCACACCACTCCCTGTGACACAAACATATTCATTTCCATTCAAAACTATAGCTAAAGCTGGGTTCCACCTAACGCCGTATGAGCGTTTGTTTTCCTCAGGGGTCAAATTGACATTCGCATTCTCAAACGTATACATTTCTAACATCGAATGTGGTTTTTGTTTGGTAACATCTATGCGTTCCAAAATTCAATGATAAATGCAAGCAAAAACAACATTCAAACGTTCTGAGAATTTTCGCACAAATAGCTAGATTCAGGTAGAGTTAGGTCGGCGTATCAGTAGATACGCCGAGCTAACTCAGAATCTACGCCGACTTATGTTTAAGTGTATTCTCAAACAGAGATACGCTTAAACATATCTAAGATACGACGGCTTGCGCCGTCCTATCTTAGGTTGCAATATTTAGGCTGGCCGCTAGGTGGCGCTTCCATTGCGCTCGGCGTAGAATATGTAAATCAGTAGATACGCCTATTCAAGAACGTACGCCCGGCCGCCGCAGTACATTTACGCCGTTTCCGTGACGCATTATCAGGCCTAAAGTTATTCCATCAAATAGTTGGAATAGTAATGTTAAAGTATGGCCGCCGTTCCCGCTTCGAAATTTTTACATCGTTTGCGTAAGTCGTCCGCGAATAGGGATTTACGTTGTTTACATCCACGTCAAAATCAATAGGCCCGTGCGGCGAACTTAGCCGCAATGCACACTGGGAAATGTAGGCGCCCGGCGCATGCGCAGTTAAAAAAAAAACGTCAATCACGTCGGGTCAAGCCTCATTATCATAAAACACGCCCCCTCAGACAAATTTGAATTAGGCGCCCTTACGCCCACCCGCTTTAGTCTACGCCGCCGTAACTTAGCAGGCAAGTACTTTGAGAATCAAGTACTTACCTCGCTAACTTACGGCGGCGTAGCCTAAACACGCTAAGCTACGCCGCCGCAAAGTTGCGGACATCTCTCTGAATCTAGCCAAAATTTTCTTTCAAAATTCGACTAGTGTAAACCAGCGGTGGCTGGTGCTCCATTTTTTTTTGGGGGGGGGCGGCAAACAAACCGCCGGCCAGCCCTGCACTTACCCCATATAGGTCCCGAACGGCTACCACGTCTTCTCCTCCCAGCCCATCCGGTCTCAGGACCCGCTTCCTGTCCTGATTGGCTAGGATGAGAAGCATAAAGACAATAGCTAATGTTGATTCGCTATTGTCACAAGTGGGTAGGCTCTGGGTGCAGTGCTCTGCGCCCTGAGCCCATATTTTTTTAAGCCAATTAGAGCCTCCCGCTCTAATCATGTGCTTCGCAAAAAAAAATGAAAACGTTAGGCGCCCTGCATGGAGATTAGGGGCCTAGCGCATAGATAATAGGGGGACTGTGCCCCTTATGGATAGGCTGCCGATGTTGTAAACCCAGCTTTAGTGAGCATTGTGAATAGTAGGCGATGCCGCGGGCCACACAAAGTGTTTTCTGGAAGAGGTTGCGTTCCCCTATGTTATGAAGAGAGCGGTCTCTGGTAACCCCTTGGCGCCAGCCGCACGCAAATCTGCGGCCTCTCGGAAGGTGGGCCTTGACACTGATAGGGCAGTAAAGCCAGCTCTTCTGTACTGGACCTAGGTCCCATCAGTGCAAAAGGGGGGTCTAGGCACCTGCTGAACAGGGGGGCCAGCTGTTCTGTCCTATTTTAGACCTCTTATGCCTCCCCCTGCAGAGCTACAGCTATTACTCCTCTTCCTCCCTCTGGCTGCACTGCAAGGGAAGTGGTTCCAGCACATGTGCCCCTTTCTATCTGCTGTCTGGGCCCCCCATGTGTGCCCCTTTCCCCTGAAGCACTGCCAGCTACCCTCCTCTCCTCTCACAGTACAGCTGGCCCTCCTGTTCAGCAGACCCCCCTTTTGCACTCATGGGGCCCAGGCCCAGTACAGGAAGGCTGGTTATACTACCTTATCACCAGCCCTGGTGCTCAGTGCCAACTGCCAAGGCCCACCTGCTGAGAGGCCGCATATTTACATGCGTCTGGTGCCAAAGGGTTAATTGAAACCGCTCTCCTCATAACATAGAGCAGGGATATGCAATTAGCGGACCTCCAGCTGTTGCTGAACTACAAGTCCCATGAGGCATAGCAAGACTCTGACAGCCACAAGAATGACACCCAAAGGCAGAGGCATGATGGGAGTTGTAGTTTTGCAACAGCTGGAGGTCCGCTAATTGCATATCCCTGATCATAGAGGAACGCAACCTCTTTCATAAAACACTTTGTGTGGCCAGAAGCTACTTTGGGCACACAGGGGATGTTTCAGGATTGGGAGCAGGGGAAGGAGCCAGTATTTGTAATTGACTGGACCCTTCCTTTCCTAAACGAACACAGTGAGCGATTGGTAACAATCACGCCTGTGTCCATTCATCACTGAAGCATAGTAAACAATGTTTACTATGCTTCAGTTTGTGAATGAGCAGGAAGCCTCAGAGCACTTTCTATACATTCACCTGTGCAGCTGAGGCTGGGAGGGGGGGAAGCCCGTCAAGTAGGCTGTATGATGCCCTGTAATTTCAAACAGCTGCATAATTGCGTGAAGTAGTGTAAATACAGCTGTGCCAAGAGCGCGTGCCCTGTGTGATCCCCGCATAGTTACCAGTGGCTAACGGAAAGCCAATCAAGGCAGTCACATGATCATAAACCCCGCCTCCCGGGCATCCTAAACCTCTTTAAAGAGGTTAAAAAGAAATTCAAAAACAATGTGGTGTTTATTGTCTGAATACAAACACCATCGATAAAGGGGCATGTGGGGCACGAGTACACCTCAGGCACTGCCTGTCTGACATTGCCCCACTTGGTATTTTGGTGGCACCTCAGGGTCCACATACTGCTTATGGGATAGCGTGGCATCATGCATGATGGGAGGGATTAGAGGAACTTACCTCCACACTGCACATGAGACATGACACCGCTGAGTGAATGTCATTGATTGTGTGATTGGAGCTGTATTGTAATGTGGTGTATTTAGGCGCTGCATTGCATTACAGGGTAGAATGTACCCCAAATTAACTGCTTGCCGTCCACCCTATAGTTGTACTGCTACAGGATGGCAGCTGTGCGGCAGGTCATGTATATACGTGATCCCGCACTTCTGTGCAGGCCCGGATTTACTCCCTTTGCCACCCCAAGGCTGGGTCCCTCAATGCCGCCCCCCGCCTGCGCAGTACAGGGGGGACATTATCCACCGGGGGACTTTTTCGGCAACACACGAAGAAGGAGGGGGGGAGGGATTTGCTGCCGAATATGACATTGAGAGGCGGGGGGGGTGATATTGAGCATTGGGGGGTCTGACAAAATGACATTGAGAACCGGGGGGTGGGGGGGTTGCTGCTGCCGAAAATTACATTGAGAGCCATCTCACCTCCTCTTCCCTCTGTTTTCTCTCCTCTCACCATCCATGACATGACAGGGGGGAACTCCGGAAATGAAAGTGAAAGTGTCCTCTCCTCTAAGCCGCAGTGCCGCCCCTGCACCCACTGCCCTGAGGCCTGGCCTTGTTGGCCTTGTCTGGAATCCGGCCCTGCTTCTGTGTAGGAGGCACACGTGCGTACCACTGGCGGCTCGCTCCCGCTGTGGTTACACTCAATGTCCTCCGGCACCCACCGATCATCAGTCAGAGACACAGAACTGCGATCTGCCTATGTAAACAAGGCAGATCGCCATTCTGACAGGAGGGAAGGGATGGAGTTTGTGTCCCTGCAAAGCAGGGAATAAATTCCATCTCTTCCCCTAGTAAAAGCACCTCATACAGTTCACATAAACACTGGTTAGGCACACAGTTAACCCTTTAATCACCCCTAATGTTAACCCCCTCCCAGCCAGTGCGATTAGTACAGTGACAGTGCCTTTTTTTGGGGGTACAATGTTGCATGACCACGCAATTGTCAGCTAAAGTAAAGCAGTGCCGTATCGCAACAAGTGGCCTGGTCATGAAGGGGGTAAATCTTCCGGAGGTCAAGTGGTTAAGTATCTGTTTTTTTTTTTTACATATATTTTATATATAAAAGGTACCGTATTTATCGGCGTATAGCGCGCACTTTTTTGCCCTGAAAAACAGGGCAAAATCGTGGGTGCGCAATATACGCCGATACCCGCTTCCCGTGCTTTGTTCGAACCACTGCGCCGACATATACCGAGAGCAGTACAATCGGGTATAGTCGGGCAGGCTCGGCTCCTCTCCGAGCCCGCCCGACTAAACACGAGTGTACTCCGCTCTGTATATGTCGGCGCAGTGGTTCGAACAGAGCGCGGCAAGCGGAGATCGAGCGGGGATGGGCGCAGAAGGACGCCGGACCGGACGAGGCCGCGGATGGACGCGCTGGACAATGGGCAGGACGCGATGGACGACGGGCAAGACACCGACGAGGGGCATCCAAACTGTAAGTATTTTTTTTTTTTTGCAGGAATCTTCCTCAAATTCGGGGGTGCGCGCTATATGCCGGGGCGCGTTATAGCCCGATAAATACGGTATATTTTAAAAAAAATATGGCAATATGCTAAAATCTTGGCAACAAGGCAGGTTTAGACACTTTACTTCTGCTTGAATATTAACCACTTGCAGATTGCCCCATGTACATATATGGCAACGGGGCGGCCACTCTGCACCGGATAAATTACATGTAACTGATCTGGCATTTCCAGGTAGGGGCCATGCACATGCGCACGCCGCCCCATTAGTGCTGTGATTCAGTACAGCACAAGTCGGTCAGCAGGTCCCAGCCAATGCTTTTTGGCTGACGCCTGCTAATTGGCTTAGCAATTCACAGCACAGAGCCCTGTGTTTACTAACAACACAGGGTTCTGTACACAGAGCAGCGATGTGGCTGTTTTTTCAACCACATTGATTAGTAAAAGCAGCACATACTGCACACATTATATAGTGTTAGGCACACAGTTAACCCCTTGATTGGCCCTAGATGTTAACCCCTTCCCAGCCAGTGTCATTAGTACAGTGACAATGAATAGTATTATCACTGATCACTGTATTAGTGTCACTGGTGATGTCAGTGATTGGTACTTAGTCAGTCCCCTCCCCCTCAATGTCAGTAAGTGTCAGATTGCCCCTCCCCGCAGTCCCATTATAAATCGCTGATCACCTCCATTAGTAGTTTTTAAAAAAATGAAAAATTCCAGTTTATATATATTATCATTTGCAGACGCTACAACTTTCATGCAAACCAATCAATATACACCTATTGGGATTTTTTGTTTTTATCAAAAACATGTAGTAGAATACATTTTGGCCTAAATTGATGAAAACATGAGATTTTTATTTTATTGGATGTTTTTATAGCCGAAACTACACATTTTTGTTTTGTTTCAATTTCAAAATGTTTTGATTTTTCTGTTTATATAATAACAAATAAAAACCGCAGTGGTGATCAAATACCACCAAAAGAAAGCTATATTTGTGTGAAAAAAAATGACAAATTTAATCTGTGCACACTCATGCAACACTGTACACAAATTAAATTTGTAATTTTTTTTCACACAAATAGATCTTTCCTTTGGTGGTATTTGATCACAACAGTTAAAGCAGCGCAGTGCTGAATAGCAAAAAAAGCTCTGGTCATTAACAACTTTCTGCCGGCCGTACGACTTTGTACGGCCGCAGTGTGGATGCCAATTGCCGGGAGGCCGTCTATATACGGCCTCCAGCCACTGGGGGGCGCGCAACCGATGCCGACGGCGGCGCGCGCGTGCCTGTCACATCACTGAGCTGCCGATGCACATGCCTGGCGGCCGCGGTGTCTGCCGGGCACCCGTGATCGGCGGTTACACAGACAAGGATGTGGATCTGTGTGTGTAAACACACAGATCCATGTCCTGTCAGGGAGAGAGGAGACCGATCTGTGTCCCTTGTACATAGGGACACAGATCGGTCACCTCCCCCAGTCAGTCCCCTTCCCCCACAGTTAGAAACCATATGCAGGGTACACATTTAACCCCTTCCTCACCCCCTAGTGTTAACCCTTTCCCTGCCAGTCACATTTATACAGTAATTAGTGCATATTTATAGCACTGATCACTGTATAAATGTGAATGGTGCCAAAAATGTGTCAAAAGTGTCCGATGTGTCCGCCATAATGTCGCAGTCCCAATAAAAATTGCAGATCGCCGCCATTACTAGTAAAAAAATAATAATAAAAAATAATAATAATTCTGTCCCCTATTTTGTAGGCGCTATAACTTTTGCGCAAACCAGTCGCCTATTGCGAAAAAATATGCAAAAATATGTAGACGAATACGTATCGGCCTAGACTGAGAAAAATAAATGTTTTTTTTAAAAAAATGGGCTATTTATTATAGCAACAAGTAAAAAATATTGAATTTTTTAAAAAATTGTCGCTCTTTTTTTGTTTATAGCGCAAAAAAATAAAAACCGCAGAGGTGATCAAATACCACCAAAAGAAAGCTCTATTAGTGGGGAAAAAAAGGACGCCAATTTTGTTTGGGAGCCACGTCGCACGACCGTGCAATTGTCAGTTTAAGCGACGCAGTGCCGGAAGCTGTCATTTCACCTGGGCAGGAGGGGGGTATATGTGCCCAGTAAGCAAGTGGTTAAGGGGGGTAAAACCTTCCAGAGATCAAGTGGTTAAAAGGCACTACAGTGACATGGCATGGTACACAACACATGCAAATAAGTATAAGTATAATGACGAATAAATAAAATACAAACACACCATAAATTTGGTTCAAAGTGACTGAAAGGTCACTGTGCTTTATAATTTATTAATCATAAATATGAATTTAATAATTAAAGTGGTTCTAAAGCCAGGACATGTTTTACCTCAATGTATTCCTTGGATTAATGTAAAAAATGTCCTATTGGTTATATTGCCCTATCACCTCCCTAAATACTTACCCGAGTTCTATCTCAAAACAGCACTGTGCCCAAGTGCACCAGCGCTGCTCTCTCTTCCTCTCCTCAAAGGTCTAAATGAGAGCAGCTGTCAATTAAATCCTGGGGGCGGTTCTGAGCCAGGCGGGCCTGATTTCAGCCCGAATTTTGGGCTGAAATCGAACCTGAAATGTACCAAAAAAGGCATGTGCTTTTCCGGCACAACGCACCGGAACCCGCTGCGGAGATATGTGAATCGGCTCTATAGAGAGCCAGTCACATTCTCCTGCTATGCGAATTTAATGCAGGGAAAACCGCATTCAATTCGTATAAGTGTGAACCCGGCCTAAATGTTTTCTTCCACCACACCACTCTACAACTCCCCACAAGCTCATTGATTATAGGGTTGAGCCATTCAACAATGAAGGCACTTTGACCCACCCAGCTCTAAGGAAAGGGACTGCTGGATGCTTGGCAACTAAATGGGGAGTCAACATAATCAGTGAGTCAGGGTGGCTCCTTTGGGATTGGGTACAATGGCACGAGGTGACTGGGTGGACCCGGAACTCTACAAAAGGCTACGCAGCGGCACGCCCCACTACTCTCGGGAGAATTTGACGTCACGCGAGTTGAATGCCCACCCGCCCGTTGTGTGTTTTTTTGTCACAGCTTCTTGGCAGTTTTACCTTGCCAGCAGTTGGCATTACTTTAGGGGCTATGCCCTCAAGATTAATTACGGGGCAGTTTAACTTTTTAAACAAAGGGCCAGTTTAGTGTCCTTCAGACTTTGCGGGGGCTGAACTGTGGCCAGTGTGAGTAGAAAATGTCCCGGCATCAGTGGGAGTAAACATTGTCCCATCATTAGTTTTAACATTTTAGCAGCAAGAATAGTGTCCCATGGTTGGTATTAATGGAAGGAATAGTGCCCCATCTATGGTGTCAGTGGGAGGAATAGTGCACCATGGTTGGTAACAATGGAAGCAATAGTATCCCTTTAAGGCCGCGTACAGACGAGCAAACATGTACGATGAAACCGGTCTGCCGGACCGTTTTCACCGTACATGTATGCCCGGGGATTTCTGTATGGTGGCTGGACTCGCCATCATACAGAAATCCGCGCGTAAACAATACGCGGGGCGTGTCCGTGCTGTCGCCGCGGCGATGACGCGGCGACGTGGGCGGCCCTGCCAGTTAAATGCTTCCACGCATGCGTCAAAGTCATTTCGACGCATGTGAGGGATGGCGGGCGCTCAGACATGTACGGTAGGTCTGTACAGACGACCGAACATGTCCGAGCGGGCAGGATTTCAGCGGGCTGTTTTAAAACAAGTCCAGAAATATTTGCCCGCTAGGAAAAGGCCCGGCGGGCAAATGTTTGCTAGAATCCTGCCCGCTCGGGCCTACACACGACCAAACATGTCTGCTGAAACTGGTCCGCGGACCAGTTTCAGCAGACATGTTCGGTCGTCTGTACGGGGCCTAACAGTGCCAGTGGGAGGAATAGTCCCCCACCGTTTGTCTCAGCAGGAGGAGTAGTGCCCCATCGATGGTGTCAGTGGGAGAAATAGTGTCCCATTAATGGTGTCAGTGTGAGAAATGGTGCCTCATTATTGGTGTCAGTTAGAGGAATAATGTCCCAAGGGCCAGATAAAGGCAAGCAAAGGGCCGCATCTGGCCCCTGGGCCGCAGTTTGAAGACCACTGCTATAAAGAGACAAAAACATGGTAGCGCCCAGAACTGTTTACTGCCATGATAATTGTGATTCTGTCTGAATTCACAACTAAAAAGTTCCCAATGGAATTTACCCTTCCCCTTCCCCCATCCCTTTTGGTTAATCCTCAAAGCTTTCTAATACGGTCTCCCTTCTTTTCTTCCCCTCCTTCATGTTTTTCCCCTACTTTCTTCCATTCCCTCCCCCACCCCCCTACATTCCTACTCATTATTTCTATATTTGTTGATGGGTTTTCCGAACTTTTGTAGTCTGTGATTGATAGTGTTATTTCCCCATCCTGCATATGATACTATATTGATTTATTTTTGTAGACAACTTGCATGTTACTTGGGGACTGTACTTTTTTTCAGCTTTTGTTGTATTTGGAAATATAAAAAAAAGATTTAAAAAAAAGTAGTTCCCAGTGGAATAAAATAGTCAGCTGCAGCAGAGAAACTGCAACAGACACAGAATTGTCATACAAATCAATGAGGCCCATTCATATTTCTGCAGGGCAGTACGATATGAAAAATTCAGCCTACATGAATTTTACTGTAACTGCATCAACATGCATTTTGGGGCCTGCAGAAATATGCTGTACATAACTAAAGCGATATAGAATGTTTACCTAGTTTATTGCTTAATAGTAAAGTGTGTTAATCCCGTTCCTTTGGTTATTTACTCATTATCACACTATTCTAAGCCAGGTTGACCAGGGACACAAGAAAATGTTCTTAGTAAAAGGCAAAAATATTATGGGCCAGATTCTCATACATTAGCGCTGCTCCTGGGCAGCGTAATGTATGAGCTCTACGTTACACCGCCGCAGGTCTACAGGTTTAAATCCTGATTCTCAGAACACTTACCTGTAAACTTGCGGCGGTGTATCGTTAGATTGCTCGGCGCAAGCCCGCCCAATTCAAATGGGGCGGGCACCATTTAAATTAGGCGCGCTCCCGCGCCGAGCGTACTGCGCATGCTCCGTCGGGTAAATTACCCGACGTGCATTGCGCTAAATGACGTCGCCCCGACGTCATTTGCCTAGATGTATACGTAAATGGCGTCCAGCGCCATTCACGGACGTCTTACGCAAACGACGTAATTTTGATTCAATTTCGACGCGGGAACGACGGCCATAGTTAACATTGGTTGCCCCTGCTAATAGCAGGGGCAACCTTACGCGTCGGGTACGCTACGCAAACAACGTTAATTCGCTGCGTCGACCTCGCGTATGTTCGGGAATCGCCATACTTACCTCATTTGCATAGACGACGGGGAAAAGCGACCATGCGACACCTAGCGGCGGGAAAAAAAATTACTTTTAAGATCTGACAGCGTAACAGCCTTACGCTTGTCAGATCTAATGGGTACCTATGCGCAACTGATTCTAAGAATCAGTCGCATAGATACCCGGGGCCAGATGAGGAGTTACGACGGCGCTAATGGTGTTGCGCCGTCGTAACGCCTTCGAGAATCTGGCCCTATGTGCCTACAGGCTTCAGTAATTTGTCCCTATGACACGCCATACTAGAAACCCAACAACCCATGAACAAACCACCTACTGTTTATGGGATCGGCATGCAGCTCACAATCCTTAAAGCGGGAGTTCATCCGAAAATTTTTAACCTTAGATTGATGCTCATATTGTCAAGGGGAATCGGGTAGTTTTTTTTAAATCGAAGCAGTACTTACCGTTTTAGAGAGCGATCTTCTCCGCCGCTTCCGGGTATGGTCTTCGGGACTGGGCGTTCCTATTGGTTTGACAGGCTTCCGACAGGCTTCCGACGGTCGCATACATCGCGTCAGGAGTAGCCGAACGTCGGTGCGGCTCTATATGGCGCCTGCGCACCGACGTTCGGCTACTTTCGGAAAATCGTGACGCGATAGATGCGACCGTCGGAAGCCTGTCAATCAAATAGGAACGCCCAGTCCCGCAGCCCATACCCGGAAGCGGCGGAGAAGATCGCTCTCTAAAACGGTAAGTACGGCTTCGATTTTAAAAAAACTACCCGATTCCCCTTGACAAAATGAGCCTCAATCTAAGGTTAAAAATTAACTTCTCGGGGTGAACCTCCACTTTAACATATAGACTTTTTTTGTTGATGACATTCTTTGTGTTGTCACTGTCATAGTGGAGCAGGTCTGAGCATGGAAAATAAGATTATTGTTATTATTTCAGGTACTTGTATAGAGCCGTCAATTTATGCAGCACTTCACATATATACATTGTACATTCACATAAGTCCCTACCCTCAAGGAACGTACAATCTAAGGTCCCTAACATACATTCATACATACTAGGGCCAATTTAGACAAGATCTGATTAAAGGGGTTGTAAAGGAAACTTTTTTTTTTCATAATAAGCATCCTTTACCTGCAGACATTCCTCTTTTCACTTCCTCATTGTTCGTTTTTGCTCAGACGTTGCTCTATTTCTTCTCTGTTCTGTTCACTTCCTGCTTGTCTGATTGTTACTCACCACCGTGAAGGGAGGCTTTACTGCGGTGGTCAGTAACGCGCTCGCCCCCTCCTGGGAACTACATCTGTGTGGCAGGACGCTCTCTACGTGTTAGAGACTTCAAGGAGGTGTGAATTACTGGACGTGCCACAATGCATACTGGGAAATGTAGTTCTTACATGAACGAGCGCCGCAAACCAGGAAGTGAATGAGAGAACAGAAACTAGAACGCCGGAGGTGATATAGATGAAGGAATTTAATAGGTATTTACTCGTTTTTTAACAGAATCATTACACTATTCTCTCTGTCTACTTTGCAGACATTCATTTTAGGCAAAAAAAATGTTTTCCTTTACAACTCCTTTAACCTACCAGCATGTCTTTAGAGTTAGCTCCATCTTGCAGTCATAACTTCCCCTATTCTGCTTTCTGATGTCTGCTTGGTTTGTCAGCATGAAGGAAATGAGGGTGTGGGACAAGCACAACATTTTTCAAGGTGTCAGACACTGGACTACATATCTGCTGCTGTTGCTCACATAGTGCAAGGAAAGTAAAAGCACCATTTCATTCCAACAGTTCTGGATTTGTAAAAAAATATATATATTTTTTAATAAGCTTATACAAAATGTTTAATAAAATGTAATGTGTAAGGCTGCATGTATAAGTATTTAAAGCGAGAGATTCTAATGTATGCCTAAGCATCCCAGATGCCTACCTCTACAATCTCCTATAGTTATCCCTGCTTGAGATAGAGTAATACAAACTAAATTCCTTCATCGCTCTAATTACACTCTGTACATTCTATGTAAGATGGGTAGACCCTCTCCCAATTGTACCAAATGCTCTGGATCAGTAGGCTCCTTTTTTCATATGGTTTGGGAATGCCCACCTATTCTTATTTATTGGTCTGAGGTCACGTTTTATCAATACGACTCTCCAGATTTCCAATATATGCAACCCTTTACAATGCTTATTAGGTTATATTGAGGACAATACTCCTAAAAGAATGAAAACTCTTGTTTTTTTATGCCAAAAAATGAATACTGATACATCGGAAATCTAATATTCTTCCAACTTTATTTATTTTGTTAATCAAGTGGTAGGTTGACATAAAGCCCAGGGCCAGTGTTGCCAACAGTCACTATTTTTACTGGCAGACAGTAAGAATCTCTTGCCGCCCGAGTGTACAGACACTCCATTCAAAAGAACCAGTTCTTTTGAATGGCAAGAACACGGTGACGTCATCGCGTACGACGAGCATGCGCTCGTCACATTCGATGCCGTCGCCGCCATCTTGCTGCACCCTACCTATGCCTAGGAAGCTACCGCGCATGCGTCAAAGTCATTTTGAGCATGCGCAGGTTTCCACAGCGACAGGTAAGTATACACACTCTCGGGATTCTCGGCAGGAAAACACTGCCAAGAATCACGCTATAGCGCCTGCAAAGCACCTCATTGTGAAAGGGGTTTTACAGAGCAAATTATGCCACAAACAAAAATTATTAATCATGTACAACCCTAGGACATGGTCTGCCTAAATAGGAAGGTGTGTGGTTTACAGATGACAGGGCGGGTCTTAAATAGGAAGGAGTGTGTCCTTGACAGGAAGGGTGGGTCGTATTTAAAGTAGGGGGTGCATGAATTTAGTCAGGCCTAGGGCAGCACAAAACCTAAAGACACCTCTGAACTGGAGTGGACTGAGGGGACCACCTGGCATGGAGAGACACTGTCACTGTGACTCAGGAGAGGACATGTTGGGTGTTGTGTCGGTGATGTGTCATCATCATCTGTTCTGCTGCACACTGCTGTCAGTGTCACTGTGAGAGTCAATTTCATGTGTGTGCGCCTGCCCATTCTAAATTTCTTGCCCTCTTCTGTCCCTGAGCATTGAAAATAAATTAAGAAATATGTTTTTTGCCTTAATATATGCCTTAAATCACATTTCTAATTGCATATTGTACTTGTTTGTAGTCTAAATACTGAAATTTGCACTTAAAACTGTAATTTTTTGGAAAAGCCAGTAAAAACTTTGCTGTGCCAATAGTATTTGGGTGTCGTTTCGGTAAATAACACTGCCTTGGGCTGCCCTAAGAAATTTGACAATGTCTGGTCTCCCTGGTTAGATTCACAAGATACGGTTGTTTATGAATGTGTACCATAAATGGCTGTGGCATAGTTAGTGCATCTATATTTTTGTGTCTCCCCTCACAGAAAACGTATTATGTTATGATCTGACCTGGGACACTGATTAATGGTCTCATTCTATTATCCATGTAGTACTATGTACAGACATATTGATATTTATTCTTGTTCTGTACTTTTCCAAGCTGCGTCTTAATGTTGTGCCTATAATTGATGCTCATTTTTTTATTTTCTTTCTATTGCTGTCTTATTTCTTTATATGTTGATAACCCGTGAACACCTTATTAAATCTACCCTTTAGCCAAGGTTCACACTGGGTACGATTTGGTACGATTTGAGATGCGATTTCACATGTTAAATCGCATCTCAAATTTGCGGCATTTGCCGGCAATTGTCGGCAATGGCACCGTCCTAATCGGTGCGACGCCGCTGCACCAATTTCAAAAAGTAGTTCCTGTACTACTTTTTGCGATTTCAGGCCGCGATTTACATTGAACCCTGCACAGATGTCTCTTAAATCGCGGCCGTAATCGCGGCAAAATCGCGGCAAAAACGCAGCCGCGAAATCGCGGTAAAATTTTACCGCAATTTTGAATTCGCAGCAGTGTGAACCTAACCTTAAAATAAAAAGCATCCCAGATGCCTAACTTCACAGACTGTTTTGTGCCAAATTGGTCAATACACATGAGTTCCTAGCAAAGTGTGTACTTCATTTTGCCTCTGACTAATTAAAATTAGCACATCTGTTCATCCATTCAGCATATGTGTGCACATCTTCATTATTATCTTAGCTGATCAAGCCCCCCATTTCATGGGGGTGTGCTGGAATGCCCGTCAAACAAGGAAAGTGCAATATGAATTCTCTATAAGGTTTTTAGTGGCCCTATAGTCAGAGGTGCAGTTAGATACCACTTGGCACAGGTTTTTATGCTGCAAAGTCTGTTCCCTGGCACTGCAATAGTAATTGGTGGCATCAGGCCAGGGTAGGCCCCTCACGCATTACTAGATAAAAGCTGAGCTCCTGCTCCAGCCTGGTACATTCTCGATCCTGCACATCCCCTAGCTGCAGACAGCAGGTTGCCCAGCTAGGTGTTCTTACAGGAGCAAAACAACTACAGTAAAACCTTGGATTGCGAGCATAATTAGTTCCAGAAACATGCTTGTAATCCAAAGCACTTGTATATCAAAGCGAATTTCCCCATAAGAAATAATGGAAACTCAAATAATTTGTTGCACAACCATTTATTCATAAACCCTTCAGTTTATAGTCCAAATAAAATATTATAGTATTGTGACCAGGTTGTGTAGCTGTAATGGTTCTGAACCTTCAATGGGGTTCAGGATGGATTTCTGCTGCTGCTCCTAATTTTGTAATGTGAGAATGTACGTGTACGTAAGAAGTAACCACACCGAGTCAACTTAGTTCGATCACTTTCACATCTCTGTTAATTGTGGGTGTTGCCCAATCTTTTTAGACACAAAGAACAATAGAGTATACGTCACTACTGTGGTCATTCTAAAAGGCACACCTTAATTGGCTGAAATACAGGAAGACTACAGGAGCTTGATGGTTAAAGCTTGGTTATCCCTTGCTCTATCTCTTACTTCCTCATTCCTTCAGTGCGTGGGCAGCAGGGGGTAGACGCCATTGCTAGTTCCAAAGCAAAACTGTATTCTATTTAATAAGTAAGGAATTGCATAGAAACATGTATACACATAAGAAAATAGGCATTTTTATGATTATGACATTCCTTCACAGTCCCCTCTAAAATTGCTATTTTCTATCTGTCCATCATACTAAAGGTCCTACTCACCTGGCCCATTCTCCTCATCAACTCTTTTAGGCTGTATATAGAGATGGGCACTAGCTAGTTCACTACCTCCCTCGATACGGCTTAGAGAAGGGCAGTCAGGTGCTACCTATCTCCATAACCCTGTAGGACTGTGAGATTATGGACAGTGAGTGACTGTGAAGGAGTGAAGGGTTTATCCTCTTCCATCATAAGGGGGTCCTTCTCTTCTTGGTGGTAAACTGTAGGTGTGCTGTTGTCTACTGCCTTGCTCATTAACTTCTTTACAAATGGTAGGATACAGCATACAATCAGGGCTAAAAGAATCAGGATTATTAATACCGTTTCCCCTATCTGGGCGAGCACCCTTTGCCACCTACTCATCCAGCTAAAATATTGATCCCATGGGTCTGTGATACCTGAGTTCATCTTCAACTACAATAACAGATCTTCTAATTTCTTTATAGCTAGAGTAACCTTACCATTTGGGCCAGTATTGTCAGGAATATAGGTGCAACAGGTTCCCGTTTTTTCTATCATTTTACAGACACCTCCTTTCTCAGCTAACACCATGTCAGGGGTATTCTTATGGAAGCTACTATATCAATGGCACTATATACTATTCCATTGTATCATTTAATATTTAATTTTTTTTTTTAGATAGGTCTCAAACTGTTTGTAACCTGAATGTATTTAATATTACAACTATCTGCATCTGCATTACCTGTGATACAGAAACCTAGTAAAGATCTATTTTATACATTTCCATGTCTTTGAATTTAAAATACTGTACTTTACACAGTATGTCGCTTAAAAGTCCCCGGGGGGAATTTCTCCATTTTTGTCTAAACACCATGTCTAAGGCCATCCGGTTCTGGAATGTCATATAGGAACTGGTCAGCAATTCCCTGGAGGGAATCTCTGGTATAATTTACGAATCTCTGTTGGTTATAGTATATGTAGTTAATCCAATCTACATTCTTGTTGACAGTTATTATGGGGATCAAGGACTCAAATGTCTATTCACAAATGGAAGCCTCCACAAGGGGTTTAGAAGCAAAATCCAGCAGATGCTACAGAGTATAAAAGAGAAGAGAAGCGCCTCTAATGCCGCGTACACACGCTCGGAATTTCCGACAACAAATGTTGTTGGAAATTCCGACCTTGTGTAGGCCCCATCGGACATTATCTGTCAGAATTTCCGACAATAAAAATTCTAGAGTTGGTTCTCAAATTTTCCAACAACAAAATCCGTTCTCATAAATTACGATCGTGTGTAGACAATTGTAACACACAAAATTCCACGCATGCTCTGAATCAAGTACGAGACGGAAGCGCTCGGTCTGGTAAAACTAGCGTTCGTAATGGAGATAGCACATTCGTCACTCTGTAACGGACTGAAAAGCACGAGGCTGAAAAGCGCAAATCGTCTCTCACCAAACTGTTACTTAAGCCCTGTACACACGATCGGTCCATCCGATGAAGCTGACTGATAGTCAGTCGTGCCTACACACCATCGGTTAAAAAAACGATCGTGTCAGAACGCGGTGACGTAAAACACAACGACGGGCTGAAAAAAACGAAGTTCAATGCTTCCAAGCATGCGTCGACTTGATTCTGAGCATGCATGGATTTTTAACCGATGGACGTGCCTACAAACGATCGTTTTTTTTCTATCGGTTAGGTATCCATCGGTTAAATTTAAAACAAGATTGCTTTTTTTAACCTATGGATAAATAACCGATGGGGCCCACACACGATCGGTTTGGTCCGATGAAAACGGTCCATCAGACCGTTCTCATCGGGTTGACCGATCTTGTGTACGCGGCATAACACGACTGGTATTGAACTTCCCTTTAATAGTGCCGTTGTACGCGTTGTACGTGACCGCGTTCTTGGCGTTCGGAAATTTCCGACAACATTTGTGTGACCGTGTGTATGCAAGACAAGTTTGAGCCAACATCCATCGGAAAAAAATCCACGGTTTTGTTGTCGGGAATGTCCGATCGTCTGTACGCGGCATTGGTGTAGCAATATGGTTACATTTAATGAAGGTACAACATTTAGCAACTAACATGGTTGATGATTAAAAGAGGCACATCTAAGTATGCAGGCATCCGGGGTAAAGCTGTCCACATAAACCATCCTCCGCACCGCCGGCTCTCACCGCTGTCTGTCTTCAATCATGACCGGGAAGGCTACCTTGCAGTGGAGCGATATGAAAGCAAGGCTTGAATCGATCGTGGAGCGCAGAGTGGAAGGGAAGATGTTGATGGTGGTGCGGAGGATGGTTTATGTGGACAGCTTTACCTGGGATCCCTACATAGTTAGATGTGCCTCTTTTAATCATCAACCATGTGAGTTTCTAAATGTTGTACCTTCATTAAACGTAACCATATTGCTACACTTAGAGGCTCCTCTCTTCTCTTTTATACTCAGTTGTAACATGACACTACTCTTATATCAAGACATCGCTTGTATATCAAGTCACAATTTATTAAAACATTTTACTTGTCTTGCAAAACGCTCTCAAACCAAGTTACTCTCAAACCAAGGTTTTACTGTATGCCTATATGAACAGTAAGCACTACAGAAGAAGGTCAAAAATGGAAGCCCATATATTTTACTCAGTACAGATTTCCTTTATAAAAAAAACATTTATTGGATAATTACACGTTTATAAACTATACTTGTAAATTACACTATATTATTTTAGGCAATTGCGCATTGCATTTTAATTATTTTAATACAATCTATAATTTAGAGATAAAATGTTTTATACTTTGTTTTAACATTCTACGGTATTTATAGACCATACCAGGTGTTTTAATTAAAGAAAAAAAAACAATATATGCTATTCTTTTTTGTTGAAACTTCATACAGAGCATGGACAAGGACGGGAAGTGTCCTTCCTCTAAAATGCACATCTCATAACAACCTATTTGCAGCAAATGAGTAAAATGATCAAGCTGAGGTGGAGAAATTACTTCACTGCCCCACCCGTTGGCTGCAGATAGTCAATATGAAATATTTAATATTTATTTAATTTTACTAACATTTAATAAGAAAATCTTTCAGTTTAGTGACCAATACACACCTATGTTCATGTGTCACAATGCATGTTAAAGTTCTTTTAAAACACACACTAAACTGCAGCACATAGATGTGAAATGGATATATATAGGAAAGAATGGGATTTCTACTTGAAATTCATTTCAAGTGTGATAAAGAAAATATATCCAAAACACATTTTAAAAAATAAATGATTATTACTTTGTTATGTAGATAGCTATATCTCATTAAAAAAAACTGCTTTTTTGGTAGTACGTTTTTAAAGTAAATGCTGATTTTTTTTGCGTTTCATTTATTCTATTACATGAATTTATAAGACAATAGTGTTAGAGCACATTATGATGGTCCATTTACATTTTGCATGCATATTTGCAGAGCAGTAATCTAAAGTGGGAAGCAGTTGCGTAGGTGTTTAACACCCTGTATTTTACTTTAACATAGCTGAAAGCTACTCTTAGCATTGCTGTGAATTTGGTCACCAGAGACAATTGTTCAAAATGGCCACATTCACACTGAATTTAGCAGCTAATTACATAATTTCAATATGTTCTGAGCTGTTTGACAGCTCTTTCATACTTGCTGTACTGCTGACTACTTTTTAATGGCCTTTATTTTCATCAGCATTGTTAGGCCTGTTAACACTGGCGAGTGTAAAAACAGGTGGTTGATATGTGTTTTTACCACCACCACCACCCACCTAAACTGTGCAATGTAGGCCAGAGGGTGTAGAAAATATTATTGTGCCTGGGATGCTTTGTGGTGCAGCAAAAATTATACAGTATGTCACACTTCACAGGCAGTACTGCTGATAAATGCAGTGTCACTGAAGTATTTCAATAGACCTGCTAGGCCTAATAAAAGGGCATTCAGGGGGCAATCCTGATGCCTGGCAGCCACTACCCTCTGAAAACAATCCACCATGGATTGCTTTTCAAAGGGGCGGTAAAGACTGTGGCCCATGTGAATAAGGTCTAAAACAGCATATCTGGAATGTCTTCCAGCGTATTGAGTAATAATAATATCAGTGAAAAAGGCAATCAAACTAAAATTTGTGTCTGTCCAGTTTGTTCATTAGGAGTGGCTTCTGAAGTGTCTTCCAGTTTACTAAGTGTGTATCTATACATCTATGTGGTCACTGTGGGCTCTTCAGTAGAAAATAAACAGATTCATAATATAATTAAAGTGCCTGTATAGTCGGTAAGGCCCCGTACACACGACCAGTTTCCTCGGCAGAATTCAGCTTCCGACCGAGTTTCTGGCTGAATTCTGCCGAGAAACCCGGCCGTGTGTACACTTTCGGCCGAGGAAGCCGACGAGGAGCTCGGCGAGGAAATAGAGAACATGTTCTCTATTTCCTCGTTGTTCTATGGGAGCTCTCGCCCCGCCGAGCTCCTCGGCGGCTTCAGTGCTGAACTGGCCGAGGAACTCGATGTGTTTGGCACGTCGAGTTCCTCGGCCGTGTGTACGAAAAACAAAGGTTTTTCCCTTCGTGAAGTCGCCGTAAGTGTTAGTTTGCCGTCGCAAAGATAGGGTACCTTTTACAAAGTGTAAAGTTAGTACACCATGTAAAAGTATACCCGTCTTTCCCGCGTTGCCGTAAATTTTTTAAAAAAGATTTTATTTTTCCCGTCGCAACTCTTTTTTACCCGTCGCAATTCACAAAACCTCGGCGCAACGTAACTTCGCGCAAAGCACGTCGGGAAAATAGCGTCGGGAGCATGCGCAGTACGTCCGGCGCGGGAGCGCGCCTAATTTAAATGGGACTCGCCCCATTTGAATTGGCCCGCCTTGCGCCGGACTGATTTAGGATACACCGCCGCAAATTTCCAGGTAAGTGCTTTGTGGATCGGGCACTAACTTGGGCAATTTGCGGCGGTGTAACTTAAATTGGAAAAGTTACGTTGCGCCCGCTGGTTGTGAATCTGGCCCTATCTTCTTAAGCTCACATGGCTTGCCTTAAAGCAGTTGATCTTATCTAGGCTTAGGCTCCAGCAGCACAACTTGCTATAGCAAACACCAGTAGCATCCTCCTCCTCTTGGGGAAGTGCAGAATGACCCCCAAGCACTGAGGCAGGCTAACATTTCAATCACAGGGTCTAGTCCTTTTTATTTGGTCGGTTAAAAAATAGGCTGGGAGCCAGTCAGTTTAGTCTGCTTACCTTTTTATTGCTAAACTCAATTCTAGAAAAAAGGGTTTACGGGTGAAATATACCCAAAAAAAGCAAAAAAGAGGAAAGATACTCAGGAATAACAATAGTAGTAGCAGTGTGTCCTTTAAGGGCAGTGAGAGGAGCCTCTTTGTAATTAATGGACCTGTGAGAGCAAATACTCTATCTATATATGACCCTTTAAGAGCAGTCAGTCTCTTTTGGCTATTTCGGCTATACTTCTATGGATTACAGGAGTACAGTTTGTTCTGCACTCCCATGATCCATCTTTAGCTGACAGTGGGCTAAAGCCCGCTGTTGGCTGACATCACTCACCTGGTCCAAGCTTCGAGAAAAATCCCAACTTTACAGTTAGGATCCACCCAGATGCCTGAACAGTTGGCTCAACTTCTCAGCATGCCGTATCTGAGCCAGTCAATCTCACTCCCTCCACAGCCCAGCACTCCAGTGAGTGCTGGAGGGGCAGAGCAAAGATACAGTGACTGACAGTCACTGCTCTGTGCTCAGAGCGGAGTGAGAGAACTGAGTAATCCGCAGTGTTTGATCGCTCAGTTCTCTGAGTAGTGCCAGTGGTGGACAGTTGCAGCTGGGATCGGTGCTGCATCCATCTAGGTGAGTATGATTTTTCCTTTTCTTGGCATTCCAAAACCTCTATTTTAAGTTGCTTTGGACCTCTTTATAATAAATCAGTCACTTGCTAGACATGTGCATTTGTTTTCGTACGAAAATTAACGCGCAGAATTCGAAATCCAAAAGATCTGACATAAAAAATGCTTTATTTTCGTTGCTACAACAGTTCGATATAGATAGGAGATTCGACATGACTCTGACAATAGCGATCTGTGTCTATCAACTCTGCGGTCGAATGTGCCTAACCTTAACTCTATTAAGTCCAAGATTATTCTACATAGAGAGAAAAGATTCGACATCGAGAGAAAAGATTCAACATTATAGAGATAGTGTTGGGGGAGACCATTCGACATGAACGATGAAGATTCGATGAAGCAGCGAAAAACATTAAAACGTTGAATCTGTCATTGAAGGCTTATGGTGTCTGTCGAAAGTTCTAAGAAGATTCGACAAGCAGCTAAACTGTACGACGCCACAATTGTACATTTCCGGTCAAATGCTTGGCCCATAGGCTACAGAAGAATTCGAATGTTGGTTGACTAGTAATAATAATTTATAAACATAATTATTACTAGTGTCATACAACATTAGAATTCTTCTATAGCTTGTAGGCGGAACATTCGACCGGGAATGTACAATTGCGGCGTCGTACAGTTTAGCTGCTCCGTCAAATCTTCTTAGAACACTCAACAGAAATAATAAGACTTGAATGACAGATTCAACCTTAATTAATTCGGATTTTTGGATGAATGCATTTTATAACGAAACTAAATAAATAAAAATGAATTTCGATAATGACTAAATAAATTTATTTTTCGGACAAAAAAAGAAATTCCGAAACAAAATATTTCAGTGTGCACATGTCTATCTCTTGGCCCTATGACTTCAGTCAAAGGATAGCTTAATCCATGGGCAATTAATCCTTTTGTCCAGATGACAGCTCCTAATAGTTCCCATGAGACACCCTTTAGCAAGAAGATCCTGTTTTCAGCACAACTTTCTTCAGTGATCCACTCTAGTTGATAAAATAAGTCCTTGCCCCCCTGGCACATGTCCCAAATTGAGGCAAGACCCAAGTGAAGAGGCACTCTAAATACACATCCTGCCCAGTAGGAGACAGGGAACCCTCTGGAAAGGTAACACAACTATTTTATGACATACTATCATCTCCCGAGCCACATCTTTGATCAGAAACCTTGGGGGTTAGTTGGGTCAGATACATATTCGTAACTCTGGGACTGACCTTACCACACTGCTTACCGGAGCCTCCTTTATAGTAACAGGTGAAAACATTCAACCCACTGAGCCTAGGGAACACCTACAGAGTCTAAAAAAAGGCAAACAGCAGCTCAGGCTGGCTACAGAATAGCAACAACACCCTCTAAACTTAGTTAGGGGCACTACAGCACTTGGAAAGGTCACTCTTCTTAGAAGGTAGGGCTTCCAAAGAAACACCTTTCTCTAGAAGGCAGGAGGGAATAGAAACGGTTTAGAACCGTTGTTTGCTAGGTCCAGCCCACTGATGGAAACAAGCTCACCAAAAGCATTCTAATTGCCACCTGTGTCTTAGCTTAGTAATTTGACCTTCTCTTTTGTGGCCATTGTAAAAGAGAAAGTGATGGGAAACAGAAAGTTGATGTTGTGAAACAGAAAGTGATAAGACATTTACAATGTTACAGTTACCAAGACAAGTGATGAATAGAATCTACTAGGGGGCACTTAAGCTGGATACACATTATACAAATTGTGTTGTTCAATTTCCTTTAGATTTACCTTCAACTATGTAGTAAAGGGCCTGCCTGATTGCATACAATTTGAAAGTGTTTAAGTTTGGACTCATATCATATGGTCTTGGTAAATCTAAAGGGAAAATTATACAAGAAAATTGTATACAAATTGTAGTGGGTAGCCAGCTTTAGGCTAAGTTCACACTGGCATTAAAAGCAGGTGTTTGAGAGGCGTTAAAAACGCCCCTCAAACGCCTATGCACAAGATACAATAGACATCACACAGTGTTGTTCACACTTATGGTTGCTTCAAAATTGAAGCCTCATGTCGAGTCAGGAGGCATTTGAAGCATTTCAACGCCTCCCATTCTATTGTAATGCTTAGCAAATGCTCTGGTTGGCAGTTGCAGTGTGGATGTGGGGCGTTAAGATTAGTTAATTTACTGTAATGAAATAGGCATTTGTTAAGCAGTTTTAATGCTTCTTAACACTCATCAGCTGCTTCAAAACTGCCCACAGGGCGTATGGGAAGCATTTTTTACTCGTCATTAATGCTTGTAAACTGGCAGTCTAATGCCCATACTAAAGCTCATTAACGTGAGTCTGAGACCCCGTACACACGACCGAGTTTCTCGGCAGAATTCAGCCAGAAACTCGATCGGAGCTGGATTGTGCCGAGAAACTCGGTCGTGTGTACACTTTTCAGCGAGGAAGCCGACGAGGAACTCGTCGGGCCGAATAGAGAACATGTTCTCTATTTCCTCGCTGTTCAATGAGGAAAGTCGGCCCGCCGAGATCCTCGGCGGCTTCAACACTGAACTCGACGAGGAACTCGATGTGTTCGGCACGTCAAGTTCCTCGGACGTGTGTACGGGGCCTTAAGGCCCCGTACACACGACCAGTTTCCTCGGCAGAATTCAGCTTCCGACCGAGTTTCTGGCTGAATTCTGCCGAGGAAACTGGTCGTCTGTACACTTTCGGCCGAGGAAGCCGACGAGGACCTCGGCGAGGAAATAGAGAACATGTTCTCTATTTCCTCGTTGTTCTATGGGAGCTCTCGGCCCGCCGAGGTCCTCGGCGGCTTCAGGGCTGAACTGGCCGAGGAACTCGATGTGTTTGGCACGTCGAGTTCCTCGGCCGTGTGTACGGGGCCTTACACCTATGCAAATGCTATAGGAGCGTTAAAGGGGTTGTAAAGGATTTTTTTCCCCTAAATAGCTTCCTTTACCTTAGTGCAGTCCTCCTTCACTTACCTCATCCTTCCATTTTGCTTTTAAATGTCCTTATTTCTTCTGAGAAATCTTCACTTCCTGTTCTCCTGTCTGTAACTACACACCGTAATGCGAGGCTTTCTCCCTGGTGTGGAGAAAGCCTCTTGAGGGGGGAGGGGGCAAACAAGAGTGTCAGGAAGTCCACTAACACACAGCTCCTTTCTCTATCTGCAAAGTAGAGAGTGTCCTGACACTCCTGCTCGCCCCCTCCCCCCTCAAGAGGCTTTCTCCACACCAGGGAGAAAGCCTCGCATTACGGTGTTTAGTTACAGACAGAAGAACAGGAAGTGAGGATTTCTCAGAAGAAATAAGGACATTTAAAAGCAAAATGGATGGATGAGGTAAGTGAAAGAGGACTGCACTAAGGTAAAGGAAGCTATTTAGGGATTTTTTTTTTTACCTTTACAACTCTTTAAGCATTAGAAATGTTGTCAAGTGTGAACAAGTCCTTATTCTAGTGACAACTGTCTAAGAAGGAATCTCCCCTCACTCTGTGGACACCACCTGTCACTTCTGTTGCATGTCTTGGTAGGGAAGTGAAAAGAAATCTCCCCAATGGTATGCAGACAGGAAAAGATAAACTGCCAGGGGCTTTAACTGTTTCCTACTCTATCCAAACTTAAAAAAATGTGTTGGCTATACATACACATATATAGCATATATATATATATATATATATATATATATATATATATATATATATATATATATATATATATATATATATATATATATATATATATATATATATATATATATATAGCATATATAACATCCTATCATGATTACCTGCAGAAAGGTCGCACTTATTGACAAACCATGGTGTCCATTATGTTCACTCAATAACTCAATTTATCCCTTTTCATGTTTTATCTGTCTTTCTACCTGAATGACAAGCCTTAACCAATTTACAGCTTGACTGCCCTATCTTTATTGTTTTATGGCAACCCTGATGTAAGAAAGTGTTCCAGGGCTGCATAAGGGAGAAAGACACTGAGGCTACATTCACACCTGAGCGACAAAACGCCCGACGCCGGACGCTTCTGCCGCTAGAGGGAAGAATTCCCATTGCTGTCTATGGAGATGGTTCACATCTCATAGATGCCGAACGCCTGTCGCCTGAAAAAAAGTCCCGGACCCTTTTTTTCAGGCGACATTGGCGTTCGCCCATTGACAGCAATGGGAAGAGTTTAAAAATTTTTTTTTTAAAGTTTCACACTCGCGGCAAAATTCGCCGCGTACGCCGAACGCCGCTGTCGCTCAGGTGTGAATGGAGCCTAAGGTCGTTTTATCAAGCCTCTCAAACAGCAAGACAATAAGAATGTTTATTAGACAGATCTACTATGTAATTTCAAATTGATTCCCACTCTGCTGCTCAAAAGTAGCACAATGCCAGAATAAAACATGGCCCTGTGTTCATGTATTTTGATTGGATAAGATCACAAATTTTATCAAAGATTCTTGCAAAACTGTTTCAGTTGGCTGCACAAAACTGCAAGCACAATATTTGAAAATACACACAAAACTGATATCTTTTGCTAAATGAATGGTCACATAGTTTGCCCTAATTATGCTCCTGATTCTGTTGGTAACTTGCTTGATAAACCTCCCTCACTGGGCCTGATTCGCCAAAGGAAATTATTAAGAGCAGGGGTTAATCAACATGGCATGCTTGCATTGTGGGCGTGACAGGGTACACAGATGTATGTGTACATAGCAAACACAGTCACTCTACCTAATTGGCAAACTGTACACCGATCCAATGCATATATTGTGCACCTAGTTTTCCATACATGTTGCACAAATAGTGGTGCAATTCTGCCTTCTGTTCTGATTAGGTGCACTAAGGAATGGACATATCAACAATTTACCCTAAAAAAACAAGCACAATTACAGGCATACCCCACTTTAAGTACACAATGGTGTTTATTTACTAAAGTTGACAAGCGCAAAATCAGGCTCACTTCTGCACAGAAACCAATGAGCTTCCAGGTTTTATTACCAGGCTTAATTGAACAAGCTGGGGCTAGAAGCTCATTGGTTTCTATGTAGAAGCGAGCCTGATTTTGCACTTTCCAGCTTTAGTAAATAAACCCCATTGTATACTTAAAAGTGGGGTATGCCTGTATTGTGCAATAAAGTACACAGTGACTAAGCAAAGCATCATATTACATAAACCTGTATGTCATGCTGTCAGAGCAAAGAAGAAAAAAAAGCAGATTAGTATTGGTATTCATAGTTTCATAATTGGCGTCACCATTCCAAGCAGAACCATATCAAATAAATGATAAATTAAATAAAAGTACTATACAATATTTGTGCTGTTTGTATGTATTTTAGATTTTTCAGTTTTTCCTTAATTGGGAAACATTTCCTCATCTAGCATTTTAATACTCATTTGAGATCGAAACTTATTCAGGCTAGGTTCACATTATAGTTATTTATAATTATTTATTTTATTATAATTTATAATTTTGTTTTTAAAAAAATTTCATACCCGGGATGCCTACTAGACTCTTGTTTGGTCAGATTTAAGTGAGTTATTCCTAAGAATTACAGGCCTGCATTATAAAACGCCAAATTTCCTTGCAAATAATGGTACCGCTTTCAGCACCTTTTTTCTGAAATAATCATACCGCCAGGGAGGTTAAGGAACTCATACAAATCTGGATAACCCGAATCTATTACTAAACTCTGTAGGGTGGTGATGCCATATTTTAAATGTAACAAAGTATATTTGTAGGCTTGGTAACCCATTTAGGGGAAAACCCCTTTAACTGTATTTCCCCTTGTGTTAGCCACCCTCCTAGGTTATACCCCTTGCTTTGTTTCCTTTTGTGACTATATGAACCAACTTCCACAGCAGATTTTAGCAATGATTAGCCATAAAGTAGTATGTGTGTTTGAATGACTTTGTCCTTCATGGTATATTCTAGCAAATGTATCCCAGTGGTAAAGTGTTGGTAATGGAAAACATTGTCTTTCATGCTAAAATAATATCAATTACGGTACATCTTGTTAGATTAAATCATGATAAAGCATAGTAGTATCTATGCATGTCTTTACATCACTAAGTATTTCCTTATTTGTTTAGAGAATGCATTTCTTTGCGGTGTGAATATTCACTGAGCATAGTATGTCAGCCAAATCACTGTTCATTCAAATATCCAATCATGAGCAAGGGAAATTAACACAGTTTCACCATATTTGCCAAAAAAATATTTAATTATTTCTACCCCAAAGCCTCTGTAATATATCCTTTTGTCTTATGTGTTTTAGTGATTTAATAGGCTTAGCTATGGATTTAGTCATTACAACCAACTTTAGATCATTAAAATTCCCTCCAATAACAAACACCAAAATATCAATGAATTTATCCCCGAAATTTATATTACTAGCACTGGGATCAAAATGAAGAAGCTATATATCAATCCCTATAGCAAGGGATATCACAATAATCCTCCAAACTTATACAGCGCTGACCTATTGCATTAATATCTAAATTGTTTATAAGGAAAATACTGTATATATACCTTATAAAATGTCAAAAACATGTTACTAAAAAGTCCATATACCATTTAAATAAAGTGCCCATATACAATAATCTGTTGTTACCCGAAGTGACGCCATCACGTAATCTACACCTGGAAGTAATGTTGGGTACACCCAGGACCAACCAAGGAGTCAGCAAAAGTGGTATGCACAATATACAATTGATGCATCAAGGAATACACTGCAGTGGATTTTAAAGTGTTTTATTGTAAATACTCCTTGGTGCAATTTGTAGCACCATGACATGGGAGTAGGAACATTATAGGAACATAAACATCTCAGGTTTTACACTATTATTATTATTATTATTATTATTATACAGGATTTATATAGCGCCAAAAGTTTGCTCAGTGCTTTACAACATCAGGGAAGACAGTACAGTTACAATACAATTCAATACAGGAGGGATCAGAGGGCCCTGCTTGTTAGAGCTTACAATCTAGAAGGGAGGCTATGCTGATCCCCCTTGCTTTTTCATGTGATGTCTAAATTAGTTATTTGAGAGGATTGCTGGACAAAGCATATAGAGGAGGGACAACCCCACGGTGAGAGTGAAAGAACATCAGAATCATTGTGGATCCTCTGATAACAACGCCCTAGACATGACTTATTGTAGTGGGTGACCATGATGATCTGGTGAGCTCTCTGGTGTGGCAAAGGTGGTGGAGCACTGGAGCACTATACAATACAACACACAACCACCCAGACAGCCATCCAGGTGGCACAGAACCCTGATCACCTGACTCCGCCTAAATAAATAGACTCTCCCAGCACTCCAAGGGACGAAAGAAAATCCCTGCCCATTGGCTGAGACACCCCATTCATTTCTAATCTGTCCTTGCAATGCTCTTGTCTTATATAATGTCACCAGATACTCGGCCATCTGGTGACAGAAGAGAAAAGTGCAGCAATTCCAGAATTAGGGTGAAATTGGCCTCCTATCAATTGGCCAAGGGAACTATCACATGGCAAATACATTTAATGGCAACCCTGCCTAAACATAAGGGTGCTACACCACTATATAACTTTTTAAGTTGTATAACAAAGATTATTGTATATGGACACTTTACTTGAGTGGTATATGAACATTTTGGTAACATGTTTTTGACATTTTATTGCACTGGTATCTATAGATAAGGTATATAAATATTTGCCTTTTAGGCAATTTAAACATTTAATACAATAGGTCAGCGCTGTATATGTTTTAAAGGATTATTTTTCCAGAAATACCAAGTAGGGACATCCAACCATAAGGCAAGGTGAACCCTCTGCTGATTGTTACAAGCTATTTCTAGAAGATAGTAGGAAGATGTGCACCAATCAGTGGCAAGGAGTCTCCAAGGCCCCGTACACACTTTCTCGGCAGAATTCAGCCAAAAAAATTGATCGGAGCCGTATTCTGCCGAGAAACCCGGTCATGTGTACACTTTCGGCCAAGGAAACCGACGAGGATCCTCGTTGGTGCCAAATAGAGAACATGTTCTCTATTTCCTCGTTAGTCAATGAGGAAACTTGGCTCGCCGAGATCCTCGGCGGCTTCACAAGGAACTCGACGAGCAAAACGATGTGTTTTGCTCGTCGAGTTTCTCGAACGTGTGTACGGGGCCTGATGGTTCAACTTTTTCCAAGCTTCTTCTAGGAGGTAGTAGGAGCAATGGGGTTGATTTACTAAAAGTGGAGTGTGCAAATTCTGGTGTAGCTCTGCATAGAAACCAATCAGCTTCCAGGTTTTATAGTCAAAGCTTAACTGAAGAAGCTGAAGTTTGCCTACCATGCAGAGCTGCACCAGATTTAGCATTTCTCCAGTTTTAGTAAATCCACCGCAATGTGCAATGAACAGTGGCAAGCAGTCACCAAGGACCCAACTTACTGTTTCTTCCAAACTTCTTCGAGGGGATGGTAAGAATATTTAATGTAGTAAATAGTAGTAGTTACTAATTTTATTTAACTGATTCTCCCAACTTCTCCCTGGAGCTAGGAAGAACACATGTATAGACAGCAGGGTTGATTTGCTAAAGGATTAATGTTCACAAATGTTTGCTTAGTGAATAAGGTGAAGCTGTGTTTACTTCAATCATCTAATTATATGCCAATAAAAACTTTTATTTCCCTTGCACATGTTTCGGGCATTCAAAAAGAACACAGTGAATTTACTAAGCACACTGCATGAGGAACATAATCTTTGCTAAGTGAATAGCGTCTATTCTTAAAGTAGTTTATATGTAATAAATCCCTAATTATTCTATATCATGCTTCTTTTAGCCCCTTTCCAGGTGCCGGTAGATATACTACAGTGAATGGTGGCAATGTGACAAGGATTCAATACCGATTTCACTTGATGCTTATCCCAAGGTCCATCCTGGGGGGTAGTAATAGAATATTTGAAATGATCAGTGACAGGGAGTCACTACTGATTCCACTTTTTTTCTTCTTGTGCTACATGTCTACATCCACGCATAGGTTTACATTACATAAACAAAAAAAGGAGGTAGCCGTGGATTGTATGTAGACATATAGCAAAATCAATGACACCGGCGTTCATATTAAATTAAAAAGATTCAGCTCCACATGCAAACTCAACGCGTTTTCGACCATTCTTCTTCAGTGTAAATAGAATCAGAATGGTGCAAACCCCAACGCTTCTTAAAAATACACCACCAAATAATGAGGCTGGACTAATCATCCAAAGAAAGGCCTTTATCCCATAGGGTAAAACCCACCAGGAGGAGCAGGGTAGACTATGTTCATCAATTATGTAGTCTCCAACAGAGTAATCGCATAACACAAGTCACTTGATAGTGTGTGCTAGATCTTGTGGTACAACAGATCAGTAAACCACAATGAATCTTCAAACAACGACTATAAGTATCTAAGAGTGCATATCACTGTGGCCCTTCCACAAACAAAAAGCAAAAGAGGTCTCCCGTTTATCAAAACCTTTTTGGTAGGGTTAATAAAGGGATCGTCCAGGCATAACAAGTGTGGTCTCAGGTTCACAGGTCTGTGATACTGTTGTGCAGTATTTTCTGCTTATCCACTTGCCCACCAGGTGAATTCTGGCACTTCTCTCCTTCATGTGAAAATCACAATTTTTTTGCTAGAAAATTAATCAGAACCCCCAAACATTATATATTTTTTTTTAGCAGACATCCTAGGGAATAAAATGGCAGTCATTGCAATACTTTTTGTCACACCGTATTTGCGCAGCGGTCTTACAAGCGCACTTTTTTTGGATAAAAATCACTTTTTTGAATTAAAAAATAAGACAACAATACATTTTGCCCAATTTTTTTATATATTGTGAAAGATAATGTTACGCCGAGTAAAATGATACCCAACATGTCACGCTTAAAAATTGCGCCCGCTCGTGGCATGGCGTCAAACGTTTACCCTTAAAAATCTCGATAGGCGACGTTTAAAAAATTCTACAGGTTGCATTTTTTGAGTTGCAGAGTAGGTCTAGGGCTAGAATTATTGCTCTCACTCTAACGATCGCGGCGATACCTCACTTGTGTGGTTTGAATACCGTTTTCATATGCGGGCGCTACTCGCGTATGCGTTTGCTTCTGCGCGCGAGCTCGTCGGGACGGGGCGCTTTAAAAAATTTTTTTTGGTTTTCTTATTTATTTTTATTTAGTTTTATAATTGTATACACTGAAAAAAAAAAAATAATTGATCACTTTTATTCCTATTACAAGGAATGTAAACATCCCTTGTAATAGAAAAAAGCATGACAGGTCCTCTTAAATATGAGATCTGGGGTCAAAAAGACCTCAGATCTCATAATTAGACTTAAATGCAAAAAAAAAATAAAAAAAAAAAAATGTCATTTTTTCAAATGACAAAAAAAAAAATGTTTCTTTAAGAGGCTGGGCGGGACTGACGTTTTGACGTCACTTCCGCCCAGCAGAGCTATGAGGACGGGTGAAGGAGATTTCTCCTTCAGTCCCGTCCCCGCTCAGCTGCCGGACACATCCGATCCCCTCCGCCGCTACCGACGGCTCCGGTAAGCGGCGGAGGGCGCGGGAGAGCGGCGGGAGGGGGGGGGGGGCCCTCTCCCGCCACCGATAACGGCGATCTCGCGGCGAATCCGCCGCGGAGACCGCCGTTATCGTGTACACCACCGCCCCCTGAAAAGATGAATATCTCGGTTGTGGCAGCAGCTGCTGCCGTTATCGAGATATTCAACTTTAAAAAGAGGACGTCTTTTTGACATGGGGCGGTGGTCAAGAGGTTATGTAAATTTTAATCCTTGTTGCAATAAATTTCTTGTCATTGATTTTTTTTATATGTCTACATACAATCCACTGCTACCAGTTTTTTTGTGTAATTCTTTTTGTTCTTTTTTTACACATATTGCTTGGTGGGTGTGTTCATGGAACATAGAAGATAGGAGGTAAACACTGTATACTAAGTGGTGACCAGCAGTCTGGCATTTGCTTGGTTGGAATATCTGAAGCCTCGTACACACGACCGAGGAACTCGATGGGCGAAACACATCGTTTTCATCGTCGAGTTGCTTGTTAGGCTGTCGAGGCAAGTTTCTTCATTCCCGTCGAGGAAATAGAGAACTTGCTCTCTTTTTGGCTCGTCGAGTTTCTCGACAGTTTCCTCAACGAAAATGTACACACGATCGGTTTCCTCTGCAAAAAAATATCTCCCAGCAAGTTTCTTGCTGTTTTTTTGCTGAGAAACTCGGTCGTGTGTACGAGGCCTGAGAGTTTACTATATGGGGGTGGATATAAGATATAATGAGCTGCTCATTCAAGAACTGTCCCACTAGTAACAATGTACTGCGGTCCTGACACTTTTCCCTTTGATTCACATTGGTTTCCTGAGTCATCTTACGTGACATCACATAATACTGAATTAGTGGGTTCGAAAAACAGGCAGTAAATCTGGCAAACAAACAAGCTATATGCTTTATGTGCTAGTCTGCTTTTCAACCACTGCTGTGTACAATATATTATTTACATCCAAAATGGACCAGGAGACAGTTAAAGAACATTTATGTTTATATAAAATATTTTCTTGTCTTGGGAGTTTTTTGAGGTGTGCATAATATGAACATGTACAAAATTAGGCTTGCCATAGACATCAGACAACAGTTTAACAAGCAAGCGCCATCTCTCCCAGTCTGCAGATATCATTTTTCATTTAAACAGGAATGTTTTAGTTATACAAATGTTCTTGTTTAAACTTTGGAGGAAAGGGGGTGGCTTTGCAGGAAACAGATTATACCATGGCCAGACAATTCAAAAACAGAAGCCCCTATCTAATGTCTATGGTAACCTTGTGGCAGAACTTCAAGAGCCAATCATAAAATCATAAAGCAAACTTGTTATACCTTATAACACCCACTCATCAACTGACCTTATATATTTATACAACACATCACTGGTTGCTGATGTATTTAAAGTGGAACTTTAGTCAGAAAATTAAGTCCTGATAGATAATTTCATGCTGGTCCCTTTTTCAGGTATAGCTATGTAAAATATAAAAAATAAGTGTCTATACCAGGGGTCTCAAACTGGCGGCCCTTGAGCAAGTCCGATCATGCCCCTGCCTCTGGAAGTCATGGTTGTAACTGTCAGCCTTGCAATGCCTCATGGGACTTGTAGTTTCGCAACAGCTGGAGGACCGCCAGTTTGAGACCCTTGGTTATACTGTTTAAAATCCAATAATACACTGTCTCAGTTGCTCTTAACTTTCTCAGTTGCTCTCCATTTTTAGGCACTGCTGAGTTTGTAGAGGCTGATCTGCTGACAGCCTTAAAGCGAAATGAAACCCTCCTATACTTTATAGGCAAGGCAGCTGCATCTGTTTGATCTTCAACTGCAACGGTGCTGCACATGTGATCAGTTATGACACCAACCATTTGATGTTTTGACAGTTTGGTTGAGGACACAAGCAAATTTGAAAGTTAACAATCCCGGCATTCCAGGAATGTAACTGTTTTTTGGAACTGTTAAATCGATGGGTTTAGTTCTGCTTTACAATTTACTGCTCTGGCTCTGGGCTTCAGCAAAATGACAGCCTTTAGCAAGAAGAAACAGGAGCAATGCTGGAGGCAATTTAAAGAACACACTAATTTTGGTAGCATCATTTTAATGTGGAATGTTTCTTGCTACGAAACATTATTTTTTATCAAGTTGTTATGGGTAAAGTTCCGCTTTAAATTAGTTTTGAATCTGTTGATTCAAATTGCCCTGGGTGCAAGCATGCCAATTTATGATTCACCTTCCTCTGGATCAACTGTGGGTATAGGATTGTGTTTAAGGGATTGTATGGGGGTTTTTTTTTTTGGTTGAACTAGATGGACTTGTGTCTTTTTTCAACCTGACTAACTATGTAACTATGTAACTATGGCGTGAGCTGAGACGGCCTTCAGTGCACCACTAGACAGAGCCTAATCTACATTTTAAAGGTTTGTTTTGGAAGTCTGGGCGGTGACAGGTGTATTTTAAAACACTCTTACTTTTGCAAATATATTCTACATTTCTTTCTTTTTGAGTTTAGAAATGGCTATCCCTTGTTTAGCAAGCTATAACTGAATACAGAATATTTTTTTATTTATTTTTTCACAAAGATTGTAATCATGAAAAGGTAGAGCTGAGGATAAACATAAATTCTGGTACAAGTCTTGTGCAATTGTTGCTTCTTCAGGATTAAGTGAAATTAAACATTGTATACATTCATTGTGTATTAAAATGTTAAATGAAAACATTTTAAATTTGTTTTTATTTGAAGAACAAATTAATAATTTGTAATATATTTATGGTGAATATACTTTAGCCATCAAGGCTATACTAATTCCTCTTTTACCGTACTTATGTCCTATTAGTATACCATATTTAATTTAAAAAAAAATTCAATCCTCTACATCAATACTCCGTATTAAAGCAAAAGCCATACCTAATGTGCCAAACACAAGACTACCAGTGATTTCAGAAGAAGACTTACTTTTCCCCACGAGCCATACGTTCCCCTGAGATACCTGCAGATTACAAGACAGACTTGTTCTTAATGGATGTTATTTAGGAAAATCTAGAACATGATACAAGGTATGTGTTACATTTTTATGAAGAGGAGATGTCTGTGTATAGTTACATACTGAGAAACAGATCAGACCTCTCCTTAATTTACTAGCAAAGAAAATTATATTACATCTCTGATGATTTCCAAAGTAATAAGACTCCCCCCAAATTCAAAAATCACACATTATAAATCATGTATTTATATGTTTGAATTGTACACATATGCTGTATGTAAACATATATGATTATCCATTTATAAGACATTGGGGTTGATTTACTAAAACTGAGGAGTGCAAAATCTGGTGCAGCCATGCATAGTAGCCAATCAGCTTCTAACTTCAGCTTGTTCAACTAAGCTTTAACAAAAAAAAACCTGGAAGCTGATTGGTTTTTATACAGAGCTGATTTTGTACTCTCCAGTCTTAGTAAATCAACCCCACTGCCACATGCAATGGTCTTAATTCACAAAGCTAACACACCAGGATAATGATACTTAAATAACAATAATAATTATAATAATATGAGTCACTTTCAGTTGACTCCAACGAGATTTGAAAATGACAGTCACATGACTAAAATAAAAGTCCCTATCCTTGTGTTAAAGCTTTGTGAATTGAGCTGATACAATGAGCTTCATCTACTAAATATATTACTGCTAGAAAGCGATACTGGTTTATAATGGCAATGTAAATTAAAGTATTGTTCATATTATTATATTAAATAAAAGTGTGACATTTAGAGGAATGTTAAGTCGTGAGAGTTGTGTTTCTTTTATTTTGTAAATGTTTTGCTTTAGTCTTATGTGTATTTACTTTATTTGGTTGTCCTAATATAAGTTGTTTGAATGAAAAAAAAATCTGCATGCCTTTTAGAATGAAATCCAGAATGGAATTTTGATTTAAAAAATATGTTTTGCAATAATGTGGTCATGCAATAGAGTGAGAATTGGTAAACTGTCTTGTGAATGTCGTATCAAAAATACTAAAATAGAACCATAGAACATTAGATATTTCTATTTTCTTAATAAAAAAATAATGAAAGGCAGCTACATAGTAAAGGTGAATAGAACGCAAGTCAATCAAGTTCAGCTTGTTCATAAAAATGTCAAAACTTTTGATCCAGAACAAGACAACAAATCCAGAGGGCTAACAGCTACCAATTCTCACAGGGAGAAAAATCACTTTTTATTACCCCACCTGGGGTATAGTTTGTGCAACTAAATATTTTAGCATTATCACTGACCAGTGACCAGTGACAATTTCTGAGATAATGACTGCACTCAACGGTAGTTTTTATGTTACATGGCCACAAGATAAAAATGAGCAATCAAGAAATAAGAGTTTAAAAGATACTTCAGAGGGACAAGGTAAGCTTTTATTAAATGCAAGCTACCAAAATTGTTAGTACTTATAAGATAAAAAACAGAAATTGGAAGAAGGAAACTTTTGAATATTGGTCTCTTTGGTAATTACTCTGCTGGGTTGCGCATTCCTTACAGCAAGGCAATTTGTTTTCCTGCATGTCAATGAACAATATGTGGGCTGGTGCTAGAGAAGTATACACACTGAAACCTTTTAAATTTATAACAACATAAAGATAAAAGTATGAAATTTATATTTGCTCTGTTAAAACAAAATCAGAGATTATTTACACAAAAAATATATATATATATATATATATATATATATTTCAAAGAAAACATAGAAAACATATTCCTCTTTAATGACATTACCTGGATACATTTTATTCTTAAAATCTATATTTATAGACATTTAATTACAAAATATGCCTATTTTTTACCAAAGAAAATTATATTTTGATAGCAAGAAAAGGGACCCACACACTGCTGACATTTTGAACCAATTAATAATGTAACAATGTATATTGTATACATTCAGGCCATCCATAAGGAATCATTTGAAATTTACAGTTTAAAAATAGGTTCCCTTTTTGTTATTATTAGTGCATGTTTCATTTGCCAACAAAACATAAAACTGGAAGTATTATATTTTCATTTTATTTCATTAAACACATTTTAGCATTGTTAGAGTTGCCGCCTACGTTTAAGATATGTTGCTATAAGGTTATAGAGAATTATGTGATTGTCGCACCTAAAAACATATTTAAAACTAAGCTTATAAAAAGTGTAGACTTAAAATAATTATGGGGGTGGTAAACTATTCACAACTGCATTGACATTTCCATAAGACATCCGCATAGATAACAGTCTTTAAAATAATTTTTGGTCACTATTTTTTTTTTTTAACATTTATACGTTCTTAAATAGATGTTTTATATATCGTATTATTATTTATATATAATTTTTATTTTAGTAACTAATAATTGCAGAATGCACCCATGACTCAAGATTTTCAAAGCTTGATGTGTGTTTAAAAAAAGAGGACAGCAATAGCTGTTTCCTAAGCTGTTTCCTAAGGCTTTGTACAGCAGGGAGGAGCGAGGAGGCAGAAGAGAAAGGGATAAGTCACTCCTCTCATTTATTCAGCTGTGTGCAATCTTTTACTTTTAAAACAGGCTTTTTCAACAAAGCAGCTAAGATTATCCCTGCACATTTGCGAAAAGAATAACAGAGCTTTGCCCACTGGATGTAAACATGACAAATGCATATGTATAACTTATTATTTACCATAGAAAAGATTTATTTTTTAGTCCTGAATGTAATAAATATATATATATATATATATATATATATATATATATATATATATATATATATATATATATATATATATATATATATTGTTTTAACACAAACGTAAAGTTAGAAGTGTGTTAAATTAGAGAAATATATTTTTTATCCATCATCAGTCTGTATTGGGCATAATTATAAAGCAGTTACTGTGACATTCATTGCAGGTGTATCCTCCTGGTGCATGTGTTTTAAATTACAATTATTAATTCTCATGCAGTGAATGTTCATTGAATGTCACATTATACTGCTTTCTAAATATTTTATGTTTTCACATAATCTGACACCAATCAAACCGTACATAGATATACAATAGTTTACTCATTTGTAATATATTTTTACCAATTCTCTGAGGTGTCCAGAACAATGTTACAGCTGAACTCCAAGCAGATATAACAAAAACACTAATTAATTCAGTTGTAGTCTATTTAAATAAAATAAAACTTGAAAAAAAAATTCAATCTGTGTAAGTATCTGAATTCGTCTTGATATCAGTCTCCTGTAGTCCCTTAAACAGGTCAGGGAGGGTTGACAGTTGGAGTCAGCATACATATGCAAACAAGTATGAGAGTGTTAACCTCATCGTTGTACTGCTGCTCCTTCTTTGTCCAATCAGCAGGATGTGATGTGTTATTAATAAACCTGTACTTCTGTTGCAGTGGAGCTTAATGAGTTGGCTATGCTGTCTATCTGGATTACAAAACTGTCCGAACAGAATTACAAATCTTGCGACAAGTAAAAAATATCACATATTTTACTCTTATTTTAACTGTGGATATTATTATCTGCAGCACAGCTAAGGGAACAGCAAAGGAATTATCATTTCCCAACATTTATTGATTGCATATGTGTGCCTGGAGTTCCAACTGAAAATGTAATAAAAAATGCACAAAAGACACAGCCAGGCTGAGTTCTTTGCAGTTAGGAGCTTATGAGCATATGCAAAGTTCCAATATGGCTGGAGATTTAAAGGGTATCTACACACATTTTTATGTCTTGGATAAGGGAAAATTGGAAACCTTGTAAGGTTTTTATTGCTATCTGTATCTGCTATCTGTATCCCTGATTGGTAGATTCATACTTTCTATTTGTCCTGGTGATCAAGTGATGGCAAATCCAGAAAGGAATAGGGAGGAAAAGCTTTCAATGCAAAACCTGGTGAATTTTTTTTAAGAGATGTTACTTTGGAAAGATTTTCTCAAAATGTTTGCTGTGACTCCAGGATGGCAAAGGATAAATACAATTTTGGTATTTAAAAAAACAATGGTATTTTAACCAGCTCCTGCAATATTTAAAAGGTACAAAAAAGTTTTGACTTTAGATGTCTATTAAATAAAACACCCAAAAGACTTCCTCTTTCAAACAACAGACTTCCTCTGCTGGTTGCACAGTGGTGGCAGTATGAACCTAGCATTGCTTCAAACTGCTGTACAACACTTGACATATTTACTTTAATGGTTATTGATATTGCTTTTATAGGTAGTGAATAATAGTGAATGGTTTCAAAAGGACTATCCCTTCAGCCCTCCTTTAAATTTTTCTACCAAATATCCTATAGCTGATAATAGTTTAAAACGCTTATGGTAGAGCCTTAATTTTGCTCTAAAATTCTATAAATACTTGATAAGTGACAGATGCAATTCAAAAGGCAATATAAAAACTAAAACAGTACTATTCAGGAAAATTCACTGGTCCAAGAGGCGTAACACGTGTATATAATATTTTTCTAACTATATCAGCACTTTTATTGGAAACGGATAATATTTTCTAAGTAAGGAAGGATTTGGTCTGCCTTTCTTCAGTGTCAAATATGATAAAACATTAGCTATAAAGATTTTTTTTTTTATTATTTTGTACATATCTTAAAGCAAATTTGCTCATGCCAGGCAAGATCAGAGTACTGCTTAAATAATGAAAAGTCAGCAGTGGAAAAGCAGCAATTTAAGCACAATTTACATACATTTCTAAAACTATGGCAGAAAGATGCGTAGATTCTAGAGCTCTAGACATTGCTTTATGCATAAACTGTAGATTCATTATTTTAAATAATTGTGTCCACTGTAATTGTAAGAGTAATTGACACAAAACTTGAGATCTTTGCTGACAGTATCAATATATTGGTATTTTAGTTAGTGAATTGCTGCATGCCCAAAGGCTGTTTTAAAAAAATAAAACATTTAATAAAACTGAAAATAAAATCAGTTCAGTCTAATTTAGAAAATAGAAACCAAAAAATGATTTTTTAGACAGGGGTCAAAATATTTAAAACAAACCATTTGGAACATTTAAGACTAAAGACTAAAAACTCTACAAGTTTCCTACTTTCACTAGTTGCCTGAATTTCCTGACATGTAGGCAGAGCCCTGCTCGGCTGTCATTCTCTTTCTCAATGACAGCACATCAGTGGCCATTAAGGCCACTCTTTTTGAACAGAGTGCTGGTAAGTGCCTAAAGCTTAGCCCAGAAGACATGCCCCCAGTAATAAAATGAAACAAAATTACCCAGGTGAGACTTTTTTGCCTAAAAAAGTTAAACTACACAGCTTATTGTAGTTGCTCATACTTTCAGGTTTAGAAGATTTACTTTAAGTTCTGGAAGACCCCTTGTCATTCTGGAAATTATTGACTAGTGCTGGTTTAAAGCTTTGTTCATATGGGTATCTGCAGCAAAAGATTATCCAGTGCCTGGGTTATTGGTGAGGTAATTACCTGGACCACCATCTGAACTTTCAGAACCTGTGTTCCAGCAGCAGAAGTGATTATACTGTACACTGTTTGGGCCGCCATGCTTCAAAGAACCAACTGCCCACCACCAACATGTCAATCAGTACTGGGCCTTTGGATGCACTTGGAGGAGATCAGAACTTTCTGCCATTGTTCTATTTAATAACCACCTGAACATATCTTTTTGTGCCTGGATTTAATTCAACTATATTAATAGAAATTTGATTTTGATTTTTTGTGTGCAGTTTGTACAAATAAAGACTTTAGGCCAAAATCCTCCTAAATAACAGAATGGAATTCATCGTGGCTGGTTTCCATAGGTAATCTCTGATAAAAATAAATCTATGATTTGAAAACAGAATACGTATAACATCACTTGAAGACAGTAAAAATAACTTTGTCTATAACATAACGTTGGCAACAGGGTCTGTTCAATGTATATTTGATCTGGTAGTCCCTCACATTAAATAACTTTAATATATCTAAATGAGGTTGTACAATCACATTTTAATGTGTGGCTAGCCTTACTGAGACCTGGATTTCTCAATGACGAATTTTAAATCCAGATGCTGAGCTAATGGTGAAGATGATCTAGTGATCAAGCAGGTAAATATAGATGACAAATGTGTTGGCAACATGTTTGTTCCAATGGGCGTTGTTGATGATAGTGCTAAATAGTTATCTGAATATAGTTATTTCTTTAGTTTTTAAATATGTCCCTTAGAAGGTTGGAGAAAACCTTGTCAAATATTACAGTCGAAAAGCCACCTTTTCACATCCTTTTGGAAGATCACAAAGTATAAAAGGTATATATTGTACACATAAGGTACCCATTGTAGAATATCTGTCATTTCTGTAATATTAGATTACTATTCAACAATGACTGAGGTATCTTGAATGGCCTCAGGTAACTGAAGTCTGAACAATGATGAATCATTCAAGTTGAAAATCTTCATCTGTTCAGCACTGTTCTTTAACAAAAAATGGTGTAAATAAAATGTACAAGGATGTGTTTCAGTAATATGATTTATAAATCCTCCCCATCAAAGACACAGCAATAAACACAGGTTTACTAACCCTTCTTCACTGTATCCAAAATGAAGAAACATTTGGAGGCTGAAGGGGGATTTAATATAGCTGATGATGTCACTATAGGTTCATATTGTGATCAGAAACTCTAGAGTACAGTGATGAGCCCCAAACATATATTAACTTTTGTCTATAAGTGAGAAACACCATTGTCCTAACCATGTTAGTAACATAATTACTTAAACTATACAGTACCTCCAGTTTTAAAAAAAAGAGACATAATAAGCCCTAAATTGCAAGTAACTACAAAATGTTTTCTTAATTTTACATTATTGTTCATTTTATTTAAGTTTATTATCTATTATATATTGATGAGGAATTATAGGAACAATTCGGGATACAAAGGCATACATTGCTAAAATTTGATAAACCATGTATGTGTAGAGAATAGCATAAAACATATGTATATGTGTAATGTCCACTGATTCCTCTGTTTATTTTACACTCATTCTTTCTTGTCACTTGATATAGTATCTCTGATTTTATTTTAGCTTTTTAAAAGGAAGTTTTTTTTTCCCCTAGGTTTATTTATTTTTTCGTTTGGGGTTATTCATTGATAATGAGATATTATACTGCCTTTTAAGCACTTAGCACTTTTTTGATCTTGACTTTTGACTTTAGATTTTTTAAATAATGATAAATATCAGCTTTCTTTGGACTGCGTTTATGTTGGGTAAATTATATGTTTGCTTGTATTTTGTTATTGTTTCTATTCAAAGAAGTTGTTTGATCTTTGCAGTATATGACACCTTTGATTGCTTGGGATTTGGGGGAAATTCTGTTTCTTTTTTAGTTGGTTCTCCTTACTACATGATGCCCCTATTGTCATACTGTATTGTAAACCTAATTTAAACAGACCTGGGTCTATTTGAAATGTTTGGAGTCTAACAACTTTAGTCCCAGGCACTGTATTAAAATGGTGATGGTTTATTTTCTAAGCATGCTACTAATATTTTTGTTAATTCACGTGTCAACTATGGATATGTCTGTAATTCTTTTAAAAAACGTAATAAACAAAAATTGACAAGAAAATGGTGATGGTATTACACTAATTTGTCCCAGTTTTGTTCCAAAATAGTGCCTGGTTTCTGTGGCTCTGGCAGTTTATATTGAAGCTTAATGTTGTATTTATCAACTATCAGTCAATCTCTAAAATGTTTGAGTTGTCGCAGTGTACAGAAGATGAAAGGAAATCTTCCCATAAGGACATCAGTGTGGTGGTGTCAGCTCTCACGTTCTGCTCGCTTCTTTGGTGCCTCCATGATAGAAAATAAGAGAAATCACCAGCAGGACACAGACAGAAAAAATCCTGATGTGTTTTAACTCTCCCTCATTCTATTCAAATTCTTAAGAAAAAAAAATTGGTTTTAAGAGGACCTGAATTATGGAAGCTGTGCTGGAAAAGGCGGCCAATGGACAAAGCACAAGTCACCAGTGTTGCCTGTAGGTTCCCCGCAGCTGATTCCCTCACCCCCCTTGATTACCTACCATACCTTGCTCCACAATGGTTTTCTGTGAACGGCCTTCAATCTTGATAGAAGGCAGCAATTATGTAGTGTGAAGGCTTTCCTAAACAATCCTTTCAATTTATATCAAATCAGGGTGACCCTTAGGCCTCGTACACACGACCAGTTTCCTCGGCAGAATCCATCAAGAAACTTGGTGGGAGAGTTTTTTTGCAGAGGAAACTGGTCGTGTGTACATTTTTCATCGAGGAAACTGTCGAGGAACTCGTTGAGCCAAAAAGAGAGCAAGTTCTCTTTTTCCTCGATGGGAGTCAAATTGGCTCGTCGGACTGGTTTCCGACGAGAAACTCGAGCGTGTGTATGCTAAGGAACCCGCACTTGCTCATAATAAAGTATGAGACGGGAGTAAAAGTAGCATTTGTAATGGAGAGAACACATTTTTAAGCTGTAACAGACTGAAAAGTGCAAAAAGTCTCTTACCAAACTTACTTACTTAACACGCAAACACATGAGATTAGCAAAAGCAGCTCCAAGAGTTGTGCAAGTGGAATCGAACTTCCCCTGCCGTCCTATGTGTTGTAGTCACCACGTTTGAGAACGAGGAGATTTTGTCTTGACTGTGTGTACGCAAAGCAAGCTTGTCGAGTTCCTCGACAAGCCTTACAAAGATCTAGACAAGGAAAATGATGTGTTTCGTCCGACGAGTTACTCGGTCGTGTGTACGAGGCCTCACACTACATAGCTGTTGGTAAATCCAAAGGACTTTGTATAATCTGATTGCAACACGTGTGGCCAGCTTTCCACTTTTAGCAAATCAGACAGACAATACTTTGATTTGGACTACCTATAAACAAACCCATGTGTGTTATTTTGTTTGTGCATGTGCTGGGCCACTAACTTATCTTTTATAATTCTATTTATTTACCCAGAAACTTGTATTAAAACCATGTATGTTATTTTTTGCCTATAATTTTGTATATGTTTTTTTATATGTGGAAGAGGTTATTAAACTGTACACTTCCAGATGGCTGCATAATTGAACCGAACAGAGAACAAACAGATATAAAGCAGCTTGATTTCTGTACACAAGTTCACAGACATTTCTGAATATAGTGGGTGTGGATGTAACATGTTTTGCATTGCATGGAATTCAGAGTGTTATTTTTCTTCTGAGTACTGTTGACATGTACACAGTAAAAGTTAAAGCTCAACTAGGCTGACCCTACAGTGTTCTGCAGAATGCTAGTGAGTGCGGTTGTATCCTGTCCATACAGTCACTCACCCTCTGATGTCAATATGCATCTTGAGCATGTTGCTGTACATATATTACTACTGTACAATCTTATGTCCTTGTATCTAGTAATCTCCTGAAATCAAAAGGATAACAGGTTGTGGCGTCACAAACAGTTTTGACTATCTCATGTTAAGTCAGGAATATAGTCTATACATTTTTAGGCTCCATTCAAACTTGTACAACTCCAAAGTTGCGCCGACTTTGAAGTGCCACTTTGGTGCAACTTTGATGCAATTTTGGATGGGTGGAACTTGGATACGACTTTGGCTTTGACCGGTGATAATGGACAACTGTTTCACACAAGTTGCATTGTATAAAATTCAGGTACGACTTCCATGCAACTTCTGATGGTTAACATTGAAGTCTACGGCCCTTAAGTTTCAAAAAAGTCAGACCAAAATAGTGCCTGAACTACATTGAAGTCTCTGTAACTTTAAGTCGTGCATATTTGAATGGTTATTATTGCAAACCATTAGGAACAACTTGTAGGGATTAACTCCAGGGATAATGAGATAATTCTCCCACTCCACAAGACTCTGGTCTGGCCGCACCTGGAGTATGCTGTTAAGTTTTGGGGACCAGTCATCAGGAAGGATGTACTGGAAATTGAGTGAGCACAAAGAAGGGCAACAAAGCTAATAACGGGTCTGGAGGATATTAGTTATGAGGAAACGTTGCGAGCACTGAACTTATTATTTCTGGAGAACAGATGCTTGAGAGGGCATATGATTTAAATTTACAAATACCGTACTGGTGACCCCACAATAGGGATACAACTTTTTTGTGGAAGGGAGTTTAATAAGACAGGTGGCCACTCACTAAAATTAGAAGAAATGAGGTTTAAGCTTAAACTGCGTAGAGGGTTCTTTACTGTTAAGCCCCATACACACCATCAGATTATCTGCAGATTTTTGTCTTCAGATTTACCAAAACCATGTAGTACAAGGGCCTGCCTGATTGCATACAAATTGAAACTCTTAAGGTTTGACCTCCTATTATATGGTTTTGGTAAATCTGAAGACAAAAATCTGCAGATAATCTGATGGTGTGTATGGGGCTTAAGAGCAAGGATGTGGAATTCCCTTCCACAGGCGGTGGTCTCAGCGGGGGGCTTTGATAGTTTCAAAAAACTATTAGATAAGCACCTGAACGACCGCAACATACAGGGATATACAATGTAATACTGACTTATAATCACACACATAGGTTTGACTTGATGGGCTTGTGTCTTTTTTCAACCTCACCTATTATGTAACTATGTTATGCAACTTTGATGTCCAAAGTTGCATGACAAGACGCACAAGTGTTAATGGAGCCTTATAGATTTAAAGAATTCAGCTTAAAGAGTACTAAGCTGGTTATACACTAATAGATTTTCGAATGGACATTTATATGAAAATTCTCATTGGTACATTCAATGACAAAAAGTTTGCTTTTAACATTCGGTTTTGCAGTGAATTGACCTTTTACTGTCAGGCCCCGTACACACGAGTTTCTCGGCAGAATTCAGCCAGAAACTCGATCGGAGCTGAATTCTGCCGAGAAACCCGGCCGTGTGTATACTTTCGGCCGAGGAAGCCGACGAGTTCCTTGTCGAGCCAAATAGAGAACATGTTCTCTATTTCCTCGTTGTTCAATGAGGAAAGTTGGCTCGCCGAGAACCTCGGCGGCTTCACACAGAACTCGACGAGCAAAACGATGAGTTTTGCCCGTTGAGTTCCTCAGACGTGTGTACGGGGCCTTAGAAATACATTTCTTCAAGAAAATTTCTATCCTACTCCTTCAAACGTTCTCATCACTGCAGTCAAATATGAACCATGTTTTGACCCTACTAACAATTAGAAAATCGAACATTCTTCAAATTAAAGCTTTCAAAAGAAATTCGACTAATGCGTAGCCTCTCTTCCACACTCACGTTCTGCCTCCTAAGGCAAGCCATACACAAGTGAATTTCTTTCCTGCAACCTGTGGCTGAAGGAAATAATTTCCCTTGATTCCCCCATCAACACAGACAGTGTTGATGAGAGAATCCCTCCCTCCGGGCCATTGTCTTCTCCCAACGGGGAGAGGACAGTGATTATTGCTAGCAGCTATAGCAGGCAATAGTGATGATCACAGGTGAAACCCAGCATGCTGGTTGTACCCAAGTTTATCAAACGATCAACTTTGTACATTCAGCCTGCCCATACATGGTTCAAATCTTGGCCGGCTCCTGCTAAACCAGCCGAGATTCGAGTGTGTATGGCCTGCCTAACTGTTGCATCCCTGCCTGTCTAAACTTTAATGTGGACTGGTGTCAGAGCTTATACAGAGGGATGGTGTCTAGGCACCCATCATGTGACAATGTTCGAGCTTGGTGGATGGATGGCGGCACAAGCCCGAGCACTGTTACATGGGGGGAAGTCATGTGGACCCCCAAAGCTGGAAGCCGGCTCTTGTAGCAGTACAGAGAGGTATGAAGCGAAAGTGGCTGGGTAATACTGCAAATTACCTATGTATGTGAACACAGAGATTTGATCCCCTTTTCTCACGGTTAACAGAAAACAATAAACTCTCTACAGTAATAACACAAATAAATGGAGTTATATATTTATTAACCCCATTTTTTAAATGAAGCTCAAATCCAACTACCGGTAAGTTAAAAAAATTATAATTTGACTTTAACCTCTTGTAATGCACTGCACAACAGCACTCAGACTAGGACATGAAGAGACGATACTAGAAGCCAATCATGTGTGCTGTATAAAATGTTGTTCTTTAATTGTCCAATAACAAGCAGGAGTAGGTAGATGACATAACTGCATTGCTTTAAGTAGATCCTCAGGCTAATAAATCTACACATGTATGCAAAAATGAACCATTACCATAGCTCCCAACTGTCCCTGATTTCGAAGGGACTGTCCCTGATTTGGAGCAATGTCCCTCTGTCCCTCATTCCTCCTCATTTGTCCCTGCATTGATGGGCACTGATCAAGCTGCATTGATGGGTACTGGTGAAGCTGCACTGATGGGCACTAATGAGGCTGCACTGATGAGCCTGCACCAATGGTGAGGCTGCATTGGATGGGCACTGGAGAGGCTACATTGATGGGCACTGATCAGGCTGCATTGATGGGCATTGATGAGGCTGCACTGATGGGCACTGGTAAAACTGCATTGAAAAAACAGATGGTACTGGATGGTGAGCTGATTTGGTGGTTCAATGGGCCACTTTACTGGACTCTTTACTAAGCGATTTCTTCTTTACAGGGCTAGATAGGTTAGTCTTAGATCATGGATGCCAGGAGATTTAGAGATTTTAGTGTTAGGGTGGACTTCCACTTTAAGCTATAAAATGCTGGGAGCTTAAAGGAGTTGTAAAGGATTTTTTTTTATTTTTGCTGAAATGACTGTTTACAGGGTATAGAGACATAATAGTTAACTGATTCCTTTTAAAAATGATTAAAAATAGATAAAAATCAATCATATAATGTACCTACAGTTTCTAGTTTCGTTTTTGCATGTTGTTTCCTGCCTCTGCTGTACAGAGCCACAGAGCCAATACAGGGCAGTGATGGTTTGGAAAACGTAACTGATTGGTGCTGTGGGGTTTTAGACACACAGTAATCACCCCTCCTTGATTAGTGACCACAGAGAGAAAGCTCCCAGTACTGTGGTTATCAGGAAACAGACAACCAGGAAGTGTGGAGATCAGAGAAGAATTACAGCAACTTGAGAGCAAAAACGAACAATGAGGACATGAAAACAGCACTGCATTAAGGTAAAGGAAGCTATTAAGATAAAAAAAAAATCCTTTACAAACCCTTTAATACTATTTTAAGGTGTAATTACAGCAATTGTTTATATCAGATGCTACACAAACAAACCAGAAGTTTGCTCTTTTTATCATACTGTTATCTGTCTTAAGTAGACATATTGAAAAAAGCAAAATCATGTTTTTATTACAGCATGCACAATGAACAGGCCTGCCTCTGTTTTTCTCTGGTATATATGAAAGGCTACAATGTGTAAAATCAGTAATGGCTTTTTTTAATAATGGATGACTGAGACAATCAGTACTGAATAAAACATGTAGATTAATAGGATCGGTGTTACCAAATATATGCATATTCTTGTAATGCAGACCACCACAGACGTGTGTCATAGAGCAGAGCGCTCAGAGTCTAAAAATGTCATTCTTGTTTTCTTCCACAGCTCTTTCATTCAGCAGTATACATTGTGGCGCCCAGAGCAGGGGTTGCTATGCAACAGTCATGTGACATGCCAGGGCACTGTTCCCATTACACAACACGAGAAACTGAGATGGACGCCAAGAACAGAATTTGGTGTCTGTCCTTGGGGAGACAGCGAGCTTGAACACATATTAAGCTATGGATGGTCAGTACCTGCAAATAAAACCCCTCTGTTTTCAAACTTGCTTAAATGTAACACCGAGATTCCATATTAACTGACTGAATGGAAGATACATACGGAATACTTCATATATTGATAGCCTGCTTTCCTTTACCAAACGTCTATGGTTGGAAAATGCAAACACAATCTTGTTATACAGTATGGAGCACGTCACATTGTTTGAGGTGTGAACTTTAGGCAAACAGCTAAATACACAATACATATGCAAGAGCAGTTTTACCTGCTTAAGGATTTGTATTTTTGTTTATCCAGTTCTGAGATTCACAAAGCTCTGCCACACAGCACAGTTCTGCCTGCTGGGGGAGGAGACCTGACCTTTCTCTTCTGACAATTCACTCTCCCTTACACGTCTCCTCCCCATCATCACACTTTGACTGGACAGTGAAAAGAGAAGCAGCACACTGAGGCCTCGTACACACAACCGAGGAACTCGACGGGCGAAACACATCGTTTTGCTCGTCGAGTTGCTTGTTAGGCTGTCGAGGATCTTAGCGAGCCATATTTCTCCATTCCCGTCGAGAAAAAAAGAAGACACGCTCTCTTTTTGTCTCGACGAGATCCTCGACAGTTTCCTCGTTGAAAAGTGTACACACGACCGGTTTCCACACGACGAGGCCTAAGGGTACTCTCTCCTCCTATCAGCATGTTTCCTCTACTTAATTGGCTCTTCGTGCTGCACCTCCCTCCCTATTCTGCTGTATAGTGAACTTACACTGCTTGTATTACATTTACAAACTACATTCAGTGATGTGTTGATGATGGCAGAACTTCATTTTTTGTGTCTTTCATATTGCCAGAGGTTAAACATTTGCCTTAACTACTTGCCTACCACCTGCCGTCATATGACGGCGGGACAATGAGGCTTTTGTTCTGGGTAGACGCCATATGACGTCTTCTCCTTCCCAGGCAACTAGGGGGCACACGCCCGCCATGTCACTGGGGACCCGATGCAAGTGCCTGGCGGCCGCGATGTCTGCCGGGCACCCGGGATTGCCCAGTAACTGAACAGGACCGTGGATCTGTGTGTGTAAACACACAGATCCACATCCTGTCAGGGAGAGGAGACCAATGGTGTCCCCCTTGTACATAGGGACACCGATCGGTCACCTCCCCCAGTCAGTCCCCTCCCTCCACAGTTAGAATCACTCCCTAGGGAACACATTTAACCTCTTGATCACCCCCTAGTGTTAACCCCTTTCAGTCACATTTACACGATAATCAATGCATTTTTATAGCACTAATCGCTATATAAATGTAAATGGTCCCAAAAATGTGTCAAAAGTGGCCAATATGTCTGCCGCAATATCTCAGTCACAATAAAATCGCAGATCGCCGCCATTACTAGTAAAAAATAATAATAATAAAAATGTTGTAAATCTATCCCCTATTTTGTAGACGCTATAACATTTGCGCAAACCAATCAATATGCGCTTATTGTAATTTTTTTACCAAAAATATGTAGAAGAATACGTATCGGCCTAAACTGAGGAAAAAAAAAGGTTTATTTTTTTAAAAGTGTGATATTTATTAAATCAAAAAGTAAAAACAAAAACGTTATTTTTTTTTAAATTGTCGCTCTTCGTTTGTTTATAGCGCAAAAAATAAAAACCAGAGATGATCAAATACCACCAAACGAAAGCTCTATTTGTGGGGAAAAAAAGGACGTCAATTTTGTTTTGGAGCCACGTCACACGACCGTGCAATTGTCATTCAAAGTGTGACAGTGCGGAAAACTAAAAATTGGTCTGGGCAGGAATGGGGTAAAAATGCCCTGTATTGAAGTGGTTAAAAAAAAAAAGTGCTAGTTTATACATGCGTTACCTTCTGAATTGTGCTTTTCAGAGGGCTTTGACTGACCCTGAGGAGGCTTTATTTCACCTCCTTACCATCTGTTTTAAACCCTAAAAGCCCACACCAGTGCGCTGCACACCGAGTGCATTAGGTACAGTTGTATGGTGGTTGCAGCGTAGCCCAATTTAATTGAATGGATTGTGTTCATTGGGTGGTACTGCCTGTCCAACGTGACAGTTGGGATAATGTTTGCTACTCCGTGATGTGGTATGTGTATGCCCCTTATGGCTGCCTTTGCGGCATGTATATACTCTTGTATGGCTGCCTTTGCAGCAGGTTTATACCCCAAATGGCTGCCTTTGCAGCATGTGTATGCTCCCATACTGCTGCCTTTCCAGCATGTGTATACCCCCTACAGCTGCCTCACTGTGCCTTTTAGGGTTCGGGGCGATTTTTGTATTCTAGGCCTCAGGACTCGGCCAGTGTACATGCACGGCCACTTATTTAGTTTAATTTATTTTCCTCCACTGTTTGTCACTCTTTCACCTTTGTGTGTGTTTTTTTCTTAATATTTCATAAGATTGAGGGTGTGAGTCCTCAAGCTTGCCCTGGCGTCTATTGGGAGAATGTGTGGCCTTTTGGTTGCTTCCTCCCCTGGGGGTGTCTCTCTTCAAGAGAGACCCACGGCCTATTATTTGATGGTCGGCTTTGGTTGATCTAGATGAACGGGATCTGCCAGGCCTTCTGGCTAGGCAGACCATTAGCACTCTACCATGTTTCCCCAAAAATAAGAAGATAAGACCTACCCCGAAAATAAGACCTAACGTTATTTTCCAGGAGGGCTGCAATATAAGCCCTACCCCGAAAATAAGCCCTAGTATAAAATGCTGGTAAAATCCTATAATCCACTCTATTACAGTAGTATATAATGTACGATGTGTGTGTTTCTGTAATATAATTGTGGGAAAGAGAGCTCCGGCGGGTCACAGAAGGGCAGATTGGTGCTGTAACAAAGGTATTTGGGACAATTATATTACAGAAACAAATACATTGTACATTATCAGGGGCGGACTGACAACTCATGGGGCCCCCGGGCAATAGAAGACTATGGGGCCCCTGGGCTTACAGATGGCCACCACGCTAAGAGGCAGTGCAGAGGCGGGGCAGCTAAAATCTCGGGATTTTCACATCAAAAGCATGTCGGTTTCGGACATATCAGGGACAGATCTAAAAAAAACATAGATTTTTACATACTGTGCCTGGTTTTACTGAGCCTGGCAACCCTGATGGGGCCCTCTAGTGGCATTGGGCCCTCGGGCAGTGCCCGAGTGACTCATTGGTCAGTCCGCCCCTGTACATTATATGATACTGTAATAGAGTGGATTATAGGATTTTACAAGCATTTTAACTCAGTTCACACTGGAGATTCCTGTCAGGCAGGGAAAAAGAGGGGGAGAGAATACATTACATTACATGGTAAGACCTAATCCGAAAATAAGCCCTACTGCATCTTTTGTAATTAATATAAGACCCGGGCTTATTGTCGGGGAAACACTGTATGTCCCTGTCAGTAGCCTTGCGCCCCAGGGATCAGGGGGAGGTCCTACCCTTTTGGAGGGTGGACTAAAGCACACACTTAAGTGCACTTTTAGTGTGTTTCACATGCACATTTTTTGTTTACTTAAAGCGGTTGTATGTCCAATAGGCATAATGGCCTAATGAGCTGCCTTGCATACAAGCTCAATATGAAATACTTACCTTTTTTTTTAATCCAACAAAAGTTTTATTTAGTTTGCAGAGGTACAAGGCATACAAAATCCCCTCGACATGTCGGGGACAGATATAAAATGAAAAAAAAAAAACAGAGAAAAAATGACAGGTACAGACATAGCATCCACAATCTGGAGGTAGATCCCCCCCCTCCCAACAATCCAAGCAACATTCTCATGGCATCTTATCACAATCCATGCCTCACCCAACATTGATGCCCAGCAGCCTATCCATCACCAAATCCACCGGGGCTAGACTACATCCAACCACTTTGCCCATAGCTTCTCAAACTTGTGGGCATTACCCCTGTGCTGATAGATCAATTTCTCCATCCTCAACACTGTTCCAATATTGGCAAACCATTCAGCCTGGGTCGGGGGAGCCTCAGCTCTCCAATGAACCATGATGAGCTTTCTTGCCTGGAACAGCACCCTGTGTATCGCTTCTCTGTCCGCCTCTTCACATTCGTACTCCTCCAGAGCCCCCAAGAGACATGCCCCTGGGTCCTGTGGAAGAGCCACGCCAAATGCTAAATTAACGGTACTCACAACTCCCGCCCAATAAGTGTGGAGCTTGGGACATCTCCACAGCATATGAATCAAATCTCCATGGTCTCTCTTACACCATGTACAAGTAGGGTCAATCTGCGGATTCATCTTATTAAGCCTGTGTGGGGTATAGTATGTACGTAACAGAATATACAACTGGGTGAGCCTTTGTGATACATTCAGCGTGCACCTGCCCACTGCCTGAAAAATTTCCTCCCACTGTTCACCATCCAACTCTCCCGTGTCCGCCTCCCACCTTTCCCTTATCCTCAGGGGATGCTGCTTCATCACATACTGCAGCAAAATGGCATAGCACTGGGAGATAAAGCCTTTTGACGTCCCAGCATCCACCAGAAGATCAAAAGCAGGGGTCGGCGACAGGCACCACTCAGAGGAGCGACCCTGCGCCACCACTGCATGTCTCAACTGCAAATAATGAAATACTTACCTTAGAACAAAGCCCCCTTACCACCTCCCAGTCATGTTCCCTCTGCGTTACTTTCGGGTTCTTGGCTCCGGCGCTGTGAGTGGCCTGAGCCGCGATGATGTCACTCTCACACATGCGCAGGAGTCCTCCATTCCAGCAAGGAGCTCTGATTTTCCAGCAGCATCCGCCGGACCTTCAGAGTGCATGCGCCGCTGATATCTGCGGCTGCATGCAAATATCTCCTAAACCGAACATATTTAGGAGATATTATTTTACCTACAGGTAAGCCTTATTATAGGCTTACCGGTAGGTAAAAAATCACAAAGCGGGGTATACATAATTTATTATCATTATTATTATTAACCAGGATTTATATAGCGCCAACAGTTTACACAGCACTTTACAACTTGAGGGTGGATAGTACAAATACAATACACTTTAATATAGTAGGAATCAGAGGGCCCTGTTCCTTAGAGCTTACAATCTAAGAGGGAAGGTCAAGAGATACAAGAGACAATAACTGTGGGGGATGTGCTGATGGAGGAAATAAATGGACAGTTGTTAGGTAGGGGCCAAATAGGCTTCTCTGAAGAGATGAGTTTTCAGGGATCGTCTGAAAGTGGACAAAGTAGGGAAAGTCAGACAGATTGGGGTACAGTATTCCAGAGGCTGGGAGAGGCTCTGAAGAAGTCCTAAAGGCGAGCAGGGGATGAGGTGACAAGGAAGTTAGAGAGTGGGAGGTCTTGGGAGGAGCGAAGAGAACGATTAGGTTGGTATTTTGAGACTAGGTTAGTGATGTAGCTGGGGGCCAGGTTGTGAATGGCTTTGTAAGTTATTGTTAGTATCTTGAATTTAATTTGTTGGTTGAGTGGCAGCCAATGGAGGGATTTGCAGATTGGTATAGCAGACACTGAGCATTTTGTAAGGTGGAAGAGCCTGGCAGCAGCATTCATGATGAACTGAAGTGGGGATAGCCTATTTAAAGGTAAGCCAATAAGGTTGGGTTTGAATAGGTTGAGTTTGAGGGAGGTGGTGCAGATTGAGAAAAGGAGAGGTTCAAAAACAGAACCTTGGGGAACCCGAGGGAGAAAGGAAGAGGAGAGGGGGAAGTAGAGTTGTAAGTGACACTGAAGGAGTGGAAGTGGGATAGGTAGGATGAGAACCAGCGAAGAGTACAGTCACGGAGACCAAAGGAGTGGAGTTTTTTGAGGAGGAGGGGTTGGTCCACTGAGTAAAAGGCACAATAACAAGAGGCCTGTAGGCGGCTTGAGTTGCTTACTTTTGCTCAATGCACACTGAAGCTTATAAACTGTAGTTTATTGGAGTTTTGGCTTTTCTTTTTTAAAGCCCATAAACTGAACTCTATGTTAGCCTATGTGCCCATGCACACATTCTGAACGCCCGAAATTTGCGTTCAAAGTGCTGTTTTTCAGCGGGAAAAATACGCTAAAAAACACAAAAAGCAGAAAAACTCCCAAAACCGCAGACGCCAGCGTTTTTCAGCATTTTTTTATCCATTGAAAAAAAAAAAACGCTGATTAAAGCTATTGCAAAAACTCTAAAAAACTTTGAAAGGATCCCTGCAAAGCTACTGGTGTTTTTTTATAGCTTTTTTTAGCTTCATTGTACATGGAGCCTTATTTTCTAGCTAGAAAAATTTTAACTGTTCACTGGATGGTGCTTTTAAACAAAACAAAACAAAATCTTTAAATGTTTTCTTTATTACCTTAAGGCCCCTTTCACACTGCCGGACCGTTCAGGTCCGCCTGTCAGTTTATTTATCCATGCTTGTCTATGGAGCATCGGATGTCAGCGGTGACCATGTCCGCTGACATCCGATCCGCTAAAATCAGACGGATGGCGATACATCGTCATCCGTCCTGGCGGATCGGATCGGGTAAGATCTGATGAAAACGGACATGCTGTACGTTTTCGTCCGATCTCTCCATAGACAAGCAGCAGCACTCGACAAGCCCCTCCCTGTTCAGTGAGCAGAGAGGGACCCGTCATCCGTCGGCTCAGCGGAGATCAACGGAGAGATCTCCCACTGAGCTGGTGGGCGCCGCTGACGGATCCGTCCCTGTGTGGAAGGGGCCTCACTCTTCTCTGTGTTCTGTATTCAGCACTACATCTCAGGTCGCTGTGCTCCCTGACTAGGGAGTATGTTGTGCCTGGAAATGTCTGTGTTCTCAACCCCCAACTCATCGGCCCACTGCACCTAAAAATTTTAGTGCCCTTCATCCTTGACCAAGCAGTACTCTTCCACTGCCCACCCCTCAATACACAATTTAGCTTTGAGCCCAGAAATAGAACTCTACCCAGTGCAATGTTCCTAGAAATATCACTCCTATTCCTCACTCAGTAATGCCCCTACAACTTCATTGAGTGGCCACATGTCTTCCTGAATGGCCTGAGACTGAATAGTTTCCTCCCAGTGCTGGAACTACCAAGATATTTGTATATCGCTGTCATATCCCCTTGTAAGTGCCTCTTTTCCAAGGAGAATAAATGTAATGTTGTAATCGTTCCTCATAACTCCACCCCCCTATGAGTTTTGTTGCCATTCTCTCAACTCTCCAATTCCAGCATTTTCCTCCTGAGGACTGATGACCAGAACTGGACAGCATACTCAAGATGCAGCTGAACCAGAGTTTTGTAAAGTAGTAGAATTATAGTTTTATCCCTTGCGTAAATACCTTTTTTAATGCATGCTAATACTCTACTGGTCTTTCTTGCTGCAGCACATAACTGCATGTGTTTATTTTTTAAGAAAAACACAACAGCAAAAAATATTGTGTTTATACCTGTTGTGAAGATCAGAGTTAGCTATGTATCTAAACAATGACTGCTATTAGTTCACTGAAACATACTAATGCTTTCTTGATTTTACTTTCTAGTGCCCAAATCCTACATAAAAAAATTTTGGCGAAAAAATTGTGACTTGAAGTTAAAGGCAATTTTTTATTTTTTATAACAAACAGGTTATACTTACCTCCACTGTGTAGCTCGTTTTGCAAAGAGTGGCCCCGAACCTGGTCTTCTGGGGTCCCTCAGCAGCTGTCTCGGCTCCTCCCCGCAAGAACTATCCACCTTCATGCGAGCTCTCTCGCATGGTGGTTAGTTCTTGCGGACACACTCCCGTGATACAGTTGGCGGCTATAGTCGCTCACTGTATCACTCGGCCCCACCCCCCGGCACGCCGCGTCATTGGATTTGATTGACGGCAGCACGAGCCAATGGCTGTGCTGCTTTCAATCAACCAATGAATGAGCCGAGAACCCCGGCCGAGAAGCCAGCACGTTCACGGTGCAGGACTTTCGAGGGGTCAGGTAAGTAAACGGGGGGGCTGGGGGGGCCGCTAATCCTAGGATGTTTTTCCACCTTAATGTATAGAATGCATTAAGGTGAAAAAACGTGTACCTTTACAACCCCTTTAACAATTACATCAATGCAGAAAACATGACACAAAAGATCCAATAATATCCACACTGGATTGAAGCAGCAAAAGTAGTCACATTTGCAGACTGACAGTGGACAACACAGTGCAGTCCCTCTCATAATGTTGGTCTACAACAGATGACTGACTCGTTTATGATCACAGGAGCCTTCTATGTTCTGGGAACTCAGCACACCTGTAGGGAGCAAGCATTTGTAACACTTTGTAGTGGGTGGGTGGGCTGCCTGCTGGTCACTGACTAGCAGATGGCCAATTCCAGGAAGCAACTCAAAAGGTGACAACTTGCATCTTTACTTGGGCCAGGAGAGCAAGGTCCCATGAAGATCAATAAATAGCATTGTATGTACAGTATTCCTCTTAGAACATTGTTCCTTTAATAACCATGCTCCTAAAGCACTAAGCTTCCCAAAAGCAGCAGCTCAGCTCTGCAGGCTTGCATGCAATTGTGCAACTATCATTTTCTAAAAAAGAGGTCAGTAATGGCAGCCTATTTCTTTTATGTTGTTTTTTTTTTTTTTAAAGTCCTTGAAATAGTTGCTCAACCAATTGCATATTTGCTGGGCATTGTGCTGCTGAGGGCAAATTATGACTCCAATTTCCGATTTGTCCCACTTTCCCTGCTTTCCCTTATGTGATGTAGAGCTATTTTCTGAAACTTCTATTTATTGTTAAACCTGGTATACACGATGAGATTATCGGACGAATGATCGCCCGTTCTCTTTTTGCATGCTAGTCTTAAAGTCGAAAATGAAGAGGTTATTAAAGTTCCGAAAATTCTCATACGACAGAATAAAAATTCAGATGTAATGTAACGTATTGTATTTTATTTTCGAAAAAAAAAACTGTACTGATTAACAAAAACCATACGATCTGTTATCGTACGAGAAACATTTTTGTGCTTGTCCCATCGGATAATTTTGCACGACCTGTCCTGAACGGCTCTCGAAAGCTGTGTACTAATGATCAGATTATTGTACGATGACTTTAAATGCAACATTTTTCACACGATTTTCTGATCATGTGTACTAGGCTTTAGTCTCCCTGGCTGATTTGTAATAATCCAATCCCTATGCCATTCCCCATTATGTGTCATTCCATCTTCACTGGACATGCAAATGACATTGCACTCTATAACAATTTGGTGGATGCAAACCCCTTTGTGTAACCACACCTTATGAAAGGATGTGGTAATCACCCAACCACATTTTGCCCAAATCACACAATTAATGCCCCTCATTAGTCAAATATCATGATAGCTAATAAGAGTGAGATATTCTAGGTGAAATTACTTGAAGGGCACTGACCTAGACTACAGCCTATGTGGCCAACCTATAAATCTGGCCATACCTACGTATCAACCACTAGCTTTTGCTAAAATGTGGTGGCTTTATTTAACCTGATCTTGTAGATTCTAAATACCAAAAACTATCTGAGGTACATCCATGAGCTGCTTAGGTATTAGTGAGTACTAACTCTCAATTCCTTACTAGGAGAGGGCAATTGTCCAAATCTCTGTCCATCAGAGAGGTTAAAGTATAACTAAAGGTATTTTTAACTAGATAGATTGAAGAGGGTGTAGAACCACTGTTGGATTTCTGTTGGTGCCTGTGTCCATGTTAGGAAGATTCACTCCCATATTTGTCTTTGGGACCATTATCATCAAAAGTAAAAGTGAAAGAATATCAAAATGTGGAGTTGTCACCAGAACAGAAATAAAGGGGAAGTCTTCCAAAGGGGGCACTAGTTCTGGTGACCCTGGTAACAACCAGGTATTTCCCTCACTTCATGTTGTAGCTATGAGGCAGGAAGTAATGGGGAAATCTCGCCAGTGGGACACAGAAGGCAAGGTTGTATACCTCCCTTCTGCTATTCAAAATAAAATAAAAAATGCCTTTAGCTCTACTTAGCCACACTGGGCATGTCAAGAATACCCAGGGCATTAAAGCGGGGGTTCACCCTAAAAAAAAAAAAATTCTACCATGCCATCCAGCATACTAGCGCAAGCTACAGTATGCCTTTATTTTTTATTTTTTGCGCCGTACTCACAGTTTAATCCCATAGATAAGTTTCAGACTCCCCGCGGGGAATGGCCGAAAATAGCCGAAATAGGACTTGGCTCTTCACGGCGCCTGCGCAGTCCTAGCTCCTAGTCTGTGCGCAGGCGCCGTGAAGAGCCGAGTCCTACTCTGGCTATTTTCGGGAAGCGTGAAGCGTCATAGCCGGCCATCAATCATGTTCCCCTCTGCATAGGAACGCCCATTCCCTGCGGGGAGTCTGAAACTTAACTACAGGATTAAACTGTGAGTACGGCGCAAAAAAATAAAATAAAGGCATACGGTAGCTCACGCTAGTATGCTGGATTTCATGGTAGAAACTTGTTTTTTAGGGTGAACCACCACTTTAAACTGTGTCTCCTATAATTGGGTTTGTTTGCCTGCATGCATGAGCTTTTGAATATTACCTGTTTACAGTTTAAGCAATAATTCAATTTAGTATAAAAATTATGCCCAGTCAAAAACTACTCTTAGTAAACATTTCCAATTATGTTATTTATGTGTCAAAATAGTAAAAAGTATGAAAATGCAACTCCTAAGTGATATGCGCTATAAAAAAAGAAAATTTGGGAAAATCTGGCAACAATCTGGACTCTGATGTTCTAGTTGAATACATACTCTGATTCTCTGATGTGTATGAGTAACTTCAAATATTTTTTTGTAGTGAGAAATGATATAACATGTTTAAAAGGTATAAGCCCCCTTATCTGTCCCCCCATTCCCTCACCCCCAGGTCAAGCCTCTGAAAATCTACAACACATAAGTGCTATGTGAGCTCCATACTCCACGAGTCAAACGTTAATATAGCATCAGGCTCCAGTTTGTCTCCTAAATAAGGAAGCGATAACAAGAGATAGGGTTACACTAAGATTCACTTACGTGGGCCTCTCAGAGTGAAGGCAGCTCAAATTTACGGATTGTGCTGGGCAAGTCTGACAGTTATTAAGGAATGCGACTGCACACAAAATAGCCACATCTGAATCATCCACATTTTGATTTGTGCCAAAAGAAAATAGTATCAAAATAAAAATGTTCGATCCGTACATATCTGCACATTATAGTACAAGATTCTAAGCAGATGATCTAATTAGTATGCATGTGTACCTGATGCAATAACACATATGTATGATCTCATTGTAACAGATATGTTATTTTTAGTAATGGTGTACCTTTTTGTACTGTAATGTGTTTATACTGGAAAATGCTTCATGTGTAGTATGATATTATAATAGTACATACAGACTTTATAACCACATAAACAAGCTGTGGTCAAAGTCAGGAGGTCTTCAGGCAGAGTTGTAATGCAAACCAAAGAGATAGGTGGAAGAACAGGAAAATGTAAAAAGATAAGGCAAGGTAACACTACAAAGATAGCAGAAGTCACAAATCAAAGTACCTAAGCACCATATAGAACCAGGAGGCACATTTTTGATCAAGTACTGTTCCAGCATACTAAGACAAGCTAATATTAGCTGTTTGCTGACATCAAAGACATGCTTGAACTGTTCTGTAGTATCTATTTCAGCTGGCAGATAGTATAAGCATGCACCTAAATGTAGCGCATTTGGCCAGTGAGTCAAGACACTGGCAAAGGGAGCCCTGGCTCCCAGGAAGGCACAAACTGGTGGTTCTTTATATTCTCTTCTCCTAAAAAGCTTACTTCAGGTACTTCCTTCTTGGATTTCAAGGAAATGTTGATAATGTTTTTTTAACAGTGAATAGGCATTTAGACTATTAATATAACTAAGATCTTTCCCTTAGCCAATGGCATTTCCAATTCACTATGCATAGATGTTTTTCCCAGTAAAGCTTTAAAGGAATCTGATTGACCTTATATTCCAATTCTATAAAGAACCTAGAACATGCATGTAGCACTTGCTACCCCCGTAGGAGCTTCTTAAGTTTGTTCAGTCCGTTACTCTGCCTCTCAACCCCAGGAACAGTCTCAGCCCCCTCTGGCATACCTGGCAATAGTGTAAGTGCAATAACCAATGAGAAACACATGTTATGATAAAACACAGAAATTGTCTTTACTGCAACATTTCTGTGGAGAAGTAACAAACAGTAACAATATATTTGTTCAAGGAATTAGAGAGCAATAACTGGGGCTATGAACAATATAGCTCAATACTATATTCAGGCTGCTTTCTGGGGATTCAAAACCCAAGAATAACCACAAAAAAACAAAGGCACACTTACATGGCAAATAAATCACAATATGGCAATCCGTATCAGATTGGTTACCTTTACTCAGGTTGGCTCTATGAGTCCAGGCAGGAGGAGAGCAAAAGAATGACCCTCTTTGTGTCAGGCCTCTCTCTTCTGTCCCCTGACACCACAGGCCCAACTTTAGACACTTTAATCAAATCAACATTTAATGGCTTAACTTCCTGTCCCACACACCCACTGCATATACAGAGCCCTAAATATGTGTGTGCGGGTCCGTATGGCACTAGTAGCTTCAGTCCTTTTGAAGAAAAGATAAGACTTAGTGTCTTCAGCTAGCCACTTTCGTTGGTGCCCTTAAACGCCTGAATAGCAGGGTAAAACAACACAACGTGCCCAGATTATAAAGTGAAGAAAGCAGGATCATTCTCAGCAAGGTGAAAGGACAATGGTGTCTGTATACAGAAATGTATGGATGGCCTTATCCTTTAGCCCTGTGGCACTACAGGTGTCAGCAAGATGACTAACAGCAATGATATCTGTATACATTGTCCATTTACCTTTTTCTGTGGTGCAGTGTCTCTGTTTCCTGCAAATGCAAAAAAGCCCTCTCATCCAACCCTGCGGTCAGGCCCAAACAAATTTCCTGGAACAGCAGGCTCTGCTGGCGACCTGACTGGTCACCTCACACTGGAACGCTTCACCGTTGGCGCAGGTGCACCTGGATGTGCACCTGGGATCACCCTCTCTCAGGCTGGATGTCTTGACTGGTGGCGGAGGCCTAAATTGCGCAGTGAAATCACCTGAGAGACTCTCCCTCAGGTCTGATCTCTTCCACTGATCTGTGCTGTCTGAATTCTCCCAGGAAATCAAAATGGAGTCTCTCCTTTCCTGCCCACAGAGCATGCTTGTCTTTGAAGTTCCTGTCTCTATAAAAGGCTATAGGGCCATTTGGTGAGGGAACTACATGTCCTAGAATCCATGGTAGCTGCTTCCTGTCGTACAGTACAGTACCTCTAATTGGCTACTCTCCTCCGGCCAATAAGAGCACAGGGGAGGAAGCAGTGAGTGGGCGGATGCCTGTGCAAACGCCGCTCACATTAACAATCAGTGTCAATGAGGAGAAGGAGGTAGGAAAGATCTCCCAGCAGGGCTGACAGGCACGTGTACTCGTGGCGGCCAGCTTGGCGAGGTCGCGGGAGAAACAAGACACCCGCTACATACAGTATATGGAGGAATTAAACTGAAGGATCACCTGTTCAGGATCAATTGATTTTGACAAAGGGAGATAGAGTTGGGTTTTAAGAGAGAATTCAGTGGTGTTTTTTGTGTACCCTCCTATACACGCTTCAGGTGACCATTACAGCTATGACTATATTAAAGAATGATACATAAAAAAAAGGTTGAAAAGGAAAATAAATCGTGCATATTCTATGAAGGACAATAATAATTATTGATTGTTTCAGTTGGGGTTATTTACTAAAACCGCAGAGTGCAAAATCTGGTGCAACTTTACATAGAAATCAATCAGCTTCCAGGTTTTATTGCCAAAGCTTAGCTGAACAAGCTGAAATTAGAAGCTGATTGGCTACCATGCACAGCTGCACCAGATTTTGAGTGCACTCGTTTTAGTAAATCGACCCCACTATGTCCATTAGACTAATGCCGCGTCTGATGGACCGTTTTCATCAGACTAACCGATCGTGTGGGCCCCATCGGTTATTTATCCATCGGTTAAAAAACTAGGAACTTGTTTTAAAACTATCTGATGGTTAACTAACCGATAGAAAAAAACGATTATCTGTGGGTACGTCCATCGGGTTAAAAATCCACGCATGTTTAGAATTAAGTCGACGCATGCTCGGAAGCCAGAGGCGTAACTAGAAACTTCTGGGCCCGGGTGCAAGAAATCACAAAGGACCCCCCCGAAAAAGCATGATTTTGATACTTTTTTTGAGGGGGTGGCAATGGCGGTAGTTGAGGGGGGGTGGCAGCTGTGTTACTTGAGGGGGAGGTGGCAGTGGTAGTGGTTGTGGGATCAGTAAGAGGCACAGGTGGTGGAGGTTGGCATCGATTGCTCAGCTCTGAAAAATGTCACTTACTGTCAATCAATCGAATCCCTGGGAATTCCGTTCGATCAGTTACGGTCACCATCACTGTGCCTTCTAATCTCCCGCCAGGATGCCTTCTTGTCTCATGGGTAGACGGTATAGGTACTCCACACAGAGAGGAAAGCTCCTCCCCCGCCTTCTCTCATTGGTGTCAGCCCCCAGTCTCAGCGCTGCCTCTGCACAGGCCCAGATTTATTCCCTTTGCTGCCCCAAGGCTAGGTCCTTCAATGCCACCCCCCACACACACACACCATCACATAGGGGGACTCCCCAGAGAGCCTTCCTACTTACATCAGGGTCCCCAGAGAGCCTTTCCCTACATTAGGGTCCCCAGAGAACCTATCCTTACTTTAGTATCCCCAGAGAACCTCCCCTTACATTAGTGTCCCCAGAGAGCCTCCCCTCCTACATTAGTGTCCCAAGAAAGTCCCTCCTTACATCAGGGTCCCCAGAGAGCCCCCCTTACATTAGTGTCCCCAGAGAGCCTCCCCTCTCACAGTAGTGTCCCCAGAGAGTCTCCCCCTACATCAGGCCCCCCAGAGAGTCTCCCCAGAGAGTCTCCCCCTACATCAGGGTCTCCAAAGAGCCCCCCCTACACCAGGGTCCCCAGAGAGCCCCCCTACACCAGGGTCCCCAGAGAGCCCCCCCTAAAATCAGGGTCCCCAGAGAGTATCCCCCTACATCAGGGTCCCCAGAGAGCCCCCCTTACACCAGGATCCCCAGAGAGCCTCCCCTCTTACATTAGTGTCCCCAGAGAGTCTCCCCTCTTACATTAGTGTCCCCAGAGAGCCCCCCTTACACCAGGGTCCCCAGAGAGTCTCCATTTACATCAGGGTCCCCAGAGAGCCCCCCTTACACCAGGGTCCCCAGAGAGCCTCCAATCTTACATTAGTGTCCCCAGAGAGTCTCCCCTCTTACATTAGTGTCCCCAGAGAGCCCCCCTTACACCAGGGTCCCCAGAGAGCCCCCCTTACACCAGGGTCCCCAGAGAGCCTCCAATCTTACATTAGTGTCCCCAGAGAGTCTCCCCTCTTACATTAGTGTCCCCAGAGAGCCCCCCTTACACCAGGGTCCCCAGAGAGCCCCCCTTACACCAGGGTCCCCAGAGAGTCTCCCCTTACACCAGGGTCCCCAGAAAGTCTCCCCCTACATCAGGGTCCCCAGAGAGTCTCCCGCTACATCAGGGCCCCCAGAGAGCCCCCTCTTACATTAGTGTCCCCAGAGGCCCCCTTCCTTACATTAGTGTCCCCAGAGGCCCCCTTCCTTACATTAGTGTCCCCAGAGGCCCCCTTCCTTACATTAGTGTCCCCAGAGGCCCCCCTCTTACATTAGTGTCCGCAGAAGCCCCCCCTCTTACATTAGTGTCCCCAGAGGCCCCCCTCTTACATTAGTGTCCCCAGAGGCCCCCTCTCTTACATCAGGGTCCCCAAACAGCTGACTCCCCCTTGCAAGAGGTTCCCCTGTACCTGGCTGGTGAAGGTGGCGATCGGCAGCTCTATGGTGTCCACAGGCAGGGGGATCTCACTGGGGCTTGTAGTTCTATCTCCGAATCATGTATACAGCAGAGGGGGAGGGGCCTCTGACCCGGGCATCAACAACAGTGTGCAAGCAGAGTGAAAGTGAAACTGATACCTGCCTGGGTCAGAGGCCCCTCCCCCTCTCTTCTGTATACACTGACACTCGAGTACTACAAGCCCCAAGGAGATACCGCTGCCCACACAGGCACCATAGAGCTGCCGATCACCGCCTTCCACCTCTCCCCACTGCACTCTAAACGGCCAGCCAGAGGTGCAGGGGGAGATGCCGGGTCTTGGGGGGGGGGGTTGCTGCGATGCCGCCCCTGCATCTACTGCCTTGTCGGCACCCGATCCCCAGGGCGGAACGGCTCCTCACACTGGCAGGCGGTGGGCGGGCCCCTCACACGGGCGGCGGGCGGGCCCCCCCGGACTTTGCTAAACTACAGGGCCCAGTCGCAACGGCGACTGCTGCGACTATGAAAATTCTGCCACTGTCGGAAGCATTGAACTTCATTTTTCTCAGCACGTCGTTGTGTTTTACATCACATCGTTCTGAAACGATCGGTTTTTTAACCGATGGTGTGTAGGCACGACTGATGAAAGTCAGCTTCATCGGATATCTGATGAAAAAATCCATCAGACCATTTTCATCGGATGAACCGATTGTGTGTACAGGGCATACGTTTCTGGGGTGTGTCTGATGGGAGGTATAAGGAGGGTAGGGGTAAGCCTTTTAGCTATACAATAATTTGTTAAATTCTGAAATATATTCCAACCTTTGACTCACCATATATATAAAGAGGGCTATAATAGGCTAGGAACTAGAGGAGGAGGAAAAGTATTTCCAAAAAAAAATCTAAAGCCACCTTGATAAATGTATACATTAGACTAGGCAAGATTAGTATAAAAGTTTGTAGTGACATGTGTTCAAGGTAAATCTGGAGCTGGAAGAGTAGATGTCTCTGAGCAACTTTTTTGGAGACTTTGGGCCAGATTCACAGAAAAAGTATGCCGGAGTATCTGCTGATACTCCGGCGTACTTTCAAATTTGCCGCGTCGTATCTTTATTTGTAATTCACAAACAAAGATACGACGGCTTTTGGCTAAGATCCGACAGGCTTCGTACGCCTTCGGATCGTAGGTGTAATTCTCCGGCGGCCGCTGGGTGGAGTTTGCGTCGTTTTCCAGCGTCGGGTATGCAAATTAGCTGTTTACGGCGATCCACGAAGGTACGCGCGTTCGTCGCATTCTCTTACGTCGTCGCTAGTCGGTTTTTCCCGTCGCAATCTTAAGCCTGCTATTTCATGGCTTAGATTTAGACCAGCCATGTTAAAGTATGGCCGTCATTCCCGCGTCGAATTTCAAAATTTTTTTGCGTAAGACGTCCGGGAATACGAAAGTACGTTACGCACGTCGCCGTTCAAAAAACACATCGGGGTGCCGTAATTTCGCGAAAAGCACGGCGGGAAATTTCCTAATGGAGCATGCGCAGAACGTTCGGCGCGGGAACGCGCCTAATTTAAATGGTACACGCCCCATTTGAATTAGGCGAGCTTGCGCCGGACGGCTTTACGCTATGCCGCTGCAAGTTTACAGGCAAGTGCTTTGTGAATCAAGCACTTACGCCGTAAACTTGCGGTGGCGTAATGTAAAGGGGATACGTTACGCCGCTGTAAATATTCGTGAATCTGGCCCATAATTCTTAGCTCAAACTGCACAAGCAGAAACAAAATCCTTAATGTTGTCTTTAATTGAAAGTCACTAATAAATACATGAGATAAACTAAAGTGAGTACCATAGTGTCTGCAAGCTTAGGCCTGTTTCCAAGAATTTGGGAACCGTAATGAGATGCCACCACACCTTTTCCAGGGGAACTTGATGAAGTTGATAGGTCATAACAGAAGGAATGGTATATGGGTAGATGATGAGTGAGATATAGTTCGGCATCCTCAGTTCACTTTTTAGTGCACAAATTGCAACTTCAGGTGTACCTAACTTGACACTAAAGGACAGCCTGGGGAGGGGGGGGGGGGGAGGGGGTTCTTGAGAAAAGCAATAAGGTAGTGGTGGTGATAGGGGCAGGCACTTTGAAGGAACAGACCTAATAAACTTCATTATGAACTTTGCTGAACTCCTTCTGAAAGTGCTGGTTACTTAGCTGTTGTGGTCATCTACTGGCATAGATACTTGAATAGGATTTAGTCATCAACTTGGAAATACTGTACTATGCAGGACATCAGGAAAGCCATTATTACTTATCTTAAAGTTTGTTCTTGGCCAGTGACTCAAAGTATTGAAGAAAGAGTTCATGAGAACCAGCCAACTAACATTTTAAAAGGACAGTTCAACTATGGCAGCTTTCATGACAGGTTTTCTTTAAGTATTTTTTTTTTTAAGTTTTATTTATTTTATATTAATCTGGAGTGGGGCTTTAATGGATTGTCTAGCTAGGCCCACATACTACATATGAAGGAGATTGTTACATACAGTATGTGGCCAATATAAAGTAGATCTAATCCCAATCACTAAAATTTAAAAAACATCTTTATCATATTATTGCATTTTCACAAGTCATTTCCAATGTTTTTAAATCTCCAGCTTTCATTTAAAAAAAAAACTGAGTAATAATTCTATCAAGGTCCTTGCTCAGACATGTCCTTTTATTGGACGATAGTACTCTGTGCTGCTTTCCATTTTCTCTCTAGCATTGTCTCCCTGGTTCATGCGCATCCATGGCCATGCTGGTACTTATTGAGAAGGCATGTTTTACTGCTTTCACCATCAGGAAGCCCATATTGAGCAATGGCTGCCTGTGGAGTGTATGCATGTACATTGGAAAGTGGCTGCACTACCACCGAGATGAAAACATGGTGAAAAAAAGAGTAAAAAAAGATTTTCGAAAAGATGACACAGAGCTTTAGCAAACTAGATTATATTTCACCCAGTTGAAGTTACACATAGAGAGGAACATCAACTGTCAGATAATAATTACGCTAAGAAATTGGACTTTAAACGGCACATGGGTACTTCATGTAAAATATCTAAGGCCCCATTCACACCTCCGCGACAAAACGCCCGACGCCGTGTTCCTGATTTCTGGTTCCGGGACCATGTTGGCCCGGAACATTTAAAGCTGTGGCGGTGCCCCAGTAATCAACTGGGTCCACAATCCTAAGAAGATCCCAAGCAAGATAGCTGTTCGGTGGGAAGTCCATCTGAGGAGAGCCAAGAGAGGCTGGCAATCAAATAGGGTCTCGACAATCCACCGGGGATCAAGGGAACTGAATACTGAAAGGATGGACGTTGGTCACCTATCAGTCGGTCAAAGTCTTTTAAGGAGGATTACCTCCGCTACCTCAAACCTAAGGAGGGTCTGTGGCAGAGACTTTTCCTCTAAGTTCCGAGTGATACTCTGGCTGCCAGGTCAGTGAGAGAGGCCTGTCCAGGTACGCTATACCCACTCGGGCTGGAATGGCGAAGAAGACTGAGGCCTCGTACACACGACCGAGAAACTCAACGGGCGAAACACATCTAGTTCCTCGTCGAGTTCCTTGTTAGGCTTGTCGAGGAACTCGACAAGCTTGCTTTGCGTACACACAGTCAAGCCAAAATCTCCTTGTTCTCAAACGCGGTGACATACAACGCATACAACGGCAGGGGAAATTCGATTCCACTGGCTTAACTCTTGGGGCTGCTTTTGCTTGTTTCATGTGTTTGCGTGTTAAATAAAAGTTTGGTAAGAGACGATTTGCACTTTTCAGTCTGTTACAGCTTTAAAAATGTGTTATCTCCATTACAAATGCTACTTTTACTCCTGTCTCATACTTTAATCTGAGCAAGCGCGGGTTTCTTAGCATACCGAAATCCTCGACGAGCCAAATCAGACTCCCGTCGAGAAAATAGAGAACTTGCTCTCTTTTTGGCTCGTCTAGGTTCTCAACAGTTTCCTCGACGAAAATGTACACACGACCGTTTTCCTCGGCAAAAAAATATCTCCCAGCAAGGTTCTTGTTGGTTTTTGCCGAGAAACTCGGTCGTGTATACGAGGCCTAAGTGTTGCTGGAAGCAGGACTGTTTCCCTTTTGATACACCTGAATCTGCTATTTCTCCTTCTACTTCAACTCTTCTATCACCACAAAGTTTTATTGTTTTTACCCGGCTGGGTAATAAAGAGCACAGAAAAAGACACCTGTCTTGGACATTCCGTTAATGCTACATCCACCATACACCCCTAGACGGCGGAGGAGCCATGAGGTAAAATGCCACCCAAAACAAACCAGTAGCTCCTTCGGGGGTAGTGCTACATATTGATGACTACTATATAAACAGTTTTGACTTTATTATTGTTTTTTTATATATTTCTACAATAAAACCCTTGATGTTTTACATGAAGTACCCATGTGCCGTTTAAAGTCCAATTTCTTAGCGTAATTAGTGTCCACTTACAAATATCGGGACGTTGGCACATTTCTACTTGTGCATCCACAGTGTCACCCTGTAAGGATGCACATTTAAGCAATCCTTTAGAACTGTCAGATATTAACGATAAATTCTGATTGAGTTTTATGAATGGCTGCACTTTGCACTTTTTTAAATAAACCATGATATGTGGTTATAATGACTGTATGAAAAGAGATGTTATGGCGATAATATTAATAGCAAATAAACACTAACAGCATGTGAACACATTCTGCAGTATCTGTGGAATCATAAACAGTATTTGGCCCAGCCACTTCAATTTTACCATAATATTAGGCATGTTTAATTATGTAGACAAGTAATGGTTTTGTTGATAATGTTTTATGCATGTGTCTGCTGGGAGCTAAAATAAAAACCCCAAGAAATAAAACCTCTTCCTGTGATTTGAAAATAAAAAAAGGCCAGGCAAACATTCACAGTTTGCAGGAAACATGTATTATATCTGCTGTTATAGCAGAGACTGGGGATTTCATTTGCATTATTTAGGTTTTTGATGTCCACTTATCACTGTAGGAAGTAACAATTTCAGCTAGTTATCACCAGTTTTATCTTCTCCTTTGTTTTTGCCTATCAACAATGACTTGATTTATACTGTGCTAAAATGAGTTTGCCAAGTTTTACTATTTGCTATGGAAGATTTCCACTACTTTCCAATATATAGAATGACCACACTCTGTTCCTGTTTTGCAGATGTTCTCCTGTGTTGTCACCCTGTCACATATGCTTCTAGTTAAGACTATACGGCCATGACAGTGCTTATTGTGCAATAATTTTTAATTGTTGCCACCATCAGGAAGCCCATTTTGAGCAATGCCATTCTGTAATCCTTGGAGATCCATGGAAAGAGGTTGGAGAAAATCAGTAGCACTGAGAAAAAAAAAAGAATGATGCTTTCTGATCTTACTCATGCGCATTTTGTCAAATGAGGCAAATGACAAGCGCCAACCGTCAGACATCAGATGACATCTGACCCCTAAGTGAACATGAATGTGTACAGTGCTCTTGCTGACCACCCTATCTCAGAGAGCTTAACATGTTTGTTATTAAAAAAAAATAGCCTTTACAATCACTTTAAAGTGTAACTAAACCCTCCACTTTTTTACAGCCAAGGAAGCTCCCACCGAAGCCTCTCTTTGACCTGCAGTTACTGTGTTGCTACATTTGTGGGTAGCTATGACACTGGCCATTTGACAGCTTGACAGTTTGGTTGAGAGCGCAAGCAACTGGGACAGTTACCATTTAAGGCATACTCTAATGGCCCGTACACACGATCCGAATATCGTACGAAAAATGTCGTCCAAGGAAGAATCGTACGATAATCGGATCGTTAGTACAGTGCTTTCGAGCGCCGATCATGACAGTTCATCTGATATTATTTTATCGGACAAGCATGAAAAATGTTCTTGTACGGTATCAGATCGTACGATTTTCATTTAGTCAGTACAGTTGTTGTCTGAAAATACAATACAAATACATTACAACACATGACATCACTTCCGATTTTTTCTCTCTGTCGTACGAGAACTTTTGTGACTTTAATAACCTATTTAATTTCTACTTGCGACTATTAAGCGAAAAAAGTCGTACGATCTGTCGTACGATATTCGGATCGTGTGTACGGGGCATAAATCAAACTCTTTTGGGAAACAGTTAAATCGGACGGTTTAGTGGGGCTTTAAGGACCCATAGAGAGGGTCAATAGTCAGTGATGTATTCACAGCAACAACCCAAATGTTAGCTTTGAACAGCTTTGTTTAATCTAACTAAGATGATGTCTGAACTTTGCAATTGATAATTGCATTTCTACACATATCCAGATGCCAATAGTGCTTGCAGGAGTACTTTCATGGACCACAAATAGGTCTGTTTTTAAGAGGGGCTTCATGGGTGATGGCTGGTTTTGACACAAGAGCACAAGTCCCTACTACCGCTTCAGTCCTGCTAGAACACTGTCCATACGGCTGAGGCCGAGGCCGAGCCCTTTGCCATCTTGTGCCCTTTCCACATGCCATAGACCTTTTTATCTCCAAGTAGTTTTTCTGAACTTTACTGGAGGTGTTCAGGAAATGGCATAACAGTCACTTCACAAGGACATACATTCTGGAGTCACGGTCCGCAGTAGTCACATGTGAAAGCATATGCAGCACCTCAGCAGCCATCTCCCTTACAGTCTCTCCTCTGGGTCATTAGTACTCACAGGACTCACAGACCTTTTGCCACCTGCCCTAGCCCACACCTCCATAAGGAACAAAGACTACATCTGGCTCGTCCTGGGTACAGGTCCATAATGACATCATGAAAGAAATTTTGATTTGATTTGATTTGAAATCTTTGCAAATTTATTAAATAAAAAAATCACATGTACATAAGTATTCACAGCCTTTGCTTAATACTTTGTTGAAGCACCTTTGGCACCAATTACAGCCTCAAGTATTTTTAAAATGGTGCTACAAGCTTGGCACACATTTTTTGGGGTAGTTCTTCTTTGCAGGACATCTCAAGCTCCAACAGGTTGGATGGGGAGCATTGGAGCACAGCCATTTGCAGATCTCTCCTGAGATGTTCAATAGGATTTAGGTCTGGGATCTGGCTGGGTCACTTAAGGACATTCACAGAGTTTTCCCTTAGCCACTCCTTTGTTATCTTGGCTGTGTGCTTAGGGTTGTTGTCCTGTTGGAAGATAAACCTTCATCCCAGTCTGAGGTCCAGAGCGCTCGGGAGCAGGTTTTCATCAAGGATGTCTCTGTACATTGCTGAATTTTTTTTTCTCTCAATCCTGACTAGTCTCGCAGTTCCTGCCACTGAAAAACATCCCCACAGCATGATGCTGCCACCACCATGCTTCACTGTAGGGATGGCATTGGCTAGGTGCTGAGTGGTGCCTGGTTTCCTCCGGACATGCCACTTGTCATTTCGGCCAAAGCTTTCAATCTTTGTTTCATCAGGCCAGAGAATTTTGTTTCTTGTGGTCTGAAAGTACTTCAGGTGCCTTTTGGAAAACTCCAGGTGGGTTGTCATGTGCCTTTTACTGAGGAGTGGCTTGTCTGGCCACTCTACCATACAGATCTGATTGGTGGAGTTCTACAGAGATGGTTGTTCTTCTGGAAGGTACTCCTCTCTCCACAGAGGAACGCTGGAGCTCTGTCTGGATGACCATCTGGTTCTTGGTCACCTCTGTGACTAAGGCCCTTCTCCCCTGATCACTCAGTTTTGCCGGGCAGCCTGCTCTAGGAAAAGTCCTGGTGGTTCCAAACTTCTTCCATTTACGGATGATGGAGGCCACTGTGCTCATTGGGAACTTCAATGCTGCAGAAATGTACCCTTTCCCAGATCTGTGCCTCAATACAATCCTGTATCGGAGGTCTATAGACCATTCTATTCTTCGGACTTCATGGCTTGGTTTGTGCTCTGACATGCACTATTAACTGTAGGACCTTATATAGACAGGTATTTGTCTTTCCAAATCATGTCCAATCAACTGAATTTACCAAAGATGGACTCCAATCAAGTGGGAAAAGGATGCACCTGAGCTCAATTTTGAGTGTCATGGCAAAGGCTGTAAATACTTGTGTACATGTGATTTTTTTTTTTTATAAATTTGCAAAGATTTGAAACAAACTCCTTTCAAGTTGTCATTATGGTGCATTTTTGTAGAATTTGGAGGAAAATAATGAATTTAATCTATTTTGGAATAAGGCTGTAACATAACAAAATGTGGAAAAAATTAAGCGCTGTGAATACTTTCCGGATGCACTGTAACGTGTATAAAGTAGGTGTTATCCTAGTTTGGCAGCAAAAATGGTAATACACCATAGAAGAGGAAAAAGTAAAAAGGTAATCAGTAATTTTTAAATATTTTTTAAAGGTGTGCTATGTGAATGGGAACATGTAACAAATAAAAAAGAACCAGTAGGTGTTATCTTAATTTGATTGCAAAAGTGAAGGACACTTTTTAAAGCTTTGCATTCTTTTAAGGAATTTAAAGGTTAGAGTGGCACAGTAAATTCAGCTTTTTTGCATGTAATTGTCTGGAACATTCTACTTGTTTTCCAAAAAAGGTTGCGTTTCTATAACAATCACTTTGGAATGTAAGCATCCCGGTTTCAATGAGAAATACATTTTTTTGCCTTCTTCTAATCCTCTGAAAGCCAGTGCATGGTTAAGAGATTGCTTGCTATGTGATACCTCTAAGACGAAGCTAGTTTGCACACGTCGCTTGGTATGGACGCACTTCTTTGAACTGTTTGGACTTGTCATCCAGTGCCTGAGACAGGTGGCATTATCCTGATTTATGTGTGCACAGCGACTTCTCAGTGTGAACTGCAGATCTCTGTCCTGTTACTGTTTTGTAATGGGTTGCTTTTGAGACAAATATGTACATAACCCAGTATCTGGGTAATGTATATGGAGCCATGCAGCTCAATACACCCTGTAGGCAGTGCCAGATTTAGAAGGGGCAAAAGGGACAATTGCCCCAGGCCCCCTGCCAGAGAGGGCCCCAGACTTCCTTTATAAAAAAATGTAAACATATTTCCGCTCAGGACTTCAGTAGTGTGTTAGATGAGAAACATTGAGTTAGTTGTCCAATTTGCAGCCTTTGCCAAGCTCCAGTTATATCACACGCTATCTCAACAGGCAATTTTATTACATGATGAAGGGGTTGCTGATACCTTCCCAAGTGTTATTGTAGCTCATAGAATACACAGTATTTAAACATGATGATCACTAGTTGTCGCTGACAATAATCGCATGTAAAAATCAGACATGCTGTTTGTACCCAAGTTGATCAAATCTTGGCCGGTTCAGCGGGGAACAGCTGAGATGAGAATTAGCTATGGCCAGCTTAAGTGCTCTGTGCCTGTTGGCTGTCGAGAGCAGTGTCCTCAAAATTATACAGTTTGATGAGTTGGTTAAAGATTTTCAAGATGCTAAGTGCAGGATGAAAGACTTTTTGTAAATACTGTAGTGTGATGCATAACTGTGATGTATGACTTGCCAGTTCCACCTTTGTAACGTGTATTCTTACAGTGAATAAAATTGAGAAAAATCAGACAAGTGTCTTTTTCAAAACTTAATATATATATATATATATATATATATATATATATATATATATATATATATATGTGTGTGTTTTTTTTAGAACAAATGCGGTTTATCATTCATTTCAGATTACTTTTTTATTTTTCATATAATTTTATTTCTATGTTGAGGGGCCCCCGAACTTGAAGTGCTTAAGGGCCCCCAAGGGGCACTGCCTGTAGGAACTAGTGTCTGGGCAATGTATATACAGCATTCAGCTCAATACACCCTAAATAATGTAGTGTTTGGGAATGTATATTGAGCCATACAGCTCAATGCACCCTGTATGACCCAGTGTCCAGGGAATATATATAGAGCCATACAGCTCAATACACCCAGTATGACCTAGTGTCTGGGACAAGCACTGTATGTAGAGCCATTCAACCAGTGGCGGCCTCTCCATTAGGGGCACCCGGGCGCTGCCCCCCCTCTCCTCACCACGCTCTATATGCATAATGGATAGATTCATGCATAGAATGAATCTATACATGGCTGCCACGACCACACCCTATTCAAGTGTCCGGCCCCTTTCAGGGCACCGGGCGTATGAATTACATTGTGATGAAACTGGTCAGGGCGATGCTACGCATTGACGTCACCACGTCCCCACGTGACCCCAGAAGCACGGGAGTTCGCTTTTACTGCAGCCTGCTGGCTACTTTTTAAATATTGTTTTGTTTTTTATCAAAACTGTTCCATTTGCTGTATCGTTTTTTGGTGTGATATCAAATAAATGATCCACCTTTTAAGAGGTAATGCACATTGTTGCCTATTTTTTTCTTCACACTGTCTCCGGCTTTGTCCGCTCTTGGAGCGACCAACATTAGTGGACCCCCAGCGGCTCTTCCGGATATCAGGACGAGGAACTTCGAGGAGCCCAATGGTGATATCCCGATCTACCATATAAACCCTACAGAGGTTATCTGCAAAGCCTTCACAACCGTGTTATCTGAGGTCCAACCCATCTGGTAAGGGTCCCCCCTCTTTCATTTGTGTGTGGCACTTGAGGAAGTATCCATAGTGGTGGTGGCTGACAGATGCTCATTCCCTACAACCTGCACCCGCACTTCCCTTTGGACACAGTGGCATCTGTATGTTCATCTGTGGACTTTTCACTTCTATCTTGACATTTGTTGCTCAATTGAAATGTGATATGATCATATTTGTTTGAGAGACACTATTGAGATCTTTATTGTGTTTTTTTGTGTATTCCAGAATCATTTACATATTACTCTTTTTCACATCAATGAACGGTGATTTCCATTTTTCATTTTTTCACTATTTAGTGTTTGCATCTTCGATTATTGTTTTCCATTTTTAGTCTATTCACTTAGCGAGTTTAATTAGCGCAACTATATTATTTATTTTTAGTATGAATTATTGCGACCAGGTTTTTCTTTTTTTAAGCACCTGATTAGAGCCAGAGGCTCTAATAGGCTTTAAAATAGGGTGGGCTCGGGTCGCAGAGTCCAGAGCCCACACAGGTGTGTTACAACAGTAAATGAATATTCGCTGTTGAAACACTGATCCTCAATCCGGCCAATCAGAAGAGGGGATGAGACCCACTTTCCAATTGGCCAAAAAGAGAAGACTGATTGGCTGCCGAGGAGGAGGGAGGAAATAGAAGATGCCATTGTCGTGATGACCAGGAGAAAGGGAGGCCGGTGAGCAAGGAAAGCCGCTGGTGAAGTGCTACCTACCTACCGAACATCTGACCAACCGATGTGGGGGGGGGTGGTGTTGGCATACTGTTTGCCGCTCCCCCCAAAAAGAAATTACACCGGCCTGCACCCTGTATGACCTAGCATCTGGGGAAAGTATATAAAGTCATTAAGCTCAATGCACCCTGTATGACATATTGCAGGTGTCGGCAACCCGCGGCTCTTTTGAACCTTTGCCGCGGCTCCGGGACACCTTTTGAGGGTAATGAGTAATCTACCTGATTACTCTTACCCTTGCGGTAACGCCGTTCCCATTATTTGGGCGGGATTACCGCAATTACATCTACCGCGCGGCGTGCGGGGGGGCAGGGGGGGTATCATGTGGCCACAGGCCTGAGCTGGCCTGTGATTCGTCACGGCGTGTCATGTGACTGACCGCAGAGCTGGCCTGTCTGTGCTCGCGCACGCGCCTGGAGTCTCCCGCCCGCCTCAGCCTGTCACGACTCGAGAGCTTTAAGCTCAGCCGCCGACATATGAGGCTCCACTCCGGATCAAAGACCGTGGCACCACTTTGGGACCATCGTACGGTGAGGTCAGTAGTACTGCAGTTTATCAGCTCACTCCAGACTCGAGAGCGCCAGTCTGTCTTTCCAACACAATTTAGTCTTTTACAAGAGTTTCATCATGGGAGTATGCTGAGCATGCAGGCACCATCACAATCAGAGCAAACAACACAGCCTAAGCTGGGGACTGGGGCCAGCCTGGGCATGTGGAGGTGGAATCTTATGTGATATATTGTACAGTATTGCATTTGCTGGGCATGTGGAGGTAGAATCTTATCCGATATTGTACAGTATTGCATTTGCTGGGCATGTGGAAGTTTTGCAGCTCCCAGTTTTTGTTTTTCCTTCGGAAACGGGTCCAAGTGACTCTTTATGTCTTAAAGGTTGCAGACCCCTGACCTAGTGTCTGGGGAATGTATATAGCTCCTTGCAGCTTAATACATCCTAGTGTCTGGGGAAAACTCAGTTGGCATAAAAATTGTGCATCTTGCCTACTTTGGACACCTTTCTTGACTACACCTAAAAAAAGAGGTGCCTGTACAGCTGTGCAAGACTGAAGGTAAGACTAGCGGTCAGCTTTACAGTAAACTGGAACCTCCAGAATTGCATCTAAAAAGCGATTTAAAAGAGAAGCATGGCCAAAGCTTTTTTGGCCAAACTTCTAATGTAGGTCACAGGAGTGCACTTACTTGTGCTCTTCTTAACTGAAAATTAGCCATCAGCGGGACATCATAGAGCCATCTGAGATCCACCCAGATGCCTGACTGGCAGCTGGCTCAGCCTCTCAGTGTGCTATTTTGAGCATAAGCCAGCGTGCTAAGAGCTGACGAGAACTGAGCAATCAGCGGTCATGTGATTGCTCAGTTCTTGGGTTTAGAGCTGACTGGGAACAGCAGAACCAGCCTGATACTGAGGCTCCGATCTCACTAGTGCAATTTCAGATGCGACTTTTGTCACACATAATCGCATGATAATTTAATTATCATTGTGCCCCCCGTTCACATCAATACAACTCAGTTTTGAAATTGCAAAAGGTCCCAGTGATACTTTGGTGGAATTGCAGCTCAATTATAGCCCCATAGAATATGCAAACCACGTCCAGTTTGCATCCAAGTTACACTACATAATTGCACCGAAAATCTGATCAAAATAGAATTGCAGCAGTGTGCAGCTAGTATGGATAGTTTGTTTATTTCTTTTCACACACTTCCCCTTTAATGGATGTCAGACCCTGAAAAACAAGTCTGCCTACGAAAACCCTTATATTTACATACCCATAGGAGAAATCTCTATATGAGGTTATTGTCCTGAGTGCATGATAGTTTATGGACAGAGTGTAATACATAAAAAATGAATACCTCTATCTTTAGGGTCACAATGACCAAGTGGTTTGTATTCTTCCATTCCAGCACTGGGGGTGCAAAGTTAATCCCCATCAGAGACGTACCCTGCATGTAATTTGTCTTTCCTTACCATTTGTATAACCCCACATTTATTTTAAAGCTGATGTTTAGAAAAAAAAATCAGGATATAGCACCATACACATTAACCTGCAGGTGACTGCTTCTGCTCAAAATCCTCCATGCTGCGTCACCTTCCAGCTGCCATATACTGCCCTGAGTGTCTGTCTTCTAGTGCGAAGGTTAACAGCAGCGGCTCCAAAACAAAAAAGTAGCGTTGCTTGCCTGTCCCATCCTGCCTTCTCCGCCATTCATAGAACTCGTCTGACTACATTCAATTCTATCAAGGGGCATACAAGATGCTGTCATTCAATTCCCATTCACAGGGCTCAGTACATCATGGGAGTGTTGTAAGATAAGTTCTATGAATGGCGGCCATGGCAGGAGGAGGCGGGTGAGCGCCACAACTTTCCAGATAAGAAGTCGATGCTGAAGCATTTTTTTTAATACTATTAAATTACAAAATGGCTTTTGAAGCAATTATAGATGTTATTTGATATGACAATTTTAAAGTTTTATTAAACCCAGACTATGAAAAACTCCAGTTACATGTTATATAATAGAGTTTTCATACTTACAAAGCCACTAAAGCATTTGTTTTCTGTAGAATAAAATATACCTCGTTGATCCTGCCTTCAGCTGTCCCTCTCATCTTCTCTGTGTCCCCACTGCAGCCTGAGATTGTGTAGACTGGCTGGCGTCCTCTACGGAGTATGCTCAATTTCAATGTTCTTATTAGGGGCGCTGTCCCCCTAATCCATGCGCACACCCCCTAATCTACATGCAGGGCACTGGACGTATGGATTTCAATGTTTTTTTTTTTTAAGCACATGATTAGATCCTGAGGCTCTAATTGGTTTAAAAAAGGGTGGGTTCAGGACGCAGAGCACTGCGCCCTGAGCCCACCCAGTTGTGTGACAATAACAAATTAATATTCGCTATTGTCTTTCTGCTTTTTCTCCTTGCAAATCAGGAAGCTAGTCCTGAGACCTAATTGGCCGAGAGGAGAAGCGACCATATTGGTCGGGAGCAGAAGCAGGGGGGAAGCCACAAGGAGGAGATGCAGGGAGAAGCTGCCCATGACCTGGGTGGGGTAAGTGCGGGGCTGGTGGGTGGACGAATAGACAGACGGGCGAGTGAGGGGGGTTTGTGGTTGATTTATTAACTGGCCAATTGAACGGGAGAGGGGTCAGGTTGTTTGTTTTTCTGCCCCCTAAAATGGAGCACCAGCCTCCACTGCTCATAACTATAGAATCACACCTGGGCGTATACACAATTGTAAATGACAATCCCTCCTCCTCCATGTCCTCCTATTGCTAAATACTATGAGGGCGGAATATAGTATGCTGATTGATTACATTCACTAAAAAACTTACAAAAAAAGATTACGTTTAATACACAGTATATCAGTATTTTACAGTATATCAAATGTAATAGCTAATACCTGTAAAGTAAAAAATAAAAACTTGGATGCAAATGCCGTCTGTTCAAAATGAAAGCTAGTGTCAGTCACCTGACTACGCCTACACCATATTAAAGCATAGGTTCACCCAAATAACATTTATATAAGACCAAATTCTTTATACTACCAGCATGTACAGTCAGCACTTTTTTTTAGGCTGTACATACCTTATAATCTATATTTGCAATCCGGCTTCCGGGTACTTCTCCCGCGGGAGTAGGCGTTTCCAAGCTGAGGCGTTTCCAGGCGTTCGCCCAGATGATTGATGTCTATCAGAAAATGTTCCCCCCGGCGGATAAGGCCCGGCCCCTTGTATTGCGTAAGCGCGTCACAGAGTTTCCGAAAGGAGCCGGACATGTAAAGGGGCGAGTCGCCTCTACACGCCATATAGAGCCGACTCGCAGCTTTACCTGTTTGGCTCCTTTCGGAAACTCTGTGACGTGCCTACGCATTACGGGGGGTGGGGCCTTATCCGCCGGGGGAACATTTTCTGATAGACATTGTCATGGACCTTGGAATGCGGAAGTGTTCCTCCTTGAAATCTGTTACACAGTGGGGGGTCTTCTGCTCTGTCTTAAGGCTCCAGACGGCTCCATTGTTCTGTGTCTGGCTATTGTGTACATTGATTGCCCCCTGGGGCTTCTGTCTCATTACACATTGCAGTCCTTCTAATCAAGCTATAGGACTAATACCTGCTGACTCATTTTCAAGTCCTCATTTGCATGGCTAAGAGGACCTGAAGGAGGACTACATGTACTTTACAATTGACCAATAGGAAAGTGTTTGTTGGGGGCGGGATGTTCCAAATTCTGTATAAAAGTGTGTTGTGTGCTTTCAATAAAGGTCTTCCTGTTTGAACTTACATACAGCCTGCCTGGTGTTTGTTCTAATGTATTCCGAACGGCACATTGCTGTAATTCGGATCCCGGATCCTTGGATGACCGAACCATCAAACGTTGCGATCTGCAAGCTGACTCAATAGTAGCAGAGGAGTGTCGGGAGAGCGGAAGCGAGCGAGCAAGGGTCTCGTTACAGACATCAATCATCATCAAAGTGCCAACTGTACATGCTGGTAGTATAAAGAATTTGGTCTTATATAAATGTTATTTGGGTGAACCTCCGCTTTAATGCACAAAACATTACACATTTGTTGCCCAATAAAGATTTATTGGGAGCTGTAACTGTTTTTTTGTTTTTTTTTTAGTTACGTGACTAGCACAGCACCAATCAGGGCTGACCAGACACAGACTCATACTGTAGTAGAGAACATACAGTACATCAGCAGAGAAAAGGAACACACTCCCAAGGATCTTTCCTTGCAGATGACAAAGAAGAGGGAAATATGTGACCACACAACAGCGCTGCAGGAATAAAATACTTAGAGGATTAAAAAAAATATATATATATATATATATATATATATATATATATATATATATATATATACACAGTGACATGATTTATTGGACACTTCTCTGTTTAGTATCACTGTAAAAAACGTGGACTTTTCTTTAAAAAAAATATCATTATTAATTTTTTTGTAGACATAACACATTTTTTTAGTATATTAGAAGTTAGCGATAAGCTTTGACTTGTGACAACATCACATGGACACTCGGGAAGTCTCGGATATCCTGTTCTTGTTTTTAGAATGTGTTTTCTAGAATCTTCCCTGAGCTCTCTGATTCAGAAATACAAATAACACATAACTACTAAGGCAGGGTAGCTCTCAGTTTGCACTGAAATATTTCCAAAATACATAAAGAGAATCTGAAAATTCACTAATTCGACAAAGTAACATAATTGTAGCCATGTTACAAGCCATGTTGAATTAAAGCTTAAAGTGTTACTAAACCCAGGACCCTGCATTCACTATATCTGGTCTCCCACAGTAAACAGAACATATTATTTTAGTGAATATAAACTGCTAAATACCCTTTCTCATCAGCAGTATATAGCAGTTATATGGCTTCTATCAGTGTCTGGTTAAAGCTTTTAGGAGGAATTTTCATTCTACTCAGACTGTCCTATGAGGCTGCAGGACCCCTGACCCTCTATCTGGACAGTGCTGATTGACCCTGTGCTGCTCACATGCACCCTCCCCCAAACAAAAAAACAACAAAAAAACTCTCTAGCAATACACACCAAACTGAGGAAATGCAGATTGCCTCCAAGCCTCTGTACTGTCAGGAGATGGATTGGGGACAGTGGAAGAAGGTGGGGAATCAGATAAGACAGGATTAAACAGTTTTTTTTCACAATGCAGAGGATTAACCCCTTAGGTTCCACAGTAAGTATAACAAGCTTGCTTTACTGCATATACAGACTAATTTTACTGTTGTGGGTTTAGTAACACTTTAAAGTATAACAAAAGGCAAAAAATAATTCATTTTGGATAAGGATTTTAGTAAAGTGGTGGGCTGTTATAACACTTGTGTCTCCTTGGGAAGACTTCCCTTCGCATTCTGTCCCATAGCCAAGACAGGAAATGAGAGGAAATCCTTGGTTGTCAACATTGTCACCAGGATAAGTGTCCCCATTGGAAGATTTCTTCTTATTCCTGTTCTGTTGACACCCATAATTTGTGATTTTCTTTTCCTTTTGCGCTTGTCATTCTCTTTTCCAGCTCTTGAAGTTTCTTTTCTATCGACTTGTTTATCTGATTGGTTAGATATTGAGAAAGTTCAAGTAAGCAGGGTGCCCATGGTATTTTTTGTCATAAATGTGTTAAGCTGGTACAATGGGTCCAGCTGCACACACTTACCTATTGGTTCACATTGTTTCTTATTATTACGCCCTTTACTTAGTCCGATTATAGTGCAGTTTGTACTACCATCTCCTTCCCTATCCCAAGATCCCAGGATTCGTCTTGGTGCATTAATGATTCCATTCTAACTCACCCTCCCATTGTCTAGATATTAAACATGCTATCAATGACTATCCCATTAATAACAGTTCTGCGGATATTTCCCCTCTCACTCTTTGAGAAGACCATAAACCTCTAATTCGAGGTACGCTTATCCGGAAAGCATCATTTCTCAAACACGATTGTAAGCTCCTTTGCCAAAAGTTAGAAAATGACTTAAATCTGTATCACAATGCATTTCTAAATTCTCCGTCCCCTTCTATTAAAGCTAAACCATAATTTTCCCTATGGTTTCCCTTTTTTCACAAATTACCCTTCCAACACAAACCCACTGTGAACGACTTTAGTGTCCCATCTCTGCAACAGAAGACATTGTGGCTATTAAGGCTTTAAAACGTAATAAACGTCCCAGCCCAGATGGATTTTCTGCTTTCTACTACAATAAAGTTTCTGATATATTATCTCCGATCCTAACTGAGGCCTTCAATACGTTGTTGAGACGAGACTCTTTTCGTTTAGAATCCTTAATGGCCACAATTTCCATGCTTCTCAAATCTAAATCTAATACAACCTCTTGGACAAATTACCATCATATTTCACTTCTTAATATTGACATTAAACTTTTAGCCAAAATACTTGCAACCCACTTGAATCAAGTAATAGGCAAAATTGTTCATCGACATGAAGTATGTATTTTTGCAGATGACATCTTACTCTTCATGTCATCTCCCCATATCACAGCACCCAATCTCCTCTCTCTCCTAAACCGTTTTGCAAACATTTCGGGCTTAACAGTTAAAGGGGTTGTAAAGGTAGATGTTTTTTCACCTTAATGCAATCTGTGCATTAAGGTGAAAAAACATCCGAGCATTAGCGGCCCCCCCGAGCCCCCCTTTACTTACCTGACCCCTCGAACGCGCAGGTTTCTGGGCCGACTAATCAGCTCATTTATTGATTGATTGAAAGCAGGGAAGCCATTGGCTAGCGCTGCTGTCAATCATATCCAATGGCGCGACCCACCAGGGGGCGGGGCCGAGTGACACAGTGAGCAGCTATGGCCGCCGGCTGTATCACAGGAGCGTGCCTGCAAGGACTTTCCACCATGCGAGCTCGCTCACATGAAGGTGGAAAGTTCTTGCAGGGGGAGCTGAGACAGCCACCGAGGGACCCCAGAAGACCAGGTTCGGGGCCACTGTGTGCAAAACGAGCTGGACAGTGGAGGTAAGTATAACATGTTTGTTATTTAAAAAAATGAAAACAAAGCTTTAGTGTTCCTTTAACTATCAAAAATCAACTGCACTCAACATTTCCTTGCCTCCTTCAGACCTTCACCTTGCTAAAGATTCACTTCCCTTCTCTTGGACACCTTATAGACTTCAATACCTAGGAATACAACTCACTCCTAAAATAACTGACTTATACTTAGCTAACTTCCCTGCATTACTAAAACAGGAACTGTTCAGATATTTGTAAATCAATTTTTTTTCCAACCTTATCTCAATTCCAACTCCCAACTTTCCCAGATGTTGCGTTTTGAACACATGTATTTCTGACCCTCATGCTAGAGGACTTGTTTAGTTTCTCAATAAGAACATTTTAGCAAGTACTAACACAGGTCCCCCTCATATGTCTTCAAATGGGAACTAGACCGGCTGTTCAGAACTTAAGAGTAAAATCATCTGAACATTTGGCTGAGCTGTTTTGGAGGCTTATTTGGTCATGCAAAGCCCTGGTTCCTTATAAGCTGGAAAGTTGATTTGCCTGTTTTAACTAGGGAAGCACTTATGTTTAAAAATCTAGAACAGCTTGAAACGTACTGTTTCTTTAAATCGTCATTTCATTGCAGTTGACTAACCCAGTTTAAAAAAAAAAAATGGGAACTAGACCTTAATCGCAAATTTTATGGTTCCGCCACTAATTCCTCTTCTTCTAATGTTGTTGATGCAGACACTAACTTTAAGGTGCTAACCCATTTGCATTCGGTCCCTGCTAGAATATCGAAATATAATTCTGATTACCCTGGAGCTTGTTTTCGTGGCTGTTCAGAGTCTGACACTCAACTTCATATTTGGTGGGATTGCCCAATTGCCCAAAAATTCTGCAAGACAGTTTTTGACTTGGCCCTCAAAATCTTTGATACACCTATACAGCCCAATCCTGCTACAGCCCTATTAAACCTAAAACCTGAAAGCTGATGGGATCACACAGAATCAGTTTCACCTTCTTTTACAGCACCTAACACCTGAAAAACAAACCGTTGCTAAGGTATAGGAATTCCATATTTAATTCTAGCTGAAACCCATACACAGAACTAATAAAGCTCTTATTCGTGCTAAAATGGAAGCAATCGAAGGAGATCAAATCGGTCAATTTGAGAAACTCTGGGTTCCTTGGGTTAAAGTGGAGGTTCACCCGAAAAACTTTTTGTTTTACATTAGAGCCAGCATAGTAAGGTAATTTCATTTCGGCATGTTTTTTTTTTTTCTCTGTACTTACCTTCATATCCTGATTTTGTCCAGGGCTTCCGGGTTCTGATGTCTCCCGGACTGGGCGTTCCTATCCCAGCCTCAGGCTTCCGATGACTGCAGGACTGGGCTTTCCTATCCTTCCATTGGATGATTGACGGCTTGTGAAACAGGTGACCTATCGCACAACGCGCGTCACCAGATTTACGGAAATAGCCGAGCTGCGAGTCGGCACTATACAGCGCCTGCGCCCGCCGTGTAGAGCTCACTGCGCAGGCGCCGTATAGTGCCGACTCGCAGCTCAGGTATTTCTCAACATCTGGTGACGCGCGTTGTGCGACAGGTCACCTGTTTCACAAGCCGTCAATCATCCAACGGAAGCATAGGAATGCCCAGCCCTGCAGTCATCGGAACCCGGAAGCCCTGAAGAAAAACAGAGTATAATGGTATGTACAGAGGAAAAAAAAAGCGCAGAATTTAAATGCCCTTACTATGCTGAATCTAATGTGTGTAAAATTAAAAAAAAAATGTTGGGTGAACCCCCGCTTTAAGCATTGTTTACCTCCAGACTTTAATGACATTATTATTGCCTTGGTAATTTTACTCTCTTTGCCTTGACTATACTTTCTATTCATTTGGGATCGCATCACCACTTGTGACCCCCCCCCCCCCCCCCATTCCCTTTTCCTTTTTTTTTCTACCCTCTTCTCTCTAGCTACTTCTATTTTTTCTTTTCTACCCTTCTTTTAATACTGTGTGGTACTAATAAACACATCATCTGTTCTGTTTTTAATATATACCTATTAGATTAATCTCCTTATTACTGCTCTTGCAATATGAACCAATAGTCACTAGCTCACTTTTTTCCTTCATCTAATGGTTTTGATGTAATACTTTATTGGTTTATTCATGGCGCTACTCGTTATATTTTTACAGTGTTATGTACCCATGTTTAGCTTTATTGCTATTTCAATATTGTGCCACCATCCTTGTATGTACTCAGTTTGTCAATCTTTGTTATATTTAAAAAATAATCAACAAATTTGATGAGGAAAATATCTGTAGTGCAAGTTTTTTATGCATTTTCTTGCATAGGTACTAGCTTTCCATTGGCTAAAAGTAAAAAAAAAATGCTGAAGCCTGAAAATAACACAAAAACTACTGTGCTCAAGTGTAAATGATGCTCTGATTTAAAAAAAAAATGCTAAAACAGGGGTTTTCCATGTTCTATGTGTGTTGTATTAAGGAAACCCATTCATCTTAAATTAGCAGGCAATGTACAAGAACAGACAAGAAAATGGATACATTTTTCACATTGCAGTGCACCAAAAAACATGGTAGGCGTTACTGTGCATTCGTTGCGAGAAGCGCAGGTTTACAAAAAACAAACATACAGTGGGGATCGAAAGTTTGGGAACCCCAGGTAAAAATTTGTATTAATGTGCATAACGAAGCCACGGAAAAATGGAAAAATCTCCAAAAGGCATCAAATTACAGATTAGACATTCTTATATGTCAATAAAAGTTAGATTTTATTTCCATCATTTACACTTTCAAAATTACAGAAAACAAAAAAATGGCGTCTGCAAAAGTTTGGGCACCCTGCAGAATTTATAGCATGCACTGCCCCCTTTGCAAAGCTGAGACCTGCCAGTGTCATGGATTGTTCTCAATCATAGTCTGGGAAGACCAGGTGATGTCAATCTCAAAGGTTTTAAATGCCCAGACTCATCTGACCTTGCCCCAACAATCAGCACCATGGGTTCTTCTAAGCAGTTGTCTAGAAAACTGAAACTGAAAATAGTTGACGCTCACAAAGCTGGAGAAGGCTATAAGAAGATAGCAAAGCTTTTTCAGATGTCAATATCCTCCGGAATGTAATTAAGAAAAGGCAGTCATCAGGAACAGTGGAAGTTAAAGCAAGATCTGGAAGACCAAGAAAAATATCAGATTGAACAGCTCGCAGGATTGTGAGAAAAGCAATTCAAAACCCATGTTTGACTGCACGATCCCTCCAGAAAGATTTGGCAGACACTGGAGTTGTGGTACACTATTCCACTATAAAGAGATACTTGTACAAATATGGTCTTCATGGAAGAGTCATCAGAAGGAAACCTCTTCTACGTCCTCACCACAAAAATCAGCGTTTCAACTTTGAAAATGAACATATAGACAAGCCTAATGCATTTTGGAAACAAGTTCTGTGGACCGATGAGGTTAAAATATAACTTTTTGGCCGGAATGAGCAAAGGTACGTTTGGAGAAGAAAGGGCACAGAATTTAATGAAAAGATCCTCTGTCCAACTGTTGAGCATGGGGGTCGATCAATCATGCTTTGGGGTTGTGTATTGCAGCCAGTGGCACAGGGAACATTTCACGAGTAGAAGAAAAAATGGATTCAATAAAATTTCAGCAAATTTTGGATGGTAACTTGATGCCATTTGTGAAAAAGCTGAAGTTAAAGAGAGGATGGTTCTACAAATGGATAATGATCCTAAACACACCTCAAAATCCACGGGGGATTACATCAAGAGGCGTAAACTGAAGGTTCTGCCATGGCCTTCACAATCTCCTGACCTCAAAATAATTGAAAATCTATGGATAGACCTTAAGGCCCCGTACACACGGTTGGTTTGGTCCGATGAGAATGAACCAAAGTTCATTTTCATTGGACCAAACCGACCGTGTGTATAGGCTATTGGTCTGGTTTCCTTCGGTCCAAAATTTCTAAACATGCTTCAAAACCGAACCGATGGACCGCTGCCCCATCAGACCAAACCGATGGTTAGTACAGAAAAGCATTCGTTCAAAACCCGCGCATGCTCAGAATCAAGTCAACGCATACTTGGAAGCATTGAACTTCGTTTTATTCAGCACGTCGTGTGTTTGATGTCACCGAGTTCTGACCCGATCGGATTTTGGACTGATGGTGTGTACACATATCAGGCCGTACGGCCACTTCAGAGGTGAACCGATGAAAACGGTCCGACGGGCCAGTCTCATCGGTTTGGTCCGACCGTGTGTACGGGGCCTAAGATGGGAATTCATGTTGCATCTCCAAAACATTAAATTAAGGGAAATCTCCCCAGCAGCACACAGACAGCAAAATAATAAAATAAAAACACTGGATAGGAATTAATTAATTTTTACTCTATGCAAAAAAAAAAAAAGTTTGGCTATACATCCCCTTTAAAAAGCACCTAGAGCATAGTACACTCATTTTTTTTAATTTAGTTCAGACACTGATAATAGCACTATACCAAACATTACAGATTTAAGAAAAGTTTACAAGATGTTTTCTTGTTGCCTTAAAGTGTTACTAAACTCACAACAGTAAAATCAGTCTGTATATGCAGTAAAGCATGCTTGTTATACTCAGTGTGGAACCTAAGGGGTTGTGTAAAAAGGCTGTTTCATCCTGTCTTCTCTGATCCTTCCCTATCTTCCACCGTCCCCTGATAGTTTCCTGATAACAGCGTCTATTGAGTCAGGCTGCACATGCTCAGTTTGGTGCATATTGCTAAAGAGATTTTTTTTTTCTTGGGAGGATGCATGTGATCAGCACGGGGCCAATCAGCACTGTCCAAACAGAGGGTCAAGGGTCCTGCAGTCTCATAGGACAGTCAGAAAACAAGCTCCTTCAAGCTTTTACCAGTGCTCGGCCAGACACTGATAAAAGTCACAAGACTGCTATATACTGCTGATGAGAAAAGGTATTTAGCATTTTATATTTACTAAAATAATTGCATTTCCATGTTCTGTGTAATATGGGAGACCAGATATAGTGAATGCAGGATCCTGGGTTTAGTAACGCTTTAAAAGTAAATTGTGTAAAAGTAAATTTTCTGTCATCGTTAAATAATTTACAAAAAGCAAATCCTAGTTTCTTCTTTTGGAAACATGTTTTCTACTTTATTGGCACTTGAAGGTCCTAAGAATAAAAGCACAGTTCCATACACCTCTTATCATGCTCCACCAGCTCCTCTCTGCATCATCTGGTTCTCTACAAAAAAAAAAACAATTCCAATTTCTAGTTCTGTCAGACACATCTTTCAACAATATGGCATCTCCTCTCTAGTCTCCAAGAATATCCCAACATGAGTCTTCTGTTTACTTACTGTTTGCTTCTCTTTTTTCTCTAACTACCCCTTCACTATACTTTGTCTATAGTATTTAGCACCTGAAGAAGCCAATGGTGACATTTGTTTCCTAAATGAAGATATTAATCCATTGTCTACATAGGAAAATCATGCATACTTACTGAACATGTAACTGCTGGATGTCTTCACACCAGGACTCCAGTACTATCTCCATCCCAGACCTGCCCTTTTGTACAAACACTGTGTACAGAGCTACAATCAGAAAAACAACACTGGCCTCAGTCACTGAGGTAATATGAGGTCACTTGGCATGCACAGTGCCATTTCTACCCGTTCACTGCTAGAGACATCTACTCCTATGTATCCCAAGACTGCTAATACTGTGTACCTTCCCATGTTTACATACAACTAGGTTCTAGTTGCAGCCATTCACCTAAATGTACAATTAAGTATAAGTGTAAAAGTACAATTTCTGTCATCGTTGAGTAATTTACAAAAGCATGCCGTGTAAGGAAGTGTTCTGGACATGCGGATGGCCTCAAACCACAAGCTTAGAATTACCGTATTTATCGGCGTATACCGCGCACTTTTTTGCCCTGAAAATCAGGGCAAAATCGTGGGTGCGCGATATACACCGATACCCGCTTCCCGCGCTGTGTTTGAACCACTCTGCCAGCATATACCGAGCGCAGTACACTCGGGTATAGTCGGGCAGGCTCGGCTCCTCTCGCGGTCACGTCCTGTGCGTCCTGTACGTCCTTTACGCGAGAAGAGCCGAGCCTGCCCGACTATACCCGAGTGTACTGCGCTCGGTATATGCTGGCAGAGTGGTTCAAACTCAGCGCGGGAAGCGGTGATCGAGCGGGGAGGACACCCCGGTGGCCGGAGAAGGACGCCGGACCGGACGAGGCCGCCGATGGACGCGATGGACGACCGGCAGGACGCGATGGACGACGGGCAAGACACCAACGAGGGGCATCCAAACTGTAAGTATTTTTTTTTTCCAGGAATTTTTCTTCAATTTCGGGGGTGCGCGCTATACGCCGGGGCGTGCAATAGGCCGATAAATACGGTAACAGATTTTAGGCTTTTTTTGTGATTATTGGGATGTTCTGCTGCTCTAGAGAGTGATTAAAGCGGTGTTCCACCGCAAAATAAAATAATTAAAAGTAAGCAGCTACAAATAATGCAGCTGCTAACTTTTAATATTAGGACACTTACCTGTCCAGGGCGCCAGCGATGTCGGCACCCAAAGCCGTTTTGTCACTTGGCACTGGAGTGCTGCCGCCGCCATCTTCGGTGTGGGAATCAGGAAGTGAAGCCTTGCGGCTTCACTTTCTGGTTGCCTACTGTGCATGCGCGAGTCGCGATGCGCTATCCTACTGGTACCTGCTGTCTTCTGGGACCTGTGTGTCTCCCAGAAGACAGCAGGAGGGGCAAAGTAGGTGCCTGAAGTGGCGTAGGTCACTAAGGTGATCTATGCCCGGAAGTGGAAGAAAATACCTGTATTAAACAGGTATCTGCTCCCTCCTTCCCCCTGTAAGGTGCCAAATGTGACACCGGAGGGGGGGAGGGTTCCAAAAAGCGGAAGTTAAATTTTTGGGTGGAACTCCGCTTTAAGTATCTCATGCAGCTGGATGTGCTTGTTATCGATCTGCTCGCATTAGGTAAGTGGAAATAAGCTGAGGGCGAGTGTGGAGCATCAGGAGGCGGGCACTGCCAGCAGATGGGGTTGAATGGAAGCCGATTCTCCTCCCACCCTCTGCCCCCTGTCATTTTCTTAGCAGGGCCTGGCATACAGCAGGAATAAAGAAAGAACTAGATGAGATGGGGGCAGGGGCTGCCAAAGTTTACTTTTCCGATTAACAAGTTCGAACCACCTAGCAACCAATCACCAGCTTGTTAATAGGAAAAGTTTACTTTGGCAGCTCCCGCTCCCCTGTTCAGGGCTGTGCTCAGCTGTCAGTCTCTTTGCATCCTAAATCATGAAAGTGTCATTCATTGGTTTTAATTTGTTTAAAGCTATATTTAAAGTGGATGTAAACCCACTCTCATCCTTTCTAAACTACTGCCATAGTGCTGATCTATAAGGATATACATGCCTCCTGCATGTATCCTTATCTGTCAAATGTCTCCCCTCTGTCTGTTATAAGAACTGAAAAACTGCATATTCTGTGGGTGGGTCTGTTGTCTGGAGCTCGGTGGGTGGAGTCGTGATGTCAGTAGACTCCCCGCCCACCTATATACTCCCCTTATCAACATGCATTTTCTCTTGTGTATTCCTTATACTAAATTTTGCTATGATCACTAACATCCAGTCAAAATCCAGAAAAGTAACCACATGACTTCAGAAAAGGAGTGGGGGTGGGAAATAAAAAATAATGCCTGTCTCAGGCTAGTGCATGAGACAGCAAGGGGGAAGAACGGACAAAAGTTTTCTCCTGTTTGTCCGTTTATCTCACTGAAAAAAGAAAAGAGGATTGCTCAGAGCTAGATTAACTCTTTGTGGCAAGACTGGGCACAGATGATAGGAAATCTTATACTCTACATTGTGACAGCAAAAATACATAATAATTTCGGGTTTACATCCACTTTAATATAGCATTAAAATATTTACTTAAAGGATATCTAAAGGTTTGTTTAAAAAAGGTGAAGGCCTCGAGGGGTGGGCAGGATGACATCACCCGGTCTACAAAAAGTGAGCGGCCCAGGAGACGGAGGCCATGGGAAAGGAGAGCAGCAATACGCCAGGAACAGCAAGCACAGCGTCCCTGGTGCCTCCCAGAGCCTGGAACCCCTGGACTCATTAAACCTCCTCACTGCTCCCAGGCCTGGAGGACAGACTGACGGGGGTTCACAGAACAAGGATGGGCAGCAAATGCAAGCAGCCAGGGACCGCTCCATGTCACATTATCGATCCGATGGAAGGAACAGAGCACCTCCTGTCCTCATCCAAAAAGAAAATGGGTCTTGCCAGCTGTCTCTCTCTCTGACCCCCCCTCTCTCTCTCACCCCCAGTACACAGAACATAGAAATGCAATTATTTTAATAAATATAAACTGCTAAATACCTTTACTCATCAGCAGTATATAGCAGTCTTATGACTTCTATAAGAGTTTGGTTAAAGCTTGTAGGAGGAGTTTTCATTTTCCTCTAATTTTGTCTAGACAGTGCTGATCACATGCACACTCCCAAGGAAAAAAAACTCTCTAGCAACACCAAACTGGCCCCAAGGCTCTGTGCTATCAGGAGATGGTTTGGGGACTGTGGAAGAAGGGGAGGATCAGGGAAGAGAGGATCCAACAGCCTTTTTACACGATGCATAGGATTAACCCCTTTGGTTCCACAGTGAGTATAACATGCATGCTTTACTGTATATACACACTGATTTTACTGTTGTGGGTTTAGCAACACTTTAAGGCAATGTCGTAGAAATTCTGGCTGTTTGCAGAGCAGACAGACAGATATCTTTTCTGTAATTCATCTTAATGAAATAATCCATATTTAAGCTAAATAGATTCACTCACCATCATTCTCTGCCATTCATACAAGTCAAAAGACCTCAGCAATTGTTCTCATTCCATCCTAGCTCCCAGTCATCACTGGCTTGCCGATGCCCTCACAGGCAGTTTTATTAAAGACCCAGTAGGAAGTGATGTCACAACATGTGACCGCCTCCATAGGAAGTGAGCTCACAGGGTGTCAGCTCCACCCAGCAGATGCCCATATACGGAAGCCCTTCCAACAGGGATTCAATACAGTAATATAACAATAACAAAATAATACAACAACACCACAATACAATGAATAGAAATACATACAATGAACACAATACAATACAATGCTGGCTAAAGTCTTGTGGGCGTGTCTGGGCAGGGGGAGTGCCCCCCCCCTACCTCCAGAAACGATCACAAGCTCTTATATTAATCGCTAATAGAATCCTGAATCTGCGCCATTCCTTAGAATAATGCATATCCAGATTATACCCTTATTAAAGGTGGAATGGAGGCTATCTACAGGCGTACGCTACGAATCCCAAGCCATGCTGATCAGACAAGACCCAGATAAGAACGCACATCTGTCCATAACCATTCGTGTGCTTGCGGAGCGAGCGCACCCCCTCCTCAACGATCGTCTGTGCTAAATGCACAGAGGGCCCCTCGTTGGCGGACATATGCCCATGCCGCATACATCACATTCCAACTTCAAGACATTTTCTACTACCAGACGAAATTCAACCAGCCTCAGACCGCCCCAGCCAGCTCTATTTAGAGCGGGCTGCGGAAGTACTAAGACTGGGTGCCATTATGACAATACATCTTCAAATTTCCACCACAGCAACAAGAAAATATCTTGTAAACTTTTCTTAAATCTGTAATGTTTGGTATAGTGCTATTATCAATGTCTGCACTAAATGTAAAAAATGAGTGTACTATGCTCTAGGACGGTGCTCACATCATGTCTGAAACCGCGCAGTGATGTGGGAGGGCAGGAAGTGAACAATTAATTGGGATTCGCTTGAGTTTAAAATTCCCATTTCACAGGATTAAAATATACAGTTACAGCTCTGGGTGTAGACTGCAGGCTGTCAGTTGAACAAAATTCTTGCTTTTGCATCAGAAAAAAAAAACTAACGATCACCTTCTCCTTCTTCGTCATATGCCAATGTGTGTTTTAATTTTTCCAAGAAATCCTGAGACACTCTGTGAGCTGGGAGAGACCAACACCACAGAGTCTACACAGCAATAGAAATGAAGCTAACATGACATGGGCCTGTGATTCCAAGTTCTTGGCTCAGTTTCGCTAACATCCTGTGTCGCATGCTTTGGTTGCAATCTGTCTTCGATTAGCTTTTGATGACTTGATATACCTTGTGTTAGCTGGGCATTACATTGGCACTGATCTATACTAACTGGTGCAAAGGGTTCATGGTTTTGCAAGATGAAAGATGATTAGTTGTTTGCAGCAATGCCTGTGTTCTTTGGCCCCATAGTGAAGAGAACATGATTTGCGTAATCTACTAAGACCAATCGCAGACCAGCTTTTAAAAAGGTAGCCAACTACTGAAAGCATATTCCTGACTGGCTGCTATTAATATTGTAAATTTTTCTCTACCAAAAAAACGAAATAATAAAAAAAATAATAACCAATCAGCTTCTAACTTCAGCTTGCCTCAATTAAAACAGAACTTTACCCATGACAACTATATAAAAAATAATGTTCTTTAGCAAGAAACATGCATTCCACATTTATAATTATGCTACCAATAATAGTATGTGCTGTAAATTCCCTCCAGTATTGCTCCTCTTTCTTCTTGCTGGAGGCCAGGGATGGACTGGCCATTGGAACTACAGGGAGTTTCCCGGTGGGCCGATGGCTCAGTGGGCCGGCTTCAGTGACAGCAGACTGCCGCCCCCCTCTGCTCCTCTGTCTCTCCCTTCCCACAGCGCTCACCTCCTCTCCCTCCCGGCAGCGTTCACCTGGGGGGAACAGAGAAGCAGGGGGAGGACCAGAGGAGCAGGGGGGACGACAGAGGAGCATGGGGGAGGGGACAGACAGCTGACTCAACAGCTATGGCCTGGGAGTTTCTCACTTCTGCCTAATCTTGTCCCATAAGGGGGGCACCGAACTGATTCTTTGCCCCGGGTTAAATAATGTCTAGCTTCCCCACTGGTACTGCCTATAAGAGGACCAGTACCAACCGTTCTACTCTAATAAAAGTAGAACGGCTAGTAGCTAGTAAAGGGGGAGAGGGGGCTTGGGTGGCCGGGGGGGGGGGTGCGGGAATTAAACCCATCGATTTTAACTACTTGCCGACCAGCCGCCGGCGGCAGGTCGGCTCTCCTGGGCGAGAGCCCGTAGCTATACGGCGGCTCTTTGAGTGCGCGAGCCCCCGCTCGTCCGTAAATCCCGTGCGGGCGCCCGGCGGGCGCGATCGCCGCCGGGTGCCCGCTATTGCTCGTTACAGAGCGGGGACCGGGAGCTGTGTGTGTAAACACACAGCTCTCGGTCCTGTCAGGGGGGGAAATGCTGATCTTCTGTTCATACAATGTATGAACAGAGGATCAGTGTTTCCCCTAGTGAGGCCACCCCCCCCCCCACAGTAAGAACACACCGAGGGACATACTTAACCCTTTCCCCGCCCCCTAGTGTTAACCCCTTCACTGCCAGTGGCATTTTTATAGTAATCCAATGCATTTTTATAGCACTGATCGCTATACAAATGCCAATGGTCCCAAAAATGTGTCAAAAGTGTCCGAAGTCTCCGCCATAATGTCGCAGTACCGAAAAAAAAATCGCTGATCGCCGCCATTACTAGTAAAAGAAATATATTAATAAAAATGCCATAAAAATACCCCCTATTTTGTAAACGCTATAACTTTTGCTCAAACCAATCAATAAACGCTTATTGCGATATTTTTTTACGAAAAATATGTAGAACAATATGTATCGTCCTAAACTAAGGAAAAACAATGTTTTTTAATATATTTTTTGGGGGATATTTATTACAGCAAAAAGTAAAAAATATTAATTTTTTTCAAAATTGTCGCTCTATTTTTGTTTATAGCGCAAAAAATAAAAACCGCAGAGGTGATCAAATACCACCAAAAGAAAGCTCTATTTGTGGGAAAAAAAGGACGCCAATTTTGTTTGGGAGACACGTCGCACGACCGCGCAATTGTCAGTTAAAGCGGCAAAGTCCCGAATCGCAAAAAGTGCTCTGGTCTTTGGGCAGCAATATGGTCCGGGGGTTAAGTGGTTAACAAGCCTGGGAAGCTGGGATTGCTAACTGTCACATTTGCTTTTGTCCTCAACCAAACTGTCAAACCCTCAAATGGCTGGAATCAAAACTGATCACATGTGCAGCATCATGGCAGTTGCAGATCAAACAGAAGCATCTTCCTTGGCTGTAAAGGATAGAAGGGTTTATTTCTGCTTTAACCACTTAAGCCCCCCAGACCATTATGCAGGTAAAGGACCAGGCCCCTTTTTGCGATTCGGCACTGCGTTGCTTTAACTAACAATTGCGCGGTCGTGCGACGTGGCTCCCAAACAAAATCGGCGTCCTTTTTTCCCCACAAATAGAGCTTTCTATTGGTGGTATTTGATCACCTCTGCGGTTTGATTTTTTGCGCTATAAACAAAAATATAGCGACAATTTAAAAAAGATTCAATATTTTTTACTTTTTGCTATAATAAATATCCCCAAAAAATATATAAAAAAACGTTTTTTTTCCTCAGATTAGGCCGATACGTATTCTTCTACATATTTTTGGTAAAAAAAAATCTCAATAAGCGTTTATTGATTGGCTTGCGCAAAAGTTATAGCGTTTACAAAATAGGGGATAGTTTTATGGCATTTTTATTATTCATTTTTTTTTTACTGGTAATGGCGGCGATCAGTGGTTTTTCCGTGACTGCGACATTATGGGCGGACACATCGGACACTTTTGACACATTTTTGGGACCATTGTCATTTTCACAGCGAAAAGTGCTATAAAAATGCACTGTTACTCGGAAAATGACACTGGCAGTGAAGGGGTTAACCAGGAGGGGGCGCTGTAGGGGTTAAGTGTGCCCTAAGGGAGTGTTCTTACTGTGGGGGGCGTGACTGTGCGTGTGACGTCACTGATCGTTGTTCCCTAACACAGGGAACAGACGATCAGTGACAGCCACACTAGGAAGCACGGGGAGAGGTTTGTTTACACTTACCACTCCCCGTTCTTCCTCTCCCGCGGGCGCGGTCACGGAGTACAGGACCGGGTCGAGAGTGCGCCGCCGGCGACGCGCTCGCGACCCATGGCTGGGCTTCTTAAAGGGGACGTACCTGTACGTCTATATGCCCACCCGTGCCATTCTGCCAACGTAAATAGTCATGTGGCAGTCTTTAAAGGGTTAAGGCTGTCAGCAGATCGGCCTCTACAAATTCGGCAGTGCCTAAAAATGAGAGCAACTGAGCATGTGCAGAGCAGAATGAGACAATGTATTACTGGATTTTCATCTGTGTGGGTTCATGCACCAGATGTCGGAAAAATCGGTGCAGCGCAGCAAAGATAGCGTCGCACTGATTGGAACAGTGGCCTTGCCGGCAATAGGCTACGATTTGGTATGCGATTTGTCATGTCAAATTGCACCAATGTGAATGGGGGATAAAACCTAAAAGCTGATTGGTTACTATGCACAGCTGCACCCAGGGTTAGCCCAAGACATTGTGCTGCCTGGGTCCAAGAATTAAATGCTGCCCCACCCCCCAAAAAAATCACGCCCACCAAAAGGCCCCCACATCCAGTATTTTATATCATGATAATTAAAACTAAAATTACATTCATCAGGATGTTAGATTTACATGCAACAGCACCTTGTCTATATGTAAAATTATATGACATACCATTATGTCAAATTCCAAGGGGCGGGCTAGGGCAGAATAGGGGGGGGGGCTAGGGCAGTATAGGGGCAGGCTAGGGTAGTATAGAGGCAGGCTAGGGTAGTATAGGGGCAGGCTAGGGTAGTATATAGACAGGCTAGAGTATTATGGACAAGCTATGGTAGTATATGGACAGGCTAGGGTAGTATAGGGGCAGGCTAGGGTAGTATATGGACAGGCTAGGGTAGTATAGGGGCAGGATAGGGTAGTATATGGACAGGCTAGGGTAGTATAGGGGCAGGCTAGGGTAGTATATGGACAGGCTAGGGTAGTATAGGGGCAGGATAGGGTAGTATAGGGGCAGGCTAGGGTAGTATATGGACAGGCTAGGGTAGTATAGGGGCAGGATAGGGTAGTATAGGGGCAGGCTAGGGTAGTATATGGACAGACTAGGGTAGTATATGGACAGGCTACAATAGTATATGAACAGGCTAGGGTAGTATATAGACAGGCTAGGGTAATATATGGACAGGCTAGGGTAATATATGGACAGCCTAGGTTAGTTTATAGACAGGTTAGGGTAGTATATGAACAGGCTAGGGCAGTATAGGGGAAGGTTAGAGTAGTATATAGACAGGCTAGAGTAGTATATGGACAGGCTAGGGCATTATAGGGGAAGCTAGGGTAGTACATAGACAGGCTAGGGCATTATAGGGGAAGCTAGGGTAGTACATAGACAGGCTAGGGTATTATATAGACAGGCTAGGGCAGTATATGGGAATCTAGGGTAGTATATGGAAAGGCTAGGGCAGTATTGGGGAAGCTAAGGTAGTATATATACAGGCTAAAGTAGTATATAGACAGGCTAGGGCAGTATAGGGGCGGGCTACGGTAGTATATATACAGGCTAGGGTAGTATATAGACAGGCTAGGGCATTATAGGGGTGGACTAGGGTAGTATAGGGGTGGGCTAGGGTATTATGCTGTCAAGCTAGGGTTGTATAGTGATTTTTGAGCATGACAGATTATGCAAGATTTGGCCATCCAGCAGATCAGCAGCCACTTCTAGAAAAAAATAATGGACACCCTTTGTTTCTTGTCACACAGAACAATTTTTTTACCTCTCTGTTGCTCTCTCCCAGCCCTCTTACAGTCTTCATTGCCTAGCCCTAGACTCACGCATGCACCAGAGCAGAAGAAGGGGTCGGGCGTGAGGCCGGCCGCACCCCTTCTTCCAGTTCCACCCAATAGAAATGCAAGTCTCGCAAACTGCGCCTAAACATCAGCTGCTGGGAGAGCTGGTGAAGAGATTTTTCATTGCTCTCTGTCTCCTATGGGTATCCTGCCCCAGCAGCACACACACCTGAGCTCTTCATGTGTGCGCGGGTGTTTAACAGCCGGGGTTAGACTGTGTGCGAGCACCCTTGCGCCTGGCAACTATGAGTATGTGTGTTGAAGGCTGCGGGGCGGCCTTTATATATGGAACTGGAGCGGCCCGGGGGCAGTTGTCACCCTGCCCCCCAGCCCAGTCTGCACCTGGATGACACACAAAACTGCTGGAAAAAAATCTTGGGCGTCAATTTGTCGCCCCTCTCAAAGTGCCGCCTGGGTCCAATGGACCCAGCGGGACCCATGGTAGGGCTGGCCCTGGCTGCACCAGATTCTGTGTAAACCAGTTTTAGTAAATCTCCCCCATGATGCTTATGTAATAAAAAAGTAATCTATTGCTTTCTTTACTGTAGTTTATAACAAAAAGAACATAAAAAAAAACTGATCAGTTACTGTGGGATGTTGAATGTTTGCTAAAGCACTGCAGGGAACAATTAGTAAAACTATAAATGTATTTGCTAATCTGTCAGATTTTATTTTTATTTCACTAGTTTAGGACAAATGTATTATGAGTACGCAAGTTGCCTAACAAATTAGAAGCAATGAGCATATCTTCAAAAAGTGTTCCCAAGCTCGTCCTTATTCTGCTTTAGATGACAAGCTAAATTAACTTGCAAAAGGATTGCTTGCAGTTAATGCAGAAGATAGAAAATAGGTAGAGTGGGCTATATTCTCAAACAAGTTACGCCGGTGTATCTACTGATACACCGGTGTAAATCGAATTTCCCGCCGGCGTATCATTATTTTGTATTCACAAAACAAGATACGCCGGATTTAGGCTAGGATTCGACTAGTGTTAGTCACTTACACTGTCGGATCCTAAATGTAATTCGCCGCCGGCCGCTAGGTGGCGTTTACATTCAGGTCTCATTTGTTTATGCAAATGAGCCTGATACGCCGATTCCCGAACGAAATCGCGTCGCGTAACCGTCGCTAACGTCGTTTGCGTAAGCGTAAGGTTACCCCTGCTATATGAGGGGTAACCTTACGCCAGTCCCACGTATGCCATGTTAAGTATGGCGTCGGGTCCCCGTCGTCTTTTCCCGTCGGGTACGTCGTTTTACTAAGTCGTTCTTGAATACGACTTTACGTCAATGACGCACACGTCGGCGTCATTGACGTTTTCCGCCGAGAACTGGAGCATGCGCACTGGGCTATTTTTAGCTAATTTAAATATAAGCCGCCCCCTTTGAAATACGCGGGGATACGCCGGGCCAATTACACTACGCCGCCCCAAACTACGGAGCAAGTGTTTGGGGAATACAGCACTTGCTCCTGTAGGTTGGGGCGGTGTAGTGTAAATGGCTTACGTGACGCCCGCCGGAAATCTACGGGAATATGGCCCAGAGTTCCTATTTGGTTGCACAATCATGCAGAACTAAATCTGTTGCAGTTAAAGCGATTGTAAAGGTAGGAAAAAAATAAATAAATTACTAACATCTCTATAGTTATCTGCTGTGTGCAATGGAATTGCACAGAGCTCCTCCCCCAAACCTCTTCTTCTCAGGTCCCCCCCCCCCCCTGGCGCTCCTGACTTCTTCTCTCTGTCCAGTGCCCCCACAGGAAGCCTCTTACCATTGGGGCAATCACAGACAGCGGGACTTGGCCCCCTGCCCCCTGCTCCCTCGTCACTGGCTTTTTATTGACATCACTGGGAGCCAATAGCTCCTGGTGCCCCAGCATAACCAGCGAGTTAGGGGAGAGAAGAGCTGTAGACGTGCCCAGTGCTGGATCGAATGAGGACTTAGATAAGTAAAAGGTGGGGGGGGGGTGAGGTGCGATGCTGATGCCTAAACATTTTTTACTTTAATGCAAGGAGTGCATTAAAGTAAAAATGTTTAGGCTTTAGAACCACTTTAACTGCTTTACGACCGCCCCATAGCAGATTTACTGCTTTAGGACGACCGCTCTGTGTAGAATCACGTATTTATGCGTAATTCTGCTCTTCCGGGTATTGGGCGCGAGCGTGCATCAGCGGCGGCTCGCTCCCTCTGTGATTTTACAAAGCGGAAGCTGATCAGCGGGTCCCGCGGACCTGAGTACAGAAGACATGGATCCTGTGTATCTGTGAACACCGTGCAGGAAGATGGCCCCCACTCTACTCAATGCCCTTGGAGGACCGGAGCGATGTCTGATGTCACTTCCGCCTCCACTTCACTTGGCTTTCAAGGGCCAATTTTATTTTTCTAGTAATTGTAACTTTTTGTTTTTTGCTTTTAGGTGTAATTGTGAGATCTGAGATCTTTTTGACCCCAGATCTCACAATAAAGTGGACCTGTCATGCTAATTTATATTACAAGGAACAGTGTAAAAAATAAATAAATAAATAAATAAGAAAAAACAAAAACAAAAAAAATGAAAGCGCCCCGTCCCTCTGAGCTTGTGCGCATACATAAGGCACACCCACATATGTAAACGGTGTTCAAACCACACATGTGAGGCATCGCTCGGGATCATTAGAGCGAGAGCAATAATTCCAGCACTAGACCTCCTCTGTAACTCTAAACAGGTAACTTTTAACATATTTTAAAGCAACGCCTATAGAGATTTTGAGGTATCGTAGTTTGTTGCCATTCCACTAGCATGCATAATTTTAAAGCGTGACAGGTATAAATTTACTTGGCGTAACATCATCTTTTACATTATCCAAAAAAATCCGGCTAACTTTACTGTTTTTTTTATTATTATTATTATTATTATTATTATTATTATTATTATTATTCATGAAAGTGTATTTTTTCCCAAAAAAATTATGTTTGAAACACTGCTGCGCAAATACAGTAAGACATAAAATATTGTAATGACCTCCATTTTATTTTCTAGGGTCTCTGCTAAAATATATATATATAATGTTTGGGATTGTCAGAAAAAGGTCTGGTCCTTAAAGAGGAGTTCTGCCGGAAAAAAAAAAATAGTCAGCAGCTACAAATACTGCAGCTGCTGACTTTTATTATTAGGACACTTACCTGTCCAGGGCGCCCACAATGTTCTCACCTGAAGCCGACCTGTCCCTCGGCTCCCGGATGGAGGCGCCGGCATCTTCAATAAGGGAATCAGGAAGTGAAACCTGGCGGCTTCACAGCCTGGTTCCCTACTGCGCATGTGCGAGTTGCGTGGCGCATCCTCACTGGTCCCTGCTGTCTTCTGGGACCTGTGTGTATCCCAGAAGACAGTGTGGGGGGGGGACAGAGGAGAGGCCAGACATGTCGTAGATCGCAGCAGCATCTGCGCCACCTGTATTATACAGGTATCTGCTTCCCCCTGAAAGGTGCCAAATGTGACACCCGAGGAGGGGAGGAACCGGAAAAGCGGAAGTTTCATTTTTGTCTGGAACTCCACTTTAAGAGGTTAGATGAACCAAGGTTATCAGGGACTCATTTTTCAAAGGGGTTCTTCACTTTCTGTAGGGGACAGGTGGAGTGAGAGAGATGTGAGTTTGCATACTACACATTTATAGCCATGTGAACCATATATATTTATATATATATATATATATATATATAAATATATATGTCCCGTATACTGTATATAGGTGTGATATACTCATAGGCGTGCGCACAGGGTGTGCCAGGTGTGCCTGGGCACACCCTAATCACCCTGTGTGGTGCAGATTGCCCCGAAATATACTGCGTTAAACCTGCCCTAACGCACAGAAAAATACAGCATTAAACGGCGCATAACACACTGAAATATACAACGTTAAACGTGCACTAACGCACAGAAATATGCTGCATTAAACGTGCAGTAACACACTGGAATATACTGCGTTAAACATGCAGTAATGCACAGAAATATACTGCGTTAAGCGTGCAGAAACGCACAGAAATAGACCCCTGATATTTCACCAAAGCTCCCTAATAGGGCTCCTAAAATAAAGTAAATATATAATAAAAATAAAAAACTACTGACACTGTCCACTACCCTACTGACACCATCAGTATACTGTATATACACATGCAAATATGTTTGAGCTTTGGGGTGCACACCCTAATGCAATAGGCTGTGCACACCTATGGATATACTGTACTTGTGGGGACCTTGGAGCAGATTGCCCAACTTCCTAGCAGTACAAATCCCAGTAGTAGAGGTGTTGATAAATGAGTAGATCCTTCAAAGAGCGTGGGAAGAAACCCTCCAGCATTTCCAACACTCACTAAAACTTGGTATGTCACTCACACACAGCGTAGTTGTCACAAACGGCGATAAAATCTTTTGCATCGCTTTCTTTTCAGGACGGTTTCCATACAATTTTATGGAAAAATCTCTGACACCTGGGGATGCACAAAAGCTGATCACACAAGGGCCTTGAACAGGTACATTTGATGTGAGCGGGCTTTACAAGTTCACATGTATTTCCTATATTACTAAGCGGAAGATGACTGGAAAGCACGTCTTCTGTCTGTGTGTGCAAGGGGTCTACATGTATCTATTATGAAGTATAGCGTGAGGTAAATACAGACAAGAAGACCTAACTGTGTGTATTTGTGTTTGTTTTTTTCCAGTTCCTCTCGCTCTTCCAAGCCTGTGTGCAGTATTAGGTTGTTTACATTGAGCCTGGACTCTGGAAGAGTTCCCCTTTCAAGGGGCCCCTTGCTATAATCTGAGGTTGTTTCCTATTGCTGCCACATTGGCTATGCATTCCTGAGCTCTGAGCAACAGCCTCCTCCTCTCCCCGCCTGCCTGTGCTTCACAGAGGTGATGGAGTCAGTAGACAGAGGCTGGATTGGGGGGCTTTATTCTTTTTAAAGTGCTAGGTGTACTGCAACATTCTGCAACATAATTAGATGTTACGTTATACAAATATTGTAGCAATGTTTTATGACAGCGATTACGCTGGTCTAAAGTCAACAGTAAAAATGTAATGTATTGCAGTTTACCAGTTCTTAGATGCGGTAGCTGCGTTCATTTTCTTTTTTAGGCTTTTTTCTTTTAGTTTCACCTGCAGTAAGGCTGGATTCATACCTATGCATTTTTAGTGCTTTTTGCATTTTGCAGATTTTGCACAACAGTCCATTTAACATGGAACGCGATCTGTAGTGCAAATCTGAAAAATGCAAAAAGCATGAAAACCGATGTAAACTGTGCGCTTTTCCCTTCAGTTCCCATCAGTTTTCATGCACGTATGGTGTGAGCCTGGATGTAAACCCGAAAATGTATTTTTTATTTTTTGATGTCACAATGTACAGTGTGAGGCCTTGTACAGACGAGCAGACATGTCCGATGAAAACGGTCCGCGGACAGTTTTCATCGGACATGTCTGCTGGGAGGTTTTGGTCTGATGTGTGTACACACCATCAGACCAAAATCCTCGCGAACAGAGAACGCGGTGACGTAGACGACACCGACGTTCTCTGACACGGAAGGTCAATGCTTCCACGCATGCGTCGAATCAATTCGACGCATGCGCGGGATTTCGGGCCAGCAGACATGTCCGATGAGTCGTACTAACCATCGGACATGTCCGACGGACAGGCTTCCAGCGGACAAGTTTCTTAGCATGCTAAGAAACTTTTGTCCGCTGGAAACCTGTCTGCTAGGCCAGGAAACTGTCCAGTAGGCGCTACACACGGTCGGACATGTCCGCGGAAACTGGTCCGACGGACCAGTTTCAGCGGACATGTTCGGTCGTGTGTACAAGGCCTGAGATTTCCTATCATCTGTGCCCAGTCTTGCCACACAGAATTAATCCAGCTCTGAGCAATCCTCTTTTATTGTTCAGTGAAATTAAACGGATTTACAGAGAAAAACCTTAGTCCGTTCTTCCCCCTTGCTGTGAATGACAGGTTATTTACATATCTCCTGCACTAGCCTGGAGACAGGCGTTATTTTTTAATTCCCATTCACATTCTGAAGTCATGTGGTTACTTTTCTGGATTTTGACTGGATGTTAGTGATCATAGCAGAATTTAGTGTAAGGAATACACAGGAAAAAATGCATGTTGACAAGGGGAGTGTAGAGGAGGGCGGGGAGTCTACTGACATCACAACTCCACCCACCGAGCTCCAGACAACAGACCCACCCACAGAATCCGCAGTTTTTCAGTTCTTATAACAGACAGAGGGGAGACATTTGACACATAAGGATACATGCAGGAGGCATCTATGTCCTTATAGATCAGCACTATGGCAGTAGTTTAGAAAGGATGAGAGTGGGTTTACATCCACTTTAAACACTGGAGGGGGTGCTTACAATGGTCACCTTTTATTTATTTATTAAAACCTTTATCCCAGAAGGAGAAATAAATGTTGCTGCAGCTGCTTAACCACTTGACCTCCAGAAGATTTAACCCCCCTTCATGACCAGGCCATTTTTTGCGATAGGGCACTGTGTTTCTTTAATTGACAATTGGGCGGTTAAAGCGGGGGTTCACCCAAAAAAAAATGTTTTAACATTACATTCAGCCGAGTTGTCAGAATGACAATCGGCTGTTTTTTTTTTTTTTTATCCCCGTACATACCGTATTTTCACCGCCGCTTCCGGGAATGTCTTCTGCGGGACTGGGCGTTCCTAATTGATTGACAGGCTTTCGACCATTGCATACTGTGCGTCACGAGTTGCCGAAAGAAGCCGAACGTCGGTGCGCAGGCGCCGTATAGAGCCGACTCGCAGTCCGGCTTCTTTCGGCAACTCGTGACGCGCTGTATGCGACGGTCGGAAGCCTGTCAATCAATTAGGAACGCCCAGTCCCGCAGAAGACATACCCCGAAGCGGCGGTGAAAATACGGTAAAATATAAAAAACACAGCCGATTCTCATTCTGACAACTCGGCTGAATGTAATGTTAAATTATTATTTTTTGGGTGAACCCCCGCTTTAAGCATCGCTGTACATAAATTAAATGTGTGTCTTTTTCCCCCCACAAATAGAGCTTTCTTTTGGTGGTATTTGATCACCACTGTATTTTTTTATTTTTTGCACTATAAACAAAAAAAGACTTTCTGCTATAAAACACATACAATAAAACAACGTAAAAAATCGAATTTCTTCATAAATTTAGGGCAATATGTATTTTGCTACATATTTTTGGTAACAAAAACCCCAATAAGCGTGTGTTGCTTGGTTTGTGCAAAAGTTATAGCATCTACAAACTATGGAACTGTGATATTGTGGTGGACTATCTAATACTTTTTGGGAACAGTGATCAGTGCTAAAAATATGCACCTATTATATGATCTGGTGCAGCAGAGACGCTTTGCTGCCGTATATCTAAGTGATACGGTCAGCAAACGGTTAAAGTATATGTGAACCCTTGCCTTGTCAAACAACCTATTCCGTTGAAAATAGAAATGAAAGGCAAAACATTAAGAGAAATCCCACATTTTTTTTTAATTCAGATTTTATTTATAAAAAAGTTTCCAAATGTTATAGTTGTTGCCAAAACATTAAACGAGGGGAAAGTCTTCCAAAGGAGGCATCAGTTCCATGAAACTTTTTTTGCCCCAGTGTAACCGTTTTCTGCTCACTTCCTGTACTTGTGACAACATTCCCTTCACCATTAAAAAATTGGGCTAGGGCTACACTTTAACTACTTGAGCGCTGGAAAATTTTACCCCCTTCATAACTAGACCATAGCTGGCAGCTGCGTGGTCATGCAACAATGTACCCAAATTCAATTTATATAATTTTTTTTACATGAATAGAACTTTCTTTTGGTGGTATTTGATCACCAGTTTTTCTTTTTTTTTCTGCTATAAAATATCTCCAATAAAAATGTAAAAATTCAAATGTCTTCACATAAATGTTTTCTGCTAAATTTTTTTGATAAAAAAATCCCAATAGATGTAGATTGATTAATTTGCGTGAACGTTATAGCACCTACAAAGTATGGTACTGTATATAAATATAGGAATTTTTTTTTAGACTACTAATAGCGGTGATCAGTGACTTAAAATGAGACTGCGATTGCTCGGCGGGCAATCTGACACAAACTGCAGGGATGAGAAACTGATAGATCTCTCGCTCTGTATAGAGCTCTGTGTTGTTTACCAACATAGTGCTCTGGGCTGTGATTGCACACAGCTGATCAACAGGTCCCAGCCATGAATCATTGGCCGGGACTTGCTGATAGGTTCCCGCTGCGGGAGCTGGATCACAGCACGCACCCTAAACCCGGAAGTAGGCAGCGACCTATGGGTACGTCGCTTTGACTACAGTGGCTGCTCGCCCGCCGTACATTGCGGGTGGGCGGTTGGCAAGTTGTTAAAGGATAGCCATACAAAACCGAGGCAGCCATTTTCAAAATATTATAGACTGCAATGATGATAATGTTTATAGGGCCTTGCAACCTACAGTACTGCAACATGTCACTGTGACATGACTGGCTCCTAATGGGTGAAATATTAATTAAGGCAGACTTTCATTCAGAAATAACACTTCCTTGCTTTTTCCTCCTTCCCCTCCCGTTTACACAATTGCAATTGTTTTTTACATGAAATACCCTATTTTATTTTTACATGGATGCACTTCCTGAAACCTCCCCTAAACAAGCATGAAGTTTCTACCCACCCATTGCCTGCTGGGATGTCTATGTCACATCCCAACAGGCATTACCACAGTATTTCAGTGCGACTCATGTGCATGCGCACAGAACTTCCCCCATGCATGCACAAGACCACTGCAGGTCTATGCCAGCCTATGGGTGCTGGCAGAAAAGTGCATCATCACGCGATTATCCTTCACTATTTCCTGGCTCTGAGGAAGAGGGTACGCCCTTGAAACGCATTAGCTGTTTGAATACCACCTGTTCTTCAGGCAGGACCGATCACGTTAATAGACCTTCTTGTAGTTTAGGCTACACATTGTGACTTGTGGTTTTATCTATTTTGTTTGTGAGTTTATATTACTCTTTTAATCTTTTCAAAAAAATGATATTGCGGTAATGCACTAGGTCGGTGCGCCTTTCTCTTTTTGTTTTGCTAGAGAAGTGCGTCAGTCTGGGCATGCACAGGATATCTTTCCAAGATGGCAGCACAAAAGCAGAGTAATGATGAAGAACTGTAAGGAGGACATTAGATTCCATGTACTAGTATGTATATATTTTTTTATATAGTAACACAGGAACGATATACAGGGACAAGAAATACAATTTTAGCTGATTTTCATATTTTCAAATAACAGCATAAGCATTAGACATCTTGAAGAACATGTTTCACCCACAAAGGAAGAAAGAATCCATGGTATATTTAATCACAGCCTGGGTTCCGTATTCTTAATGCCCACAGTCAGGGTGGTGAAGGAACCATTAGAGAATTCCATGTGCGGAAGGAGGTTTGGTGCCAGAACTTTTCATGGCCAGTCTGCTGTACCTTCCAGCCTCAGGAAGGCAGTGAAGCAGGTGGGCCTGTCTGCAGAGAGTTTGTAGGAAGAATAGAATGTGAAGAATGTGGCGTTCCTTCAAGCCTATATCCGGCTCATTTCTCAGTCCCACAGATGGATGGGGAAGGTCACAGAGGGTTTCTACGTTCAGCAGCTATTATAGCCTGATCTACACACAATCATTTCACTGCTAATGATGAAAACTGTTTGAAATAAAAAAAAGTATTTATAATTAATAATACTGACAGGAGAGTTCACTTTGAAGTCACTTTCTGAACACATTGCACAGGGTTCAACAAACAGCAGTGACTGGCAACCTGCTACATTTTGGGAGCATATGTTAGATGCAGATCTCTCTGAAGAGCCTCATTTCTGCCTAAGGCTTCATTTCCATGGACGTTTTTACAGCCTGTCCATGTTATTTTTTTTTTGAGCTGGAGCTCAAAAACGCCGCGGTAGCGTTTTTGAGCGTTTTTTACCGTCTGGCCCTTTTTACAGCTCTAACGCTGGAGCTTCAGACCGCACTGGTCCTGGTTTTTTTTTGCAGCTTAAAAACAGCTCAGCCATCTACAGCTCAAAAACGTCATGGTGGGCATGAGGCCATAGACTAACATGGAGAGCCGTTTTTAAGCTGCAAAAAACGCTCAGAAAAGTGGCTGTAAAAACGTCCAAAAACGCCCATGGAAATGAAGCCTAATAGGGAGTAAAAATGTTTATCCGTAGCATTACTATTATACAGGATTTATACAGCGTCAACAGTTTGTGCAGTTTACAATAAAAACGGAGACAATACAGTTACTATATAATTTAATTCAAGATGGTTAGGGGGGTCTGGTTGTTAGGGCTTGCAATCTAATTGCATATCCATGAACACAAGAGAAATTTTCCTTAACACTCAGCAGAGTGGGGTAAGGTTGATTTAGTAAAACTGGAGAGTGCAAAATCTGATGCAGCTGTGCATGGTAGCCAGCTTCTAACTTCAGCTTGTTTAACCTCCTTAGCGGTAATCCCGAGTCTGGCTCAGGGTGAATTTTTTGGACCAAAAGCGGTATCCTCGAGCCAGACTCGGCATCGCATTGCAGGATACAGGGGGAAGTTACTTACCTTGTCCCTGGATCCTGCGATGTGTCCCCGCTGTGTGTGCGGGCTCCTCCGCTGTGTCTCCTCGCTCGATTCACAGTGCCGCCGAGCTCCGTTCCCTGCAACGTTACGACGCACAGGGACGGAGTTCGGCGCCAAATTCAAAAAGTGAAAAACACAATACACATACAGTATACTGTAATCTTACAGATTACAGTACTGTATGAAATAAATACACACCCCCTTTGTCCCTAGTGGTCTGCCCAGTGTCCTGCATGTACTTTTATATAATAAAAACTGTTCTTTCTGCCTGGAAACTGTAGATTAGCAACCAAAAAGTGTCCCTTTACATCAAAAGTGGTTTTAGAGCAGCTATAAAACAGCGATAATAAATTAGAATCACTTGCAGAATTGAGCGATAGCGATTTGTAGGGAAATTCATCATCAAATAATAAAAATAATGACAGCGACAATTCTGCAACTGAGCAAATTTCAGTGATTTTGATTTGATAACATTATTGAATAATTTTTATTATAATTACATTATTATTTGTTATAATTATTTATAGTTATTTATTAGATTATAATTTATGATTTTGTGTTTCAAACTTTATCATACCCGGAATGTCTACTAGACTCTTGTTTGGTCAGATTTAAGTGAGTTATTCCTAAGAATTACAGGCCTAAAATATAAAACGCCAAATTTCCATGCAAAATAATTGTACCGCTTTTGGTACAAAATTCCAGACATAATCATACCGCCAGGGAGGTTAATTTATTGAGCATTGACAAATAAAACGGGAAGCTGATTGGTTTACATGCAGAGCTGCACCAGATTTTGCACTCTCCAATTTTAGGTAAATCAATTCCAGTATCACTGCTATTTTACAGATACTATTTTATGTAACTTTCTTTTTATTAAGTTTTCTTTACTATATATTCTGTGTGTTTAAGTATACTATGTATCCTCCCTAGCCAGCAGAAGAGTATCCCTGCTATTTGCTATTTAAAAAATAAATAAAATGGAACTACTATAATATTATTTTCCATTTTCTTACATTTTATTTTATGTTTTTAAACTGATGTTTTACATATAATATAAACAATATACCGGCATATCCCTATCTTACAAATAAGAAATTAATAAAGAGTCCACTGATGACACAGGACTCCCAAGGTATTAATATGTTTGCTATAGTAAGAGATGAGTACAGCAGTAAATAGGCTGTTTTACAAAAAAAAAAAAAAAAAGAGATTGGGATCTTTCATAAAAAAAAGAAAGATTGGATTTTTAAAATCGACAGGGATGTTGCTTTTCATGTGATAGGTTAACTAAAATGAATATCCACACATTTTTGAGTGAAGATTCTCAACAACTACAGTAAATCAGCCCTAATGCCTCTGATTGAAACTTGTACAGAGCTGAGTTAAAGTCAGTAGAAAGAGGTTGATGGAACTACTAATTTAGTTGTGTGTGTAAATTTTAACATGAGCTATTGTAATTTGTTAATAAAGGTTTTTTTTTTTTTCAGTTGAATAGTTAGGGTCTGAAAAAATTTAAAAAGGAGACGAAAAAATATACACCTGGCTTAATTTGAAAATAAAAACATATATTCATTTTGCATACAAAAGCCATATATAATATTTTATATTTATCTGACATAAAATATTTTAGCTCTGACCATATTAAATAAAAAGCATATATATATACCCGTGTTTCCCCGAAAATAAGCCCGGGTCTTATATTAATTATGCCAACAAAAGACACAGTAGGGCTTATTTTCGGGGTAGGTCTTACTATGTAATGTGTCTTCTCTCCCCCTCTCCCTCCCTGCCTGTCAGGAATCCGCAGTGTGAACTGAGTTAAAGGGGAGTTCCAGCCATTTGTATGTTTATTAAAAGTCAGCAGCTACAAAAAGTGAAGCTGCTGGCTTTTAATAAACAGACACTTACCTGCTCCAGCGACGCGACGGCTGGGGCTCCGCTCCTCTCCCCCCCTCCCCGGCCGGCGTCTTCATTCTCAGTGTGGGCACCCGGCCATGACAGCTTTCGGCTTCACGGCCGGGCACCCACTGCGCATGCGCGAGCGGCACTGCGCATGCGCGAGCGGCGCGGCCCGTCGCCGCGTAATTGGCCAGGAGATCGCCTAGGACCTGTGACGTGTCCTAGGCGATCGCCTACAGCAGCCCCTTCCTGAAGGCGATTAAGCTTAGTCGCCTACAGGAAGGAGGAAGTGGGACAGGAAGTCCCACTCTTCTTGAAGCCCCCACTCCCCCCCAAAAAAATTACATGCCAAATGTGGCATGTAAGGGGGAGAGGAGTGGGTTAAGAGGAAGTTCCAAATTTGGGTGGAACTCCTCTTTAAAATGCTTGTAAAATCCTATAATCCACCCTATTACAGTATTATATAATGTACAATGTGTGTGTTTCTGTAATATAATTGTGCCAAATACCTTTGTTATAGAGCCGCTCTGTGCTTCTGTTACCCGCCGGAGCTCTCTTCCCCCGCGGTATATTTCCTTTAGCTAATAACTAAGCATGGGACCGGGCAAACAATATTATATGATAGTTGTATTGTTTGTTTTCTTTTTCTTTTTTGCTCCGTGGATTTGATTTATTTTACGCATTAAAATAGAGAATTTATTTTCCAGTAAGGGATGTAAGGGTTTTTCTTTCCAAAACAAGAGTGGTGGATAAACTCATCATTGAGCTTCCACCTCTCAGGTGCACAAACATCTGCAGGTCTTCTTGCCACTGCCAAGTAGTCTATAATCTCCAACTACTAGACTGAAGCTGGCCATACACTGATAGGTTTAACAGATTCCTCCATACACCCTATACAGCACCTGTTGCTGTGCTATGACATCTGGCTCTGCTGGCTGTCACAATACCCAAACCTGAACAGCTTTTATTCTCACAATTTTCTACCATGATCCTTTGTTTTTTCAATCAAGGGATGAGGTATGGGAGGTAGCCAACAGTTCCACTCACTGAGCGAATTTCGTCTAGCTCCTTAGGAACCAAACAAAGTTTGTACCATGTATAGCCAGCTTTACTCTGCATTTGGCAATAACATCTGCCTTAACCTCCCTGGCGGTATGATTCTTTCAGAAAAAACATGCTGAAAGCGGTACCATTATTTGCAAGGAAATTTGGCGTTTTATACTGTAGGTCTGTAATTTTTAGGAATAACTCATTTAAATCTGTCCAAACAAGAGTCTAGTAGGCATCCCGGGTATGACATTTTTTTTTAAACAAAATTATAAATTATAATATAATAAATAATTATAAATAATTATAACAAGTAATAATATAATTATAATAACAATTATTCAATAATGTAATCAACTCAAAATCACTGAAATTTGCTCAGTTGCAGAATTGTCGCTGTCATTACTTTTATATATTTTTTTTTTTTTTATGATTTCCCCACAAATCGCTATCGCAGAATTCTGCAAGTGATTATAATTTATTATCGCTGTTTTCTAGCTGCTCTAAAACCATTTTTGACATAAAGGGACACTTTTGGTTGCTATGGAAAATCTACAGTTTGCAGGCAGAAAGAACCGTTTTTATTATATAAAAGTACATGTAGGACACTGGGCAGACCACTAGGGACAAGGGGGGTGTGTATTTTTTACATACAGTACTTTAACCTATAAGATTACAGTATACTGTATGTAAGGTGTTTGTTTACGTTTTTGAATTCGGCGCCGTTCTCCGCTCCTGTGCGTCGTAACGTCGCAGGGAACGGAGATCGGCAGCACAGGAGGACACTGTGTGAATCGAGCGAGGTCCCGCTCGCTCACACAGCGCGGTGGCATCGCTGGATCCAGGGACAAGGTAAGTAACTTTCTCTGTTGATCCAGCGAGGCGAGCCCGAGTCAGACTCGGGAATACCGCTAGGAGGGTTAAGGTGGTCCGACGGACATGTTTTATCGGACAATCCGACCGTCTGTATGCTCCATCGGACAATTGTTGTCGGAATTTCCACGGACAAATGTTCGCTGTGCATGCTCTCAAACTTTCCCGACAACAAATGTGTTACGTTGGATCATCCGATCGTGTGTACACCAGTCCATCGGACTAAAATCCAAAGTACAAACACGCATGCTCAGAGCCAATGCTAACCATAAGACAACATTAGCAGAAGTTGCCCAAAGGGTGGCGCTAAAGAGCAGAAAAAACACGTAGTATGTGTCTACGTTCGTGTTGCCTGAAAATGTTCTGCCGTGTGTATGCATACCAAATTCACGGCCGACGCCCCTTCGGACCAAAATCCACGGAAAAGTCAGATGGAAGTCTGATCGTGTGTACGAGGCTTTACCATGGTAATTGGATCAAGGTGTCAGTGCTACCTGCTTGAATTTAGAGGTGAGGATATTTTTCTGACACTCGTTAGAACTGAAGAAGGCGCTTGGATAAGCTATGAAACGCCTTCAACATTTCAGAACAAGTGCAGTTGAATGTCACTACTACTAGATATATTATGACCTGGATAGATCAGAACCTTACTGACATCTGACATGACTTCTCACATTGTCTCAGCCTAGGACAACCCTTGAAGCCATATTAACAATAATGGGCCAGATTCTCAGCAGAGTTACGACGGTGTATCTCAGGAAACACCGTCGTATCTCTGTTTTTTGGCCCGGGTATCTATGCGAGTGGTTTTCTAGAATCATTTACGCATAGATACGGCCAAGATCCGACAGGTGTAAGTGACTTACACTGTCGGATCTTAAATGTAATTCGCCGCCGGCCGCTAGGTGGCGTTTACGTTCAGGTCTCATTTGTTTATGCAAATGAGCCTGATACACCGATTCCCGAACGAATTTGCGTTGCGTAGCCGTCGCTTACGTCGTTTGCGTAAGCGTAAGGTTACCCCTGCTATATGAGGGGTAACCTTAAGCCAGTCCGCCGTATGCCATGTTAAGTATGGCGTCGGGTCCGCGTCGTCTTTTCCCGTCGGGTAAGTCGTTTTCCTAAGTCGTTCTTGAATACGACTTTACGTCAATGACGCACACGTCGACGTCATTGACGTTTTCTGTCGAGAACTGGAGAATGCGCACTGGGCTATTTTAAGCCCGGCGCATGCGCAGTTCGATCGGCACGGGGGCGCGCTTAATTTAAATACAAGCCGCCCCCTTTGAATTACGCGGGGATACGCCGGGGCTTTTACACTACGCCGCCGCAAACTACGGAGCAATTGCTTGAGGAATACTTGCTCCAGTAAGTTGCAGCGGCGTAGTGTAAATGGCTTACGCTACGCCCGCGGCAAAACTACGAGAATCTGGCCCAATGTTGTGATGTGATGCTCATTATTCATGGGAACTATTTTTTTGTTTTTTTCATGTGTTTCCTTTTTTATAGTTTGTTTGGTATGAGGGTACTTTTTACTGGAGGGTATGAACTTTACCACCAATAAATTCTGCTTCTAATATCCTGTCTGGGACTAGACACATTTAAAAAAAAAAATAGGTCAAGTGTTTGAAGAACTTCTGCCTGGGAATAAGCGGAAAGAAAATGTTGTAGCTAAGGGCTTTGATCTCTCATCAGTACAGGAAACTGTTAATGTTTACATGGTCTCTTTATGGAGTGGATACCACTAAATTTGTGTGAGGCTATCCCCTGAATGACCTGCTTCTGACACCCTCCTAATCACCTGGAGTACCTGACAAACATATGCTGATGATGAACCAGCAACCCGAGGGGCCCTGCACAAGGAGATCAGGTGCAAAAGAACATTTATGTTTATTGAATAAAATAATTAAAATACAACAGTTTCAGAAAGTGTATTGTGAATTGTGAACAACTTGCAGAAAACGTACTGGAGCTGTCTTAATTTAGCGTTTTGAATGTGGTTACCATTCTAGTCTATGGACCTAAAAATTGCAACGCACTGCTCTAAACACGCAGAGGACCCTTTTTCAATCACGTCGGGTCTGCACTGCATATCTCCATAAAAAGTCAGGTTATTTTACTTGTCATGCTATTTCATGTGTTTTGGAAACATCAGATATTGCATCAATGTACAGCAGGGCTTAGGGTCTGTGTGTGCTGCATAGGGGGGGGGGGGATTGCTTAACCTGTTGGTGCCGGTGTTCTGCCGAATAAGTTTCCCCCCCCAGCGGATAAGGACCCCCCTGTACTGCGCAGGTGTGAACTGAGCTCCGAAAATAGCTGAACATGTAGAGCTGAGAGTCAGCTCTAGACGGCGCCTGCAAGGGGCGGGTGCTCTTGCAATGTTGATGTAAATAGTTATTGCAACAAATCCAGGGCGACGTGGACCTCGCTGTAAGTGGCCAGTCACCCTCACGTCCTCACTTCTCTCGGACGGCTCCCTTCGCTTGTTCGGCCTCCTGGCTCTATTTTTAACATGCTCCATGTCCATGGGGATGGTAAGGAATGAGCCTGGATGTCAGAAGTGTGGCGCCACCGCCTCGGCAGTACAATTTGGTGTGCGCAGGCGTCATCTAGAGCTGACTCTCAGCTCTACATGTTCGGCTATTTTCAGAGGCTCGGTTGACGCCTGCACAGTACAGTTCCTTATATGCCGGGGGAACTTTTTCGGCAAGACACCGGTGCACTTCTCCGCAGCTGGGCCTTGGTGCAGAGTGGCCGCATATTTGCGTGAAATAGCGCCAATAGAGTTTTTCTGTTTATGTGACAGACGTGACAGCCAATCCCGATGGTCACATGACCATAAGCCCCGCACCCACCTCCCGGCATTCTAAAGCCCTTAAAGGGCCAGCGGGAGCCGATGCCAAGGGGTTAATGAACTATTATAGCTCTGGATCTTCACGTGTTACAGAAATAGGTATAATTTTAAAGCTGAACTTCCAGAAAACTGCTAAATATAGAAATGAACTGGGAAATGGTTTACTTGCTAAATGATTTGTACCCCTGTATATCCAGGCTTTGGATTTACACAGCCACTTCACATGTTTACAGTGAGGTAAAAAGTGTAAGGATAGTCAGAAGTTTTTTTTCCTTTTTGGATAGAATAGTGAAGGCTTAAAACTAAGGTTTCCAGGTTTCCAGATTCTCAAAATAAAATCTCGGGACCCTACTGGCCACACCCACAATATCACACCCTGATTTGTAGACACACCCACAAAATCAGAGCTCCATTTTAATACACTGTGAAACAATTGGTCACAGACTTTTGGAACAAGAAGCAGACATTGGAAGAATAAAATCCAAAATGCCTTGGACATTATGAGTAGAAAAATAATGCACAGCATGCAGCATAGACACTCTGCATTATTTGTAAGAGGGGCAGGAGTGTATAACACAAAACATGGGGCCTGGAGTATGTAACAAGACAGCACAGGGATCAGGAGCATGTAATACACAGAATGCAGTGGTCGGGAGTGTGTAATACACAAAATAAAGGGGTGTGTAATGCACGGAATGCAAGGACTGGGAATGTGTAACACACAGTGTAGAGGCAGGCATCTCTAACACAGAGTGCAGTGGTCAGGAGTACATATCACTCAGAGTTCAGGTAATCGGGAGTGTGTAGTGCAGTGCAGTGGCAGCTGGTGCTCCAAATGTTTGCACTGCGCTCGCAGTTCACCTTTTTTTTAAGCCTATTAGAGCCTATGGCTCTAATCAGGTGCTTCAAAAAAAAGAACCCTGCTGCTGTAATCAGGTGCCCCGACAATCCGAAAAGGGGGTGGCTACAGCGGCCATGGATAGATTCATGCTATGCGTGAATCTATCCATTCTACACAGAGGGGAGTTGCTGGAGAGAGGGAAGGGCGCCCTTAATGGACGCACCATCACTGGACTGCAGTGTATAGGGGTCTGGAATATGTAACTTATAGGCCAGTGTACACAGTAAAACCAAAAATGACCCCTTCACCAGTACAGATCTCTCCCTTCTAATCTCTCCCATTAAAAGATCCCTCCTTAAATCCCTCCCAGCTCAGATTTCTCCCTTCCAAACACTTCCCAGTACAGAGCTCTCTCCATCTAAATCCCTCCCAGATCAGATCTCTCCCTTCCAAATCCTTCCCAGTACAGAGCTCTCTCCCTCTAAATCTCTCCTAGATCAGATCTTTCCCTTCCAAACCCTTCCCAATAGTGAGCTCTCACCATCTAAATCCCTCACAGTTCAGATCTATCCCTTTCAAGCTCTTCTCAGTACAGAGCTCCCTCCCTATAAATCCCTACGGCCCGGTACACACGAGCAAACATGTATGATGAAACCGGTCCGTCGGACCGTTTTCACCGTACATGCCTGCCAGAGGGCTTCTGTACGATGGTTGTACTAACCATCGTACAGAAGTCCACGCGTAAACAATACGCGTGGCGTGTCCGCGTCGTCGCCGCGACGATGACGCGGCGATGACGCGGAGACGTGGGCGGGCCTGCCATTTAAAGGCTTCCACGCATGCGTCGAAGTCATTCGACGCATGCGAGGGATGGCGGGCGCTCGGACATGTACGGTAGGTCTGTACTGACGACTGTACATGTCCGAGCGGGCAGGATTCCAGCGGACGGTTTTAAAACACGTCCAGGAATATTTGCCCGCTGGGAAAAGGCCCGGCGGGCAAATGTTTGCTGGAATTCGGCCCGCTCGCGCCTACACACGACCGAACATGTATGCTGAAACTGGCCCGCGGACCAGTTTCAGCATACATGTTTGGTCGTGTGTACGGGGCCTACCAGTTCAGATCTCTCCCTTCCAAGCTCTTCTCAGTACAGAGCTCTCTCCCTATAAATCCCTACCAGTTCAGATCTCTCCCTTCCAAGCTCTTCTCAGTACAGAGCTCTCTCCCTATAAATCCCTACCAGTTCAGATCTCTCCCTTCCAAACCCTTGCCAGTACAGAGCTCTCTCCATCTAAATCCCTCCCAGATCAGATCTCTCCCTTCCAAACCCTTCCCAGTACAGAGCTCTCTCCATCTAAATTCCTCCCAGTTCAGATTTCTCCCTTACAAATCCTTCTCAGTACAGAGCTTTCTCCCCCCAATCTTTCAATCTTTCTTAGTACAGAGCTCTGTTCCCCCAATTCCCCCACAGTACAGAGCTCTCTCCCAAGTATCCCTCAGCACAAGTGCCCCCTCAGTGCAGACCGACTCTCTTCCCAGTACAGACCTCTCCCCAGTACAATCCACAGACTCCTCAGTACAGACCTCTCTCCCAGTACAGCCCACAGACTTTCAGTACAGACCTCCCCCACAATCAGATGACACTGCAGTGATACAAAGTAAAACAATTGGGCCTCAAAACTTTGGTAACCGCAGCACCCTGCACACAGGTGCCCATGCTAGCCAGGCCCCTGTACCACACTGTCCGGTGGATGTGCAAAACACCAGGGCTGCTTGTTTACTGGGGATAGACACAGACTGTGAAACTAGGGTTGTCCCTGGGAAATGGTGATGAATAGTACCCGTACTTGAAAACCTTCTTAGGCCTCGTACACACGACCGAGAAACTCGACGGGCGAAACACATCGTTTTCCTCGTCGAGTTCCTTGTTAGGCTTGTCGAGGAACTCGACAAACTTGCTTTGCGTACACACAGTCAAGCCAAAATCTCCTTGTTCTCAAACGCGGTGACTACAACACATACAACGGCAGGGGAAGTTCGATTCCACTGGCTAAACTCTTGGGGCTGCTTTTGCTAACTTCATGTGTTTGCGTGTTAAATAAAATTTTGGTAAGAGACAATTTGCACTTTTCAGTCTGTTACAGCTTTAAAAATGTGTTATCTCCATTACAAATGCTACTTTTACTCCCGTCTCATACTTTAATCTGAGCAAGCGCGGGTTTCTTAGCATACAGATGTTCGAGTATCTCGTCGAAAACCAGCCCAACCAGGAACTCGACGAGCCAAATCAGACTCCCGTCGAGGAAATAGAGAACTTGCTCTCTTTTTGGCTCGTCGAGGTTCTCGACAGTTTCCTCGATGAAAATGTACACACGACTGGGTTCCTCTGCAAAATAGGTTCTTGCTGGTTTTTGCCGAAAAACTTGGTCGTGTGTACGAGGCCTTAGTTTATTTTTGCTGTCTTTGTCTCCTTGGTGAGATGTCCCTTCACTTTTTCCCCTTCAGATGCAAAGAAATGAGAAGAAATATATAAAGTGAGGGGAATTTTGCCCCTATTAAAAAAATTACTTTTATAGCTGTCTTGAATGTAACTCTAAACACAATTTTCCCTTCCACTATCCAGCTAAATTATAGCTCATTCTAGGGCAAATATAAACTCCCCTTCCATCCACCTTCCCATCACCCTTTAACCCACCCTGCACTTTTCTTTTTCTTTTTTTGGACAGGGTGACCCTGAAGATCATGGCAAACCTAGACAACATTATAAAAAGTGGAGACATCACCCTATCGAAAAAGTGTCATATAGTCACAGCAATGGTATTCCCAGTAGTAAACTATGGCTGTGAAAGTTGAACCATAAGAAAGGCTGAATACAGAAGAATTGATGCTTTTGAACTATGGTTTGGAGAAGATTCTTAAAAGTCCCTTGGGCAGCAAGAAGATCAAACCAGTCAATCTTAAAGGAAATCAACTCTGAATATTCACTGGAAGAACAGATCCTAAAGCTAAACTCGAATACTTTGGCCACCTACTGCAAAGAGAGGAATCATTGGAAAAAACCCTGATGCTGGGAAACATGGAAGGAAAAAGGAGAAGAGGACGACAGAAAGCAAGATGGATACATAGCATCATCAAAACAATGAATATGAAGTTAAGCAAGCTCCGGGAGGCAATGCAGGACAGAAAAGCCTGGAGCACTATGGTCCATGAGGTCACGAAGAGTCGGACACGACTAAACGACTGAACAACAAAAACCCTGAAGATCAGCTTTAATTAATTATTACTGGAATTTTTTTTTTTTTTAAATCTTTATTACTTCTGCTTACCCATTTTCTTCACTAATATAATGACTTGTACCCAATTGTCTTTTAACTATAAGGAGTTTCTATCATGTTCCAAAATCACTTCTACATCATGCTATAATGGAGCAACGCCCTTCTGCATCAAGACAATATCACTATTAATTTTAATTTTTTTTGCGGGCTGGATGTAACATTTTAAGCACCTAGGTTTTTTTTTTTTTTTTAAGTTTGGAGCTTAAAACGTTAATATGGGTAGGCAGCATTCTTTATGTGCAGGGGCCCTGAGTTTAGTTCCCAACAGCAACACAGTCTGCATCAAGTTCATATGTTCTCCCTGTGCTTGAATTGTTTTCCTCTAGGAGCTCGACTCCCCCCCACACTGCATAAACAAACTAGTGGACTAATTGGCTTCCACCCAAATTGGCCCTAGTGTGTGTGTGTGTGTGTGTGTGTGTGTGTGTGTGTGTGTGTGTGTGTGTCTGCATGGCTGTGCAAACCCATTAAGGGATAGGGAGTGATGTGATTGATCTACAAGCTTTGTAAAACACTATGGATTTTATTAAGACTATACTAATTGAATAAAATAAATTCATTATCTTTAACAATCAGAAATTATGCCAATAGATCTGGCAATGGAAGTACATAATTATTGTAACTCTTCCTTTCAGAATCAAAGCTTTGGCTGAATGTGTGACATTGAGAGTGGAATGATGAGTACATAATCTTCCTACTCACTCTTGCTGTTAGTACTTTGTGGCTGATTCATCAAAATAAAAAATAAGAAAATTAGCGTTGAGTCATTGTCAGCAGCAACTAGTCAGACTTCATCTTTCTTGACGTCGCACCGACGTCATTTTTTGAACTTAGACGTGAGTTACGTCCTTTCCTATTCACGTCCTTTCCTATTCACGGACGACTTACGCAAAAAAAAAAAAAAAATTAAATTCGACGTGGGAACGACGGCCACACTTTAACATGGCAAGTCTATCTATACGCCACAAAATAGCAGCTTTAACTATACGCCGGGAAAAGCCGACTAGCGACGACGTAAGAGAATGCGACGGCCGCACGTACCTTCGTGGATCGACGGAAAAAGCTAATTAGCATACCAGACCCGGAAAACAACGCGAACTCCACCCAGCGGGCGCCAAAGTATTGCACCTACGATCCGAAGGCGTACGAAGCCGTACGCCTGTCGGATCGAAGCCAGAAGCCGTCGTATCTTGGTTTGGGGATTCAAACTAAAGATACGACGCGGCAAATTTGAAAGTACGCCGGTGTATCAGTAGATACGCCGGCATACTTGCTCTGAGAATCTGGCCCTATATATATACCAGAGCACCACATTTTTATGTATAAAAAATTGATTTTATTTATATCACATTTTATATTTCAATCTTATTAGTAAGGCTCAGAAATAACAGTTCCCAGCAGGGAGCATGTATTGACCTATCAATGATCAAAATATACAAAGCTATAACAAAGATCGATCGATAATTGGATGATGGAAATCTCCCTCAAACTTAATGGATCCAAAACAGAACTTCTTATCCTTCATGCTAATCGAAAATCTAACTCTAGGACCACATGGACACCACCCACCATCTTTGGACAAACCATCACCCCAAGCAACAAAGTCAAAAGCCTCGAAGTCATCTTTGATTCGGACATGACGATGGACGCACAAATAGGAGCAGTAGTCAGCGGTTCTCACCATCTTCTCCGCCTGCTGTGTAGACTCATCCCCTTCAGAAGAGGATAAAGCAGTAGAGGTTGGAACAATCATCAATTCCCGACTCGACTACACAAACTCCTCTACCTAGGACTACCGAAATACCAGATTTCGCGTCTACAAGTCGTTCAGAACACAGCAGCAAGACTGGTAACAGGTAAAAAACCGTGGGAACCAATATCCCCGGTCTTGAGGTCCCTCCACTGGCTAGCTGTAAAGGATCGGGTCACATTCAAGACCCTCTGCCTCACCCACAAATGCTCACAAGGAATCGCTCCTCAATACTTAAGCGAGAAAATAAAACCCTACGTCACCAATCACGTCCTCCGGTCAGCCAACCAACAAAACCGCTTCCAAATCCCCAATCCCACTACAAATCTAAGGGAGAACGAAGATTTGAAGGTCAAGGACCTCGGCTCTGGAACGCTCTACCCACGACAATCCGCATGAAAGAAAACCATCGGGCTTTTAGGAAAAAACTAAAGACTCACCTCTTCTGAAGGAGCAGGACGACACTGGATGCAAAAAGTGCCTTGAGGCGATTTAGTTCGCATTTGTAGCGCTATACAAGTTACTCACTCACTCACTCATATAACATTGCAGATCTACTGTATACAAATAACAATGTATACATAAGCAGAAAAATATCGCACAGCATTATTGGAATGTGATTGTTCATTTTGTGTTTTGGGTCAACGCCCAACGAGGTGAGGCCTCAGTAGAATGCAGTACTGGTATTGTATATATGCCATCAAAACATAAAGCATACTTTATTAGAAAAAGATCAAAAAAATATATACTGACTTGTGAATTGAGAAGATTAGTGAAAAAGAAGAGATTCAAAGGCGATGGCTGATCTTAAATTTTTAAAGCCTAGAATATTTCTAGAACATTTCTGACAATATACAGTACATACACTATATTGCCGTACGGTTCAATATTGAGTTAGCCCACCCTTTGCAGCTATAACCGCTTCAACTCTTCTGGGAAATGTTTTGGTATGCTGATGCCTTAGGAGTTCCCTTCACTGGAACTTAAAGTGGAGGTCCACCCTTAAAAAAAATAATTCACCAAAATTCTACAAAAAAATAAAAAAATAAATAGAAAAAATTATTTTTTTTACTTACCAGAAATTGCGGTTGCTATGCAGATCTTCCTAATCTGCCTATTCCTAGTCCGTGGCTGGTCTTCATCCTCGCGTTGTCTTCTGGGGAATGGTGCGCGCTGCCTTCTGGGAACTGTGGGCCAGATTCACAGAACAGATACGACGGCGTATCTCCTGATACACCGTCGTATCTCTTGTCCTATCTATGCAGCTGATTCATAGAATCAGTTCCGCATAGATAGCCCTAAGATCCGACAGGTGTAATTGACTTACACTGTCGAATCTTAGGATGCAATACTTTGGCCGCCGCTGGGTGGAGTTTGCGTCGTTTTCCTGCGTCGGGTATGCTAATGAGCATTTACGGCGATCCACGACGGTTTTCACGTTCGTTACGTCGTCGCTAGTATTTTTTTCCCGTCGCAAATTTACACCTGCTTTAACATGGCTTAACTTTAGTCGAGCCATGTTAAAGTATAGCCGTCGTTCCTGGGTCGAATTTCAATTTTTTTTTGTTTTGGCGTAAGACGTCCAGGAATATGAATGGACGCTACGCACGTCGCCGTTCTAAAAAATGACGTCACATCGCGCAAAGCACGGCGGGAATTTCTAAACTGAGCATGCGCAGTACGTCCGGCGCGGGAGCACGCCTAATTTAAATGGTAGACGCCCCATTTGAATTGGGCGGGCTTGCGCCGGACATGTTTACGATACACCGCCGCAAGTTTGCAGGTAAGTGCTTTGTGGATCAGGCACTTACACTGAAAACTTGCAGCAGTGTAACGTAAACGGGTTACGTTGCGCCGCCGCAAATGTTCGAGAATCTGGCCCTGTGTGTATCCAAGAGAGCAGCCACCCATTCATACAGCGCCGCTAGACTTGCGCATGCGCAGTAGGAAACAAGCAGTGAAGCTGCAAGGCTCCACTGCCTGTTTCTCTTAGTGAGCATGGAGGTGCCGGGACCTGCAACGATCGAGGGATCGGCCTCGGGGGGCCGACATCGCAGACGCCTAGGACAGGTAAGTGTGCTCATTAAAAGTCAGCAGCTACAGTGTTTGTAGCTGCTGACGTTAAAAAAAAAAAAATCGCGGGTGGAACCCCGCTTTAAGGGCCAAGCCCAACCACTGAAAAACAACCCCATACTATAATCCCCCCTCCACCAAATGATTCGGCGGGGTGGCTCAATACTTTTGCCAATATAGTGTGGATGAGCGAGTTTGGGGTGGAGGAACTTGAATGGCCTGCACAGAGACCTGACCTCAACCAGATTAAACACCTTTGGGATGAATTAGAGCAGAGACTGCGAGCCAGGCCTTCTCGTCTAACATCAGTGCCTGACCTCACAAATGCGCGTCTGGAAGAAGGTCAAACATTCCCATAGACACACTCCTAAACCTTGTGGACAGCCTTCCCAGAAGAGTTAAAGCTGTTATAGCTGCAAAGGGTGGGCCAACTCAATATTGAACACTACGGACTAAAGCCTCGCATACACGATCAGATTTTCCGCAGACAAAGCGTCTGACTTTTGGCCAGGAACTTGATTTGCAAACAAATGGCAAAAAATTGTCAGTCAACAAACACGAATGTAGTTACGAACGAACGTAGTTACGTACTACGTGGTTTTCCAGCTCTTAAGTGCCACCCTTTGGGCACCTTCTGCTAATGTTGTGTTTAGTGAGCATTGCTTCCGAGCATGCATGTTTGTACTTTGGACTTTTGTCTGACAGACTTGTGTACGCACGATCGGAAAATCCGACAACAGACCGTTGTCCACAAACAATTGTCCGATGGAGCGTACAAACAGTCAGATTTTTCGCCAACAGGCTGTCAACACACAAATCCCATTGGAAAATCCGATCGCGTGTACGAGGCTTTAGACTGGGATGTCATTAAAGTTCACGTGTGTAAAGGCAGGCATCCTAATACCTTTGGCATTATAGTGTATGTGTACACTATGAATATGACTATTTCACATTACAAAGATATCATGTAATATCACATCCACAGGTCAACCTGTTTCCTGGATTCTTTCATTTTCCTCAGTACCAATATGGATACAATACATAGCTGTAGTTTCTATAGTCTTACAAATGTCTAAAATAAATAACAATCTTTGTAAGCTCATCAAATACAACGTATATTGCTAGATAGAAAAACAATTACCTCATGTGTCTTTTCTTGGACCAAAAGAAATGGACCAAAAGACGCACGACATTTTTCTGCAAAATGCACCAGACCTGCTGTGGAGATATGTGAACCGGCTCCATAGAGAGCCAGTCAAAATTTCCAGCTATTGCGAATTGGATGCAGAATACTGCATCCAATTCGCAATGGTGTGAACCCAGCTTTAAAGTGTTACTAAACCCATAACAGTAAAATCAGTGGGCTGGATTCAGATAGATTCCTCTATCTATTTGCGGGCGTAACGTATCTCCGATACGTTACGCCGCCGTAATTTTAGGCGCAAGTTCCGAATTCAGAAAGGACGTGCGCCCTTAGTTACGGCGGCGTAACGTATCTCGTCCGGCGTAAGCCCGCGTAATTTAAATGGGGATGTTGTGGGCGTGTTATATTTAAATTACACTTGACCCCGCGTATTTTACGTTTTTTGTGAATGGCGCATGCGCCGTTCATGAAAGAATCCCAGTGCGCATGCTCGAAATTACGCCGCAAAGCCTCATTGGTTTCGACGTGAACGTAACTTACGCAAAGCCCTATTCGCGAACGGCTTACGCAAACGACGTAAAATTTTCAACATTCGACGTGGGAACGACGGCCATACTTAACATAGGATACGCCGCACATACCCCTCATATAGCAGGGGTAACTTTACGCCGGAAAAAGCTGAACGCAAACAACGTAAAAAAAAAAGCGCCGGGCGGTCGTTCGTTTCTGAATCGGCGTAAATACCTAATTTGCATATTCCTCGCGTAACTATACGGAAGCGCCACCTAGCGGCCAGCGTGAATATGCAGCCTAAGATACGACGGTGTAAGACACTTAGGGATATCTATGCGGAACTGATTCTCTGAATCAGGCGCATAGATACGACCACGCACACTCAGAGATACAACGGCGTATCCGGAGATACACCGTCGTATCTCCGTTCTGAATCTGGCCCAGTGTGTATATGCAGTAAAGCATGCTTGTTATACTCACTGTGGAACCTAAGGGGTTAATCCTCTGCATTGTGTATGAAGGCTGTGTGATCCTGTCTTCTGTAATCCTTCTCTTTTTTAACTGACTCCAACCCATCTCTCGATAGAACAGAGCATTAGGAGTCAGGCTGCACATGCTCAGTTTGGTGTGTATTGCTAGAGAGTTGTTGTTTTTTCATGAGAGAGTGCATGTGATCAGCACAGGGCCAATCAGTACTGTCCAGACAGAGGGTCAAGGGAAAATGAAAACTCCTCCTACAAGCTTAAGCAGACAGTGCTACAAGTCACCAGACTGATATATATTGCTGATGAGAAAAGGTATTTAGCAGTTTATATTTACTAAAGCTATTGCATTTCCATGTACTGTGGGAGACCAGATATAGTGAAGGCAAGTTCTGGGTTTAGTAACACTTTCAGCTACATTTACTCTATGTGTTCACAGCAGTAAACCTCATAGTTAACTGTGAATCAGTGTTTTCATTCTCAGGTGCCAAACCTCAGTTTGTCCAAACCTACAACACATAAATACTCTTGTAAAATATTCATAGAAGAACACAGGTAACTTCAAAAGAATCATAAAGAAAACATATTGGAGTTATTGGAGAAATAAATGTATGACTCTCCTGCCACAGACCAAGATCTGCTTGTCACTTCAGCCCTGGAAAATGTTACCCCCTTCCTGACCAGAGCACTTTTTACAATTTGGCACTGCGTCGTTTTACCTGGTGGTATTTGATTATCTCTGCGGTTTTTATTTTTTGCGCTGTAAACAAAAAAAGAAGTGATAATTTTGAAAAAAAAAACCACAATATTTTTTTACTTTTTGCGATAATAAATATTCCCAAAAATGTTTTTAAAAAACGAATTTCTTCATCAGTTTAGGCCAATATATATTCTTCTACATATTTTTGGTAAAAAAAAATCAATAAAAAAAAAAAAAAAAATCGCAATAAGCGTATTGATTGATTTGCGTAAAAGTTATAGCGTCTACAAAGTAGGGAATAGATTTATGTCATTTTTATTATTATTATTTTTACTAGTAATGGTGGCGATCTGCCATTTTTAGCGGTACTGTGACATTGCGATGGACAGATCGGACACTTTTGACACATTTATGGGACCATTGACATATATACAGTGCTATGTTTACCATCACGAAAAATGCTCTGGACACCACACACGATCGTTTTTAATGACATAAAAAAAAAAATTCATTTTTTACATCACGATAAATGGTCGTGTGTACGCGGCATAATAGTTTTACATAATGCAGCAGCATTGACACATGCAAGACACCCAACATCAGAGGTGTTTTATTCTTCCAAAGCAAATACACTTTTCCACCCTAGTAACAATTAGTATTCTAGTGTTTCTCCTCTCCCTCATTTTCTCTCCATCACTCAGTTATGTGACCCCAGTGTTGACGGAGGGGCGCAGAAGCGGGGCAAACAAGCATGCTGTACAGGCGATCAACACTCTTCCTATCAACACTCTTCCTATCAACACTGAGGACATCACTGTTTTTTAGGATGCCGGTGGCTGGAAGGTTGAAATGGTGCACAATAAAAACCTGTGGCTTTGTGTAACTAAAAGGCAGGCTTGATCCATCTTCTGGCTTGTATACATTTTTGGGCAATTTTTAGGCATTTTGCCAAGGCACCCCTGGTTGAAAAAGGCTGGTCTATAGAATAGTATATAGCAGCCTTTCTAAACCTTTTTTTAACACAGAGGAACCCTTGAAAGAACTTTCTGTTCTCAGGGAACCCCAGATAAAAATTACTATATCTACAACTCATGGTACATTAATGTAATGGTCACTGTTCTTTACTAGGGATGAGCTTCGAGTTCGAGTCAAACCCATGTTCGAGTTGAACATCGGCTGTTCAACCGTTTTTCAAACATTATGGGCCGTTCACGCCAAATTCGAGTGGCGCGTCATAATTCACTGCGGCATCGCAGTGCATTGTTGGCTGTTGATTGGCCAAGCATGCACTATGACCCACATGCTTTGGCCAATCACAGTGTGGAAAAAACAGAGAGCCATAATTGGCCAAAGCCAAAACTTTGGCTAATTATGTCTCAGGGGGTTTAGTACATGCCCCACACTATATAAGGCCGCCTGCATGGCGGCCTTGTGTAGTGTGTTGCGGCGGTGGTTAAAGACAGACAGAGAGAGAGAGACAATGTCATTTATTTTGAGTTAGATAGAGCAGGCAGAAGAGTCGGTTAGCTTCAGTTACAGTGTGTAGAGGATATATATGCATCCCAGGTGTTTTATATATATTTATACACTGTATTCAGTTTAGCTAGATCTGTTCCTGTTATTCTCTTCATAATATAATGACAGGTGATTGTGCTAGCTGCAGTATTTTCACTTAGTGTACTGTTTCCTTTGCACAGTGTGCACCTAAAGCTTACCTGAATACAATTGCTGGTGTTCACATACAAATACAGGCAGGGACCTGCAGTAATTTAATTTAGTGTCCTTTGCACAGTGTGCACCTAAAGCTTAAAGGGGTTGTAAAGGTTTGTTTTTTATTTTCTAAATAGGTTCCTTTAAGCTAGTGCATTGTTGGTTCACTTACCTTTTCTTCAATTTCCCTTCTAAATGTTTTTTTTCTTTGTTTTCTTTGTCTAAATTTCTCACTTCCTGTTTCTCCTCAGTGAGCTGTTCAGTAAGCTGTTCTAAATGACTTTCCACCGCTCGGATGATGGTGGAAAGCTTACTGAGGCGAAACAGCAAGTGAGAAATTCAAACAAAGAAAAAAAACATTTAGAAGGGAAATCGAATGAAAAGGTAAGTGAACCAACAATGCACTAGCTTGAAGGAACCTATTTAGAAATTAAAAGACAAACCTTTACAACCCCTTTAGCTGAATACAATTGTTGGTGTTCTCATACAAATACAGGCAGGGATCTCCAGTATTCAGTTTTAGTGTCCTTTGCACAGTGTGCACGTAAAGCTTACCTGAATACAATTGCTGGTGTTCTCATATAAATACAGGCAGGGACCTGCAGTATTTTGATTTAGTATCCTTTGCACAGGACCAGACATTACCATTAAAGCCGCAAGCAGTTTTAAATGACTTTTTTTCCTATAGAAATGTCATTTTGTGCAGGGACAGTTCTAAACACGGGAAACATGTGCCACTTCACAGGCATACTATAGACACCCAGCAGCTTGCATATTAGCCTTTAAAATGAGCACTTTTGATTTTGAACGTTCAAGTCCCATACACTTTAATTTGGTTCTAAAGTTTACGTGAACTTTCGGTCCGTTCGCAGGTTCTGGTGCGAACCGAACTGGGGGGTGTTCGGCTCATCCCTATTCTTTACACTTGTGGTGATTAGGAAGAAGATCAGTGGTGTCTGTGCAAAACCATTGCACAGAGCAGGTAAGTGTAACATGTTTGTTACTATTTGACTTTACAATCACTTTAAAAAATATCTGATGATCCTGCCATGATTATTTTGCAGACACTTCCTTTTATAAGGTGATAACACTTTGTTCTATCAGTTGTGCTTTTGTGTTGTCACCCTTCAAACAGGCAAGCGATGGAGACCTAAATTGGCTGGCTGTTTTACACACATTACAAAGGCATATTTAACTTTTGACAACCTACCATAAGAAATGCCATGCACCCATCACTGGAAAGCATGCATTTAGACAGAAAGTGGCTGCAAGAAGGTCTCATGGGAGCACTGAGATGCTATGAAGGATGAAAAAAATTTTGAAAACATGTAATTTAATAGAAATATAGAAGGGTTATGACAGAAAAAGACCAATTGGCCCACTGCATCTGCCCTTTTCTTATTCTGTGGTTATTTTTAGGGTTGTCCCGATACCACTTTTTTTAGGACCGAGTACAAGTACCGATACTTTTTTTCAAGTAGTCGCCGATACCGAATACCGATACTTTTTTTAAATGTGTCCCCAAATGCAGCCATGTCCCCCCCATATGCAGCCATGTCCCTCACATATGCAGCCATGTCCCTCTAGCCATGTCCCTCACATATGCAGCCATGTCCCTCTAGCCATGTCCCTCACATATGCAGCCATGTCCCTCTAGCCATGTCCCTCACATATGCAGCAATGTCCCTCTAGCCATGTCCCTCACATATGCAGCCATGTCCCTCTAGCCATGTCCCTCACATATGCAGCAATGTCCCTCTAGCCATGTCCCTCACATATGCAGCAATGTCCCTCTAGCCATGTCCCTCACATATGCAGACATGTCCCTCTAGCCATGTCCCTCACATATGCAGACATGTCCCTCACATATGCAGCAATGTCCCTCTAGCCATGTCCCTCACATATGCAGCAATGTCCCTCTAGCCATGTCCGCGATGCGGCGGCAGCGGCGGGGGGGAAAGGGGGGGGAAAGTATTCTATTTAGGTATCGGGGGTATTTGCGCGAGTACGAGTACTCCCGCAAATACTCGGTATCGGGACCGATACCGATACTGGTATCGGTATCTGGACAACCCTAGTTATTTTCACCCTTTTTGCTTAGACCCGGTTCACACAGGGGCTGCAGGACTTTGGGGGCGACTCGGCAAGGCGATCTCAAGACAACTTCAGAGGCGACTTGCAAAGTTACTTCTGTATTGAAGTCAATGCAAGTCGACCGGAGTCACCCCCAAAGTCGTACAAGAACCTTTTTCTAAGTCGGAGCGACTTGAGTCGCTCCTATTAGAACGGTTCCATTGAACAGAGCGGAGCACGACTTGTCAGGCGGCTGAGTCACCTGACGAGTTGCCCCTGTGTGAACCATGTAGCGCTCACCCCCGAAGGAGCCGCTGATAATTAATGGGATGGCAGATTTACCTCATGGCTCTCTCCTCATGTCTAGGGGTGAAAGTGCATACAACAGCAGCAAAGGAATGTCCACGAAAATTTTTATTTTTATGTGCTCTTTATTACCCAGCTGGGTAAAAACAGTGAACAGGTGATGAAAGGGATAGAGATGGAAGAAGGAGAACTGCAGATTCAGGCGTAGTATTTGGAACAGTCCTGCTCCTATGCGTAACACTTTTCTCCTATTTGAGTGGGCTTAGCGTACCCGGATAGGCCTCTCTCACTGACCTAGCAGCCGAAGTATCGTTCAAACCTTCCAGGACGAAGTCTCTGCCACAGACCCTCCCGGATGAATGTCAGGGAGACGCCTCTGCCACAGAGATGTGGCCACCCTGAAGGTGGGTGCCACACCGGAAGAAGACCCCGCCTTAATGGCGTCTGTTCCAGAAGTACCCTCTCCCAGCATGCCCAGCAAGGCCCAAGCCTCCTGATTGGCCACTGGGAAAGAACACCCAAACCTCAACTCCACTGGTGCCACCTGTCGTCCCGGGGTACGATAACACCCGAGCAACAACAGAGCGAACCCACGGCACAGCCAAGCTGAACCAAAGACCCTAACCAAACATTGCAATTGAAATCAGAGTCCATACACTCTGATTATCCCTTAAATTTCGACCAGCACCGGTACTTGGAAGTAACCCGGCACTACAACCGGCTCTTAGGTCTATGTTTGTTTAATGTTTAAAGAAAACGGTTATTGTTTATAACACATAGTGCTTTTGAAAACTAAATGTCATTTAGTTAAGGTTTACAAGCTCCAAGCTTGGCTGAATGTGATGTAATACTTGGCCCCCCACTATACAGGCACCCCCCACCCCCCGTTATGCCCTAAGACAGGGGTGCCAAACTCAATTTCATCATGGGCCGCATCAGCATTATGATTGTCCTCAAAAGGGCTGGTTGTATCTGTAAGATTTGATGCCCAGCACATCCCCTCCCCTTTACATTAGATGTCAAGAGCCACCCCACCATTAGAAGTTGAGTCCCCCACTCTCCCTTACATCACAGTGCACCCCCTTTTCTTATGCTGCTGCTGGGAAGAAGCTGGATGCATTGCTCTCCTGCAGCTGCAGGAGAGGTGCGAGGGCCACATTAAATGGCCTGGAGGGCCGGATTCGGCCGGCGGGCCTTGTGTTTGATACCTGTGCCCTAAAGTATGATAAGCAGTCCCCTGACGGCAAAATATAGACCAATTTTTTTACTTATACAAATAAAAAAAAACATTTCAGACTTTTTTTTACATATATATAACCCTGGACTGCCATACTCGCCAGAGTAGTCGCACTGATCTGGGCTGTCACCACTGCCCTCACATTGCAGCTATCAAATCCCTCTCCCCGGTCATAGGTGAAGTTTGGTGAGTGGTTTCATAGCCAGAAAGAGAGAGGACACTGAGACATGGCTGCACTTGCAGCCACAGCTGCTGGAGAAGAGCCCACCACCCATCCAGGATACAGAGGACACTGTGATTGGCTGCAGTGCAGCCTAGGGAGGTATGGCCACACTCTTGCCCGAGGACTGCTGGGAAGTGAAAAGGCTCGTGGGGGAAGTAGTCCCCAGAGAGACCAGACTCAGTGCTGTAGATCTGTGTGGGACTACAAGGCCTGTGGACCATATTTCACATCACACCCTAAATAGGGCACCTTTTAAGTGGTATGAGAGGAGGTTTTCATTTCCAGAACTTCAGCTGTATTCTTCTTCCAGTGGTCATTAGAAAACACAATAGTAAGGGTGTGGAACGGTATCAAGGGATGGGGCCAAGAGAAGAATGAACCCTTATGTGTTGTCCTTGTTTTGTCTCATGTACTGTATATGTTTTCTTGCAATAACATTTTCTAATGTGTTTACCATTGCGTAATTTAATTCTTCAATTTAACAAATTGCTCAACAACAGCTTTTGTTGTGAATTAAAATCTCTTATATTGCGCCCTACAGAAACTTGTCTAATGTATCCTCTGTACGTAATTCTTCAAAATTCATAGTTTTGGAAAAAATATCTCAACTTGTTCCGCCTGCTCAGCTGGATGTTTTCAAACCTGTAACTATATCTGTACATGCCATTTTATATCTGTCACGAGTTACAAGGAGGGAGTAAACAGAACTGACAAAAAAAAAAGGTTTTCTAGCAAGCTAGACTCGTATGTATGATTTTCTAGGGATCGGGAAGAGATTGTAGAGGAAAATGAGCAAACCTACGAAATTAAAGGCCATGGGTCCTTATACTGAAGACAATTCTAATTCCTAAAAAAAAATGTTTTAATTACTTTCTCATCATGATTTTTTTGTAAATCAAAATGAAATGTGCCTTTCTTTTTCGGTTTCAGACAACATGGATTTGCTTTGTTTTTCCCCAAAAAGCTTTATTTGACAAATGCAAGTACATAAGTTTAAGTAAGTGGCAATCATAACAGTGTTTCAAAGTCCAGTGTACATATTACGATATGCATAGGTTACAGTTTCCTTATCGGATCTAACAATAACAAAGTCATGTGAAAGCAAACAAAACACACGTCACTAAGGATAGCGTGGTGACGCTAATTGTGATAAGTGGGACTTTGTCCCATTAAACATTCCAAGTGGAATCTACCATGTGATTGTGCTGGCTAAATAGGATACCACTCAGTGGTAGGTGGGGGAATCATCTGGTATTCATCCGGTCTTGTAGTGTATGGACATGGATTTTAAATGTCGGCAATTGCTTTAAGGGGTTATAGGATAGAGATATTTGTGAGTGTGACTTTAGCAGGAGAGCGTGAGTAGCATAGCGTGTTTGCATTTGGTTACATGGGAGGGGGGGGTATGTTGGGATGAGGTAACTGTGGAGGTATAAGGACTGAGAGGGGGCTTAAAGGGTAGGTGATTGGGAAGGGGAAAGGATGGGGAGAGAGAGGGGTAAAGGGTGGGATTTGATTGGAGGAGGTGGGGAGGGGGGCTAGGGGATGAAGTAGGGTTCAGGAGTCCCTCAGTATGAGAGGGAGGGGGGTCGGGGGTGTGTGGGGGCGAGGGGTACCTGCCTGCTCGCTCGCTCGCCCTCCAGCCAGTGGCGTATGCCTGAAAAATGAATTTTGGTATTTGGCAAAGTCTTCCTTTGTTTTAAAATGTTGCCAGCACGACCAAATTTTCCTAAACCTAGACGGAGTATCTTTTGCTCGGTGTACGAGTTCCTCCATGTCAGCAATTTTTTGTATTCGTTCGAACCATTCCGTAATACTTGGTGGGTTCTGAGCACCTGTGGTATGGTATGCATAGTTTGGCCACATTTATCAGATGCATGGCAATGAGTGAAAGTAATCAGATTTTGGGATGGATGAGTGATGTAGTAATAGTTGTGCTGGGGAACAGTCCAATAGGAGGGTGGAGATTTTGCAGGTGAACATGGATGTTATTAAAGAGGAACTCTAATTGTAGGAGCACATTCTCACGGATGAGAACGCACACGAAATCTACATGTTGGAGTAGACGGCCAGAGATATACCAAACACTGCTGATATCGCTGGCAGCCGGCATAGGCGCCAAGAAATGTGAGTTGTATTTTTATTGTACCGTTTAAACTTTTAATAAATGTAAGCCTGGTTGCGCTATGAGGAGCTTGTCTGCCTTTTGTTTCGGAGCTAATATCGGGTGAGGAGCATAGGTTAGAAGAGAGGAGTTCCTGAGTTACATATCGAGAAAAGGTTAGGAGGTCGGGAGCCAGTGGTTGTATTTTTAAGTGCAAGCTGACCCACAAAAACACTGAGTCCTAAAATCTGGTGAGCGGCAGTGTCTGAAGCCGCGTACACACTAAAAATGTCCTAGAAAAAACAACGTTTTTTTCGACGTGATTCTTGTCAAGCCTGCCTTGCATACACACGATCGTGAAAAAAAAATGCTTGAGCAAAGCGCAGTGACGTACAACACGTACGACGGCACTATAAAGGGGAAGTTACATTCAGATGGCGCCACCCTTTGGGCTGCTTTTGCTGATTTCGTGTTAGTAAAAGTTTGGTGAGAGACGATTCACGCTTTTCAGTCTTCGTTCTTTTCAGTCTGTTACAGCGTGACGAATGTGCTATCTCCTCTACAAACGCTAGTTTTACCAGAACGAGTGCTCCCGTCTCATAACTTGCTTCTGAGCATGCACGTTTTTTTCACGTCATTAAAGCCTACACACGACTGTTTTTCACGACGTTAAAAACGACAACGTGAAAAACAACGAGAACATTTCGAGCATGTTCTAAATTTTTAATGCCCATTTTTCACGTCAAGAAAAATGCTCTAGAGCCTACACACGATCGATTTTAATGACCATTTTAAAAAAATTGAATTTTTCACGTCATGAAAAACGGTCGTGTGTATGCGGCATAAGTGTTGTGTGGATCACAGGATACCCAAGTCTACGGCAAGATTGTCTGCATGAAGTAGAGCACTATTTTGAGGTGGCGATTTACCAATGGTCACATGGTGGATGGTTTTATAATGGACTGAAAAGATGGCCAATTTTGTTTATGGATTATTGCAAAACGTTATTTTTCGTTTACAGCATATGAGCATTATGTATTAATTTTGAGTGTTACAACCATTAAGGAGATACCTAGCACCCATACACATTAAGATTTTTTGGATTCAGAAGAACTGGTAGATCTCTGAACTCCCGGTGTCTTTGAAGGAATGAAAGGCACCTCTCCTCAGCAGGAATCACATCTTTAGAACAGGAACAGGCAAAAGGCTTTGGACCCCAGGTCTTCCCCCTTTTTATAATACCAGGCAGATAGGCTTGGTCCAAAATGCCCAGGAACAGGACAGCACAGCATTAACCCTTTCCCAGCTTGGGTCAGATACTATCCAAATAACCCACACCTACAGGTGTATTTAATAAAATGCCACCAGTCTACAAAAGCTCACATTTATCAGTGTACTGCTCAATTCAGAATACCACAGTGGTCAATATGGCTTTCAAACTAGTCCTTATAGACATCAGTGCCAAGGAGAAGCAGCATGTTATTTAGTTGCAGGTTAGTTTACTCAGAGCTTTTTTTCTCAGAAAATAGGTGCAGGAACTCAACCACGACCCCATTCAGATTTCACAAACAGTAGAAGGGTCTTAAAGGGGCATTAAATACCAGAATTGCATTACATACAGAGTTCAGGGGGTTAAAAAGCTGTCACTTGTAAACACAGAAACCAGACTTCTGTGTTTACAAGTGATTGTGGTGAGCAGGCACCAAATTGTGGATCCCCTAAACACAGCTACACCCAGTAATATAGTCTTGCCTTCCTTCAGCTTGGAACGCTAGAACTTCCTCCACCATCCTGTCATTCACTAAGGTCCAGTTGGATGATGTGATGTTACAGCAAGGATGGCAAGTTAGATCTCCAAGTTGGAAAGATGTCTACACCTGTTTGCTGAGAATGAATGGATTCAGGGAACTCACACAGATGACTACTTAGCGTTGGTATTAATTAGACAACCGAGGGCCAGATCCACGAAGCGCGGCGCTTCTATCCGTCCGGCGTAGTGTATCTCTGATACACTACGCCGCCGTAACTTACAGCTTTTTTTTTGTATCCTGAAAGAATATCCGCCGTAAGTTACGGCGGCGTAGTGTAATTTTGGCGGTGTAAGGGCGCGCAATTCAAATGTATGTGATGGGGGCGTGTTTTATGTTAATATGTCTTGACCCGACGTAAATGACGTTTTTTTTAACTGCGCATGCGCCGTCCGTGGGGGTATTCCAGTGCGCATGCTCGAAATGAACCCGCAACAAGCCAATGCTTACGACGTTGAAGTCATTCTACGCAAAGCCCTATTCGCGAACGACTTACGCAAACGACGTAACATTTTCAAAATTCGACGGGGGAACGACGGCCATACTTAACATAGGATACGCCTCATATAGCAGGGGTAACTATACGCCGAAAAAAGCCTTACAGAAACGACATAAAAAATGCGCCGGCCAGACGTACGTTCGTGGATCGCCGTATCTAGCTAATTTGCATATTCAACGCGGAATTCGACGGAAACGCCACCTAGTGGCCAGCGTAAATATGCACCTACGATCCGACGGCGTACTAAGACGTACGCCAGTAGGATCGAGCCCAGATTCAGTCGTATCTTGTTTTGTGGATACAAAACAAAGATACGACGGGGCATTTTAAAAATTACGCGGCGTATCAATAGATACGCCGGCGTAATTCGTTTGTGGATCTGGCCCCTAGTTTCTAAAACATTTGCTTTAAAGTGTTACTAAACCCAGGACCCTACATGCACTATATCTGGTCTCCCACAGTACACAGAACATGGAAGTGCAATTATTTTATTAAATATAAACTGCTAAATACCTTTTCTCATCAGTAGTTTATAGCAGTTTTGTGACTTCTATAAGCACTGGTTAAAGCTTGTTGGAGTTTTCATTCTCCTCTGACTGTCATATGAGGCTGTATGACCTCTGACCCTCTGTATGGGCAATGCTGTTTGGCCCTGTATTGATCACATGCATCCTCTTCAAAAAAAAAGATGAAAAAGAACTCTCTAGCACACACGTAAATGAGCGTGTGCAGAGTGCCTTCAAGGCTCTGTACTATCAGCAGATGGATTTGGGACAGTAAAATAAGTGAGTATCAGAGAAGACAGGATCAAACAGCTTTTTTACACAATGCAGAGGATTAAGCCCTTAGGTTCCACAGTAAATATAACAAGAATGCTTTACTGCATATATAGACTGATGGTCAATCAGCAGCTCTCTGCTCTCCCCCCCCTCCCCCCCCCAGTGCTTACTGAAGCGCTGAGCTGTGGAGGGGCGGGGAGCGGCCATCTCAGGCTCTCAGTGGCTCGTTGAGAGGCTGAGACAGCCATCGTCCAGACTCCCAATGTTGGAATGATGCGGGGCCTGGACTGATTTATGTGACGTCAGCAGAGAGGAGACTTCAGTCCCCTCTCTGCTGAAAACGGGTCACAGGCGTTCAAAACTGATTGCACTCCTGTGATCCACAGGAGAAGCCCAGCCAAATGAGCTCAGGCTGGACTTCTCCTTTAACACCCAAATGCTGTATACTGGTATATGCATCACTGGACGACTGTTGTTTATATACTAAGAAAGTGCATAACAGTTCAGCAGTCAGTAATTTGCTCCCCTAGCTAACTCGTTGGGGTCCAACCATCATGGTGGAGTGCTCAAGGTAATGTCCCTTTAGAAACTGATGCAAGCACTGCCACTGTATTTCTTGCAGACAACTCTATCCCTCATTTAGCAAGGTGTAATGCAAGATTATCCAGTGGACTCTCACCAACTCTGAGTCAGCAGGGGATCTACTTTTTGCCCTTTTAGAATCTAAAGACAGTTTAGTCTGAACAAACTACACCTCCCAAAATCCTCCACACTTCTCCCCAGAGTCTCTAGCAGTCCACATCCTCAGGTTTTCCTCTAGTGGGTGAAGGGCAACTTAACACTGGCTATTCTGGTAAGGTCACAGGGCCTCTGGTAGCACAGGGTCGTTGTCTGGTTTTCTCCCTATCGGTCGGCTTCCAATAGGAACAGTATTATGGAGATCCATGGCCTGGTCACAAGGTATGGAAAGTGAAGGAGTTAATATGCGCACGCATGAGGTCGGAGCTGTGTGCTCGGCAGGACCCCACTCTGTTACTGGGAGTGAGGTAACAGAGGTACGCTGGACTGGTGGAGTGGGCACAGGCTCAGGATGTCCTTCCGAATGCAAACAAACATCAAGTGAGACAAATCACTTTTCAGAGGAACTCTGTATTTTAATTTATCCACACAGTAAAGACTCATCTCTTTAAAGCGGGGGTTCACCCATACATAAAACTTTTTCCCCTTAGATGGATGCTCGTTTTGTCTAGGGGAATCGGCTAGTTGTTTTAAAATATGAGCTGTACTTACCGTTTACGAGATGCATCTTCTCCGCCGCTTCCGGGTATGGGCTGCGGGACTGGGCGTTCCTATTTTGATTGACAGTCTTCCGAGAGGCTTCCAATGGTCGCATCCATCGCGTCACGATTTTCCGAAAGAAGCCAAACGTCGGTGCGCAGGCGCAGTATAGAGCCGCACCGACGTTCGGCTTCTTTCGGCTACTAGTGACGCGATGGATGCGACCGTCGGAAGCCTCTCGGAAGACTGTCAATCAAGAAGGAACGCCCAGTCCCGAAGACCCATACCCGGAAGCGACGGAGAAGATGCATCTCGAAAACGGTAAGTACAGCTCATATTTTAAAACAACTAGCCGATTCCCCTAGACAAAACGAGCATCCATCTAAGGCAGGGGTGGGCAATTATTTTTTCGATGGGGCCACATGAGAAACTAAAAATATTTTGGAGGGCCGGGCCAAAAGGCTAAACTCAATACTGCATAAAATCAATTGTATTTCTTTATAAAAAACAGTAAATATCATTGTTGGACAACTGGTACGAGTACTTGTACTTTATATATACACATAGCAATAGGGTACAGCGGTACAGTATAAAAAAAAATGTATATATAAGTATAAGTACAGTATTAAAAAGTAAAAAATATATACATAGCAATAGTGTACAGTGGTACAATATATATACCGTATATTACAAACCCTCTCTTTGAAGAAACCTAACATTTGATTTTGCCTAATATCAAATCCATGCTGGGGCTTGTAGTTGCCCATCCTCAGAGGATGGGCAACTACAAGCCCCAGCATGGATTCAGTAAGGGCGGTCTAGCTGCGTAGCAACACGATAAAGAAGATTGGAGTTGAAATTGATTGATATTCTTTACTAGCTAACAAAAGTTATTAGGCAAAATCAAATGTTAGGTTTCTTCAAAGAGAGGGTTTGTAATATATATATATTGTACCACTGTACCCTATTGCTATATATATATATATATATTTTTTTTTTTTTACTTTTTAATACTGTACTGTATTAAACACTGGGGCTTGTAGTTCCCCATCCTCTGAAGAGACACAGGTTGGCAGTTGCTGGGTGAACCCTGCCTCTTGGGTCTGTCACCCTGTCCCTCAGCTGTCAGCAAAGGGGTTTTAGGGTTGTAATATACATGGCATGCCATGGGTGGACTCACCTGTGTATTACACCGGAATGACATCTCACACTCACAGCATCTACTCACATTCACGCCGCATGGATTGCTCCTCACTGGCGCGCGGAAAGGCAGCTGACGTCATCTGACGTGACGCCAACTCCCTGCCTGCGCCTGCACGTACGGCTCAATCCGTACTCTGCCTACGGCCCCGCCCCCCCAACTAGCTGCTGGCCGGCCCAGCCACTGACTAGCCAGGAGGAGGAGACGCTGTGAGATGTCACTAGGCCCAGGCACTACCGTAGCTAGCGATCCGCGGGCCAGATTAAAAGGTCCGCCGGGCCGTATACGGCCCGCGGGCCGTAGTTTGCCCAGCTCTGATCTAAGGGGAAAAATTGTTTTATGGGTGAACTCCCGCTTTAAATCCCAGGATACAATCAGGTTTTGGAAAATATAGAGCAGGAAATAGGTCAAATTAGAAGGTGACACCAAAAATTGCTTACTGGAAAACTTTGATAACCCAATTCAAACTTCAAGTGTGAACTTACAGTACAGTAAATACACTACAGACCTTTTCGATTTTTTTTGCCTGAATATTTTGCTTAGAAAAAAATAATTCAACAAACCTAATTAACGTCTCGGGCCTCGTACACGCGACCGAGTTTCTCGGCAAAAACCAGCAAGAAACTTGCTGAGTTTTTTTTTTTGCCGAGGATACTGGTCGTGTGTACACTTTTCGACGAGGAAACTGTCGAGGATCTCGTCGAGCTAAAAAGAGAGCATGTCTTCTTTTTCCTCTATGGGAATGGAGAAATTTGGCTCGCCGAGATCCTCTACAGCCTAACAAGGAACTCGACGAGCAAAACGATGTGTTACGCCCGTCGAGTTTCTCGGTCGTGTGTACGAGGCCTCAGTCCACCTTCTTTACCATGTTAGCTCCATATGTAGCAGAGTTCTTCTCCCCTAGCAGTTACTGTCACTTTTTAAATTTTGCATGGCTGTACATAGCTCCACCCACACAGCTGTGTCAGTCATTCACAGAGATCCGTGAATGAACAAACTACAAGTTCTATCTGCCACCATGGAAGAGGAACTTGTTATCAATGGTAATTACCACACTCATTGTCCATTGCCACTTTCTCCAGCTATGTAACTGAAAGTCCATAACTTGGTAAGGATATGGAGCTGAGGAGTCTGTGCATTGCACCCGTGATTCACTGATCAGGTTACAATGCTTTGCAAGGTCATATGCAAAAAAACAATACTGAAAATGTACTTTTCTTCTGCAAATGTGTTCTTATTTTTTTTTCCATAAACGTAGGCATAAACCTTTAAAAACAACTTTTAGAATTAAATGGAATTATTCACATCGACAGCAGTGCGCAAGTCATAAAGTACAGTAAAACCTTATTTTGAGAGTAACTTGGTTTGAGAGCGTTTTGCAAGCTAATCAACATTTTTTTAATCCATTTCGACTTAAAGCGGAGTTCCACCCAAAAATGGAACTTCCGCTTTTCGCAACCCTCCCTCCGGTGTCACATTTGGCTCCTTTGCACCCACTTCCAGGGAGAGACTCCCACAGGAGTCACTCCTCTTCACCCCCCCCCCCCGCTGCCTTCTGGGAAACACACTGGTCCCAGGAGACAGCGGGGACCACTTGGAAAGCGCCGCGCTACTCGCCGAGGATGGCAGCTGGGGTAGCAGAGAGACGAGCGATTGCTCGCCTTCTGCTGCTGACATCGCGGGTGCGCTGGACAGGTAAGTGTCCATTTATTAAAAGTCAGCAGCTGCAGTATTTGTAGCTTCTGGCTTTTAATATTTTTTTTTTCGCTGGACCTCCGCTTGATATACAAGTAGCGTCATGTCACAACTAAGTATAAAAGAGAGGTGCCTCTAAGTGTAGCAATATGGTTACATTTAATGAAGTTACAACATTTAGCAACATATTGCTACACTTAGAGGCTCCTTTCTTTTCTTTTATATTCTGTAGCTCCCGCTGGATTTTGCTTCGAATCCCCTTGTGGAGACTGCCATTTGTGGATGGACATTTTATGGTTACATAACCTATCACATTGCTATAATCTTTTTATATGGACTATAAACTGAAGAACTTATGAATAAATGGTTGTAGAACGAATCATTTGAGTTTCCATAATTTCTTATGGGGAAATTTGCTTTGATATACAAGTGCTTTGGATTACAAGCATGTTTGTGGAACAAATTATGCTTACAATCCAAGGTTTTACTGTAATATAATTATTATATTTGCAAATATAATATAATAATTTAGAAATATAATATAATATGCAAAGCCAATCCAATTGCACAGATCCCGTAATTCTAATTTGAGGAGTTTGGTATAAATCGGGTAAAGAAAGCTTTTATTTACGCTACAAAACAGTCCTGTGGATTGTAAATACAAAAAAAACGATTGTCCTCTATCATCCAGGACCAACACGTGCTGTGAATGGGGGATCCTTATGTGTGGTGGTGTAAACAAAATGTACTATTGCTGCAGTTCCAACAAGAGATCGCTTTTGTTTTTACTATGTAAAAAAGCGTCAAGGCTCCAGAAAACAAGTTATTCATCTGTTGCTCGGCTGAGGGATTAATTGACCAGTGGACTGGAAATAAAAAAATAAATAAAGGAGGGTGACTGTCGTGTTTTATTTTCCAAGCACGTGTGGCTATATGTTATTGCTGAGCCTTGTGGCAGCGAAGAGGTTAGCGAGCTTGTTTTTCTGTGTCATTTTAGGTCGCCTTTTTTTTCCCCCCTCTCTTCTTTCTGTCTTCTTCCTCTCTTCTCCTCCCTAGGCCTCCTTAGCAAACTACTGCATGCCAATCTGAGGCCACACTGGGGAGAAGAAAATCAGGAGGGAGTGGGCAGGGGAGGAGAGTGCGTGGGGAGAAAAGAGGAGGCAGCCGTTCCTGAAAATCACATGATTGCCTGAGTCTACATAAATCACAGATTGTTTTTCCCGCCAGCTGCTGCAGAATTTAAAGAGACATGTCTCCTGAGCTGAGGCCAAAAACATTGGACCAGGAATGTCACCCGTTCGCCGTATACATTCTACCATCCAATGTATCAAGAAGACCGTCCTTCACATTGCATGCCACATTTAATAAATATCACCAACAACACTTAGAGGAATTCTATTTAACTGAGCAGTATGCCTTCTAGTGATTGCAATGCTATGAGGTTCAGTCTATCAATATTGGATGATGTGGCAGTGGTGAGCCTGCCGTATCATCTGTCATTTCTACAGAGGCTTTGCTGCAGTAGAAATGTGCTTAGACACTACATGTCAGTTATATTATTATTATTATACAGGATTTATATAGTGCCAACAGTTAGTACAGTGCTTTAAAAAATAAGGGCAGACAGTACAGTTACAATACAATACAATACAGGTGGAATCAGAGGGCCCTGCTAGTTAGAGCTTACAATCTAATGCTGGCCATACACTATACGGAAAATCGACCGAAGCCATTTGCGAAAAAACGAACATTCAGTAGGAGCAAACGATAGTGCCATCATGTAATGGCCGATAAATCGTTCAGTGGACATAAATGAATAGAATTTGTGTTCGTTTTTTCACATACAGTATAGTGCAAACAGTTAGGACGGGAAACACACCTTTCAATTTATCGTTCATTTGGCAGAAAATTTCCACACTCGTCCTTCGCTTTTTCGGCTCAAAAACATCCCAACGATTATCGATTTTGTGCCTATTAACCACTTAAGCCCCAGACCATTTTGCTCATGAAAGACCAGGCCGCTTTTTGCGATTCGGCACTGCGTCACTTTAACTGACAATTGCGCGGTCGTGCGACGTTGCTCCCAAACAAAATTGACGTTCTTTTTTTCCCACAAATAAAGCTTTCTTTTGGTGGTATCTGATCACCTCTGCGGTTGTAATTTTTTGCGCTATAAACAAAAATAGAGCGACAATTTAGAAAAAAAAACAATATTTTTAACTTTTTGCTATAATAAATATTCCCATAAGATATATGAAAGAAAAAAAAATTCCTCAGTTTAGGCCGATACGTATTCTACATTTTTTGATTAAAAAAAATCGCAATAAGTGTTTATTGATTGGTTTGCCAAAAGTTATAGCGTCTACAAAATAGGGGATAGTTTTATGGTATTTTTTTTAATAATTTTTTTTCTCTACTAGTTATGGCCGCGATCATCGATTTTTATTGTGACTGCGACTTTATGGCGGACACATCAGACACTTTTGACACATTTTTGGGGCTATTGTAATTTTTACAGCGACAGTGCTATAAAAATGCACTGATTACTGTGAAAATGACACTGACAGTGAAGGGGTTAACTGCTAGGTGGCGCTGAGGGGTTAAGTCAGTACTAGGGAGTGATTCTTACTGTTAGGGGGCGTGGCTACACGTGACACGTCACTGATGACCGTTCCCGATCATGGGGAACAGTTATGTGACAGTGTCACTAGGTAGAATAGGAGAATGCCTTGTTTACAAAGGCTCCCCCTGTTCTGCCTTTGCCAACCGCAATCACGGGCCGCCCGGGAACATTGAGTTCCCAGGACCCGCAAGCGTGCTCATGAGGCACGCAGGGAGCGTGCCCGCTGGGCGTCAAATTTAAAGGGACGTACAGGTACGCCAATGTGCCTGCCCGTGCCATTCTGCCGACGTACATCGGCGTGCGGTGGCCGGCTAGTGGTTACCTGGCCGAAAAACTCACAAACTGTCTAAATTATCAAATTTTTTTGTATAGTGTATGGCCAGCATAAGAGGGAGGGTCAAGTAATACAAAAGGTAAAAACTGATGGAGAAAGTAAAAACTCTGGGGGTTATTTACGAAAGGCAAATCCACTTTGCACTACAAGTGTACTTGGAAGTGCAGTCGCTGTAGATCTGAGGGGGACATGCAAGGAAAATAAAAAACAGCATTTTTGCTTGTATATGTTTGGATGATAAAATTAGCAGAGCTTCACCTCATTTCAGATCTACCCCTCAGATTTACAACGACTGCACTTCCAAGTGCACTTTCAGTGCAATTTTAAGTGCACTTTTCAATTACAGTGCAAAGTGGATTTGCCTTTTGTAAAAAAAAAAAAAAAGTGTATTAGTTAGAAGCAGTATAGGCTTCTTTAACCACTTCAGCCTGGGAAGGTTTACCCCCCTTCATGACCAGGCTATTTTTTTGCAATACGGCACTGCGTTACTTTAAAGTGGTTGTAAACCCCCGATTTTAACTTTTACCTATAGGTAAGCCTAGAATAAGGCTTACTGATAGGTAGTGGAGGTATTTACCTTGTAGTGCACCGATGATGTCATTGACGCATGCTCTGTGAAGAAATGGACCTCTGTGCCGTTTCTTCACTCGCAAGTGCCGTGACTGACGGCTCCCGCACTCGGCTCCGGCCAGTCACAGAGCCAGAGTCCGCTGCCCTGGAAGGAAGAGGGGCGAAGATGGATGCGGCCACCATCAAGGGCAGCGCAGGCTTCGTTTGACAGGTAAGTGCCACATAATGGGCTAATATATTACATCCCATTGAAGTCAATGCTGAACAAATTATATTAGTTTCCATTGACTTCAATAGGGAAACTCACATTGATATGCGAGTACTTTGGATTACTAGCATTCTCCTGTAACGGATTATGCTCGTAATCCGAGGTTCCACTGTACTGGTAATGGCAATGATCAGCAACTTATTGTGGGACTGTGATAGTGTGGCGGCAAATCTGGTGCTAACAGACCCTCGCTGGGAGGTACTGCCACTGACATCAAAAGTGACACTAATACAGTGATCAGTGATAATACTGTACACTGCCACTGTACCAATGGCACTGGCTGGGAAGGTGTTAACATCTAGGGCCAATCAAGAGGTTAACTGTGTGCCTAACAAGTGTAATGTGTGTAATATGTGCTGCTTTTACTAACAGATTGGCTGTTTTTCTCCCTGCAAGAAACAGTCAGATGAATGCTCCGTGTACAGCGTCCTATGCGTTTGTACACACAGGACTCTGTTGTGATTTAACAGAGCAGATCAGCAGGTTTCAGCCATAAATCATTGGCCGGGACCTGCTGACAAAAGTGTGCAAAATTGTCCAACCACCCTGCAGGTCAGCAAACCCAGAACCAAGCTGGCAGCGTTTGTTTACCACGTCAAGCCTGGCGCTGCCGCTTGGTCACAGTAAGTTTACTGTGATTAAGCTGCAAGTAGTTAAATATAGTGATAAAGTGTTGTTTTACAACTTGTGTGCTGTAGTGTGCCTTGCTGCAAGTGGTTCTAAGGGAGCATTCAGATATTAGGAAAACATAAAGGGAACAACACACTGAACAAGTTAAAAAGTAGTAATGCACTTACACAAGTAGAACAAAAAACAGTTAATCTGGCTCCGGGTATTTTTATGCAGTTGGTTTGGTGTGGCCAGCGCAGAACAACACCGACTCAGGCCAGGATAGGGAGCAGTCAGCAGCTCATGTGGTTTCGTCAGATCCTGCTGATCCTTTCCATGACTGGTGTATTGCTGATGTCCCGACTTAACATAATACCCGTAAACCAAAACTTAACATAAAGTGATGACAAAAACGGCTTCTTGGTTAAGAGGCCAAACGGACACATTATTTTACAAATAACAACACGGTAAAAAACTCTTTCCATTAAATATATAAATATATATTGTCATGGACCTTGGAATGCAGAAGTGTCCCTCCCTGAAAGCTGTTACACAGTGGGGGGTCTTCTTCCCTGTCTTAAAGCTCCAGACAGCTCAATTGTTCTGTGTCTGGCTATTGTGTACATTGATTGCCCCCTGGGGCTTCTGTCTCAATACACATAACAGTCCCTCCATTCAAGCTATCGGACCAATCCCTGCTGAACTCATTTTCAAGTCCTCATTTGCATGGTTATGAGGACATGAAGGAGAACTCCATGTACTTTACAATTGACCAATAGGAAAGCGATTGTTGGGGGCGGGATGTTCCAAATTCTGTTTAAAAGTGTGTTGTGTACTTCCAATAAAGGTCTTCCTGTTTGAACTGACATACAGCCTGCCTGGTGTTTGCTCTAATGGATTACGAACGGCACATAGCTGTAGTTCGGATCCCGGAGCCTTGGATGACCGAACCATCAGACGTTGCGATCTGCAAGCTGACTCACTAGTAGCAGAGGAGTGTCGGGAGAGCGGAAGCGAGCGAGCAAGGGTCTCGTTACATTGGTTGGCAGCGGTGGGATTTGCTCTCCAGTAACTGGGACACTCCAAACCACCACAATGAATGACCAGCTATGCAGTCTGCAGGAGAACCAAGCTGAAAGACTAACTTGAGAGCCGTGGAGGGACCGGTGGGACAAAGAACAAGGCCACCCTGATCAGTGAGCTAGCCGAGATGGATCAGAGGGATGGTGATGCAGGACCCCGGTCAGTTGAAGACTTGTTTCAGCAACGAGTTCGAGAGCGGTTGGCATTATATGGTGCTAACCCATCAGAGACCGCCATACAGAATGCCATTAGAGATATCCAGCTGCAGGATGAGCGACAAGAGAGAGAACGAGAGCGGCAACATGAGCAGAGAATGGCAGAAATATGGCAATCGGAGAAAACGCCTAAAGATGCAGCACCTTTCCGTAAGTTGCCTTTTCGGGTGTTCAAACTATTTAGGGAAGGAGAGAAGGAAATTGAAGCATTCCTGCAGGACTTTGAGAGACTATGCCAGATAAATTAAGTACTGTCCCAAGATTGGGTTGCCTTACTGGCGAGTAATTTAACTGGCAGAGCAGCAGATGCGTATCGGGCCATGGAGGACGAGGACGCTAAAGACTATGACCGGGTAAAAGAAGCTCTGCTAGCCCGATTTGCCATTACACCCAAAGCCAGCCGGATTAAGTTTAGAGAATCCCGGAAACAAACCAACATAACATACGTGGAGTGGGCACATCGTCTGCAGCGGAACCTTAAGGACTGGTTCCAGGGAAGCCACACTCATACCATAGAGGACATCACCCAGCTAGTACTCTTGGAACAGTTCTTTAACCACATCCCTCCAGTAGTACGGGATTGGGTGCGAGATAAGCGACCACGGACTGTACAGCAAGCGGCTACTTTGGCCGATGAATATCTGGACTCTCGAAGGTCAGGCGAAAGCGAGCGCTATCCCCTATCTCAGCCCAGTTTACCAGCCCGACCCAATCCTCCTACCAGACCTAAGTGCTATACCTGTAACCAAACCGGTCATCTGCAGCGATATTGCCCTACCCGATCCATGAGGTACCGAGAGACTGCTCATTCATCCAGACCCTCAGTCCGACACAAACCTCCTACCAGACCTAAGTGCTATACCTGTAACCAAACCGGTCATCTGCAGCGATATTGCCCTACCCGATCCACAAGGTATCGAGAGACTGCTCATCCATTCAGACCAGCGGCTCATCGCTTCCAGAACGAGCCCAACCATCGAGATGTTCAGGAAGAGTGCGGCAAACTTTTTGAGGCTGATCCTGTCCAAGCTGCTGCCGGAGATAATCGTCAGAACCATCGTCAGGCAGTATGGGTTAAGGGGCAGCCGGCCCAGGGTTCTGGGGCTAAGATTACCCTCATCCAGCCTCACATGATTCCCCAGTCGGCCCGGCCAGACTGTTGCAGTCAGGGTAGCAGGGGGCAAGGTGCTACGCTTATCCACCGCCCAAGTCCTCTTGGATTGGGGCTCAGGGGAGCGACAAGTGCGAGTGGCATTACTACGTGAGTTACCCGCAGAAGTACTTTTGGGGAACGATTTGGGGCATTTAACTTCCTCATATGCCCCAGAGGCCGCCACGGCTGTGACTACCCGATGCCAGAGACAACTTCAAGGTAACTCCACTCCTATGGGGACCCAGACGCCTCCATGTTCGGGCTGGGAGCTGTACTCAAGTTGGTGATGACGGGAAAGAGCAAACCGGTGGCGTATCTCAGCCACAAGTTGTTACCCTGTTAAGTTGGATATGCTGGCGTGGAAAGAGTGTTTGGCCTTAGTCTGGGCTTTAAAGAAATTGCAGCCCTACGTGTATGGATGCTCTTTTACCGTCATGACGGACCACAATCCCTTGATATGGCTTAACCGGGTGGCGGGAGAGAACGGGCGATTACTACGGTGGAGCCTGGCTTTGCAACCGTACAATTTCACCATACAATATTGGCCAGGGCCTCAAAATGGGAATGCGGATGGCTTATCCCGGCAGACAGACCTGGAACCTTAAGACTACTTTTCCAACATCCTCGAGTTGACCCGTTCGGGGTCCCACTGTGGCTGTTGGACTGTTTCCCAGGGGAAGTATTGTCATGGACCTTGGAATGCAGAAGTGTCCCTCCCTGAAAGCTGTTACACAGTGGGGGGGTCTTCTTCCCTGTCTTAAAGCTCCAGACGGCTCCATTGTTCTGTGTCTGGCTATTGTGTACATTGATTGCCCCCTGGGGCTTCTGTCTCAATACACATAACAGTCCCTCCATTCAAACTATAGGACCAATCCCTGCTGAACTCATTTTCAAGTCCTCATTTGCATGGTTATGAGGACCTGAAGGAGAACTCCATGTACTTTACAATTGACCAATAGGAAAGCGATTGTTGGGGGCGGGATGTTCCAAATTCTGTTTAAAAGTGTGTTGTGTACTTCCAATAAAGGTCTTCCTGTTTGAACTAACATACAGCCTGCCTGGTGTTTGTTCTAATGGATTACGAACGGCACATAGCTGTAGTTCAGATCCCGGAGCCTTGGATGACCGAACCATCAGACGTTGCGATCTGCAAGCTGACTCACTAGTAGCAGAGGAGTGTCGGGACAGAGGAAGCGAGCGAGCAAGGGTCTCGTTACATATTTAAAACAAAACATATATATATACACAATAAACAAACCCACAACTTTATGACTGCTGTCTGATTAAGGTAAGTGAAGGAATATAAAAACTACCCCATCGGCTGCACTATCACCACCCTGGCCCCTAGCCGTGGTCCCACAAGCTCAGGGACGAGCTGTTGCTTCGTGCCACTGCAGCCCAATGTTATTTGGTAGCCCACTAATTTCGACTAGGGAGGGTACCCATACCTAGATAGGTCCCACACATCCCATATCATAACAGTTTTCCTTCACTATACCACCAAAACCCATGCCAAACAACCACCCAGACCACCTCAACACTAAACCAACAACAAAAATTGGGCGGGCAGGCGGGCGGGAAAATTCTCCCTGCTGATGTCCACTATCCTGCCCTGCTACCCGGGAATGAGCTGAACCCTCCCACTACCCGGGACAACTATTACTACTACCCCCTCCCCCTTTTCCTAATTCACTCCCCATCACCAGACTTTTCTAACCACACCCTATACTGCCTAATGGTGTTCTCCCCCCAGCTTCCCCAGTCATGCTGGCCCTACACCTAGGTTCCCTTTTTCCGGGCCTGTCCTTTACCTTCGGTCTCTCCATCACTATTGAAATGGTAGCATTAGAAAGACTGACACCTACATGTTTTACATGTAAACTCTCAGCTGAGATAGCATTCTTTAAGAAAAAGATCATCTGAAATCTGAATGCTGGTGACAGCCCAAATGTCTACAAGTCACTGCTTTTATAGAACAGAAAGTTCTCTTTATTATCATAGCCCTATAATTGGCTGCAGATTTTTAGGCTCATTATTGCAATCTGTTTTGTGCTCTAATTCTGGACAGTGAGACCTCATTCACACCTGAGCGTTTTGTAGCTCAGAAAGCTCAACATCAAAAATCTCTTCTTTTTTTTTTTCAGTTGTGCCAGTTCACACCTGAGCGTTGTGCTTCTTGAAGCTAAAGTATATAAGCTTCTTTTGAGCCAAAAGCTTTAAGCATTTTTGGATCCAAAAGACCTTGATGGGAGGGTGTTTAAGTGCTCAAGAGCTACAAATGCTAAAAGGATATCTTCATTATGACCAAAGACGCTCAGCTCAAGTGTGAATGCAGTCTGAGAGGTAGAAGTTTGATACATTTCTATTATTATTATTATTATAATACAGGATTTATATAGCGCCTAGGCCCCGTACACACGACCGGATCTGTCCGCTGATATTTGTCCGACGGACAGTTCCAGCGGACAGATCTGGTCGTGTGTAGGCCCGACCGGACAATTGTCCGGCGGATCGGACAGTTTCCAGCGGACTAAAATTGCTTAGCATGCTAAGCAATCTGTCCGCTGGAAACCTGTCCGTCGGACGTGTTCGGTCGTCTGTACAGACTCACCGGACACGTCCGACCGACCGCCATCCCTCGCATGCGTCGTACTGATTCGTGGAAGCTTTGACCTTCCAGGGCTGCCCACGTCGCCGCGTCATCGTCGCCGCAATGGCGCGGCATCGCCCCGCGTATTGTTTACGTGTGGATTTATGTCTGATGGTGTGTACAACCATCAGACAGAAATCCGGCAGCCGGACGCAGCGGATCTGTCCGCTGAAAACGGTCCGGCTGGTGTGTACGCCGCCCTACAGTTTGTATAGTGCTTGACAACATGGGGGCAAACAGTATAGTTACAATACATCTCAATACAGGAGGAATCAGAGGGCCCTGCTCATTGGAGCTAACAGTCTAGGAGGGAGGGTCAAGTGATACAAAAGATAATAACTGTGGGGGGGGGGGGGTTAACTGATGGAGAAAATTAAAGTACAGTTGTTAGGTGTGGGCCAGATAGGCTTGAAGAGAAGGGTTTTCAGAGATCGTCTAAAAGCAAACAGAGTAGGAGGTAGTTGGAAAAATTGGGGTAGGGAGTTAAATAAGATAGGAGAGGCTCTGGAAAAGTCCTGAAGGCAAGCATGGGAGGACGTAACAAACAGTGGCGTCTGTTTTTTTGGGGAGGGGGGGCGGCACTGACACATCTCCCCCCCGGTGGCACTGCACTACCACCCCCCACCCCTATTAGGTGTGGTAGGCTCACCATTTGCCTTGGCTGTTTTGGTTACGTCTGATCCTTGCAGGGTCTCTAAAAAGCGTCTCCAAGCTGCAGCTGCCTAATGCCTGTGTGTCTCTTGTGGAGTGGGGGCGCCGCTGTCACCACCATTTTGTTGGAGCCTGCTCCTGGCTGGCGGGTAGAAATCAGTTTGTTTCACGGCCCGGATCGGGAGTTCCGCCGCTTACACATATCCGTCAGAGGGTAAGAGGCAGGTGCGGGTGGGTCACTCCTACAGTCGCTGGGAGAACTTTAGCGCCAACGAGCTCTTACACTGCTGCCATACAGACCCGTGGCCACGACCCCTGTAGGATCAGTGTTACAACTGGGTGGGCTTCGGTCGCAGTGCTCTGCGCCCCAAGCCCACCCTATTTTGAAGCCTATTAGAGCCTATGCCTATCAGGTGCTTAAAAAAAAAAAACACCACCGCCTATCCCTGCAATTGTAATTCATGTGCCTGGCATCCTGAAAGGGGTTGGGTGCATGGATAAGGGAGGACGGCGGCAGGCATAGGGGGGCTGCGTCTGTGCACCCACAATGCACGAGCCGCCACTGGAGACAAGGGAGCTAGGAGAGCAGGAGGTCAGGAGAGGACCAAAGAGAGTGATTTGGTTGGTATTTTGAGACTAGGTTAATGAGGTAGCTGGGGGGCCGTGTTGTGGATGGCTTTGTAAGTTCTTGTTAGTATTATCAATTTAGTTTGTTGGGTGAGTGGATGCAAGTGGAGGATTGGCAGAGAGGAGAAGCAGACACTGAATGGTTGGTAAGGTGGATGAGCATGGAAGGCAACACTGCTCTATCAAGAGATCTCTTCCAAATGACAGTGATTACTGAGTGGGAGTTGTGGTGTGTTTGGCTCACAGCCCCTTTACCATTACACTGGGTATGAGTAAGATCTCTGTTACAGCTACCATGCAGGGTATGTTCATGCAAATGCTTGTACAACTAGATATGCCATGGTGAATCTGTGTCCATGCACCTGTTTTTTTTATTCAGATCTTATAGTAGATCTACCATGCATGCTGTTATGGTAAGGCACATTTATTATGGTTAGTGCATCTTAAGAGAAACATCCATTTTTCTTTGGATGTAGAATGACAGGGCAGGATGTGTACAGAATTATACTTCAAACTCTACACTTTAGATCCAGCACTGTGGGGTTCCTGTGGCAATCTCTTCCTGCTGCTCCCACCTGTCAGAATGTCAGGGTATTCCCCACTGGCATCATTTTGACAGGCAGAAACAGCATGTGCAGAATGTAGGAAGAACATCACAGAATCTTAAAGTGGTTGTAAACCCACTGTTTTGACTTTTACCTACAGGTAAGCCTATAACAAGGCTTACTTGTAGGTAAGGAGAATATCTCCTAAACCTGCACGGTTTAGGAGATATTCCCCTCGCAATGCGCCGGGGCGCAGGGGGGATCTACGGCGAAAGGACCGGCAGCCGCTGGACCTTGCCGAGTTTTAAACCGTCATCGCCGCTCCAGCCAATCACAGCACTGGAGCGGCGATACCCGGAAGACACGCAGAGGCAAGATGAAATCTCGCTCGGCGTGGACCAGGTAAGTGCTACACACCTCGTTCCGAGGTAAGTATTTCATAATGAGCTAATATGCGGTGCATATTAGCTCATTATGACTTTTGCCTTACAAGAGAAAAAATAAATAAAAAATTTCATGCGGGTTTACAACCGCTTTAACAATGGCATTGCAAAAGTATTACATTTACACATAATGGGCCAGATTCTCAAAAAAGCGCCTATCTATAGGCGGGCGTAGCGTATCTCAGATACACTACGCCGCCGTAACTTAGTGAGGCAGGTCCCGTATTCTCAAAGAACTTGCGGCCAAAGTTACGGCGGCATAGTGTAACTGTGCCGCGTAATTCAAAGTAGGCTAGTGTGGGCGTGTTTTATGTTAATGTTCGTGACCCGACGTGATTGACGTTTATAACGAAAATGCTCAGTATCACGTCGAATTTTCAAATTAAATTACGACCGCTCAATGCCTAGTCGACGTGAACGTAACTTACGTCCAGCCCTATTCACGGACAACTTACGCAAACAACGTAAAACACGACGCTGTTCGTACGTTTCCGACGTCCATACCTAACATGACTTACTCCTGCTTTATGAGGGGTAAATTTACGTCGGCGTATGTCTTACGTAAATGATGTATCTTGCTACGCCGGGCGCACGTACATTCGTAAATCGGCGTATCTAGCTCATTAGCATATTCAACGCGGAAATCTACGGAAGCGCCACCTAGCGGCCAGCGTAAATATGCAACTAAGATACGACGGTGTAAGAGACTTACGCCGCTCGTATCTTAGCCGAATGTATGCGTAACTGATTCTAAGAATCAGCCGCATAGATACGACAGCTCTCATTCGGACTTACGACGGCGTATATGGCGCTACGCCGTCGTAAGTCCTTTGAGAATCTTGGCCAATGAGTCCAGAGTCCTATATGCACACATGATCACCCATCATGTGCAGATGAACAGTATGTATGCAGTGGAATTTGTTATTCTTGCATGCACAGTCTACAGTGCATATAGGCACAATTTATTGTAGCGCCCCCTTACTTTCAGATGGGCACTACGCTAAAGTTAGTTGGGAATAGGAGAGTTACTTTGCTCCCATTCAAAATTTGCTCAAATTGGGACTTCTGTCACTCCAGAAATGTCCACTGGGTCAGTCTGTGCTCCAGGGATGCAATACCATCCCTGGCCAGCAGTTGGCACCAGAGGGGTTCTGGCAGAGCAACTTTCCCCAGCAGCTAAAAAGAGAAGTTTCTCCCTCGCAAGGCATGCTGGGGAGGGGTATATCTGGACAGGTGTCATGTGCTAACCGAGTTTTCGCGGGGTCCCAGTTCCAGGTGCGGCATCCACCTTCAGTTCAAACACCCCGCAGGGTACAAGATTTCCTATGCTGGTGCTTGAAATCCAGATTCCAATAGTAAACACTTTTACTTATGTAGGCTGATGTATTTATAGGGCGTCATGTATGGGTTTTGTATGTGGCCTTTTACCCTTGTTCATGCGCATTCCATTGCTTAGCGAGCCAGTTACATTATTATTATTTTTTGTGTAGCCTATTTCTGGAAGTTCAACACGCATTGCAAAAAAGGCGCGCCCTGGACATCAGCTAGACCAGTTCTGGGATCGTAATAGTGCATTTGAACGTATGTTTGTGCATCCAATCATATCCATGCAGTTAGACCCTGGTTCTATTTTTATTAAATCAACCTCGTCATGTCCTTATCACCTTACAGCCACAAAAAAAAAAAAAAACATTTTGATTAGACTCCGATTTTGTTTTTTGCACTTCCGCAGTCCTAGAGTATCTCAAATCTGCTTCCTATAAGTCTGCTGTCAGGGATAAACAGGGTTAAATCCAGCTCTCTTTATATTCATCACAGAATGACATTACAATACTCCTCTACTCCTACGTGCTGCATATTTTCTCATCCTGCTATTCTAAAAATCTTGTTACACCAGTGGTTTATTTTATTTTTCAAAGCTTTGCTTTCTTTGTATTTTTTTCAGCCATCTGCTTTGCGTTTCTATTTAAAGAAAAAAATGTTGTTTAGGAACTCTCGTTCCTGTTTTTTCTGAAAAGCACAAAAGGTATTGTAAACATTAACGTCTACGCCATCACACTATTTGTCCGTTTTGTTCAATCAGCAGACATACCCCCTGATTTACCATTTAAGAAACGCAGGTCCATTCAATCCCTGAAGGACTGAGATTTCAGACGATTTAATAACAGGATTAAAAAAAAAAAAAAGGAGGACTAAGCATATAATGCTAGCAAAGAAGAATTCTTCAATAAGCAGTTAACTTATCTAGTATCCAGCACTGTTATCAAATCTGCCATCTTTCTTTCAGTTTCCTGCCTGGGCTTGCATACACGCACTTCAGAAATCCATTCCAAAGAAGCTAGAAAGGTTAGAAGGTATTTCTGACAACTGTACAGAGATGGCTGCCAAGGGAAGACCCCCTTGTTTTCTGAGAATTACAATTTCAATAAAAAAATCATAAAACTTTTTTTTCTAGCCTTAAGCGGAATTAAACCCTGTTAAAAACTGGATTTTTGTATCATCTTGGAGTATATCACATGACTCATAGCTAGCTATAATCATGACTACATGGATTATGCACCACCTATAGATAAGTAGGCACTGGCACACCAAATAGAGAGGAAGTCCTCCCCCTATATAACTCAGTTTTAAAAGCAATGAACCCCCAGAAAGAGTGGTGGGACCTCTGTGTTCTGTGATGTACTTCAAGAAATGAATTTTAGAGGTAAAATCCAGTTTTCTTTATGGTACATCACAGGACAAAGAGCAGGCTATAAACATGACTATCTGGAATGTCCCAAAGTAATGCCCCTGAGAAGAGGGAGACACAGAAGCGACCATAAGACCCAAGGAAAACACTGTAGCCTATCACCGTATCTTCAGTGGCTCTTAAATCCACTTGGTTAAACCCCGGAAAAGGAATGGCCCCATATAGTATGATTAAAGAATGTTGGTTACAAGTAGGGGTCAAGTCCTTGGGGAAAAAAAGCCTAGTAGCTCAACCAAGATCCCCCCACCTCAAAAATAAAAAGTGTGTGTGTGTGTGTGTGTGTGTGTATATATGTATATATATATATATATATATATATATATATATATATATATACTTACTACATGCTACAGGAGATGGTCAGTGTGTGGACATGCTACAGGAGATGGTCAGAGAGTATGCGGACATGATACATGAGATAGTTAGAGACTTCAGACATGATACAAGAGAACATCAGAGACTGCAGACATACTACAGGAGATGGTAGAGACTGCAGACATAGTACAGGAGATGGTCAGAAACTGCAGGCATGATACAAGAGATAGTCAGAGACTGCAGACATACTACAGGAGATGGTAGAAACTGCAGACATAGTACAGGAGATGTTCAGAAACTGCAGGCATGACACAAGAGATATTCAGAGACTGCTGACATGATACAAGAGATATTCAGAGACTGCGGACATGAGGCATGAGATGGTCAGAAACTGCGGAGATGATACAAGAGATGGTCAGTGACTGCAGATATGATAGAAGAGCACTAGGGGGGCCGGAGAGCACAGGGGGGCCGGAGAGCACAGGGGGGTCTGGAGAGCATTGCATAGGAGCTGGAGAGCACCAGGGGGATCGGAGAGCACAGGGGGGTGAAGAGAACTGGGGGGCAGGGAGAACCAGGTGTGTGGATATAAAGGGATGGAGAGCACTTGGGGGAGCTGAAGATCACAGGGGGGAAAACTCAAGAGCACGGGGGGGGGTCGGAGAGCGCAGGGGGATGAAAAGCACTGGGGGGGCAAGAAGAACCGGGTGTAGGGGATAGAGAGCACAGGGGGGGCGGAGAGCTTAGGGGGAGAAAACTGGAGAGCACTCTGGGAGCAGTCGCTGGGAGGCCTTTCATCAAGGCAGAGATTTTTTTTTCTATGTTTCGGGTCTGTCGGTGGCGTGATTGAAGATGGATGTACATCGCACTTTTTTTCTTTTTTAATAAAGAAATTGTCAAAAACTGTCTTATACTTTTTACTTTTTGACACTTTTTTGGGTGAATGGGTAGGGGTACCCGATACCCATTCACATAGGGGGTGGGATCTGGGGGCCCTCTTGTTGAAGGGGGCTTACAGAATCCGATAAGCCCCCTGCCCACAGACCCCGACAACCACCGGCCAGGGTTGTCAGGAAAAGACCCTTGTCCCTATGAACATGAACGTTGACTATTCATTACAATAAAGGCTTTTATTGGAGTGCGGCTGTCCAGAATCCATTTATTTAATATTACACTGAACCACTTGGGCTTGGACAGACATTGTAGTGTATCCTCCATTCACAGAGTGGTATGCTGGTCTGGAATAGTTTTTCATTTGAAGGTACAGTAATGAATGCACATCCTGATGGTGCTTTTGTTTATCATGAAAGTATATGTACAGTAGTCATTTCTGTACCGAGATTGGGGGGGAAATCGGGGGGGTGTAATGCATTTCATTTGAGCAGACATAATCAGGGAGGGGCTCACTAGCTTGTTAGTGAGCTTGATTGGGGTAGCTGTGGTCGCAGATCCAGCTGTCAGGTTGGATACTCCTCTTTCTCTAAGGATGCTTTGGCTGACATTCATACTGAGGTTTCGGTGGTTGGTATGCATTGTGATCCTGGGAAAGGAAACTTAATTCTGAGGAAGGATTTATTAACATACTTTAGCAGTCTTTTTAATGAGGGTGGTTCAGGTGAGGACCTATGTAACAGTTTAGGCCTCCCCCATTTCTTCTTTATCATTTTTGAAGTAATGGAGCACCCAGTTGGCTTATTCACTGAGGAGTTTCCCTGCTGGCTCTGTGGGTAATAATTCCTGTATTGCTATTAAAATGTCATCTACAGCATCAGGGCCATCTTTAATATGGTTTGGGCCCTGGGCAAACATTTTTTTTGGGCCTGGCTGGTTCACATGTATTTTTATTTTGGCGGCCCTCATTTGCGCAGACACAGCAGCCCATTCATTTGAATGGCCATGCCATGCCTTTGTTTCCTGCAGAAAAAAAGATGCATGCAGCATTTTAAAAATGCAGTTGCCTTGAAATCCATTCTGCTTTTGCACCATGCAACTTACCTGCAGTTCCTGCACACACAAACGCGCACTGTGTTTTTAAAAGTGTGACCTAAACATCTAAAAATGCAGCAAGTTTGCCAGTGCAGGAACTGCAGATAAGCATCTCGCTTTCTCACAACAGTCTTGGTCCAAAGGTATATAGACAGGCCAGGGTGGTATATAGACAGGTCAGGGTGGTATATAGACAGGCCAGGGTGGTATATAGACAGGGTGGTATATCAACAGGGTGGTATATACGCAGGCCAGGGTGGTATATGGGCAGGCCACGGTGGTAAATGGACAGGCCAGGGTGGTATATGGGCAGACAAGGGTGGTATTTGGTCAGGCCAGGGTGGTATATGGGCAGGCAAGGGTGGCATTTGGACAGGCCAGGGTGGTATATGGACAGGCCAGGGTGGTATATGGACAGGCCAGGGTGGTATTTGGAAAGGCCAGGGTGGTATTTGGAAAGGCCAGGGTGGTATTTGGGCAGGCCAGGGTGGTATATGGGCAAGCAAGGGTGGTATATGGGCAGGCAAGGGTGGTATTTGGACAGGCCAGGGTGGTATATGGGCAGGTAAGGGTGGTATTTGGACAGGCCAGGGTGGTATATGGACAGGCAAGGGTGGTATATGGACAGGCCAGGGTGGTATTTGGACAGGCCAGGGTGGTATTTGGACAGGCCAGGGTGGTATATGGACAGGCAAGGGTGGTATATGAGCAGGCAAGGGTGGTATTTGGACAGGCCAGGGTGGTATATGGGAAGGCTAGTTCCTAGACTAGTGGGAGAGAGGCAGAGAGAATGAGGGAGAGGGGAGCAAGAAGGGTGGGAACAGAGAGGGGAGTTGTTCTGGGGATGGAAGTCACACTCACCAATTATGTCTTCCCCATTCAGTCTGGTGTCCCTCAGGACTGTAGCTACTATTGTTTAAAAAGTGTCACTCAGCTGTTTACAGAACTCCTCTTGCAGCACAGAGCAAGTGCATGGCATGCATGTGGATGGAGTGTGGGCGGGGTTGGGCGGGCACAAATGGGAGGCGGAGGATTGGAGAAGCAGCAGAGTGAGGGCGGGGTTAGGGGGACAGTGGAGACAGGACACAGCCCGACTCCTGTGTAAACTTGCTTTCCCCCGTGTTGCTGAGACAGGATGGCAGAGGCTGTGGAGCGCCAGAGATAGAGCGGTATAGCTGCTCTCGATCTTCACACTACAAGTCATGGTGCCTGGGGGAGAAGACGCTCCTCCTGCAGCTGCCCACACAGACTCCGCCCCCTGCTCCCCCCACGCTTGTTTATCCTTATCCCCGCCCGGCTCATCCTCTGGAGCTGTTACGTACCTGGTTACCAGAGTCTGATGCAGGGTAGCCTCTCTTATGGCTCTGGTTCGCGAGCCACTGAATATGGGAACAGCGGACTCAGAGCACAGAGGGGTAGGAGTGCCGAGGTGGTGATGAGTAGACGCAGGTGGACGAATACCTCTGGTGAGAAGATGCTGAAACGCTGAAGCGGAGGATGGGTCAGTGACCCGCACGGAAGCTGCGACTACAGCGGCACAAGCTGGTAAAATAGTTCAGGTGTACTGGAACAGCAGAGTGAGACAAGCCGGGTCATAACAGGTAAGCATACAGGTAGATGGCTGAAGAGTAGTCGGTTTAACAGGCAGGTGAATCTGGCAACAGAGAGGTCAAGCAGGCGGATGGTCAAACAGAGCCGGGTCAGGATTGGAGAGGTTTGAATGGTCAGACAAGCCGAGTTCAGAGTTCAATCAGGTTTTCATGCAGATGCACAAACAAACAGGTCTCAGGTATGGATCCAGTCAAAACTGCAGATCAGGCAGCAATGTGCTACAAACAGCAATGAGTTTTTAAAGTGTTTTTTTGGCGCCACGGCCGATTAACGTGAACGCGCGCACGCCGTTGACGCACGTGCACGAGCGCAAGATGCGCAATGGCGCGCCAACTGCCTGGAGGAAGCCTGCATGGAGGAGGACTGCATGGAGGACGTCTGCAGGGATGAAGACGGCAAGGAGGTGAGTCCCTGACAGGAGCTCTATTGCAGGATGCGGAGTGAAAAGCCAATCTGCTCGATGGATTTTCATCACCGATTTGCGGGAAACATGCAGGCTTAACAGGCGGCTCTGCTTTGGGCCCCTAACAGTGACAGGGCCCTGGGCAGCTTCCCTGTTTGCCCTGCGGTAAAGACGGCTCTGTACAGCATCTAGAAGTGGTCTCTTCCTTGGATACTCTCTTCTAAGTCTAAGGCTGCATTCACACCTGAGCGTTTTGTCGCCTGAAGCGCGACGCTCAAATACGCTAGAGGGGAAAAAATACATTATTCCCTATGGAGATGGTTCACATCTGCACGCCAATACGCCAGACGCCGAACCGCTGTAGCTTTGAGCGTTTCCATTTCCCATAGAGAGTAATGGAAACGCTCGATTCAAGCGACTAGCGCCACAACGAACGTTTGCTATGGGCGTTTCGTCGCTTTAATCAATAGAACTTTTCACCCAGGCAGAAGATTAAAAAATTCTACCAACATAGCAACAAGTGATGAAAAGATGATCATTTTTCCTATTGGCTAAAATAAAAAACGTAAAACGTCAAAGTACAAAAACGTCGGACGACACTGTATGCAAACGCGCAAATAAGCATGAATACGCCCTAAAATTTGCATTGGCGATTAGCACATCACCCACCTTGCAATTTCCAGTGGCAGGAATCTGCGGATTCCTGCATAGGGAATGATTGCTGTGTGCAAATAGTTGCTATTTGTGACTACTCCCACAACCAGTGATTACCTGCAGTGATCGTGGTTGTTTTTTGTTTTTTTGTTTACGTCGAGACACGATGTCTCTCACTTCCTGTTTTGTCCCTATGCTATGCACAACAAGTAGTTCCCCTTTAAGCCGTAAAGCAGAACTGTAGTGTACATGTAAATATTCACTGGCAGGAAGAGACTATGTACAGTGTATCCCTTCTGCAATAAAAGCACCTTTTCTCCTAAATGTACACTGAACCAAAAAATGTGCAGCTTAGTATACATTCTTGGCATGTCTTGATGAGGGATGAATTAAAGCGGTCCTCCACCCTAAAGTGGAGTCCCGCTGATCGGAACCCTCCCCCCCTCCGGTGTCACTTTTGACACCTTTCAGGGGGGAGGGGGGTGCAGACACCTGTCTAAAGACAGGTATTTGCACCCACTTCCGGCCACACGATACGGGCGAAAGACGGGCATTCCGTCACATCCCGTCTGTCGCCCGTTGTGTGCTGGGAACACTCGGCTCCCAGCACACAGCGTGTGAGCCAATCGGCGGGCGCAGCGCGACTCGCGCATGCGCCGTAGGGAACCGGGCAGTGAAGCCGCAGCGCTTCACTTCCTGGTTCCCTCAGCGTGGATGGCGGGGGGAGCAGCAGAGTGACGAGCGATCGCTCGTGCTCTGCTGCGATCGGCGCTGGACTCCAGGACAGGTAAGTGTCCTATTATTAAAAGTCAGCAGCTGCAGTATTTGTAGCTGCTGACTTTTAATATTTTGTTCCCATGGCACATCCGCTTTAACTCTATTGCACATGTGCTGGAGTTACATCATCCCACACCAGACAATCGAGAAAGCCAGAGATGCCAAGCCAGAAAGAAGACGAAAAAATAAAGTTTTTTCCCCAGTGGGGCTTTGGACAACAATATAAGTGTGGTCGAAGAGTTGTTGACTTGTCTACAAAAAATGCATATAAACTCGAAAAAAGATATGACTAGATTGTAGGTTTGATCATGGTAACCTCACATGGTTACAAGAATGAATGTGGGAGAAAAGATAGTTCAAATAGGATAGAAAAGAAGGTGGGTGAAAAAGAGAGAGTATTGCGATTGCTGGGACTGCATCTTCCTCAGTCCCTTTCTCTGTCTCAAAGTGAGAAATCAGGGGTCTGTTTAGACCCTTGATATTTCACCAAAGCCCCCTAATGGGGGCTTTGGTGAAAGAATTATAAAGAATAATCTCGTAAAAAAAAAAAATGTTAAAAAAAAAGAAATAAAAAAAATTAAAACTACTGACACCAATCTCTGCTCTATTGATACCATCCACTGTACTTCTTATATGCACACATGTGTGTTTGTGCTCTGGGGTGCACACCCTGATGCAATAGGCTGTGCACACCAATGGCGGTAGGTTCAGTCTGAGCACTCTGCACAAGTTGTAGGACCTTATCTCTGATCATGTACAAGAAAGACATTTAGGGATTTAGGTTCAAAACAGGCAGTATCCCTCCAAATAAGAAATCATTAATGTGTCCTCTTGTCTGCCTTTGTGCTTCTTCACAAAATCTGTATGTACTTTTCAAAAATCACATGCACACCAATGCATGGCAGGTTTGAGAAGCAGAGGGCATAAGACCACACCCTAGGTGCATGACCTCCATCTACCATCACCATTTATTGGGGAGGGGGTGGAGCGGGTACCTAGTTTTGACAGGTTTAAATGGGTCTTGCCAGACTTGCATATAATCACAGGGCGACTAATCACTGTGAATGCACTCATTTTAATGTACCAACATCCCGGGAAAGTGACAATGGAATTTAATGGACTAATAAATTGGACTTTTGGCGGTACAGGTAGTTAATGTAAAAGATCAATAAGGCCCGGATTCACGTAGCACTTACGCCGACGTATCTTGAGATACGCCGCGTAAGTGTCAATGTGCGCCGTCGTATCTATGCGCCGTGCCCATAGAACTAGATATGCCTGAAAATAGGCTTCCTGCAGAAAAAAAGATCGACTCTTCGAGATTCGATTGACCCGTAAGTTCAATAATTAATCATCTATTTTTATTCTAATGCTTGTGTATGGATTTTTTTTTGGATGCCCAAAAAAGGGTGTTTTTGTAGATAAGGCTATACCTGTATGAACTACCATCTAATCTTGTTTCTGATCACACTATATATACCTCGTATGTGATTGGTTACTGATTTGTTGGGTGTTTTACCTGGATTTTTATGCACTTGATGTATGGGTTGGTCCGTTTATTGCATGGGCAGCAACATGTTAACAGCTTTTTAATCTTTTATTTGTGATTTTTATGTTTTATGTTTAAACTGGTTTGACTAATTGACATCTTTTGATGTTTCTCTGTTTATGTTATGTATGTCCGTCATTAGACCTTTATGCTCCTGATGAAGCGTCCTGTACGCGAAACATGTCGAGAGTAAATGCAAGATCTACTATTATGCATATCGGCTTCAAACACTAAGGCCCCATACACACGAGAGGATCCATCCACTGAAAAATCTCAGCGGATCGTTTTCAGCGGATGGATCCTCTGGTGTGTATGCTCCAGCGGATCTTTATCCGCGGATATTTCCGAATTCCAGCAGATAAAAATTTGTTGACATGCCAACAAATCTATCCGCTGGAATCGGATCCCACGGATCGATCCGCTGGTCTGTACAAACTCACCGGATCGATCCGTCCGAGGGGATCCCCCGCATGCGTCGTAATGATTCGACGCATGCGTGGAATTCCTTATATGACTGCATCGCGCACGTCGCCGCGTCATCATCGCGGCGACGGCGCGACACGTCATCGCCAGAGGATTTCGGCGCGGATTTCGATTCGATGGTGAGTACACTCCATCGGATGGAAATCCGCGCAAATCCTCGAGAGGATTTATCCGCGGATACGGTCCAGCGGACCGTATCCGCGGATAAATCCTCTCGTGTGTATGGGGCCTTAGAGAAAGGTCCGATGGACCGTTTTCATCGGTCCAAACCGATCGTGTGTGGGCCCCATCGGTTATTTATCCATAGGTTAAAAAAAAGCAATCTTGTTTTAAATTTAACCGATGGATACCTAACCGATAGAAAAAAAATTATCATTTGTAGGCACGTCCATCGGTTAAAAATCCACGCATGCTCAGAATCAAGTCGACGCATGCTTGGAAGCATTGAACTTTGTTTTTTTCAGCACGTCGTTGTGTTTTACATCACCGCGTTCTGACACAATCGTTTTTTTAACCAATGGTGTGTAGGCACGACTGACCATCAGTCAGCTTCATCGGTTGACCGATGAAAACGGTCCATCAGACCGTTTTCATCGGATGGACCGATCGTGTGTACAGGGCTTTAGAGTTCTATACCTTTTTGACGCTATGTGCTTTTATGCCATGAATGTATCTGTGTAAGTATAAATTTACCTGCTCCCACTTCCACTCGGATCACCTAGGAGAAAAGTTTGCCCCCCCTAAACCCACAACCTTCTAGGACACATCACAACTCCCAGAAGGTTGCAGGACCATTCACAGGGCGTAGCACGGCTTGTGCGAACAGTGGCAAGGCAGCTGCGAAGCGACAAGGAGTCACAGCAGGCTTCCCATGGTTAACAGGCCGCCGCCGGAGACCTAAAGACCAGCCGGGTGAGGATGGCGGTGGACAGGTGAATGTCTGTTTAATAAAGCGGTTGTAAAATGCTGAAGAATAAATGTATCGCATACTAGCACATTATGAAATACTTACCTTAGAACAAAGCCCTTCCATCAGCGCCTGAGACAGCTGACATCTTCTCCCAGTGTTACTTCCGGGTTCATGAGCTCTGGTACTGTGAGTGGCTGGAGCCGCAATAATGTCACTTCCACGTATGTGCGCGGGATCCGCCGTTTCCAGCATGGGCTCTGAAGGTCCGGCACTTTAAGCTGGAACTTCAGAGTGCGTGCGCCGATGATGCCACCGGCTGCATGCACTCTGAATATCTCCTAAACTGTGCAAGTTTAGGAGATATTCATAGTACCTACAGGTAAGCCTTTTAATAGTCTTACCTGTAGGTACAAGTGGTGTAACAGAGTTTACAACCACTTTAAAAGTCAGCAGCTGGAGTATTTGTAGCTACAGACTTAATTTCTGCAGAACTGACTGAAACTCCTCCTTATTCATGTGTTAAATAACATTGTAACTGTTCATAACACTGATGTTTTCAACATGCGTGAGGTCACTTAGCTGTGAATTCTGGCAAAATAGTGCCCTCTAGTGGTCATTTTTTGGGCAGCTTCACTGATAATGACTGGTAAACAATAAAGCTTGACAACTAAATACTTTCAGTTTTTAATCCTTTATGTACAGTATGGGGGTGAGTAAACACAAATGTTTCTAACAAAAACAATAGAAATAAAAATGTAAATAAGTAAACAAAATAACATAATGTCTATAAGCAATTGTTTTCTATTCAACATATCCAATCCAGTAAAAAGGGGTGTACAAACTATAATTATAATTGTTACTACATGGTTGGCCTTTAATTTTGCCAGTACAATTTTGGCAATGGCCATAGATGCTTAAGGCCCCGTACACACGAGAGGTTCCATCCGCTGGTATTTATCCGCGGATCAGTTCCAGCGGATAGATCCTGTGGTGTGTACGGCCCAGCGGATATTTATCCGTGGATTTTTTTCGGGCCGATGGATTTCCAGCGGATAAAAATTTCTTAGCATGCTAAGAAATCTATCCGCTGGAATCCTGTCCAGCGGATTGATCCGGTGGTCTGTACAGACTGACCGGATCAATCCGTCCGATCTCCTCACTCGCATGCGTCGTAATGATTTGACGCATGCGTGGGAAGTCTTTACCTTCCAGCGTCGCGCACGTCGCCGCGACATCATCGCGGCGACGGCGCGACACGTTACCGCGGATGGATTCCGCGCGGATTTCGATCTGATGGTTAGTACAAGCATCAGATCAAAATCCGCCAGAGGATTTATCCGCGGGGACCGTTTCCAGTGGATAATCCTCTCGTGTGAACTAGGCCTTAGAGATGTCTTCTATTATTTCAGTGCAGTATAGGAAAAGGATGGTTGGGGGGGGGGTTGCTGCAATCTTAAATTGTTTGGAGAATTTAGTAATTTCCCTCTCAATGTTCAGTAGCTTCTTACAGCCATTCCAATTTCAGTTTACTGCATTGTAAAGCAAAAATAAAGCAGAGGTTCTAGCCTAATAGTTTAAGCCTATTAAAAAAAAATATATATATATATATATATATATATATATATATATATATATGAATTTTGGTTCCGTTTACTTAAATATTACCCCTTTTTCTCGAAAAGTCTTGAAAAAAACATATTGATCCATCTATTGTAAAAGGTAATTGGCCACAGACAACACCATCAAAGCCTTGTCTATTTTTTGGGGTTGAGGGTCATTTTCCTGCTGTTGACTTCTATGGAAAGGGAGAAGGAATGTGACTGTGTAAATCGGCCCTTCATCAGGAAAACTCTGGTACATATCTGCTTGGGTGATAATTTGCTATGTTGATGTGGACCCTCTAGCTACCTTATAGAGATACCCAATGAGGAGTGGGAGGCCTTATATAATAAGTGTAGGCTAACAGCCAATTCATGGTGGAGCAGGGCACCGTGGGATAGGTTGGACCTAAAAGCTGGATCTTCTGAGTGGGAACCATGCTTGTGCACACTAGAAGAGGGGGGTCCTGGAAATGGGATTAGGATCATTCAGGAATGGATAAAACTGTCAGAAACCATGAATCAGACCAAGACAGAAGTACAATTAAATCAAACTTGTTTAACTGGTTGCCGACCAGCCGCCGTAGTTTTACGGCGGCAGGTCGGCTCCCCTGTGCGAGAGCCCGTAGCTATACGTCGGCTCTCGCGCAGGCCACTAGGGGCGCGTGCGCGCCGCCGGAGGCGCGCACGCACGCCCCCCACTCGCCCCCGACTCCCGTGCGCGTGCCCAACAGGCGCGTTCGCCGCCGGGCACACGTGATTGCTCGTTACAGAGCGGGGACCGGGAGCTGTGTGTTTAGCTCCCGATCCTGTCAGGGAGAGAAATGCTGATCTTCTGTTCATACTTTTGCGCAAACCAATCAATAAACGCTTATTGCGATTTTTTTTTACGAAAAATATGTAGAAGAATACGTATCGGCCTAAACTGAGGAAATTTTTTTTTTATATATATATTTTTGGGGGATATTTATTATAGCAAAAAGTAAAAAATATTCATTTTTTTTTAAAATGTCGCTCAATTGTTGTTTATAGTGCAAAAACTAAGAACCGCAGAGGTGATCAAATACCACCAAAAGAAAGCTCTATTTGTGGGGAAAAAAGGACGCCAATTTTGTTTGGTAGCCACGTCGCACGACCGCGCAATTGTCAGTTAAAGCGATGCAGTGCCGAATCGCAAAAAGTGCTCTGGTCTTTGACCAGCAATATGGTCCGGGGGTTAAGTGGTTAATAATAATAATAATAATATAAACAGAGTAAGCGTAGTCAAAACATAGCCAGAGTTCAGGAACCGGATAGGATAGTCAGCCAATCCAAATGTCAGAGAGCCAGAGATATACGTAGTAGAACAGCAAGCAGGATCAGGAGTCAGAAGGGATGTCAGCCGAGCAAGGTCTTCAACAGGAACGCAGGAGAAAGTCTCTGATGTTTGACCAAGGCGAAGGAAGAGAACATCTCAACTGGAAGGCTTAAGTAGGCAGGACTGACGAGCAGGATCATCAACAGGTGAGTCACTGTGGAGAGATGGGAGCTGGCAATTAGCCGACAGCTGAGCGAAGGAAAGGCTGATTGCAGCCCTGACAAGAACTCACTGATTTAGCTTGATTAACCCCCATGAGAGCAGGATCCCCCAGGTTGGGAAGTCTACAAGCCAGCCAGAGATCAGGGCTGGCAGCATACACAGATAACCAGGAACAAGCCAAAAGGCAGGATGGGCAACAGACATGGGTAACCAGGAACTGACCAGAGGGTGCACAGGAATTAATAGAGAATACAGGCTGCCACCCCCCTCCTTTTTTTTTTTTTACATGCCTAAACTTTCCTTTAACCTGGTCACATGGGCTTCCAATGAAGATTACAAGTGGTCTTGCTGGCAAAAATTGCACAGACGTGTTCTACTGTTGCCGTCATAAGAAAACCTACTTGGGAAATGCCACGCAGCCACCTATTAGGGAAATGCCACGTCTCAAAAGTTCAGAGCTGTAGTAGTGTTACACTTGGAGATCCTCAATCAACCAGTGACTGAATACATATACTGTATGAGTCTATTACATAAAGTGGTTCTCCAGTCAAAAAACTAAAACTCTGGTTTGCAAGGTTACCACAATAAAAGTAGTTATTTTTTTTAGCAATCATTTGGTAATATTACAAAATGACCTTGTGATCTTCCCATTTACTCCTTTCTGACTCTATATTGTCGTAGAATTTCTGGCTGTTTGCAGAGCAGACAGACAGATATCTTGTCTCTAATTCATCTTAAAGCGGAGGTTCACCCATAGAGAACACATTTTCCCCTTAGATGGATGCTCGTTTGGTCTAGGGGAATCGGCTAGTTGTTTTAAAATATGACCTGTACTTACCGTTTACGAGATGCATCTTCTCCGCCGCTTCCGGGTATGGGCTGCGGGACTGGGAGTTCCTTCTTGATTGACAGTCTTCCGAGAGGCTTCCGACGGTCGCATCCATCGTGTCACGATTTTCCGAAAGAAGCCGAACGTCGGTGCGCAGGCGCAGTATAGAGCCGCACCGACGTTCGGGTTATTTCGGCTACGAGTGACGTGATGGATGCGACCGTCGGAAGCCTCTCGGAAGACTGTCAATCAAGAAGGAATGCCCGCTCCCGAAGCCCATACCCGGAAGCGACGGAGAAGATGCATCTCGAAAACGGGTAAGTACTGCTCATATTTTAAAACAACTAGCCGATTCCCCTAGACAAAACGAGCAGGAATCTAAGGGGAAAAGGTAAAAAAATAAATAAATGGGTGAACTCCCGCTTTAATGAAATAACCCATCTTTAAACTAAATAAATTCACTCACCATATATTCCCTACCATTCATTCAGTAACAGACCATCTCACCAATTGTTCTCAGTCTAGCTCCCAGTCATGACTGCTTTGCCAACGGCCTCACAGGCTGTTTTATTACCACAATAGGCTTCACAGACCACATCTGATTGGAGGAGATCACAGCATGTGACCATAGGAAGTGATGACACAGCATGTGACCTCCTCCATGGGAAGTGATGTCACAGCATGTGGGCTCAATACAACAAATGCCCATATATCGATTCGGCAGCACAGAAAAACCCGTCCAACAGGGATTCAATACAGTAATATTCAATAACAATATAATACAACAACACCACAATACAGCAATATAACAACAACAATACAGCAATATAACGATAGGATACAGTTCCTGATGAGAGAAGCTTATCTGCAGGTGTAGGTGCACATCACAAAACAGTGTTGATCAGGCACTGAGAGATGACAATGCTCTTGCAGAGTGGACGCACCCGGAAGGCGAATATCTGTGCATCACACAGGGGCCCTTTCGCCGTCCGACACCCCCCACTCCACAAACACCCTTCTCCAAATCAGGAAGTGTATCTCAACCAGTCTGTGTGCCCCAGTCAGCTTTCTAGAGCGGGCTGAGGGAGAACCAACAATGGTTGACACTATGACAATACATAATAAATACATCTTTAAATTTCTACAACAGTATCCACCTCCATCCTGACAACATTGTACAACTGCAATACAAATGGCTTCCCGCTGTAGTGTTTCCAGGACCTGGGAGCGCGGCACATCATCTCTCTTTCATTTTTCTTCATTTCACATGCACTGGCAGAAATAGACTGAGCTCCCCAGCTCTAGAACAGCACATACAATTCCTACTCTCCTTCCTTTCTCACTGCCACAACCAGTTTAGACAACACTGCTAAATAGGGATGAGCTTCGTATTCGAGTCAAACTCACGTTATCGCTGCAGAACTGGACTTTTTACCTGGATCTGCCCATACATCCTCCCCCCTGCCTGGCCAATAAAGTTACTTCTCCTCTTGGCCAATCGGGTCTCAGGACCCGCTTCCTGATTGGTCAGGAGGAGAAGCAGGAAGACAATAGGGTCCATTAATTTGACATCGTCACACAACTGGGTGGGCCCAGGGCGCAGTGCTCTGCGCCCCAAGTCCGCCCTTGTTTGAAGCCAATTAGACCCTCAGGCTCTAATCATGTGCTTAAAAAAAAATTGGAATCCCTGTGTCCAGTGCCCTGCATGTGGATTAGGGGGGCGGTGCCCCTAATGGATGGGTCACCACTACCCATAACCCCTTTATCCCCATGCAAATTTATATTCACTCAATAAAACATAAAAACAAGCCCAAGGACTGGTTTTCTGTCTGTGGATGCAAGCTGGGAAATACGTGATGCCTGGCTGTGCAGGATTAGAGGACCCAAAACCTAGCAGCCCTCTAGGGGGTAGCGTTATACATATATTATATGAAGCAAAGTCCTGGGCCTCTTTAGGCCTAATGGTTACCTCCAGAGTTAGGGAGAGCTGACATCCTTCAGTGTAGAGTGGGTTACAAGGCACGGTGGGTGTAATGCAAGATGAACATGTGGGTGCCAGACACTTTTTGAATGCAAAGAGATTTATTGTCTCTTAAACTGAACTGTGGCAGAGGTTAGGCCCAGGACACCCTTAGGTAGATGCAATGTTAATTGGTAGACTCAGAGAATTCTATAGGTAGACAGCTTTACAGGTAAAGGCCTCCAGCTGGATACCACTTCTGTATAGGTAGGACCGCTGTCTCCTATGGCAACAATCTTGTAGCTGTTACTACCGGTAAAGGTATTCAACCAAGGTCTTCACACAACGAGTTCCCAGTCTCTCTTACCAGATTTCAGATCCACTAGCCACCGGATTCCCTGAGCTCTTTCATTGTAGCACTTTCCATCTTCCTCAAGCGCCACCCTGACCTCACTGCTGGTTCCCTGGTTTTGCACTCACAGATACTCTTCAAGCTTTACCACTACTAACACGTTAGGTCCCTGGCATGGCACTCCACAAGTTACCTCTGCTGTCCAGCTGGGTCCCTGACTTGGCACGTGCTGAAGTTTTCCTACTTCTTCCCATCATCCCCAGCTGGCGAGACGTCTGCTCTGGTACCAGCCTCAGCTTACTCACTGTGATCTCTGGTAGCAATGTGGATGGTCCCTTAATGGCGACAGCTTCCCTTCTACCTCAACCACAACTGGTTCCCCGACTGGTGGAACCATTACTTCTGGCTGGACTACAAGCCCACAGTCCCAACCTTACGCTGCTTTCCTACTTCTGCATAGGTCCTCAGACAGCCTAGCAGCCAGATGTCCCCGGGATAGGCCTAGCAGCCCGGGGCAACATAACACACGTCCACCCAGACAGCCATCCAGGTGGCACAGAAACCTGATCACCTGATTCCACCCAAATAAATAGGTTCTCCCAGCAGACCAAAGGGACCCAGGAAAATCCCTGGCCATTGGCTGAGACATCCCATTTATTCCTAATCTGTCCTTGCAATGCCCTTGTCTTAATTAAATGCCACTAGATACCCGGCCATCTAGTGACAGAAGAGAGAAGTGTAGCAATTCCAGAATTAGGGCAAAATCAATTGACCTCTGATCAATTGGCCAAGGCAACTATCACTTGGCAATACATTTAAATAACAACCCTGCCTAAACATCAGGGTGCTACATATATGTAACCCACATACTTGTATCTATGGGAAATTTGAATCTTCCAGAGAATCAATTTAATTTAATATTGGGACTTAGTAGAATATTGCTAGAAAATTGAGCAGTGAGTGAGTGGGTTTTGGCAGTTAACCTGAATTTGAAATGAACACAGCAGATGTAAGGAGACTTTAAATAACCTCCATTACTTTTGGATAGAGTGGCTTCAGACGCCTGGTACCAGATAATTTGGATATGAATAATTTGGTTGCCTAGCTAAAGCTTATTGTACATAAGTCTAAATAATTTTGTAGGGCCAGATTCACGTAGCGCAGCGGATCTATAGATCCGCTCGTTCTACATGAATTAAGATCCGCTCCCGCAAGTTTAGGAGGCAAGTGGCTAATTCACAAACCACTTACCTCCAAACTTGCCACGGCGGATCCTAAATCCCCCAGCGGAATTCAAATTCCACGGCTAGGGGAGTGTCATATTTAAATCAGGCGCGTTCCCGCGCCGATTTAAATGCGCATGCGTCGTCCGTGGAATTTCCCGGCGTGCATTGCTCCCACTGACGTCACTAGGACGTCAGTGGTTGCGACGTGAGCGGGACTTGCGACGCGCGTGTTCGTGAATCGGCGTACGCAAACAACGTAGGAAAATTCAAATTCGACGCGGGAACGCCGGCTATACTTAACATTGGCTGCGCCTGATAAAAGAAGGGGTAAGTATACGACGGAAAACCGCTACGGAAACTACGTAAGTACACTGCGACGGGTCCGCGTACGTTCGTGAATTTGCGTATCTCGCTGATTTACATATTATTTATCGGCGCCATTTTTAAATTGAAAAAAAGATCCGACAGTGTAACACATTGTAACACTGTCGGATCTAGCCCTATCTATGCGTAACTGATTCTATGAATCAGGCGCATAGATAGGACCAGTTTACGTCAGAGATACGATGGTGTATCTGTAGATACACCGTCGTATCTCTTTGTGAATCTGGCCCGTTGTGTTTTATTTCATAATTGTTTGGCATGAAGAAGCTGAATGTTACAAATGTAGTTATCTTTATAACGTTAGGTAACTGAGGCTCGACACTACAGAATATGTAAATAATTAGTATTTCAATGCATACAATTGAATTCTAATAAACATAAAGGCCCAGATTCAAGAAGCTATTGCGCCCGCGCAACCATAGGTTGCGCGGCGCAATAGCTGTTTTGCTCCCGCGTAGCGAATGCCCCTGATTCAGGAACATCGCTACGCGGACTGCAGCCTAGGATATGACAGACATAAGCCTCCTTATGCCTTCATATCTCAGGCTGCATTCTTGCGTTGGCCGCTAGGGGGCGCGGCCATTGTGATCGGCGTATAGTATGCAAATTGCATACTACCACCGATTCACAAAAGTTGGTACGGAGGTACGGAGTTTCCGTACGGCGACTTTAGCGTAAGGCTGCTCCTACTCATAGTAGGCGCAGCCAATGCTAAAGTATAGCCACCCTTCCCGCTCGTGAAATTTGAATTTCACGTCGTTTACGTAAGTGATTCGTGAATGGCGCTGGACGCCATTCACGTTCACTTAGAAGCAAATGACGTCCTTGCGACTTCATTTGCCGCAATGCACGTCGGGAAAGTTTCCCGACGGAGCATGCGCTGTTCGCTCGGCGCGGGAGCGCGCCTAATTTAAATGATTCCCGCCCCCGGCGGGATCATTTACATTAGGCGCCTTTACGCAGGGCAAATTAGCATAGCGCCCGCGCAATTTACGGAGCTACTGCTCCGTGAATCGCGGGCAAATCGAAATATTTGCGTGGGCGCAGAGCAAAAATCGTTGCCCTTTGCCCACTCAAATATTGCGCGGTTCTACCTGAATCTGGGCCAAACTTTGTAAGTGCATGGCTTTCCTATGCAAGCGATCACTGTTGTAAGGGATCATACAATCAGTTTGTATAGTGTATGGCCACCTTTATAGACCTAAAAATAACTAGTTGCAATTTTGGTGACATTAAATTCCTAACGGAACACCAAACACGGACGCAAACACACATTTTGCCACATAAAACAAAAATAGTGACTAACGCAGGAAAAAACTCATAGAAAAAGGAGCAAAACTGGAAAATGTCCCATGAGCTATTTTTCCACATGTAGAGCAGCCCATTGAAATCAAGGTCCTTCCCTGTGCGTGTCATGGGAAAAACGTGTTTCCACTACACCAGGTGGGAATGGGGCTTAAAAGTGATATTGGTTTATTTATGCCAGAACAAAAAGGCTCCATTTACATCTGTGCATATCCCAACACATGGCAAGCTGCACAGAAAACGCACACTTTGCTATGCGTTTCAGAAATGCACTGCAAATGCACATTGTGCTTGCATTGTCATTACATGTTAAAGGCACCCCAAATGCATGTAGCAGGCATGCATTTGCCCTGCGACAAACACACAGCAAATGCACCAAAAAGTGTGGTAAAAACACACCACGTGCCGCTCCTGGAGTTCTTGAGTTTCTGTGGGGCATCTGTCACACGTAGGACAGCCAATTCAAGTGAATAGGCTGCCCTATGCGTGATGAGCAAAAATGCTCTAAAACGCCCCCCCCCCCCTAAAAAAAGAAGCATGCAGGAATGTGATGTGAACAGGGCCTGACAGCTGAGTGTATTTATGTATAGAGACGCCCATACATTATGCAATCTGATTGTACAATTTCCTTTAGATTTACCAGGACTATGGAATAGGAGGCCCGACCTGGACAATCCATTCAATTTGCATGAAATCAGGCAGGCCCTTGCACTACATAGCTAATAGGATATCTAAATAAGATTGTAGAATCAGATTATACAGACAGTGGGTGGAAAATAAAAGAGGTGGTATAGTAAGTAGAGTGGTGTGGTCCAGATAGGTAAACATGCCTTATTTTGCCCTCTTCTGTGATGCAGCAAGGGAGTGCATGCTGGGATATGATCTACAGCAGGAGTAAGCAACCTTAAAGAGGTGGAGATCTACCTGAACGACATGGGAGAATGGCAGAGCTCATAGGGCACAGTGTCATCAAGTGTGGTCTCCTCACACCTAGTTGCCACATCATCCCTTTAAACCCAAACACATATATATTACACAGATTCTGAGGCTAATTAAATGCAGATAAGGCACCAATTAAGTTTAATTACTACCTTAATCAACCACAGAACCTGTGTAATTCATATGTGTTCGGTTTTAAAGGGATGAGGTGGTAACCCTACTCACACCTGATTTAAACCTCTATTTGCAGTACTACCGTGTTGCAATTATGTGCATTACACAGCAATCATGGGTTTAAATCAGGTGGTAAAGAGGCAACATATTGCCTCCTCACTACCTGTCAAGCACAGTTGGATTACTTTTCAGAGGAGCAGCATGTCTGCTACACTTCTGAATGAGCCCTTAGTTGCATTTGGCAACAGGGTGGTAAAACCCTGCGGGTGAGTCCCAGTTTCACCACCCCAAATCCCTACCCCCTTTAGCTGCTGAGGCAGCAACCAAAGGTGTACACAAGCACCAGTTGCTTTTGGTTGGTGCTACCGCCTGCTTATCGTGACTGTGACAGACCCCTGTACTCAAGATGAGTCTGTCCGCCATAAATGCTTCCTCTGTCTGGTACCATACAATCCAAGACCCCTTAGCTTTCCCATTTACTAGTCGCCGCTCGGTGTAGAGTAAAACATCAGACAGTTTATTAGAACAATAATACAGTCTTATATACAGTTAAAGAGAAGGTTCCCCCCTCCTGCTCATATTACTCTAACAATACACCTGTAACCAGAAACATAAATTAACGTGAGCTAATTAACTAATCCCTTAAAGCAGCCGATGTGACTCCCTAACTACAATACACATCATCATACATATCAACACAGAACTCCTTCATACAATTGCAGGGTTAATTAGCACAACCAACAATGAGTGAAAGACTCTTAGAAGCCATACTAGACTAATATACATTATAGCAGACAGACAGACGGGTGGCTTCAGTTGACATCAGCATCTTCTAATAGTATGAGTCCCAACATTATGAATCAGTCACTATTTATAATATGGCATATCCAGGGTTCCCAGAGTCTGTGTGTCTTGGGGGGACATGGACCTGAATCTAAAGTAACACCACCTCAAGGGTCCCCAGGCATACAGCTCACAAAGAGCACCGTTCCCCCAAATGCCAAGGCCCATAATCGGTAAGCAATAGGCTAGCATTCAGTCCCCTCCAAAAGCCTCTGTCCCGGCTGGGTCTGTCACAGTCACCCAATTAATAAATGGTGAGAAAGGTTGCAGGGCACTTACAGAGTGGCCTCGTCATGTTTGGGTCCTGTTTGGCAGGTGCTACATCCACCAACCATGACAGGGCTTATAACTGCAACATGTGTACACCCCTGACCACTGCAGCTAAAGGGGCTGAGGTTGGGATGAGGGTGACAAAAACTTGTCTTAATTATGGGGTTTTACTACTCCCCAAACTGCAAATGTAAATGAACCCCTTCTGTTCTGACCCCCCAATAAGACTTTTTCCACGCTGATGTGCTGCAGTTTACCTGAACAGCGTGTATATCAAATGAAAGGATGTGACGCTTAGTTTGTTCATGAGTGATAAATAAATTGTGATAAAAATGTATAAACAATGTCGTAGGAATCCAACACTGAATGGTGAATCAAAAAACAATTGGCAACAATTGTGTTGGAGTTTAGCATTTGATTCACCATTCAGTGTATAGGTAAGCCCATAATAAGGCTTAACTATAGGTACTGAAAATATCTCCTAAACATGCACCGTTTAGGAGATATTTACTGTACATGCAGCTGTTGAAATCACCAGCACATGCGTTCTGAAGGAACAGCATACCCATGTCCTGTGCCGCGTCCTATGGCAACAGTCTTGTAACAGCTTCTAACAAGGGTTGCAATGAACTATTTCACTTCCTCCACAATCTCCTTTTTAGATCTCCACTCAACTGAGCTCCCAGTCTATCACTTAGACCCGCTGATCCACTGCCACTGGATCTCCTGAGCTCTTCCAATCTTCTCACTGAGTATCTTCCTCAAGCGTGACCCCCTTGTATCCCTGCTGGGTCCCTAGCTTGGCACTCACAGATACTCCTCAAGCGTCACCCCACTAGGCTGCTCGGTCCCTGGCTTGGCACACAAGCGTCATCTCCGGTGGCTGGGTCCCTGGCTTGATACGGTTGGTGAGAATACTGCGCTGGTACTTGCTTCAGCTACTCACTGTGGTCCCTGGTAACAAGGTAGATGGTCCCTTAGTGGCGACAGCTTCCCCTCTACCTCCAACCACTAAAGGTTCTCGGCCAGCAGAACCATCTCTTCTTGTTGGACTGCAAGCTGCAATCCCAACCCTACGCTGCTCTCCTGCTTCCGGAAAGGCCCTCAGATATCCTAGCAGCCAGATGTCCCCGGGATAGGCCTCAGGCTCTGGCCTAGCAGCCCGGGGCAGTACAACACATGTCCACCCACACAGCCATCCAGTTGGCACAGAACCCTGATCACCTGACCTTACCCAAATAAATAGGCTCTCCCAGCAGGCCAAGGGACCCAAGAAGATCCCCGCCAATTGGCTGAGATACTCCATCTATTCCTAATCTGTCCTTGCAATGCCCTTGCCTTATCTAATGCCACCAGATACCCAGCCATCTAGTGACAGAAGAGAGAAGTGCAGCAATTCCAGAATTAGGATGAAATCGATTGATCTCCTATCAATTGGCCAAGGAAACTATACCTGGCAGGTAAATTTACTAGCAACCCTGCCTAAATATCAGGGTGCTACAAGGAGAAATCATATAAATACAATCATTCTTTAATTGCAGTTCCGAGGGAATTATATATGTTAGATGGATATTTTGTTTGAATTCACGTGCCCCATATGGTCTGAATGAAGGTTTTACATTTACCTTTTGTGTGTAAACAGTAATACTGTGAAATTTTTTCTAAGTGCTTAATTTCCTACCTGTATTTGTTTAAATGCAAGAGGATGGGTTTAGTATAATTTTATTCCATTACTGTAAATTACCTTCCTTTATATGGATAGGATTCTGAGAGGATTAATTGTAATATAAATAAGAGGACTTATCTGAGTTACATTTTGCATGTCTTCTTTTCTTTATCCACAAGATGGCGATATTGTCTCCTCAATAATGAGCATGTGCGGACGGCCATTTTAGGCAGCCAGGTTTTAAATAAGGAGAAGTACAAACAAAAGACGCCATTTTTTTTCTACACCCTGTGACTGGGTGGTTCAGTTTGATTTGAGGTTTTCTAGCTCACCACGTTATTATTTTTACCTCTGACGAAGCTCTACTATAGGAGAAAAACATGTAAGGTTTGAAAATCCTTTTGGGGGACATACTTTTCCATTCCCTTTTCCACACATGATTTAATATCTTTTCCTCCTCAATCTTTTCCTTTTTTGGTAAGGTACCAAAATATGTCCGCCAAGACATTGTTTTCTACCAGAGAAGGATTTTTGTGGATATGTTGAATATGGGGCATGTCCATTAGCATACCTTCCAACTTTTGAATTTGTAAAAAAGAGGGATTCAGCTTGTGCAGTGGGTGTTGGAAGTGGGTGTGGCTAATGGACAGTGGGTGTGGCCATATTGTGTGGTTTAAAGTACACTGGCAAACCCAAGGGTTCTTGCACAGGATACAATGAGAAACACACAGTAAACACAATTGGCATGAAATATTTAAAGAACCTTATTGGATACAGATTTTTCTGCTGCTTCCTGTGACACCTGTTCAGGAAAGTGCATAACCTATTAGCTTCATGGCTCAGGATACTGCACAGAGTAAAGGGGTCTGGAGTGCGTGGGGCACAAGGTGCAGGGGTGCATAATACACAGAGTGCAGGGGTTAGTACATACCACCTCCTCACTACAGACCCCCAGTACAAACCACCCCCTCTCCTCAATACAGGCCATCTTTTTAGTACAGACCACCTCTTCAGTACAAGTCACCAGAACAGACCACCTCCTCAGTACAGACCACTTCCTCACTACAGACCCAGGGTCGCTGATAGGCCAGTACAACTGGCCCCTTTTGTACCGGGCCAGGCCAGCAGGGGGGCCCAGGCAACCTTCACAGAGAAATAATTAATGTAGAAAAAAAAAAACTCCACAGCCCTGACTGAACATCGTTATCCAGACACTGCATCCCGCAGCGCATTCCGCCGCATTCTGCATAATGCCATTGGCAGCATGGGTGGCACTGTCTGTAGCACAATATGGCATTGGCGGCATGGCATGGGTGGCACTGTCTGCAGCACAATATGGCATTGGTGGCATGGGTGGCACTGTCTGCAGGTAGCACATGCGTTACTGCCCATAACGCATGTGCTGCCTGCACAATATGGCATTGGCGGCATGGCATGGGTGGCACTGTCTGCAGCACAATATTGTATTGGAGGCATGGGTGGAACCGTCTGCAGGTAGCACATGCGTTACTGCCCATAACATAACATGTGCTGCCTGCAGCGACAGTGCCACTCATGCCGCCAATGCCGTAATGTGTTGCAGACAGTGCCACCCATGCCGCCAATGCCATATTGTGCTGCAGACAGTGCCACTCATGCCACCAGTGCCATATTGTGCTGCAGACAGTGCCACACATGCCGCCAGTGCCATAATGTGCTGCAGAGACAGTGTCACCCATGCCGCTAATGCCATATTGTGCTGCAGACAGTGCCACCCATGCCGCCAATGGCATAATGCCATTGACAGCATGAGTGGCACTGTCTCTGCAGGCAACACATGCGTTTTGGCATTAGTGTCATGGCTGGCACTGTCTGCAGCACATTATGGTACTGGCGGCATGGATGAGAAATCAGAACCAGAAATATCACTTGTAGACAAACCTGCACTTTGTTTCAAGGCGGGGTCTGGGGCAGGGCCAGGGGGCCCCGTCAGGTAGGCTGTACGGGGTTCCATGATTTCTATCAGAGGCCCTGTACAGACCACCTCCTCTCCCCAATACAGGCCACATTTTTAGTACAGACACCTCTTCAGTACAGGTCACCAGAACAGACCACCTCCTCAGTACAGACCACCTCCTCACTACAGACCCCCAGTACAGACCACCTTCTTAGTACAGACCCCCAAGTACAGACCACCTCTTCAGTACAAGTCACCAGAACAGTACAAGTCACCTCAGTACAGACCCCCAGTGCAGACCATATCCTCAGTACAGACCACCTCCTCAGTAAGACCCCCAGTGCAGACCCCCTCCTCAGTACAGACCCCCAGTGCAGACCATCTCCTCGGTACAGGCCACCTCCTCTGTACAGACCCCCAGTGCAGACCATCACCTCAGTACAGACACCCAGTACAGACCACCTCCTCTCCTTAGAACAGGCCACCTTCTTAGTACATACCTCCCTCCTCAGTACAGACCACCTCCTCAGTACAGACCACCTCCTCAGTACAGACCACCAGAACAGACCACCTCCTCAGTACAGACTGCCTCCTCAGTACAAACCTTCAGTACAGAGACCACCTCCTCTCCTCCATAAAGGCCACCTTCTTAATACAAACCAATTCCTCAGTACATATAACCTCCTTGGTGCAGACCACCTCTTCAGAATGGATCCTCAGTACAGACCCCCAGACCACCCCACAGTACAGACTAACTCCAGCACAAGTCCTTTATCCCTTAAGCTCACTCAACAGTCGCTTGAGATTTTACAGTATGTGTAGCGGCAGTGACATGTGAATGTGTCAGGAATGGAGTAGTATACCTCTGCTTTGCATATGAATGAGCCACAGATGAGATTTGCACATGAAGGAGCTACTATTGCTCTTTCATATGCAAGCCCCACAAATGCATTGTCATTGTGAGCACAATGTACAGGGGCAGATACTTTGCGGGACTCAGCTCTGCACAGGGGACAGCAGGACTCAAAAGGCGGGAAAGTCTCACACAGTCTGGGACTATTGGGCGGTATGCATTAGTGGTGTTTTTCTGTCCACATGGATGAGTGTACCCGCATTTCATATCTGAGAGAGATAGGTCTTGAGAGACCTCAGCGAAACAGCTTCACATTCTGAGTGAGATAGGATTTTTAGACACTACTCCCTTCTTTCACAATTAATGTACAGTTCAAGGTGAGACTGGTAAACAGTGATAGCCGCCACTTGTATCCTCTAGGACCATACTGGTAAGTATGCCCCAGTTATATATCTTACAATTGTTTTTAATATACATATGATAGTACCGTATAGTGGTGATATTGCTATTGCTGTGTCCCATTCATATTGATTCATTGCTATACAAGTTGACATTTATATAGATTTATGTCAGGGTACTAAAAACAGATTAATGTCAAGTTACTTATAACAAGTATAATATATTTATTTTACCTCACCCTATAGGAATTTACATTTATGGTCATGAGAAAAAAGTCGGAGAAAAAACGCGCTAAGCACATAAATCAATCAAAATAGAAATTAAATAAAATGCAATTGAAGGTTAAAAGTAGCAATTCTCCTGTAAATAACAAACCAGTAGAGCATAAATTGTAAAAAATAGAATCACGCTATAGCCCAGCATAGGCCCCTGGATGACGTGAAGTATTACGAAATGCGTATGGAGGAGCGACGAGCTGACATCACCTCGTTACTGTATCGCTATCGTATCCCGGAAGGATGGGTCTGCCTGGATGTGCGCCGGCTGGCAGACCAGGTTTAAGGCAGTTTACATTTGTGGATGCTGTAAGTGCAATCTTTTTTAATCCATTAAAGATCTTGTAATGTTTTACACTATATGGAGCCTTTATGTCTTTTATGATACTATCTACACTCTGATTGGAGTGGAGATAACGGGTGCGAGCTGACCTAAAGACATTACGGGCATTTTTTGATCCTCTGTTATGGGGGGTCATTAGTATCTGATAAGGAGACATCTATATTTGCACGGTGGTGGAACTCACTTGCGGAATGGTGGATGGATCCCATGTTTAATTCCATAGTTATGAACACTGGTGGACTTTTTGTCATTTTTGAACTGCTGAGCAATGATTATGCTGGGCTATAGCGCAATTCTATTTTTTACAATTTATGGTCATGAAACATACATTTAAATTACTGTAATATAGGTTACATTTTATCTTGGTGGCCTTTGGTGTTTTGGGACATGCACCCATGTCCAGTCTGAATCCATTGTCCAAAATTGGTTATTAAAATACTGTATTTGAATGCATAGAACACTTCGGGAACAATTCATTTAATTTGATAGACATTACCAGAGCAGGCAGGTGGTGTTCTTTGAATACTTTTTAAACACATGAGTGGAGCAACCAAATGAGCATGATACTTAAGTGGAGAAACTGACAAGAACATCTTTAAAGCGGGGGTTCACCCTATCGACGGGAAAAAAAAAAAAAAAAATTATTTTACCTTAAAATCAGGCATTGTAGCGCGAGCTACAGTATGCCTGTCCCGAATTTTTTACCGCCGTACTCACCTTGTAGTCGTCCATCGAAGATTCCGGGGAATGGGCGTGCCTATGGAGACGGAGGATGATTGACGGCCGGCTCTGGCGCGTCACGCTTCTCCGGAAATAGCCGAAATAGGCTTGGTCTTCACGGCGCGTGCGCATAGCCTGTGCGCAGGCGCCGTGAAGAGCCGAGACCTACTCCGGCTGTCTTCGGGGAGAGTGACGTGCCAGGGCCGGCCGTCAATCATCCTCCCTCTCCATAGGCACGCCCATTCCCCGCGGGAGCCGGAATCTACGATGGACGACTACAAGGTGAGTACGGGGTTAAAAAAATCGGGACAGGCATACTGTAGCTCGCGCTACAATGCCTGTCTCGATGGTAAAATGTGTCGGGGGGGGGTGAACTACCGCTTTAAAAAGGCAAAACTGTCTTAATTTCAGTATCAAGCCTCTCTAGAGCCCTGTGCACACGATCAGTTTGTCTGAAAACAGACCGATAGACCGTTTTCATCGGACAAACCGATCGTGTGTGGGCCCCATTGGTTTGTTTTCCATCGGTGAAAAAAAATAGAACATGTTTTAAAATTTTCCTATGGATAAAAAAAAGATAGAAAAAAAACACGCATGCTCAGAATCAAGTCGACGCATGCTCGGAAGCATTGAACTTAATTTTTCTCAGCACGTCGTAGTGTTTTATATCACCGCTAGAGTTGAGCAAACCCAAACTGTAAAGTTCGGGTTCGGTACGGACTTTGGGTTTTTCCCGGACCCGAACCCGAATAATTGCTGAAAGTTCTGGTCCGGGTTCGGAGTTCGGGAAAAAAAAAATGCGCAGAGGTCCCCCCAAATTCAATAACCAGACCCTTTAGGTCTGGTATGGATACTAAGGGGAACCCCACCGTTTTTAAAAAAAAAAAATGACGTAGGGTTCCCCTTAAATATCCATAACCAGACGCCTCCCTTATAAAAGAAACGTCAAAGCATCGGCGCGTCATTCGCTGAGCTGTGCTCTGAATGGATGGATGTTCTCATCGCTGGACCAATCGCTGGAGACATCACTCGTCGCTGGAGAGATCACCCGACGCTGGATAGAGACAACGATGGAGCAGCGAGCAGCATCGATCGTCTATTTTCACCGCTGGATTTGTATTTGGTTTAATTAATAAAGTAATTTGTTCTACGGTGTGTGTGTGGTTTTTTTTCTGAAAACTACTATTTACACTTCCTTCGTGAAATGGTAGGGGTACAGTGTACCCCATTACCATTTCACACGGGGGGGGCAGGATCTGGGGGTTCCCTTTGTTAAAGGGGTCTTCCAGATTCTGATAAGCCCCCTGCCCGCATACCCCCACAACCACCGGGCAAGGGTTGTGGGGATGAGACCCTTGTCCCCATCAACATGGGGACAAGGTGCTTTGGGGGGCACCCCAAAGCACCCTCCCAATGTTGAGGGCATGTGGCCTGGTGCGGTTCAGGAGAGGGGGGGGCCGCACTCTGTCCCCCCTCTTTTCTGCGGCCGGCCAGGTCAACGTGCTCAGATAAGGGGTCTGGTGTGGATTTTAGAGGGAACTCCACGCCATTTTTTTTTTAAATTTGGGGTGGAGTTCCCCTTAAAATCCACACCAGACCTGAAGGGTCTGGTTATGGATATTTAGGGGGAACCCTACGTCATTTTTTTTTTAAATTGACGGCGGGGTTCCCCTTAATATCAATACAAGACCTAAAGGGTCTGGTTATTGAATTTGGGGGGACCTCCGCGCATTTTTTTTTTTTTTTACTAAAAGTCCGTGTCCCATTGACTTCAATGGGGTTCGGAGTTCGGGTTCGGGTTCCCGAACCCAAACTTTTTTTTAAAGTTCGGGTCCGAACCCGAACATCCAGGTGTCCGCTCAACTCTAGTCACCGCGTTTTGGCACGGTCGGATTTTTGACTGATGGTGTGTAGACAAGACTGATGAAAGTCAGCTTCATCGGATATCTGATGAAAAAATCCATCGGATTAGATATCCGATCGTGTGTACAAGGCTTAAGGCTCCATGCACACTGGGCTTAAAAAAACGTCTGTTCACTTTGTTTTGTACAAAGTTTAGACAAGTTTAGGAGAGTTTTAATTTTTTTTCTGCCAGTGAGCTCCAACCAGAAACATGAATGAGAAGGGATTTTTTTTCTGCCTCTAAACGTTGTTCTCAAAATATGGCTCTTAACCACTTCAGCCCCGGACCAATTTGCTGGTCAATGACCGGGCCACTTTTTGCGATTCGACACTGCGTCGCTTTAACTGACAATTGTGCGGTCGTGCGACGTGGCTCCCAAACAAAATTGGCGTCCTTTTTTTCCAACAAATAGAGCTTTTTTTTGGTGGTATTTGATCACCTCTGCGTTTTTTTGCGCTATAAACAAAAATAGAGCGACAATTTTGAAAAAAAAATTGCTGTAATAAATATCCCCCAAAAATATATAAAAAAACGTTTTTTTTTTCCTCGGTTTAGGCCGATACGTATTCTTCTACCTATTTTTCATTTAAAAAAAAAAAATCGCAATAAGCGTTTATTGATTGGTTTGCACCAAAGATATAGCGTCTACAAAATAGGGCATAGTTTTATGGCATTTTTATTAATATATATATTGTTTTACTAGTAATGACAGCGATCAGCGATTTTTTATCGGTACTACGACCTTATGGCGGACACTTCGGACACTTTTGACACATTTTTGAGACCATTGGCATTTTTATAGCGATCAGTGCTATAAAAATGCATTGATTACTGTAAAAATGCCACTGGCAGGGAAGGGATTAACACTAGGGAGCGAGGAAGGGGTTAATTATGTTCCCTGGGTGTGTTCTAACTGAAGGGGGGGTGGGACTGACTAGGGGAAATGACAGATCGCTGTTCATACATTGTATGAACAGACGAACAGTCATTTCTTCCCCTGGCAGGACCGGTTCTCGCTCTGTAACGAGCGATCGCAGGTGCCCGGCGGTGATCGCGCCCGCCGGGCACGCGCATCAGCGCCAGGGGCGAGCAGGGGCCCCTAATGGCTGGAATGCAAAATGCCGTATAGCTACGTCATTTCGCGCAGCCGAGCCGACCTGCCGCTGTATAACTGCCGCGGCTGGTCGGCTAGTGGTTAACGTCCTAATTGACATGGACACATAGGATAACATTGAGTTGCTTCTACAGGCAGAACACAAAACTCCTGTAGAGCTGGATGTGAGCTTTTGAATGGAAATTCCGACCGTGTGTATGCACCATCAGACTTTTGCTGTCAGAATTTCCGCCAGCAAAAGATTGAGAGCTGGTTCTCAAGTTTTCAGACAGAAAATATTCCTATCGGAAAATCTGATCGTCTGTAGCAATTCCGACACGCAAAATTCCAACGCATGCTCAGAAACAATTCAACGCATGCTCGGAAGCATTGAATTTCATTTTCTTGGCTCATCGTAGTGTTGTACATCACCGAGTTCTTGACGGACTTTTGTGTGACCGTGTGTATGCAAGCCAAGCTTGCGCGGAATTCCGTCTGAAAAAACATCCGACGAAAAATCTGATCGTGTGTACGTGGCATAAGGAGTAATGACAGATTCCATTTTGTCTCACCAGATGGCAGTATTGCTACATGGTTGTGCAACATCTGATTACTTATATTTATTTAAAGTACAATCTTCAAAGTTTGTGATTTGATTTAGGCCACTTTCACAATGAGGCGTTTTACAGGCACTTTTGCGCAAAGCGCCTGTAATCTGCCTCTTCTTCAGCCCCAGTGTGAAAGCCCGAGTGCTTTCACAATTGGGTGGTGCGATTTCAGGACAGGAAAAAAAGTCCTGCAAGCAGCATCTTTGGATTGGTGCGAGAGGGCTGTATTTTGTGCTCCTAAACCGCCCCTGCCATTGAAATCAATGGCTAGCAAAGCGCTTCGGCAGTGGCGCTTTGCGGGCACTTTTAACCCTTTTTTGGCTGCTAGCAGGGGTTAAAAGCACCCTGTTAGCGGCCGAAAAAGCGCTGCTAAAACAACAGTAAAGCAGTGCTAACAATTAGCGTCACTTTACTGCTAACGTGGCCAGCACCTCAGTGTGAAAGTGCCTTTAAACAGATATCTGATAACATACCGTATATACATATTGATACATCCCAGTATAAGGCAGGCCATAGATAATGCAATTTTCGTTAGAAAAATTGCTCAGTGCCAGTGGGGAGCGCTGGAAGAACACAATGACTAGTTTTGCTGGCTAAAACTGGTGGCACTAATCATTCCTAAAAAACCCAACAGGCTGGTTGTACATTTGTTGATTAATAGATTGACGTGTGTACAACCAGGGTGCCCATGCATGGATTGAAATTTGTCTGGTCCCTGCTGAACCTGATGAATTCCGATCCATTTATGGCCAGCTTAACTTATCTGATAGAAAACTCCAACTTCTGCACCAGAATATATTGCTGATTAAAACTGAAAGTTCAGTTAGGCCCCGTACACACGAGGTGATCTCCGCTAGAAACGGTCCGAGGGGATCTCCGCTAGAAACGGACCGTTTCCAGCGGAGATTCCTCCTCCGGATTTGGATCCGATGGCATGTACTCACCATCGGATCAAAATCCATGCGGAATTCATCCGCGGTGACGTGTCGCGATGATGACGCGGTGACGTGCGCGACGCTGGAAGGTAAGTACTTCCACGCATGCGTCGAATCATTACGACGCATGCGAGGGAGGGGAGCGGACGGATTGATCCGGTGAGTCTGTACAGACCACCGGATCAATCCGCTGGACCCGATTCAAGCGGATAGATTTCTTAGCATGCTAATAAATTTATATCCGCTTGAAATCGATCAGCCCGAGAAATCTCCGCGGATAAATATCCGCTAGGCCGTACAGACGACCGGATTTGTCCGCTGGAACTGATCCGCGGATCAATCCCAGCGGATAGATCCGGTCGTGTGTACGGGCCTTAGGCTTCAATGGGTTAAATGTATTTAATTATGGGGAGCCATTGGTTACTAAAGGGTTAATTATTCCTAGCTACCATAAAACCACTAATGGAATTGCACAGAGTGGTTCAGAACCTTCTCTTCTTGGGTCCCCTGCTGGCGCTCCTGGCTGCTCTTCTTTTTTGTGTGCCCCCATAGCAAACCGCTTGCTATGGGGGCACACCTGTGGGCTCACTCCCGTGCTGCGCTGCCTGTGTCCATTGACAGAGACAGCATGGCTCAGACCTCCCCCTGCTCCCTCATTATAGGATTTGACTGACCGCAGCAGGAGCCAATGGAAATGGAGCGAGTACAAAGAAGTGCAACAAAGCTAATAAAAGGTCTGGAGGATATTAGTTATGAGGAAAGGTTGCGAGCACTGAACTTATTCTCTCTGGAGAAGAGACGCTTGAGAGGGAATATGATTTAAATCTACAAATACCGTACTGGTGACCCCACAATAGGGGTAACATTTTTCCGTGGAAGGGAGTTTAACAAGACACATGGCCACTCATTAAAATTAGAGGAAAAGAGGTTTAACCTTAAACTACGTAGAGGGTTCTTTACTGTGAGGCCCCGTACACACGACCGAGTTTCTCGGCAGAATTCAGCCAGAAACTTGGTCGGAGCTGGATTCTGCCGAGAAACTCGGTCGTGTGTACACTTTTCAGCAAGGAACCCGTCGAGGAACTCGTCGGGCCATGTTCTCTATTTTCTCGTTAGTCAATGGGAAAAGTCGGCCCGCCGAGTTCCTCGGCGGCTTCCACACTGAACTCGACGAGGAACTCGATGTGTTTGGCACGTCGAGTTCCTCGGTCGTGTGTACGGGGCCTGAGAGCGGCAAGGATGTGGAATTCCTTTCCATAGGCGGCGGTCTCAGCGGGGGGCATCGATAGTTTAAAAAAACTATTAGATAAGCACCTGAACGACCACAACATACAAGGATATACAATGTAATACTAACATATAATCACACACATAGGTTGGACTTGATGGACTTGTGTCTTTTTTCGACCTCACCTACTATGTAACTATGTAACTATGTGCTCTCACACAGTGCACCCAGTGAGGACTCCTGTTGGCAGCCCATGCCTGTGCTCTGGCTTCTTCACTGCCTCATTCACTTTTGCAGTCATTGGTTGCTAGGACCACTGGCATTCTAGCAACCAATGACACACTTTGCCACTGTGCACAGTGGGAGGAAAATATCACTTTGTAGAGCTGCCCCACTTCCCAGCTCTGTCCCCCAACTCCAGCTCCCACTTCCTGGCTCGCAGTGGCTGCCACATGGTAAGACAATCTAATGGGGGTCTTTAAGGGGCAGGGGCGCTGATATAAGGGAGTCCCTGATCTAATGGGGGGTCTCTAAGGTGGGGGGGGGCCTGACATAAGGGGACTCTGATCTAAAGGGTGATTTTTTTTTAATAGGTGTTTGTTCAAATTTATTTTTCATAAACACAAACAAGAAAACAAAAAACAGAAGACATCAAACAAAATAATGTAAGACACCATTAGGCTGCCCCCTATCCCCAATCTTGTTCGCTCTCACTTTGGAACCATTTTTATGCAGGGTGAGAGGGAACAGGGGAATAATGGGGGTGGAAATTGGACAGAGAGAGAATAAAGTGGCAGCATATGCCGATGATTTATTGTTCTTTCTCTCAAAACCAGAAGAATCAGTATATGAGCTGATGCAGGAAGTGATAAGATATGGAAAGATATCCAATTTCAAAATAAATACAGAGAAATCAGTAATATTGCCAAGCCATGTGCCGTTGCCTGTAATTAAATCGTTACAGGATAGATACTCGTTTTTGTGGAATAGAGAATCGCTGTGCTACTTGGGAGTGCACATAGCTGCTGATGAAAAGATATTATATGAACGTAACTATGGAGCATTAATTCTAGAAATAATAAAAGATCTGAATAGATGGAAGGGAAACACACTAACATGGTTCGGGAGAATTAATACTCTAAAAATTAATGTAGTACCCAGACTTCTATATCTTCTATACACAGTCCCTATACAACTCCCCCAGATATTTTTTAAAAAGTTAACCTGGCGGGGGCACCATGGATAACAACTAAGGCCAGGGGATTATCAAAATGGACATCCCCATTAACTCAGAACACACTGGCAGTATGGGACAGGATAAATCAATTTGGCAAATACGCCCCAAAAACATCACCATTGGCACCATTGGGGGGGTTACCCATGGTTCCCTCCAGGAGAGGAAAAGGGAGCATTAGGCCCATGGTAATCGGAAGGTAATACAATGTGCCTGAGGTATGCACCATTGGGGGTCCTGATGCCTCAGGTAGATTTAATATCAACACAAGGAGATATGGTAATGGCAGGATGGAGATATAGTCAGATGCAAAGTTTTTTTAGAAGATTAGATCCCCAAGTAAGAACTCTGAATTCTATGACTATATTTGAAAAAAACATGTAGAAAGGTATCACAACCCAGGGCTGGACTGGGACATTATTTAACCCGGGGCAAAGAATCAGTTCCATGCCCCCCTTATGGGACAAGATTAGGCAGAAGTGAGAAACTCCCAGGCCATAGCTGTTGAGTCAGCTGTCTGTCCCCTCCCCCATGCTCCTCTGTCCCCCCCTGCTCCTCTGGTCCTCCCCCTGCTCCTCCCCCTGCTTCTCTGTTCCCCCCAGGTGAGCGCTGCAGGGAGGGAGAGGAGGTGAGCGCTGTGGGAAGGGAGAGACAGAGGAGCAGAGGGGGGCGGCAGGCCGCTGTCACTGAAGCCGGCCCACTGAGCCATCAGCCCACCAGGAAAATCCCTGTAGCCACAATAGCCAGTCCATCCCTGTCACAACCGGACCACTTACTGTCACAAATGTCTAAAATAATATGTAGTGAAGAGAACAAAACAACCCCTTACTTTATTAAAGAATGGGAAAAAGAACTAGGATGCAGGTTTCCCCCATCACAATTAAAAAAAATAATTACAATGACACATGCCACATCCACAAGCTCAGCCACTCAGGAAATGGCATATAAGTTCTTGCTTAGATGGTACTAGCTCAAATATATCCAACAAGAGATGACCGATGTTGGAGGGGGTGTGGGTAGCAGGGAACATACCTCCACATCTGGTGGGCATGTCCAGGGATAAGAATCTTTTGGGAGGAAGTGGCGCCATGGATCAGGAAAATGTCTGAGGAAACAATAGAGTTTACACCATTACACTTCCTGTTCCATGGAACCACAAGAGCCATAAAAACTTATAAAAATAGCATCGTACCGCATTTATTAAATGCGGCCAAAAGATTAATTCCAAGGTATTGGAAACAAGTAACATGTCCCACCCTTCAAGAATGGAAAAGGGAAGTAGTTATAACAATGGGAGCAGAAAAATGCATACATGACATCCGGCACAAACAGGAGAAATTTAAAAAAATCTGGGAAATCTGGGAAAAACATAACCAAGAAATAGATGGATAAAAAACAAAAGCCTTCTGAAGTTTGGAAAAAGAGATGGGAACAGAAAAAGGGGAAAAAAAAGGAAAAAAAAGGAAAGAAAGATGGGGAAAATCCACAGCTTTCATTTTTTAATCTGTATGTTTTATGTATGTTTTGTTAATATGCCTAAGAAGAGACTGTGACACTAGAAGAAAATAAGGTGGCTAATGACCCTCCACACTCACATTTTTTTCTCCTTATTGGGGGGGGGGGGAGAATTATAAATGAGAAGACACATATAGATAAATATAACATCTCCATCACAATTTTATACAAAATTAATAAATATTCCCCCTTATCACAGATAAATAAATATAAAAAGGAACAGAGGAACATAACAAGTTAGCACTAGGAATACACATATATTAACACATTCCTTATAGTCATAAACACCCTTTTACACACACCTCTTTCCCGCCCTATCCCCCCCCCCTTTTTTTTTGTCTTATATCTTATTTTTGTCTCTTTTCTTCTTTCTTTTTTTTGTTGGAGGATTCAGATAAACCACCATATAGTAAAGGAAGACAGCGTGTAGTGAGTTCCCTTTCAAGTGTCAAGGCATGATAAATGTAAAATGTTAAATTGTATATGTAAAGAGGAAAATTTAATAAAGAAGAGATTAAACAAAAAAGACACCATTTAGAAAGGGATAGTCAGTAAATATCACCAGGGTATAGAGTTATACCATAGAAAGGGCAAACCAAGGATATCCCTTCCAGAGCCCACCCGATCCCAGAGTAAATAATGGAAATGTGTGGGGTTGGAGGAAGAAAATCGGTGGTACCTCCTAGAAATTATAGGTGCCAAGAACCCTTCAATAATAAAATCATGCACATACTCAATCATGCAAAATACATATTAGCACAATAATCCCCTGATTAACCAACACAAAATGTGACTGGAAGCCTAGAATAGCCAATCCTGTCAGTGATTACAACCAAATATGAGGAACAATATAAAGACTCCTCAGGTAATTTGTGAGGACAAAACCTTGCCTCAAAATGACTTAGGCCGCGTACACACGGTCGTTCCAAACCGATGAGAATGGTCCGACGGGCCATTTCCATCGGTTCACCGCTGAAGTGGCCTGATGGTCTGATGTGCGTACACACCATCGTTCCAAAAACCGATCGGGTCAGAACGCGGTGACGTCAAACACACGACGTGCTGGATAAAACAAAGTTCAATGCTTCCAAGCATGCGTCGACTTTATTCTGAGCATGCGCGGGTTTTGAACCGATGCTTTCTGTACTAACCATCGGTTTGGACCGATCGGGCAGCAGGACAACAGACCGATGGGCTATACACACGGTCGGTTTGGACCGATTAAACTGAACCTCGGTCCTTTCTCATCGGATTTGTCCGACCGTGTGTACGCTGCCTTAGAGACGTCCAACTATGGTTGCCAAATCTTAGGAAATTTCTTAGGCCGAGTACTCACGAGCAGACATGTCCGATGAAACCGGTCCGCGGACCGTTTTCATCGGACATGTCTGCCCGGGGACTGCCCGGGGACTTCTGTTCGATGGCTGCACACACCATCGAACAGAGGTCCGCGCGTAAACAATACGCGGGGCGTGTCCGCGGTGTCGCCGCGTCAATGACGCGGCGACGTGGGCGGCCTGCCTTTAAAATGCTTCCACGCATGCGTCGAAGTCATTTCGACGCATGCGAGGGATGGCGGGCGGCAGGACATGTACGGTAGGTCTGTACAGACGACCGTACATGTCCGGGCGGACAGGTTTCCAGCGGACTGTTTTAAAGCAAGTCCAGGAAACAGTTGTCCGCTGGAAACCTGTCCGATCCGCACGAAAATGGTCCGCTCGGGCCAACACACGGCCAAACATGTCTGCTGAAACTGGTCCGCGGACCAGTTTCAGCAGACATGTTTGGTCGTGAGTACGGGGCCTTAGAGCATGCCCTGCCCTTTATAAATTTATTTAAACTTGGGTAGTTCCCCATTCACAACCCGGTATACTCTTAAAGCTGTGGGTGAATTAGCATCCTTCCAATGTAACAAAATGTATTTGCATAAAATAGTAAAATACGTAACAAAATACAAGCATGTATCTAAAAGTCCAACTTCCCGTGTTTGAGGTATTGGAAGATCAATGGTATGTTCAAAAAAATTAAATAAGTCCTGCCAAAAAGTCCTCATACCCGGACAATTCCAAAACATATGAAGCAGATCTGCCCCAGCAAGCCCACATCACGGACAATTGGCAGCAGGTTCAAATCCCATCTGAGCCAGTTCAGCTGGAGTTAGTATAAATGATGAATAAACTTAAATTGGATAAGTTGACCTGCTGTACTAATTATATCCTGGTTACAAACTTCAGTGGCTTCCTCCCAACCCTCTTCATTAAGCTCAGGCAGTAGCAAAAGCCACTTGCGACAGGAATTCTGAAATGGGTTGGCCCTCCGCCAGCTGGAGACGACTATAAAAAGTAGTCACTAATTTATTAATTTCCGGATAGGATAATAAATCCTCCCATGGGGATTCTGTGAGCTCTAAGGTCAAAGTCACAAATTGCGTCCGGATGGCGTGGCGAAACAAAATATATTTAAAGAAAAATGTATTATCCACACCCTAACTAACTTTTAGGGCTTCACAGGACACAAAGAGATTACAGGCATACCCCACTTTTAAGTACACAATGGGGTTTTTCTTTTTTTACTAAATCTGAAAAGTGCAAAATCAGACTCACTGCATAGAAACCAATGAGCTTCTAACTCCAGCTTGTTCAATTAAGCTTTGGTAATAAAACCTGTAAGCTCATTGGACAAACTTTACAGGTTTCTATGCAGAAGTGAACCTGATTTTGCACTTTGGTGGGGTATGCCTGTATTGTTAACGATGTGAGAAACGTGAGTGGTACCATAGCGACCCCGCCAGATCGCGTAGGGATGACCACAGAGCTCAGGGAGGTTGGGGTTATTCCATAGAGGGGCCTGTGCCATTACCCCTTGAGATGAGGATAGGAGAAGTTTCCCCCCCTCATGCTAGGCCAAAAAGCCCACATCAACAGGGGAACACCAAGAGCACCTGGACCCAATTGATCTAGCAGAGAGGCAGGAAGGCCAAAAAAAAGGTGAAAAGAGGGCAGTGGAGGGTGTTGGATGAGCAGAGTGTAACCAATTATAGATGTGTGTAAGCTGAGATGCAATAAAATATTTTCGCAGATTTGGAGAGACAAGACCACCACCTGAATTTGACCACCACCTCGGGCTTTCACACTGGAGACAATGGAGCAGCTGTTTGAGGGTGGATTGCAGGCGCTATTTTTAACGCTATAGCGCCTGCAATACGCCCTCAGTGTGAAAGGGGTCTTAAAGATAATTTTAAGAATGTTGATAAGGCCGATTAAATTTAGAGGTAGTGTGGACCAAGTATGGAGCTTGTACACCATCTGCCTAACAATAGGAGTAATATTTAAGGCCTTATATTTGGAAATCTCACCGTGAATTTGAATAACCAAATATCTAAAAGGGCAAATTGTAAGTTAGACCTCTGTAGGTAATTGTAGGGCAGGGAAGGGCCAATAGGAAGGCCTCTAAAGTGTGATTTCTAAGAGGGGTGCTGATCTAATAGTTGGTCTCTAATCTAATGAGGGTATGTAAGGGGGTGCTTATATAAGGTGACTCTGATATAATGGGAGGTCTATAAGGTTACATTTACACTGGTAATTAGGGCCAGTGCAAATAGTGCTAGTGGCAGGATTTAAAGATTCTTGCTGAGGCTTTCAGCAGCTAGGTGCCATAGCCGGCCCTGGTCGCTGTGCAGATAATTGCAGGTAATCACTGACTGTGCGGACAGCAGCGAATAGCGGAGGCTGCCAGTGACTTGTTATTATAATGAACAGAGGTTGCGGCAGCTACCTATTGTTCTCAGTAGCCCTAATCTCCGAAGTGAATGTAAATGTACGGGTATTATAATATCATATTATATATGATATTATAAGGGGACTCTGATCTAATAGGGGTCTCAAAGTGGTGGTTCCTATATAAGAGGACCCTAATCTAATGGGGGGTTCTCTAAAGGGGGGGACAAAACAAATTTGCCATGCGTCGATAAAGTGTTTGGGTTTGGCTTAAAGGGGTTGTAAACCTTCATGTTTTTTCACCTTAATGTATCCTATGCATTAAGGTGAAAAAACATCCACTACTTACCAGCCCCCCCAAGCCCCCTGTTTACTTACCTGAGCCCTCGAAAGTCCCGAATCGCGAACGCGCTTGCTTCTTGGCCCGCTCTTCATTGGACAGATTGATAGCAGCGCAGCCATTGGCTTGCACTGCTGTCAATCAACTCCAATGACGCGACGGCCGGGGGTGGGGCCGAGTCCCATAGTCGGCGGCTATGGACGCCGGATACAGGACTCGGGAGTGCGCCCGCAAGGTAACCCCCTTGGGAGAGCGCTTCCCATGGGGGGTTACCAGAAGCGGGGAGGAGCCGAGACAGCCGCCGAGGGACCCCAGAAGACGTGGATCGGTGCCAATCTGTGCAAAACGAGCTGCACAGTGAAGGTACAGTATTAAAGCGGGAGTTCACCCGAAAAAAATTAGATTGAGGCTCATATTGGGAAGCAGAATCGGGTGTTTTTTTTTTAAATCGAAGCAGTACTTACCGTTTTAGAGAGCGATCTTCTCCGCCGCTTCCGGGTATGGTCTTCGGGACTGGGCGTTCCTATTTGATTGACAGGCTTCCGACAGGCTTCCGACGGTCGCATACATCGCGTCATGAGTAGCCGAAAGAAGCCGAACGTCGGTGCGGCTCTATACGGCGCCTGCGCACCGACGTTCGGCTACTTTCGGAAAATCGTGACGTGCTGTATGCGACCGTCGGAAGTCTGTCGGAAGCCTATCAATCAAATAGGAACGCCCAGTCCCGCAGCCCATACCCGGAAGCGGCGGAGAACATCGCTCTCTAAAACGGTAAGTACTGCTTCGATTTAAAAAAAAACACCCGATTCTGCTTCCCAAAATGAGCCTCAATCTAATGTTAAAAATTGAGTTTTTGGGTGAACCTCCACTTTAAGAAGAACATGTTTGTTTTTTGTTTTTTGTTAAACGAACCAATACAACCCCTTTAAATAAAAGCTGGCAACTAGGAGAGAAAAACATTTGAACTAAGAATGATACTTCTATTTGACACAAAAAATAACGGCCTAAATTTAGATATGGTTTTCCTTACCCATTATCCGACAATTTTACGACCCCTATCACCCCCCCCCACCCCCCTCCCAGTCTATAGCTCTCCCTCTCTTATCTCACCAAGTATGCTAGTTTTTTTTAACACTGCTGTGTACATTACTTTGTGTGTGTTTGTTTTTCTTTCTTTTTTATTTTATTTTCCCTCAGAGATGGTGTTTTTTAACATTATGCTAAAACTTTTGTAAATCAGTACTGCTGGGACCTTGAAGAAAGCATGTCCTGAAAAATTGTATGTTCGTGAAAATAAAAAAATATCACGGACAGTACTCAATTATTTCTTATACACACACAAAACCACACACGAGTAATGGGAGAAATGGGATGCGATTTGGACAGAAATTGTACCGCATTCCTGTTCAAGTCACATGCAATTCTTTGCGCCAATTTTCTTTTAACTGATGCAAATCGCACCACAAAGTATCGGTACTCGTACCCGCCAATAAAAATACGGTATCTGTGTAACCCTAAGGCCCCATACACACGATAGAATCCATCCGCTGAAAAATCCCAGCGAATGGGTTTCAGCGGATAGATCCTATGGTGTGTACACTCCAGCGGATCTGTTTCCGCGGATATTTATCCCCTGGGATGGATTCCAGCAGATCAAATATTTGCTGACATGCTAAACAAATCTATCTGCTGGAATCCATCCCAACGGATGGATCCGCTGGTCTGTATAGACTCACCGGATCCATCCGTCCGAAGGGATCCCCCGCATGCGTCGTAATGATTCGACGCATGCGTGGAATTCCTTATATGACAGCGTCGCGCACGTCGCCGCGTCATAATCACGGCGACGGCGCGACACGTCATCGCCAGAGGATTTCGGCGCGGATTTCAATGCGATGGTGAGTACACTCCATCGCATGGAAATCCGCTGAAATCCTCGAGAGGATTTATCCGCAGAAACGGTCCGCTGGACCGTATTCGCGGATAAATCCTCTCGTGTGTATGGGGCCTAATAGAAACCAATCAGCTTTCAGATTTTTTTGTCGAAGCTTAATTGAACAAGCTGATGTTAGAAAAAAATGTGTTCAGGTCAGTGGGCAGAGAGTCCCTCTGGGACCAAGAAAACCCCCTCTCTGCAGTAATGACAGGATAAGTGCCAAACTCTCAGTGTCAGGGTTGGACCATGAATTTGGGAGTACTGATGCTGAAAATATCAGGGGCAAACTGGTATTATGAACAAAGATAAGGTAGTATGACAATTCTAATAAAAATTATTTTATTATCTTTCCCTCCAGGAGCCTACGAGGTGATGTTGGGGCAAGAGACTACAGAACTTCTTGGCCGAGGCTATGTAAATTGTGGAGGTGGTAATATTATTAGGGTTATAACAGTCTGCATACAGTAAGGGTACATCAATAGATTGGCATCCCAGCACAATAATAGCATCCAACAGGGCTGCGGATAAGGGAGTACCACCAGTCCCACTGTATGGAACCCAGGTCAGTGAGGGGCCCATGCAGCAGGGTGAATAGGATGTAGGCAGGAAGGATAATCAGTGCAGCGGGGGGGGGGGGGGCAATTACTAGAACAGATCTTCTCTCCCTCCTGCCAGCTTTCAGCTGCTGCAGAGAGAGACATACAGGGGACTGGTTCCCGTAATTGCCCCCCCACCGTCGCACTTGTCCCCCTCCCTGTACAGCATACATTTACTCCTTTTTTTTTTAAGTAATCTTTATTTAGTTTCATAATAAAACATTATGCCCCGTACACACGATCGGAAATTCCGACAGCAAAAGTCCGATGTGAGCTTTTGAACGGAAATGCCGAGCGTGTGTATGCTCCATCGGACTTTTGCTGTCAGAATTTCCACCAAAAAAAGATTGAGAGCTGGTTCTCACATTTTCAGACGGAAAAAAATCCTATTGGAAAATCCGATCGGAAACAATTCGAAGCATCCTCGGAAGCATTGAACTTCATTTTCTCGGCTCGTCGTAGTGTTGTACGTCACCGTGTTCTTGACGGATGACAGTTCAGAGAACTTTTGTGTGACAGTGTGTATGCAAGCCAAGTTTGAGCGGAATTCCGTCGGAAAAACCATCCAAGGTTTTTCCAACGGAAGATCCGATCGTGTGTACGCGGCATAAGGAGTAATTACAGATTGAATTTTGTCTCACCAGATGGCAGTATTGCTACATGGTTGTGCAACATCTGATTACTTATATTTATTTGAAGTAAAATTCTTTGTAGTTTGTGATTGTGAGTTGATTTTGGCATATAAGCAGGAAAACAGAAAAAGGCAAAGGAAAGTTATCCATTTGTCAACAGGCACATAGGTGCCTGTCTTGATACATAACAAAAGGTCAGATTGACCATCCTACATAAGGATTATAAAAGCCTATGATCTGCACACCTAGGGCCAGATTCTCAAAGGACTTACGACGGCGTATCTCCACGTACGCCGTCGTAAGTCTGAATGAGCGCCGTCGTATCTATGCGCCTGATTCTTAGAATCAGTTACGCTAGAATTCAGCCAAGATACGAGCGACGTAAGTCTCCTACGCTGTCGTATCTTGGGGTGCATATTTACGCTGGCCGCTAGGGGCGCTTCCATAGATTTACGTGTCGAATATGTAAATTAGCTAGATACGCCGATTCACGAACGTACTTGCGTCCACTACGCCGTTTACGTAAGGCTTACGTCCGGCGTAAAGTTACCCCTGCTATATGAGGCGCAGGTAATGCAAAGTATGGACGTCGGAAAAAAGCGTATCTTTTTACGTCATTTACGTAAGTCGTACATGAATGGGGCTGTGCGTAGGTTATGGTCACGTCACAGGCATTGAGCCGGCGTATCTTAGGGCGTAAATTCGACGTGATACTGAGCATGCGCGCGCATGCGCCGTTCGTTAGGCGCGTCATTTACGTGGGGTCACGATTCATTTCCATACAACACGCCCCCTACCAGCCTACTTTGAATTAGGCAGGCTTACGCCGGCCAATTTACGATACGCCGCCGCAACTTACGGAGCAAGTGCTTTGTGAATACTGCACTTGCCTGTCTAAGTTGCGGAGGCGTAGCGTAAATAGGATACGCTACGCCCGCACAAAGTTACGCCCTCCTACGTGAATCTGGCCCCTAGTATTAAAACTGATGAATCCACACACATTGAATAGCCTTATTCCGATCAACAAATCTCTATCAATGGAAACACACATATGTGTGTATGTGGGAGAGAGTGCAATATCAGAGATAACTAACCCAACAAGGAAGGTCATGTGAGCATGAACAGGAAGGGGAATTGAGGGGGAGAGAGAAGGGGAAGCAAAGAAGGGATGTAACAGAAACAGCACTCTAATATCAATGCTTTTACGTAAACAATAAAATTCTCTGCGGATCAAATCCAATAAAGCTTAAACAGTCAACAACATCCAACGTTCAAGAAGCCATTGGTTGAGAGTTCCGTGGGGCCGTGCTTGTATAGTAAATCCACGTGGCCCATGTACTGTAGAACCTGTCATGTCTACCCTTGGATGTCGCCATCCATTCCTCTGCGGCCATAATATTGTTCACTATTCTTCCCAACTGGGAATTTGAGCTGTTTTCCAGTAAACTGGGATCAGTCGCCTAACCGCATTCAGAAAATGGGGCAGGACCAATTTACGGTAATGGCCAAGAGGAATAGGGGGACATGCAGTAGGAGCTCCAACGGGGAGTCGGATATCTCAAGATCTAAGATCACTTTAACTTGGGTCCCGATATCTTGCCAATAGGGTCGCAGCTTGGGACACTCCCACCAAACATGTAGAAATGTGCCCCGTAGCCCTCAACCCCTCCAGCAAATGTCAGTTAGTGTTGGATAGAGTCTAGCAAGTTTGGTGGGGACCCTATACCAACGAGTAAGTAATTTGAACCCACTCTCTTGCAGTTTCGTATCTACAGAGCTGGTATGTGTAAAGATGGTCAAGTTATAGTTCGGTGAATTTATGTTGCAAGTCTCTCTCCCACTCCCTTAGGTATAGGGGTTTCCTCCTGGGTTCCAACGACTCCAGCATCCCGTATAACACAGATATGGAAAGCGAAATCACAGAAGTGGACATACAGAGCTTCTCAAAAGGAGTAGCAAAAGAAGGAGATCTGATGGCCTGAGGCAAACTGCTAATAAAAGGTCGGAGTTGCCTTTGACACCAATCGTCCATAGGAAAACGGCCATACTGGTCCCTGAGAGCATCCAGGTTTAGCAACCCTTGGTCTTGAACGAACCTGTCACATCACGTCTCCATATCAAATGCCCAGGAGCAAAAAAAGGAGAGGTGTTCACCCAACCCAAACCAGGGGAAGCCTCCCAGAGGAGCGAGAGTGGAGACTGAGGAGGCAAGCTATCCTGAATCATTTAAAGCATCACACACCTTATGGGTATGGGTAGTAACAGGGGGGGTTTACACAGACAACCCCCAGTGCTTTCTGGGTACCCATGGCGCACGAGTCAAGTTTCGACCCGCCAGGAATTTTCCCAGAGGAACTCACAGTTTAGCTGATACACCATAATGCCAGTCCAATATCCGCTGTAAGACAATAGCCATGTAGTATTTGTGAATGACAGGCATACCCATGCCTCCCTGTTTTGAAGATCAGGAAGGGGAAAAGATTGCAAATTTCGATTCTTCACGATTAATCGTTTAGCTCTAGCGGGAGGTGGATGCCTAAGTATTTCAAGAAGGTATTACACCATGTGTAAGAAAAAGAGGATTGTAGCCTTGCACGTAAGTCCATAGAGATATTTAAAGGTAGGATCTCCGACTTACTATAATTAATTTTAAAGTTCGAGATCAAGTTAAAGTCCTGCAACTCTGTCATGACATTGGGAAGGGAGATCAACGGGTCCAAAACATAAAACAGAACGTCATCTGCGTAAGCAGATCATTTATTCTCCAGAGACCCCACACACAGCCCCTTAATATTGGGATTTTAAGCATATCCTATTAACCAGAAATTCGAGGGAGAGTGCGAATATGATAGGGGAAAGTGGGCATCCCTGCCTCGTTCCATTATAAATGGGGAACGAATCAGAGACTACTCCATTCACTCGAACCCTAGCCTCTGGAGAACCAAACTGTGATGCTATCCAGGCGAGCATATTGGGTCCAAGGCCTAATTTAATCAGGACCGTCCGAAGGTATATCGGGCCAGATTCACATATAACTGCGGCAGCGTAACGTATCGTCTATACGTTACACCGCCGCAAGTTTTCAGCGCAAGTGCCTGATCCACCAAGCACTTGCGTGTAAACTTACGGCGGTGTAGCGTAAAGGCGTCCGGCGCAAACCCCCCTAATTCAAATGGGGCGTGTACCATTTAAATTAGGCGCGCTCCCGCGCCGGACGTACTGCGCATGCTCCGTTTTGAAATTCCCGCCGTGCTTTGCGCGAAGTGACGTAATTTTTTTGAACGGCGACGTGCGTAACGTACTTTCGTATTCCTGGACGTCTTACGCAAAAAAAAAAAATTTGAAATTCGACGCGGGAACGACAGCCATACTTTAACATGGCTTGTCTAAATTTAAGCCATGTTAAAGCAGCCGTAACTTTGAGACGGGAAAAACGACTAGCGACGACGTAACGAACGCGAAAAAAGTGGATCGCCGTAAAAGCTAATTTGCATACCCGACGCTGGAAAACTACGCGAACTCCACCCAGCGGCGGCCGAAGTATTGCAGCCTAAGATCCGAAGGCGTACGAAGCCGTAAGCCTGTCGGATCTTAGCCAAAAGCTGTCGGATCTTGTTTGTGAATCACAAATTAAGATACGACGCGGCAAATTTGAAAATACGCCGGAGTATCAGTAGATACTCTGGCGTATTTCTTCTGTGAATCTGGCCCATCCAGTCCAACCTGTCAAATGCTTTTTCAGCCTCTGTGGAGAGTTTAGCCTCGTACACACGATCTGATTTTCTGTGGACCAAGCCTCGGAATTTTGTCCGAGGGGCATTGGCCGTGAACTTGTATTGCATACAAACGGCCCTAAGAGACAGGGTGGATGGTCAGTCTGCAGTCGGGCCCAATGTATCAGCTGGATGGCACGGTTAGAATTATTTTTGGCTTCTCTTCCCGCAATAAAACCCGTCTGGTCTGGATGAATAACTGTGCGCAATATGGGTTTAAGGCAATTAGCTAGTATCTTTGGTAATATTGTATCATCATTGTTTAGGAGCAAAATTTGCCTGTAACTACTGGGGAGTGGGGATTGTGGGATCTTTTCCTTCCTTGGGAGGATAGGAGGGTTTAATTCTGCTTTAAGGCGTTCAGCAGATTGGCCTCTACAAACTGGGCAGTGCTTAAAAATGCCTGAAAATCGAGAGCAACTGAGCATGTGCAGAACAGGATGAGACAGTGTATTACTGGGTTTTAAACAGTATAGGCACTTAATTGTAGGCCAATTTGATGTCGCGTACACACGGTCAGAATTTCCGACAACGAATGTTCAATGTGAGCTTGATGTTGGAAAATCCGACCGTGTGTAGGCTCCATTGGACATTTACTGTCGGAATTTCCGACAACAAAAGTTTGAGAGCTGGTTCTCAAATTTTTTCGACAACAAAAGTTGTTGTCGGAAATTCAGACCGTGTACATAATTCAACGCACAAAAATTCTACACATGCTCGGAATCATTGAACTTTATTTTTCTCGGCTCGTTGTAGTGTTACAACACGTCACCGAGTTCTTGACTTTCGCAATTTCAGACCGTGTGTACAGTATGCAAGACAAGTTTGAGCGAACATCCGTCGGAAAAGAATCCACGGTTTTGATGTCCAATTGTGTGTGTACGCGGCATAACACTGAGGCAGTTTTCATGCGTTTTAGCGCTAGAAATACCCTCTAACGAACACCCGACAACCACTTACCCAATAATTTCAGTGTGACTTTTCACGCTGGGGCAGTGTGCTTGTGAGACGTTCTGATAAGTCCTGCAAGCAGCATCTTTGGGGCGGTGCGGGATACACCACTCCCAAAACACCCTGCCCATTGAAATGAATGGGTAGCGCTGCCAAAGCGTCTGCAAAGAGCTTGGGCAGCGCCGCAACACAGGGATTTTTAACCCTTTCTTCGTATATTTGTAAACAAAGAACTATGTGTGTGATTGGACACAGCCAATCAGCAGGTTTCGCTGACTATGCGGCTTCATAAACAGATGTCTATGCAAGTCGCACCTAAAATCTGCAAAAGTAGTGCAGGGACAATTTTTTTTAAAAGTGGTAGCAAACCCGCAGCATTTTTTTTTTCTTTACACATACCTGCACCGCATACTAGCTCATTATGAAATACTTACCTACCTGAACTTGCCTGGTCCACGCCGAGGGAGATGTCATCTTGCCTTGGTGTGTGTCTTCCGGGTATCGCCGCTCCAGCTCTGTAATTGGCTGGAGTGACGGCTGCCGGCCTTTAGCCGAGGATCCCCACTGCGCATGCGCCGCTGCAGTCAGCAACTCATTGCGAGGGGAATATCTCCTAAACCGTATAGGTTTAGGAGATATTCTTTATACGTACAGGTAAGCCTTATTATAGGCTTACCTGTAGGTAAAAGTGGTAGTACAAAATTTACTACCACTTTAAATGGGTGCGGTGCCGCATAGTCGGCGATTCACCGATTTGAATAGTGTGATTGCTGGTAATAGGGTGTGACCTGTCATGTGATTTGACCTATCAAATCGCTCCAATGTGAATGAGGGCTAACTTCTAGTTTAATAGACAAAAATGGAAAAATTCCCCTTGGGGGCTTTTAAGCGACATAGGCCCAGATTCACAGAGAGCGGGCACACATTACGCCGCCGCAGCGCAAACAATGTACGCTACGCCAACGCAGCGCAGAGAGGCAAGCATGGAATTCACCAAGCCAGTGCTCCCAACGCTGCGCTGGGTTTCGAAGGCGTACGCCGGCGTAGGTGGAAGTGGGCGTGAGCCATGCAAATGAGGCATGACCCCATGCAAATGATGGGCCGAGCGCCAGACAGATACGTATCACGAACTGCACATGCGCCGAGACGTGGACGCATCCCCCTGCGCATGCTCACAACCACGTCGGAACAACTGCCTAAACTACGCCGGATCACTGCGTACGGCGTGAACGTAACCTACGCCCAGCCAGACACGTCCAACGTAAAATACGCCGGCTTGTGTTCCCTGGTGCAGACCTTTGTATGTCTGCTGCTGGGTTACACCTCCTTTATGGGAAATAACTTTACGTCGGACGTACAACTTACACGCACTGCGTCGGGCTCACGTATGTTCGTGAATCGCCGTATTTCACTCATTTGAATGGCTAATCAATGGGAGCGCCACCATGCGTCCAGCCTAAATGTGCGCCCACCCTACGCCGGCGTAGGCAAGTTACGTCGGCGGGATGAAGCCTGTTTTTAGGCGCATCTTAGTTTGTGGGTCCGGCGCACAGATACGACGGTGCACATTTGCACTTACGTCGGCGTATCTTGTTATACGTCGGCATAAGTGCTTTGTGAATCTGGGCCATACTGTGTAAAATATATTAAATTCAAAGACATGGAAATGTATAAAAGAGATCTTTACTAGGTTTCTGTATCACAGGTAATGCAGATGCAGATAGTTGTAATATTAAATACATTCAGGTTACAGACAGTTTGAGACCTATCTCAACAATGAATAAATATTAAATGATACAATGGAATAAAGTATAGTGCCATTGGTAAAGTAGCTTCCATAAGAATACCCTTCTTCTAGTCTAATATCGCTTTAATTTGTCTTTACAATGCAGATTTGGAATATACATTGGAAATGTGTGCAATCTGTAGACACTGCACACCAGGCATCCCCACATCCTCCACACACAGACAGATCTCACACTGACACTCCTTATGAAAGGGTTAATCACCCAACATACAGGAGGGAGGAGGGGAGGTGCTCACATCACTGGAGCTCCGTGTGGTTCTGAATGTACACAATGATCGCACACTGTATACAATCAGCACCTGTCATAGCACCCCGAGTAATCTGCCATTCCATTGGTTTAGGAGAGACGTGGGCGTGTCCCTCTCTGACCTCCCAAACTCTGGCTGGCTGTCACCTCTGAGCAGCGGCATCATCTAAAGAGCTCTGTGGAAGGGCTGAGCTCCTATTGGATGGAACATCCACGTGACGTGCTGGCAGCTGTCAGTGAGTGCGCTGTATAGTGTGTGCGATCAGGACCGGTGTACAGAGAGATCCCCGGGGAGAGAGGTCAGGTCTGTGTTATGTTCTGTTCTGTGTCTGGGAGGGGAAGTACACACTATACAATTTTACACCTAATAGCAGGGATGCTGGGAGGATCAGGGATATTGTGGTTTCCTATAGTAAAGGGCTAGGGGAGCATGCTGGGCCTTGTAGTTCCCTACTTCAGCATCTGCCTACATCTTACAATCTGATTGTACAATCTCCTACCAACTATGTAACTGATTGGATACAACAGCAACAGACTGTCCTCCTATTGGGGTTGATTTACTAAAGGCTGATAGACTGTGCACACTGCAGTGTAGTTGCTCCAGATCTTAGTAAATAAGGTAAGGCAAAGAATACCCAATCACGTGCAAGGGGAAAAAAAGAAAGCGCATTTTTGCTTGCAAGTGATTGGGTGATGGATGTCAGCAGATTTTCTGCTCTTTTACTAAACTCTGGAGCAACTGAATTTGGAGGGCAACTGCACTTTGCAATTTTAGTAAACTTTAGTAAATCCACCCCTTTAAGTCTTAGGCTGGCCATACATTATACAATTTTCTTATTCAATTTCCTTTAGATTTACCTTTTATCTATGTAGTACAAGGGCCTGCCTGATTGCATATTAATTGAAAGTGTTTAGGTTTGACCTCCTATTACATGGTTTTGGTAAATCTAAAAGAAAAGTGTATAATGTATGGCCAGTCTTGGGATGGTCATATACACTACAATCTGATTGTACAATCTCATTTCAGTTTTCCAAAACTGCCGAATATGAGGACTAATCTATACAATGTAATCCCATTCTATCCAATCATACATGGATTTACATTATATCGTTTGGTAGATCTAAATGCATGTTACATTGTGTTTTAAAATGCACTGCAATACTTTTTTTTTTAATTTTACCTTCACTAAGCGTTATTTACATGAGAAGCGTTGGACGATTTTATGTGCGTTGCTTTGTACTTACATGCGTTGTACTTGAAAAAAAGTAGGACAAGTTCTATTTTTTTTTCACTGTTTTTTTTATTGCTGCTATTTAACCACTTAAGCCCCGGACCATTTTGTTGCTAAATGCCCAGGCCAGGTTTTGCGATTCGGCACTGCGTCGCTTTAACAGACAATTGCGCGGTCGTGCGACGTGGCTCCCAAACAAAATTGGCGTCCTTTTTTCCCCACAAATAGAGCTTTCTTTTGGTGGTATTTGATCACCTCTGCGGTTTTTATTTTTTGCGCTATAAGCAAAAATACAGCGACAATTTTGAAAAAAAATTCAATATTTTTTACTTTTTGGTGTAATAAATATCCCCCAAAAACATATATAACATTTATTTTTTTCCTCAGTTTAGGCCGAAACGTATTCTTCTACCTATTTTTGGTAAAAAAAATCGCAATAAGTGTTTATCGATTGGTTTGCGCAAAATTTATAGCGTTTACAAAATAGGGGATAGTTTTATTGCATTTTTATTAATTTTTTTTTTTTTACTACTATTGGCGGCAATCAGCAATTTTTTTTGTGACTGCGACATTATGGCGGTCACTTCGGACAATTTTGACACATTTTTGTAAAAAAATGCATTTAAATTGCATTGTTTATTGTGAAAATGACAATTGCAGTTTGGGAGTTAACCACAGGGGGCGCTGTAGGAGTTAGGGTTCACCTAGTGTGTGTTTACAACTGTAGGGGGGTGTGGCTGTAGGTCTGACGTCATCGATCGAGTCTCCCCTATAAAACGGCTCTCCCCGTTCTTCAGCTCCGGGGAGCGATCGCGAGGGGGCGGCTATAAACAAATAGCCGCGCCGTCGTCCCGGATCGCTCCCCGGGGTAAGCCGCCTGCCGCACGCAGCGGAGGGGGTCCCGATCGGACCCCCGACCCGCTAGAAGGCAGGGACGTATATGTACGCCCATCTGCCTGTACGTGCCATTCTGTGGACGTAAATAGGTGTGCGGTGGGCGTTAAGTGGTTAAATACTTTTACAATGAGGGGTGATTTACTATAACTGGAGATTCCAGAATCTGGTGCAGCGTTGTATGGTAGCCAATCAGCTTCCAGGTTTTATTGTCAAAGCTTAACTGAACAAGCTGAAGGTAGAATCTGATTGGCTATCGTGTATGGCTGCATTAGATACTGAGTGCTCCAGTTTTCGTAAATCAACCCCATTGTGAATGAGGTGATCAATGCATGCCAGTGCATGTCCCTTAATCCGTGCTATATTTTAGTTCAGGCTGGTACCACTGCTGCCCCAGGTTTCCTGTTTCAGGGTGGCTCCTTTCTCTTGCAGCATGCTATGGAGTCACGCTTCTATGCAGGGACAAGAGTTGTGTCTCCCTACACTGTGTGCATCAATAGAAACACACAGCCCTGTATCCTAGGATAGCAAGATACTCCTATGCTCCTCTTTCCTAATCCTTACTCTCTAAATCATGGGTCTTCAAACTACGGCCCTCCAGTTGTTCAGGAACTACAATTCCCATCATGCCTAGTCATGTCTGTGAATGTCAGTGTGTTACAATGCCTCATGGGATGTGTAGTTCTACAACAGCTGGAGGGCCATAGTTTGAGGATCCCTGCATACTGGACTGACTGAAGAATACAATGTTTACTGTACTGTACTGTAACTCTTTCCTGTGCAGACCTGAAGTTGAGGGAAGAAGCCCTGAGGGAGCAGAAAACTTTACACAAAAATGATACCACAGGTTGTGTTCTTCAGGCAGCACTGCCCCTAAATTCAGTCATTGAAGTGAATGAGGCAACGCCATAACTGACTTGCAACGTGTTTGTGTATGCAGCTTCTGCGTGATGATGCAGCCTTTTAAAATATTTGTAACCTCAACACTTAAATTCACTGCCAGCCCCCCCCTCTTGTGCAGCCATAATGCACAGTGTAAGTGTTTGTTAATACAAAGCCTCTAAATACCTTTTTATCATGGATCTTCAGGCCAATCACATGACTCCTGGCTGCTCTCCTACTCCGATCCAAGGCTACAGTGGGAGGGGCCAAGATCTCCCTCTGACGTCAGTCGGGGAGATCACGTGACCGCTGTGCTGGCCACTCAGCCCCTCCCGGGGATCCCTGGATCGGAGGTGTAAAGCGGTCGGGAGTCATGTGACCGGCCTGAAGATACATGAAAAAGAGGTATTTAGAGGCTTTGGGCCGGATTCAGCAAGAATTTATGCCGGCGTATCTATAGATACGCCGCGTAAATTCAAAGCTGCGCCGGCGTATCTTCCTTCTCTTTTCAGAAAGCAAGATACGCCGAAATTAGGCTAAGATCCGACTGGCGTAAGTCTCTTACGCCGTCGTATCTTAGGGTGCATATTTACGCTGGCCGCTAGGTGGCGCTTCCGTCGTTTTTGGCGTAGAATATGCAAATGACCTATATACGCCGATTCACAAATGTACGTGCGCCCGGCGGAATTTTTTTACGTCGTTTGCGTAAGGCTTTTCCGGCGTAACGTTGCTCCTGCTTCTATGAGGCGTACGCAATGTTAAGTATGGACGTCGTTCCCGCGTCGAATTTTAAATTTTTTAAGTCGTTCGCGAATAGGGCTGGACGTAATTTACGTTCACGTCGAAAGCAATGACGATTTGCCGACGTCATTTCGAGCATGCGCACTGGGATACGTCCACGGACGGCGCATGCGCCGTTCGTTAAAAACGTCAAAAACGTGGGGTCACTACTATTTTACATAGTACACGCCCCAACTAGCCTTTTTTGAATTAGGCGGGCTTACGCCGGCCCAGTTACACTGCGCCGCCGTAAGTTTCAGCGCAAGTTCTATGTGAATACACAACTTGCTGCTCAAACTTACGGTGGCGTAGTGTATCTGAGATACGCTCCGCCCGCCTAGAGATAGGCGATTCTCTCTGAACCTACCCCTTTGTTTTTTAACAAACACTGCTGCATTCACACCTGAGCGTAGCATTTTTTTATCGTTGTTTTCCGGCGTTTTGTTGCACGTTTTGTGGCGCGTATTCGCGCACTTGCATACAGCGTTGTCCGACGTTTTTGAACTTTGTCGTTTTTTTATTTTAGCCAATAGGAAAAATGATCATCTCTTTCATCATTTGTTGCTATGTTTTTAGATTTTTTTTTTATCTTCTTCCTGGGTGAATGTTCTATTTCACAGAACAGATTAAAGCGTCAAAACGCCCGTAGAAATGCTCGTTGTCGCGCTAGATGCTTGAATCTAGCGTTTCCATTAGTTTCTATGGGAATACAAACGTTCAAAAACGCCCAAATCAGCCCAATTTGAGCGACAAAAAGGGTCCAGAACTTGTTCGGCTTTAGGCGTTTTGGAGTGGAGATGTGAACCATCTCCATTGAGAATAATGGATTTTTTCCCCTCTAGCGCTTTATAGCTTCAGGCTACAAAACGCTCAGGTGCGAATGCACCCTTACACAGTGAGTTATGGCTGGATACAAGAGAGGGGCTGCCAGTGACGTTTTTTAAAGTTTAGTTTAGTACTAATAGTGGCGGGGCGGAGACAGATACAGGAGCTGACAGGCAGGGTGGGGGGTCAGAGGAGAGCAGTGGCTGATGGAAGCATGTAAACTGACCACGGTAATCAGTGCTCAGTATCCATGATTACCGTGGTCAGAACACAGAGGAAGACACAAGAACTGGCAGGATCAACCAGGTTTTCTACATTTTAGAGTGGGGCAGATTAGACCGCACAAGCACTATGCTGTTTAACCTGCTATAAGAGATCTCTTTTTTATTTTTTTTATCTTTTAGGGTTATAAACACTTTAAGATTTAAAACAGGCATCCCAGAGGCAACTTCGCTTCTCTGAGCCACCTCTTAAATGCCTCTGGAAAGTTACCCACCACAGATTGCTTTTTAGAGGAGCGGCAAGTGTAAAGGAGTCCTTTGTGTACTGTTGACTATTGCCACTGAGAAAGAAAAATCTTTAGCATTGTCCCCAGACCAAGAGGCAAGGGGGAAATATTTCAGTGGGGACACCTCTTTATTGGGCGATTTCCTAAAACTTCCTGTTGTGTCTCTGGGACAGGAAGTGGAGGAAATTCTTTAGGGAAAATGGCGCCGAAAACAGCAAAAATTAAACTGTCGGAGGCCGTAAACCTTCCGTACATTATCAAAACACAGCGCAGCTCTTTACTGCTACCACTCTTCAAATGTCACCTTCAATATACCCATTCCACTTCCGAGGTTAGTTGTGTCTGGTGTGATGATCACTGACTTATCTGCAGCGTGAACCCATAAAAATGACAATAAAAGGGGATGTGATGAGTATAAGGATCCACTGAGCAGCTGCAATGGGTTGTAAACCTTTTATGTCTCACTCTAACCTACTTGTGCTGTGTAATGCTCTTTATTGCACGTAGGCAAATAATCAGATCATTTTGGCTGTACGTTTCCAAATGTATTATTTTTATACAAATATATTGTTATTTTTTGTTGTTTTCTACAAGTGAGGTTTATTGAGAAGTATGACATGTGCTTAGGATGCTGCCCTGTGTATTACTTAAAGGAGAAGTACAGTCAAAGCTCGTTTGGCTGTACTTCTCCTGTGGATCACAGGAGTGCAGTTAGTTTTCTGCAGACAGCGGACTGAATTCCGCTGTCTGCTGATGTCACCGAGTCAGTCCAGGCTTTGCTTCATCACCAACATGGAGTCTGAATCAGCCTAGATCCCTGAACCGACACCCAACTCTACCTCTCAGTGAGCCGCTGAAAGCATGAGCCGGCCGATCCCGCCCCCTCCACAGCTCAGCGCTCCAATGAGCGAAGAGGGGGCAGAGCAGAGTGCTGTGACTGACAGTCTACATGGCAGCTGTGAGAACCGAGCGATCGGCGGTGTTCGATCACTCGGTTCTCAGTGTACAGGTGCCAGGGGACAGATCTAGCAACGGACCCATGCTGCATTCAGCTGACGGGGGATATAACCCTCCTTTACTCTATCCAAAATTAAAAAAAACAAGTTTTGCCTATAGTTCTACTTTAACCCCCGAATGACAGCTACATCGCGGCCACACATTGCCGGGAGGGTATCGCTTCCTGTGCGCCTCCTGCGGTGCACATTGGCAGAGATTTGTGATCAGCTGTGTTCCGAAGGTAAAGAGCCAATCACAGAGGCTCTTTACCATGTGAGCAGCTGTGTACAATCACAGTGTAAACAGGATTTGCCGGTTATTGGCAATCATCTCCTCACGTTGACACAGGGGAATACAGAAAGTGGAATAAACGAAGTCTAAAACTTAGATGTCCCATAAAACACTCAGTGTCTGAGTGAATAAAACACAATATGGGTCCATAAACAGTTGATGGATGGATGATGGATCCCTTCACCATAAGAGATAATAAAGCTGGTGCCTAGCCAATCCACTGTGATGACACCTCTGTGTGCACTAGCCTCTCATCTTATGCCGCGTACACACGATCATTTTTCAGCATGAAAACAAACAACGTTTTAAAAAAGGTAATTTAAAATGATTGTGTGTGGGCTTCACATCGTTTTTCGGCTTCTGAAAAACGACAAAAAAAAATTTGAGCATGCTGCATTTTTTAACGTCGTTTTTTTTAAATGTCGTTTTTCGTGTTGTTAAAAATGATCGTATATGGGCAAAAACAACGTTTTAAACCCACGCATTCCCAGAAGCAAGTTATGAGACGGGAGCGCTCGTTCCGGTAAAACTACCATTCATAATGGAGTAAGCACATTCATCACGCTGTAACAGACAAGAAAGCGCAAATCGTCTTTTACTAACAAGGAATCAGCTAAAAGCAGCCCAAAGGCGAATAGAACTTCCCCTTTAGAGTGCCGTCGTACGTGTTGTACGTCACCGCGCTTTTTTCATCATTTTTCAAAAACGATGGTGTGTAGGCAACATCGTTTTTAATGATGAAGTTGGAAAAACATAATTTTTTGGACATGCTGAAAAACAACGTTTTTTTTAATGCCGAAAAACGACCGTGTGTACGCGGCATAACTGCTGTAAGGTAACAGCATAAATATGAAGTTGTTCCCAAGTGCTTCAAAACAGCCTTTTGGGGTCTTCGCTGTTAGAAGTATAAGAAGGAGAAAGGTTCCAAATAGTGTGGTATCGTTTTAAAAAATGTATTAAGATAAAAACACGTCTAGTACACTCACCTGTGCAAAGGGGGTAGCAAACCTATACTCCACAAATGGCGAGCTCGCACTCCCGCATCACTTGATCCCGACGCGTATTGTCACACCCACGTGACTTCATCAGGGGATATTCCCCTGATAAAGTCACATGGGCGTGACGATATGCGTGTCACGCCCAGCCGCGTTTTTATGTTAGTATTTTTTTTTTTTTAATGATATCACACTATTTTGGAACCTACTACCTACTTATACTACTAACACAGAGGATATCGAGAGGGACCCCCACAGAGGGAGTGCAATCTACAATAAGGAGTTTTCAGTCAGACTTACCAGAGAAGGACCCCCAGAGGACTCCATAACGCAGTTTTGAAGCACTTGGAAAACAATTCATATTTTATGCTGTTACCTTACAGCAGTAAGATGAGAGGCTAGTGCACACAGAGGTGTCATCACATTGGCTTGGCTAGGAACCAGCTTTATTCATTCACTATCTCTTATGGTGAAGGGATCCATCATCCATCCATCCATCAACTGTTTATGGACAAATATTGGGGTAGATTCAGGTACCGCTGCGCACTCCTTACGGAGGCGCAGCGTCCCGTTTTTGCGCTCCAGCAAATTATTTGCGCTACGCTTCATTCATGAAGCAGTAGCCACGTAATTTGCGTGGGCGCTCCTCAAAAATGCCCGGCGTAAGGGCGCGTAATTTAAATGATCCCGTAGGGGGCGTGGAGCATTTAAATTAGGCGCGTTCCCGCGCCGAACGCAGTGCGCATGCTCCGTCGGGAAACTTTCCCAACGTGCATTGCGGCAAATGACGTCGCAAGGACGTCATTTGCTTCAAAGTGAACGTGAATGGCGACCAGCGCCATTCACTATTCACTTACGCAAACAACGTAAAATGTTAACTTTGCGACGCGGGAACGACGGGTATACGTAGCATTGGCAGCCCCTGCTATTAGCAGGAGCAGCCTTACACGAAACCCGACGTACGCAAACTACGTAAACTGCGTACGCAGGGCTCGCGTAGGGTTGTGAATCGGCGTTAGTATGCAATTTGCATACTATACGCTGACCACAACGGGAACGCCTTATGCCAGTCATTTCTTAGGCTGCAGTCGGCGTAACGAGGTTCCTGAATCAGGAGCATTCGTAACGCCGGCGCAGGTAAGCAATTGCGCTGCGTAACTATGGTTACGCAGACGCAATTGCTCTTTGAATCTGTGTTTTATTCACTCAGGCACTTTGAAAATATTTTATGGGATATCTGAGTTTATTGCACTTCATTTATTCTATTTTTGTATTTCATTCATTTTCGTTTTGCTATGTTTGCACATGATTATCAGGTTTGCCACCATTATATTCTGACTCACTTTCAGTTGTTTGAATATGTTTGCACATTTCAAGCTTGCTGCAGGAATACCTTCACATTTGTTTATTCCTCTATTGATGCATATTTTCTAGTATTGCACTTGCACTTTTTTACACTCTCTCTGGCACAAAGTCACCTCCAAGTAGTGAGGGCACCTTTTCAAAGACACCGTGCCATTGAAAACAATGGGCTGCGACTTGTCGCTAGTCACAATGACAAATCGCACAAGTGTGAATGAAGCCTAGGAGTTAAAACTTATTTTTCGGAAATTGTCACGTCAGCAAGGTGAAGAGTTCACAGATATTCCATTATGTCCTTGATTTGCTGTTTGCAGCTTCCGGTGTATTAAAAATCCCCAGAAAGCTCAGCGTTTGCCTCACAATGCTTCCTCAGCTGAGGCCTTGCAGTTTGCCTCACAATGCTTCCTCAGCTGGGGCCTTGCAGTACACGCTTTGTTGATATTGGGCTGTCACACTTCCCAGCTCTCAGCCAGTAATCATCTGGGTCACTTGAGGACTCCAGCTCTTGCGCAGCCCAGTATTGGCATGCCAACCAAGCGACCTGCAAGATTATCATTGGGCACTCTGCCACATATTAAACTCCTCCATAACTTAGATAGCGAGCTCTGCCACCTACAATATCCACACAGCCTGTAAGCAATTCTTCACCCTTACAAAGAGATTATTTTGTAAATCCATTTAGTGTGTTATTCTGCATAGGTTTGTAGACTATATTACCTGGCATGCAATGCAGGGAGACAAGGAGATGTAAGTAGCTGTGTTGTATGTAGTGTTGGGTGCTTTTGCTATATTTATGACAGATACAGGCTTTATGAATGGCAATTAATACTATTTCCACATGCACTGACCGATACGTAGAGGATGGGAGCAGTATTGTGCTGTAACCCTCCCTGGTGGATATCTTTTCACAGCGTGGTGCAGGTGCGTGCGACAGGCATGCAGGAGGCCATGCTTCCACCTCCTGACAGCAAATGTAAATTAAAGGGGTTGTAAAGGTTTGTTTTTTATTTTCTAAATAGGTTCCTTTAAGCTAGTGCATTGTTGGTTCACTTACCTTTTCCTTCGATTTCTAAATGTTTTTTTTCGCTTTGTCTGAATTTCTCACTTCCTGTTTCTCCTCAGTAAGCTTGCCCCCATCATCCGAGACGTTCTGGTTGGGGGTTAGTGAGCATGCTCGCCCCCCTCCCTTGGGACTACATCCCCGCGGGGAGATGCTGTGAACAAAACGTCTCCTCACAGGGATGTAGTCCCAAGGGTAAGGTGACCAGATTTTTAAAATGAAATCCGGGGACATATTTTTTCTTTACTAGTAATGGCTACAATCAGCTGCCCGCCTCACAGCCTCTCAAGTCTTTCTCTTCGGGCCCCGGCTACTACTGGATGGGGAGCGGAGGAAGATCACTCCGCCAGGGAAGGCAAGGAGATAGGCAGGTGGCTGGCCAGGATTTGAGCCAAGACAGAAGAACATGTGAGCGGAGCTGAATGGGCATGCGCTCGAAACTGAAGAAATATTACCTCCGCTCTGACCAGCACATGATCTTCAGAAAAAGGCACAGATAATGGGAAAAATACAACCCCCCTATGCTAGTAGGCACGGCGGAGAGGGGGTGTGTAATTTAAAAAAAATTATTTTAATTCTGCACTGACTGTCTTTGAAATTTCCCCTGCCCCCTATTAAATCCAATCTGGGGACAAAACCAGGGACAGACTTGGTCCGGGCACAGTGTCCTCAATCTGGGGATGTCTGGTCACCCTACCCAAGGGAGGGGGTGAGCACACTCACTAACCCCCAGCCAGAACGTCTCGGATGATGGGGGCAAGCTTACTGAGAACTAAAACGGATCCAGAGAAGAAAGCCATTATTTTCATTTTTATGCTATAATTAAAGTGATGCTAAACAATATCCTTGTTCTCCTAAAATAATCCATACACATCCACTACATATTGTCCCTGTAATTGTTTTTTTACTGTATTTTTCTGCCTCCTTGTAAAGTCCTCTGTGAGCTCTGCACACATGAATTCCCCCCACACTCCTGTTTGTCTGATTTCAAGCTGTGCATGTTATACTCCATACACACTATTCGATTTTCTGACCATTTTTTCTGTCTTCAGATTTACCAAAACCATATAATATGAGGTCAAACCTGATTGCAAGCCTTCGATTTTTTTTATTTAAAATAACAAATAAATCATACTGGCCTCCACTGTGCAGCTCGTTTTGCACAGAGTGGCCTCGGTCCTCGACTTCTGGGGTCCTCTGTGGCTCTTGCGGCTCCTCCTTGCATCAGATAACCCCCTAGGAGAAGCGATCTCCTGGGGGGTTACCTTGCGGGCGCGCTCCCGAGTCCAGCATTTGGTGTCCATAGACACGAATGCCGAACTTGGCTCCACCCCCAGTGCCCGCGTCATTGGATTTGATTGACAGCAGCGGGAGCCAATGGCTGCGCTGCTATTAATCTATCCAATCAAGAGCCGGGACCCTGTGCAAAGAGGGACAGTGTGTCTCAGCCGAGAAAAATTTGGGGCTCACGTAAGTAAAACAGGGGGGCTGGGGGGGGGGGGGCGGTCACTGCCAGAAGTTTTTTCACCTTAAAGTGGAGCTCCGGCCCGAAATTACACTTTTTAAATAAAAATACCCCTATAATACACAAGCTTACTGTATTCTAGTAAAGTTAGTCTGTAAACTAAGGTCCGTTTTGTTAGGTTATTACAGCATTTTGAAACTTTATAAACTAGCATTAGACTGTGGCCATCTTAAGTGTGGGCATATTAAGCCAGACTGTATTACTTCCTGGATTTCAGATCTCGCACATGCTCAGTGCTGCACAAGCAGTGTAATAGGTTTCAGGTCAGGTTTCCACAGCAAGGGCAGTGTCAGACGAAGTTGCCGCCCCTTATGCAAACCTCTCCTGAAATAACCCATTAAAAGTTGATATGAGGGGGGGGATAGGGATTGCCGATCACTGAAAGTAAATGACATTACAAGTTAAAAAAACAATGACATCGCCCACTAAAAGTTGATAAGCAGGCATGGGGAGGGGGATTGCCGATCGACGAAGTTGATAACCCGGGGGGGGGGGGGGTTGCCGATCGCTGAAAGCAAATGGAGAGAAATGACAATCAACCGCCGATCGTCGAATATAAATTATACTTACATCGCACATTAAAAGTTGATAAGCGGGGGGGGGGGGGTAAACCTATTACCGCCGATCGCTGGAAATAAATGACAATCAATGACATCGGCCATTGGCCATTAAAAGGTTCACAAGCAGGGGGGGGGAGGGGGGCCGTTGATCGCATATACAGTATATGACAATGACAACTTATAAAACGTCATGCCGCCGATCACTGACAGTAAATTACATTCAATGACATTGCCCGGTCAAAGGCGATAAGGAGGGGAGGGGGGCAGGCTTGCCGACGATCACCGAATATAAATGACGCACATTTAAGTTGCTAAAGGGGGGGGGGGGTGGGTGCCGCTGATCGCTGAAAGTAAATGAAAATCAATATAAATAGAAAGTAAATCAATATGACAGCGCTCATTAAAAGTAGATAAGCGGGGGGGGCCGCCGATCAACCATCATAGAAGAATAGACGACAAGGCGCAGATCGCCGCACATAAAAAATAATACTGAGAAGCGGGGGAGGGGGGTGCACCGCCGATCGCCGGACATAAAAAAAATATTGAGAAGCGGGGGGACCTCTGCCGCCGATCGCCAGACATAACATATACTGAGAACGGGGGGCATTAAAAAATAACTGAGAAGTGGGGGGTGGCGTGTGCCGCCGATCGCCGGACAGTAAAATATACTGAGAAGAGGAGGTTTTGCCGCAGATCGCGGAACATTAAAAATCGTGGGTCATGACAAAAAAATATGAAAACCGAGGGGGGGGGGGGTATTCGATCGGGGGACATCAATAAAAAAAATCATGAGAAGCACGGGGGGTTGGGGGGATTGGTGCCGCCGATCGCGGATCATTACAAAAAAATGTGAGAAGCGGGGGGGAGGGGCCGCCGATCGCGGGACATAAAAAAAATCATGAGAAGCGGGTGCAAGTGCTGAGAGTGAGATCATGAGAAGTGGAGAAGATGTTGGTTTTCTACTACCACTTTTTTCTTTCTCCCTCTACATAGGTGTTCTGCTCCATAGTGACAGGGAGGACATTAGCCGCCACTCTAGCCATGACTGGCCAATAAGCACAACAGGAGGGCGTGGCTTAGGGAAATCTGTACCTAGCAAACTACTTTTTTTTTTTTTCTATTGAAAAGCCTGTGGCGTGCAAAACACAACCCAAAAACTCCACCCGGTGCAGGAAAAAATGTGCACACACATAAAGAGTGAAACACAAAAAACTGCGACGGGTGCATCGTCAAATGGTCCTCAAAAGAGGACCCAGCTCTGATTCCCCGGGGCGTTAGGCTCCTGACAGGGAAAAGAGTAACTGTGGCCCATACAGCCGAAGCCATATGGACACATCTTGGTCCAAGCAGCCGAAGCCACAAGGACCCAACATCCTCGGAGGGACTGCCGAAACAGAACCCTCCTCGGTGAGGCTCCCCCGAAGGGAGACCCCATGAGAGCCGGCGAACTAAGCCAGAAGGCCATGTACACCAACTCCCAAGACTTTCAGAGGCAGGCCCGAGGACCAGCACCCTACTCGCCACACTAAAAGTGCTAGCACCAAAACAAAAAAAGTGACAAGACAGACAGGGGGTAAAATAAAAAGGAAAGTGGGGGAAAAGGAAGGTGAGTGGAAAGTGGCCACCGTGCAATACGATGGCCGGCCCTCCGGCCAGGAACAAAAATTCCTCTGGTCCTAGCCAAAAGGCTCAGCCCTAGAGGCAGGTGTGAAAAGTGTGAATGTGGAGATCAGTGACCTAAGGTGCCACACGATGAGTGCCCCTCAACACTCGTGCAATGTATGGCACCCCTGGACTGCCACTCCAGGGGCACTATCTCCACAGGCTTTTCAACGGTCCCTAGCCCCCGGTCCGGACTGGCAGCACCCTTCCCAGCCAGGAAGGTAGGAGAAGAGGTCGGGGAGAGCCCACCTAAGCAGGCTACTACCCACAACCCCTAACTCTCCCACCTAATCACATTCTGGAAATACTACCCGCTCCTCCTGGTAAAAAGAGGAGCAAGGGTTCTCTCCAGAACAACTGACTGGGGCAGATACCACCAAATCCAGGCCAAAGGCCAAGGACCCGGCCTCTTGGCTTCGACCTCATGCCCCTCTGTCCCGATCAGAAGGCTTTCACCTCTACGCCAACAGGCTTAGCGTCTGCCGACTGCCATCCCTTTCCCCCTCTCACTGGGTACCGGGGACAGTCAGCTTAGCACCACCTATTGGCAACTGATAAGAACAGATACTACACTTGATCTTAGCCAAAAGGCCGAGAAGCGGTACCTAGCAAACTACTGCCTTCTGGGATTCATGCCAAACATCTCCCAGGAGGCATTGCAAACGGGGATGACGTGCTCAGGGCTCTGGCCGTGGCTGGAGGAGATCTAATTAACTGATAAAACTGAGTTTAAAAAAAAAAAAAAAGTATATGCCAAATTTGTTTAAGGGGACTGAGCAGCAGGGCATGATGAGGAGTTTAAAAGGAGGGTGGAACTCCACTTTAACCACTTAAGACCCGGACCAATGTGCAGGTAAAGGACCAGGCCCCTTTTTGCGATTCGGCACTGCGTCGCTTTAACCAGGGATGGACTGGCCATTGGGACTACAGGGAGTTTCCCGGTGGGCCGATGGCTCAGTGGGCCGGCTTCAGTGACAGCGGACTGCCGCCCCCCTCCGCTCCTCTGCCTCTCCCTCCTCGCAGCGCTCACCTGGGGGGAACAAAGAAGCAGGGGGAGGACCAGAGGAGCAGGGGGGATGACAGAGGAGCATGGGGGGAGGGGACAGACAGCTGACTCAACAGCTATGGCCTGGGAGCTTCTCACTTCTGCCTAATCTTGTCCCATAAGGGGGGCACCAAACAGATTCTTTGCCCCGGTGAAATAATGTCTAGCTTCCCCACTGGTACTGCCTATAAGAGTACCAGTACCAGCCGTTCTACTCTAATAAAGTAGAACGGCTAGTGGCTAGTGAAGGGGGAGAGGGGGCTTGGGTGGCCGGGGGGGGGGGGGTGCGGAAGTTGTCCGGCCGCCATGGGAGAGACCTGTCAAAGTGGGCCGGTCTGGATGAAGTCCAGGGCCAAATATCTGTCCCAGTCCAGCCTTGGCTTTAACTCACAATTGCACGGCCGTGCGACGTGGCTCCCAAACAAAATTGATGTCCTTCTTTTTTTCCCACAAATAGAGCTTTCTTTTGGTGGTATTTGATCACCTCTGCGGTTTTTATTTTTTGCGCTATAAACAAAAATAGAGTGACAATTTTTAAAAAAATTCAATATTTTTTGCAAAAAAAAATACCCCCCAAAAATATATAAAAAAACTTATTTTTTTTCCTCAGTTTAGGCCGATACGTATTTTTCTACCTATTTTTGGTAAAAAAAAATCGCAATAAGCGTTTATCGATTAATATTGATATAAGTTTTTTTTTACGGCAGTTTTCCTGTGGGAAAAAGTCTGATGGAGCATACACATGATCGGGATTTCCAGCCAAAAGCTCTCATCTGACTTTTTCCGACGGGAAAACTGGTTGTGTGTATGGGGCATGAGATTTTCTGCAGATTTTTGTCTTTCGATTGAAGTTGGGTTCACACTGGTCCGACAAACGCTTCGACATTGGTCCCATGACGTGTGAAAATTAATGTTTCCCTATGAGAGCCGTCTTAACTGGTCCGACTTTGAAAATGCTCCCTGTACTACTTTGGTCCGACTTTGATGGCGCTTAGGACTAGGTGTAGTCAAGTGATGACTGACAAGCTACAAGCGTTGTGGATCAGAAGTGACAATACTCATTACCACTACCCTTGCAACATTTTCTCATGCCAGCATAGTGTGTGCAGGCACAGCCTACATGAGAGTGACGACTATGCTCTGAATACAGGAGCAGTGCAGCATCATTGTCGCACCATCACAGGAACCTTTTATTGGGTGAATTTCACTGACAGGATCAGCAGGAATTTGTGGGATTTTGCGGGGACACCAAGAGAAACCTGTAATTGCAGATGTGTTTAAAGTGCACAGATTTTTAGGGAGGTCACAGACAGCATGCTGCATTGTATTTGATATAACAAGTGATGCCCCTAGAGCTACTGATCCAGAAGAGGTGCTAAAAGAAGAGTAATGCTGCAGTATGATGGGTTTACATTGCCAGCTCACCACTTCAGTGCACTGATGGAGGCTCCAGAAAAACCATTAGGCCCCGTACACACGACAGAGGAACTCGACGTGCTTGGCACGTCAAGTTCCTCGTCGAGTTTTGGGATGAAGCCGCCGAGGAGCTCGGCGGGCCGGCTTCTCCCATAGAAGAACGAGGACAACGAGAAAATAGAGAACATGTTCTCTATTTTCTCGTCGAGTTCCTCGGCGGCTCCATCGAGCCAAAACTGTACAGACGACAGAGTTTCTCGGCAGAATCCGGGTTTTGACCGAGTTTCTCTGTGAATTCTGCCGAGAAACTCTGTCGTGTGTACGAGGCCTTAGTCACCGAGCAACCGATCACCAGGCCAGATCACTGTCTCCTGGGAGGGCCATCCCTAGGTAAATACTCACTTTCAGAAGTCCAGTATTTGACCAGGATATTAGGGGGGGGGGGGAGTTAGACCCGGTATGCCACTGTAGGGAACCTAAAATGGTGCAGCAATGCTTTCTATTATGACAGAACAGGTGTACAGTAACTGTAAGGCCCTGTACACACGATCAGTCCAAACCGATAAATACGGACTGAAGTTCAGTTTCATCGGTCCAAACCGACCGTGTGTACGCCCCATCAGTCTTTTGTCCTTCAGTCCAAAGTTTTAGAACTTGCTTTAAAATTGAACCGATAGACGCCTAACCGATAGGTCAAAACCGATGGTTAGTACACAAAAGCATCGGTTCCAAACCCGCGCATGCTCAGAATCAAGTCGACGCATGCTTGGAAGCATTGAACTTCATTTTTCTCTGCACGTCGTTGTGTTTTACGTCACCGCGTTGGCCTCGATCGGTTTCGAACTGATGGTGTGTACGCACATCAAACCATCAGTCTGTGAACCGATGAAACTGAACTTCAGTCCGTTTTCATCAGTTTGGACTGATCGTGTGTACAAGGCCTGAAAGTAAGTCCTGCACCTCCCATGTGTACAAGGAGGTTAGATTTGAGAATTGGAGGCATTGATGGTCTCCCGGGAAATATACCAACAGCGTGACTTTCTTCAGTCGGGCAATAATATATACTGTATATAGTATTATTACACATTTTAACATAAACTATTTTCTTACAGACATTTAATTTCTTTTTATACAGAAACCATGTCGTCAGGAGAGTGGAAACCTTCGGAGGGGGACTCCACGACCACCAAGTTGATAAAGAAGTCCAAAGAATCACCATTTGTCCCTATAGGTAACCTACTACAGAGGGCTTTGTCTGCAGTTAATCAGCTAAGACCCCTTTCACACTGAGGCAGTTTTCAGGCATTATAGCCCTAGAAATGGCGCATGTAAAGCACCTGAAAACTGCCTCCCATTTATTGCAGTAGGTGCTTTCACATCCGTGTGGTGTGCTTGCAGGACGTTAGAAAAAGTCCTGCAAGCAGCATCTTTGATGCGATACAGTATTCCCAAAATGCCCCTGCCCATTGCAATGAATGTCCTCAGCGCAAAAGGAATGCAGCATTTTCACAATTTTTTTAAATTTATATATTATTATCATTATTATTTTACCGAATTTATATAGCACCAACAGTTTACGCAGCGCTTTACAATATTAAAGGGAGACAGTACAGTTATAATACATAAAAATACAAGAGGGCCCTGTTTAGAAGAGCTTACAATCTAATAGATATATACAGGGCTCAAAATTTCAAGTCCTGAGCTACTAGCCAAGCCTCAAGGGTTACTCGCCACCAGTTGCCCCGCCCCTAATTCTGCCCCTAAACACGCCCTTATAAATTTTCTCATGAAATGACACTTAATTGTTTTATGCTGAATTAAGTTACAAAAATAAATATTAACAACTTTATCTGTGCCCACCATTGCAGCCTCACCTGTGCCACCATTGCAGCCTCACCTGTGTCCACCATTGCAGCCTCACCTGTGCCCACCATTGCAGCCTCACCTGTGCCCACCATTGCAGCCTCACCTGTGCCCACCATTGCAGCCTCACCTGTGCCCACCATTGCAGTCTCACCTGTGCCCACCATTGCAGCCTCACCTGTGACCACCATTGCAGCCTCGTCTGGGCAGAGAAAGAGAGAGGGCGGCCGGATCATGACTGAAGGAAGAGGAGAGCCGCAGCTCCGCTCTGCTCACCGTCACACACAGCCCCGCCGCCTCCCAACCCTGTGCCTGCGATCGACAGAACTCATCCCAGCATTGGACACCCGCGTTCTGTCTATCACAGGCGTTGGGTCAGGAGGATTCATGGCTGTATGTGACGGCGAGCAGAGCAATTGTAATGTAAGCTGTTACAGCGGGCTATCCGTACTCTGTGATCCCGCGACTCTCCTTCCTTCATGCTCTCTTCCCCCGTGGCCATCCGATCGCTCCTCACTTCTCACCAGTTTAGACCCCTCAGGAGGAGGGAGCTTCCCTGAGCTGAACTCAGCCCCTGTACATAAGACTGTAGGGGTACAATCCCACACAATCCGGGACTGTTAGGAGGCATGTGTATGCAGTACAGGGGGTGACAACTGTCTGATATAAAGACAGATTGAAGTACCATTTTTATATATAATATATATATATTATATTGTTTACTTTTTTCCCCAACAAGTACATTAATAACATGTTTTTTTTTTTTTTTTTTTATCTTAATCATTAGTGCTGCTTGTTTTGTGCCTGTCTGCATTATTGTAGGTAGAAGAGTGCTACTTATTAGTAATGGGAAGATGGTAAGAGGTGACTATAAGGCCTGGTCCACACTGTTGCCTTTTGACATGCGATTTGGCATGTCAAAACGGTGGTATTTTCTGCAAATTGCCGGCAATGGCACCGTCCTAATCGGTGCGACGCCGCATCTGCGGCGCTGCACCGATTTCAAAAAGTAGTTCCTGTACTACTTTTTGCGATTTCGGCCCACAATTTACATTGAAACTTGCACAGATGTCTCTATAATCGCGGCCGAAATCGGGACTACCAGCGGGACACAGGAGGTCGCCTGCTCTGCACAGTCACCATCCACAATACACTTAGCATGGTTTTCAATGAATATAAAGGGCCAGATTCAGGTACATCTGCGGCGGCATAACGTATCGCCGCAAGTTTTACGGGCAAGTGCTTGATTCACAAAGCACTTGCCGGTAAAGTTGTGGCGGCGTAGCGTGAATCCCTCCGGCGCAAGCCTGCCTAATTCAAATGATCCGGGTAGAGGGCGTGGATCATTTAAATTTGGTGCGTTCCCGCGCCGAACGTACTGCGCATGCTCCGTTTTGAAATTTCCCGCCGTGCTTTGCGTGAAATGATGTCGCACCGACGTCATTTTTTGAACTTCGACGTGAGTTACGTCCTTTCCTATTCACGGACGGCTTACGCAAAAAAAAAAAAATTGAAATTCGACGCGGGAACGACGGCCATACTTTAACATGGCAAGTCAAACTATAGGCCACAAAATAGCAGCTTTAACTATACGCCGGGAAAAGCCAACTAGCGACGACGTAAGAGAATGCGACGGCCGCGCGTACCTTCGTGGATCGACGGAAAATGCTAATTAGCATACCCGACGTGGAAAACGACGCGAACTCCACCCAGCGGGCGCCGAAGTATTGCACCTACGATCCGAAGGCGTACGAAGCCGTACGCCTGTCGGATCGAAGTCAGAAGTCGTTGTATCTTGGTTTGAGGATTCAAACTAAAGATACGACACGGCAAATTTGAAAGTACGCCGGTGTATCAGTAGATACGCCGGCGTACTTCTTCTGTGAATCTGGCCCAAAGTGTTCTTTGATTGGATTAAGTAGATAGACGGGATAGTGTTGTCATGATCTCCACCTCATTCAACGCTTTGTATTCCTTAAGTAAATGCAAGGCATTCCGTGAATGTCACACGACCTGGAAGCGGCGCTTACTGCAGTGATTTCCAGCTTCCACAGGGATCGGCCAGCTATGGCACATACCTACTTACATTGATCCAAACTGGAGTAATGGAACTGTAAAAAAAGCCACACCTAAACTTTAGCTTTAAGTGTAATGCCGCATACACACGGTCGGAATTTCCGACCAAAAGCTCACATCGAACATTTCTTGTTGGAATTTCCAATCGTTTGTACGCGGAAGTTAGTTTATTGCAAGGGACAATTAGTGACATGGTCAGCAACAATACTCAGGTAGGCCGTGGCATTTAAATGATGCTCAATTGGTACTAAGGGTCCAAAATGTGCCAAGAACATGTCCCCCACACCATTCTACCACCACCAGCCTGAACCGTTAATACAAGGCAGATAGAACCATTCAACATTTTAACCCTAAAATCTGAATGTCGCAGGTGAAATTGAGACTCCTCAGACCAGGCAAAGTTTTTTCCAATCTTCTATTGTCCAATTTTGGTGAGCCTGTGCAAATTAGAGCCTCAGTTTCCTGTTCTTAGCTGACAGGAGTGGCACACAGTGTGGTCCTTTGCTCCTGTAGCCCATCTGCTCCAAAGTTTGTGTTGTGCGTTCAGAGATGGTATTCTGCATACCTTGGTTGTAACGAGTGGTTATTTGAGTTACTGTTGCCTTTCTATCATCTCATCTGCCTATTCTCCTCTGACATCAACAAGGCATTTCTGTCCACATAAAAACCGCTCACTGGATATTTTCTCTTTTTAGAACCATTCTCAGAGATGGTTGTGTGTGAAAATCCCAGTAGATCACTAGTTTTTTAAATACTCAGACCAGCCCGTCTGGCACCAACAACCATGTCAAGTTTAAAGTCCCTTAAATCCCCTTTCTTCCCCCATTCTGGTGCTCGGTTTGAACTTCAGCAAGTCGTCTTCACCACGTCTAGATGCCTAAATGTATTGAGTTGCTTCCATGTGATTGGCGGATTAGCAATTTGTGTTACCAAGCAATTGAACAGGTATACCTTTATAAAGTGGCCAGTGAGTGTAAATTTAAACAAAATTGGTGTAGCGCAACCAAACACTCTTAAAGCGGAAGTAAACCCATCCATAAAACAGTTTCATTTCCGGCACGTGGCAGAAACTTAAAACTCCCATTGGTTGTGCTCTCAACCATACTGTCAAACCATCCAATGGCTGGTGCTGGTGTCGTAAATGATCACATGTGCAGCATCATGGCAGCTGTAGATTAAACAGAGGCAAAGATGGCAGCTTCCTTGAAAACGGTAGGGGGGTTTACTTACACTTTAATTAATATACATTAAACACATAAATCAAATCAATATCTGTGAAAGTTCAACAATGCTTGCCTAGCATATAGAACACCATCCAAGTTTCAACATACAGTCGCTGTGTAGCCACCCCCAACGCGTTTCGTCACTTCGCCACAGCCCCCTTTGACGAAACGCGTCGGAATGTGGCTACAAGGCGACTGTATGGTGAAGCTGGGATGATGTTCCGATATCTAGCGAATGAAGCAGTGGAGAGATCGCAACACAGAGCCGCTCGGCATGTCTATGTACAATGCTGGTTTTACCTGTTTTGCTTTACGCGCCAGACACGGCATGACCCCAGCTAGAAATGGCACAGCGTGCCCTTTCTAGAGTGTGCATGTGCGGAAGACTTCGCCGTACAGGGAATTGTAAAGATCTTCTAAACCGTGGAGGTTTAGGAGATATTTCCAGCACCTACAGGTAAGCCTTAATCTAGGCTTACCTGTAAGTGAAAGTGGTCTGTAAGGGTTTACAACCATTTTAAGGGGAGCAGGTTTTTCACCTGGTGTGTGAAGGCGCACAAATCGCTGGAGGAAGGAATGAATTCGAAGATCACTGCTTATATTTTGAAGCACTGGACTTTAATTTTAGTTTTATTGTTATTTTTTGCACTCAATATATATTTAAGGTTTTGTATTGGATCCTATGCAAGGATTGTTGGACCTTCACAGACATTGATCTGTGTATGTACTGTATATTGATTAGTGTGTTTGGTTGTGCTACACCAGTTTTGTTTACATCTAATGCCCTTCTATAGAGGCACCTATTAGTCTTCTTCTGAACACTAATAGCAACCCAAATATAGAGGACCTCGTCCACAGTCTCATATTCCATTCTGCATCCCATCAACTTTTCCTGACATAAATCATTCCTTTTTTTTGTGTAAGAGGATAGACGGTAAACAACAGCTTGTAATTAATGTGATTTAATACATTCAGTAAAGCAGGCTAGTAAAGCTTTCATCTTTCACACGTGATAATAGCCTGGTCTCTGTGATCACTCTTCCTTAGGAAACTTTAATATCGGACAAATCTAATCAGCATGCAGGGCAGCCAGCCTGGCAAATGACAGTGACGTCATCTTATGTGAACAGACTTGTTAAAGACCTAGAAAAATTGATTTAGTAATTGTAAGCACCACTTTGGCCTTGTGGAGGTCTGCAAAATGAGGAAGCCTAACATACATGTCACTGAAATATGCTTTTCATATTATACAATTACATTGTTACATTACATTAATTGCATTAGTTAGTCAGATTGAAAAACACACAAGTCCATCTAGTTCAACCAAACAGAAAAAATAGACCGGCTCCATATACATAATCCTATACCCACAGTCGATTCTGGATCTAGTACCCCTGGTGTTATTACCGTATATACTCGAGTATAAGCCAAGTTTTTTAGCACATTTTTTTTGTGCTGAAATGCCCCCCTCGGCTTATACTCGAGTCACCTTTTTGCGCCTGATCTCCCGGACTTTGGGGGCCCAAACTTGGCACACATGTAGTCTTCCTCTACAAGTGTGAAAAGTTTGTTGTCCTGGGGACCTGCAGCCGGGGAGCACCGATTTTTCAAAACCGGGCACCCCTTCCATAGACTCCCATGTTAAACTGTATTTCTACTGTGACTTTGGGGACCTGGTACTGGCCGGTCATAGTTCCCCTGGACCCGGAACTTGGCACACATGTAGTCTTCCTCTACAAGTGTGAAAAGTTTGTTGTCCGGGGGACCTGCAGCCGGGGAGCACCGATTTTTCAAAGCTGGGCACCCCTTTCATAGACTCCCATGTTAAACTGTATTTCTTCTGTGACTTTGGGGACCTGGTACTGGCCGGTCATAGGTCCCCTGGACCCGGAACTTGGCACACAAAAATAAGCCACACTTCTCCTCTACAAGTGTGCAAGGTTTGTTGTCTGGGGGACCTACGGCTGGGGAGCAACGATTTTTCAAAGCCGGGCATTTCTTCTATAGACTCCCATGTTAAACGTCAGTCTAGTCTTGGGCACAGTGAGGCATGGGCACAGTGAGGCATGCACATGGACACAGTGAGGCACAGTGAGGCATGCAGATGCACACCCTATGCTTATACTTGAGTCAATATGTTTTCCCAGTTTTTTTGTGGTAAAATTAGGTGCCTCGGCTTATATTCGGGTCAGCTTATACTCGAATATATACGGTACTTATAAATGTTACTAATCAGTTCCATTTTGTGCATTTCAGAATATGTTTGTTTTTAAAAAAGCCAATCTACTGAGCTGGCCAGAACAAGTTCTCAAGGGAGTCTATTCCACATTTTCGTATGTTGAGGTTAAATCTCTTTTTCTCTAGAAGTAAAGAGTGCCCACTTGTCCTCTTGAAAGTGAATAACTCGTCTACACCCAGTTAACTATATGAGCCACGTATGTATTTGTACATGGTGATTAAATTGATAAATTGCTTAAAATTAAGTTTAGCTAATCAGTTTGGTTGCCCTTCTCTGGACTTTCTCCAGTTCCCCGATATCCTGTTTGTGAACTGGAGCCCAAAACTGAACTGCATATTCTAGATGAGGTCTTTCTAATGATTTCTACAGAGGCAGAACGATGGATTCTTGCTCTCTCGCACTCTCTCTCGTCGTCCATATCTCTTTAAATGCAAGAAAGCTAAATTCTAGGTTAAAAATAAATAAATAAATTCCTACAGGTTTAGTCACATCACGTACCTGTAATAAAGTAGTAGAATTTATGATGCAAGTGCATAACTTTATCTTCCCTTAAGGGCAAAACTTATACATTTTATCAACATTAAACCTCATTTTCCACATAGTTGCCCAATCAAACAGTGCGTGTAAGTTGGGGACATCTGGTTAGGAGGTTATTCAACCACATGGCTTGATGTCATCTGCAAAGACTGAAATGGTACTTTAAATATCAAACTATATAATTCATAAATGGGTTAAAAAGTAAGGGTCCCGACACTAAACTATGGGTTACACCACTAACACCACCTTTCTCAACTAGGGTGCCATCTGAGTAGAAAGTGGACATAGGGGACAAAAAAGCTAACATGTTTCACATCATGGATAGATGCTTAGTCATAACAGAGTCTGCACCTGTCAGTACAGGGCGGGAGCACAGCATAGGTCACAGGGCTTGGAGCGGTACTCTTTTCCATACCAACTGATGACATCATAAGTTGCTAAGGAGCAGGTCAGCTTCTTGTGCAGCATCCTTGGTTTCCCCTCACTTGTCAGGTCAGGAGGGGAGGGTGTGGGATGGCTGTGGCTCTCTCCTCTTCTCTTCCTGGAGTTCAGATCGGATTTCTCATTGTGCCAAGTATCCTGGAACAAGAAGCCAGGGGGGCATTGAGCAGCTTTTCCTCAGTCAGCTGAAGGTGGTGGACTGGACCAGGAATGTGGCAATTTTCTTTTTCCTTTGCACAGGTGATTGCTATGGCTGATCCTGCACTGCCACTACATACTGATCACTGACTGCCCTGCCGCTACATACTGATCACTGACTGCCCTGCTGCTACATATTTCCCACTGACCATCTTGCCGCTATATACTGCTCACTGACTGCCATGTCACTACATACTAGCTGACCTGCCACTACACACTGATCACTGACTGTCTTGTCACTACATACTGGTCACTGACTGCCATGTCACTACATACTAACTGACCTGCCACCACATACTGATCAATGACTGCCCTGCCGCTACATACTGATCACTGACTGCCTTGTCACCACATACTGCTCACTGACTGCCTTGTCACCACATATTGATCACTGAATGCCTTGTCACCACATACTGATTACTGACTGTCTTGACACCACATACTGCTCACTGACTGCCTTGTCACTACATACTGGTCACTGACTGCCTTGTCACTACATGCTAACTGACCTGCCACCACATACTGATCACTGACTGCCTTGTCACTACATACTGATCACTGACTGCCTTGTCACCACATACTGATCACTGACTGTCATGCTACTTCTTACTGCCCACTGACCACCCCACCACTACATAATTCTTACTGACTGCCTTGCCACTACATACTTCCCACTGAACATAATTTTTTTGCCATTATTGAGTCAACTAATTTTGTTTAAAAGTTCTTAAAATTTTGTCCAGACCGGTAACATGTAACAGCACTCCAAACCAATCAGGCACTTTGGCCCGGATTCAGAAAGGAGTTACGACAGCGTATCTCCAGATACGCCGTTGTAACTCTGAGTGTGAGGCGTCGCATCTCTGCGCCTGATTCATAGGCCCCGTACACACGACCAAACATGTCTGCTGAAACTGGTCCGCGGGCCAGTTTCAGCAGACATGTTCGGTCGTGTGTAGGCCCGAGCGTGCAGGATTCCAGCAAACATTTGCCCGCCGGGCCTTTTCCCAGCGGGCAAATATTCCTGGACTTGTTTTAAAACAGTCCGCTGGAATCCTGCCCGCTCGGACATGTTCGGTCGTCTGTACAGACCTACCGTACATGTCCGAGCGCCCGCCATCCCTCGCATGCGTCGAATGACTTTGACGCATGCGTGGAAGCATTTAACTGGCAGGCCCGCCCACGTCGCCGCGTCATCGTCGCGGCGACGCCGCGGACACGCCCCGCGTAGTGTTTACGCGCAGATTTCTGTACGATGGTTAGTACAGCCATCGTACAGAAATCCCCGGCCAGAAGCATGAACCAGCATTTGGCTTGGCCTCTTAGCGAGCTGCTGAGAGTCTGAGCCAGCCGCTCCAGTGAGCTCTGGGGAGGGGGAGGGGCGCAGAGCAGAGTGCCAGTGACTCATAGTCACCACTCTCTGCTCAGAGTTGAGGGGAGAACTGAGCGATCAGCGCTCTTTGATCACTCGGCTCTCTGTGCTCTCTGTGTATAGGAGGTAGGGGACAAATTGGATCAATGCTTCAATGCTGCATCCATCTAGGTGAGTATTTATTTTCATGGGGGGGAAACCAAACTTCTCTTTTAAGGTAACAGAAAATTACATAGAGCTGTGGACTATGAGCATGGATATTGTTACAATCTGTCCTGTAATCCTAATATATATATATACATATATATATATATATATATATATATATATATATAAGCTCACTCCTCATTTTTCATGCAGCATATTACAGAAAGGGTAGGTGAGGACACTGGACTGTGACTAAAATATATTGTACTAAATGCTATCACTGTTGAATGTATTAAAATAGCTTTGCTATCTGTATGAGAATGCCAAGTAAAAGAGATGGCTTCAGTCTACCCACCACGTGACGTGACATCAAGTTATCATAGCAACTGTTGGTGACTGCTGAGTGACAGCAGATTACAAAATGCGTTGCCAGAAATATTATCAGAATGAACTGAGAGGGCTTTAATATTTGAGCCTGAACAGCATGGGCCTGTGTGTGGCCGCCCTCTTTCCAATTTGTTTGTTATAAAAAAAAGGGGGGGGGGGGGGGTGGCGGTCACTTTAACAACATGTTTTTTGATTCTAAGGCAGTAAAAACGGGGTCATATAACATTGGGGAATTTCCCAGGAATGTCGCATGACCGCCGGGGAGATTCCTAGAGAGTCATATGATCAACTGGAGTGCTCTAGAAAGGGGGCTCTCTTTATAAAGTGCCCCTCTGCAGGAATATTCCACTGTCGGTCAGAAGTTCCCCAAACCCTTGTCGCAGGCACGTTATGTGGTTGGTCACCCTTTACATTTAAAGGGGGGACTTGTGTTTATTGATATGCAGTATTATTTTGTACTTATTTACAAGTTAAGATTTATATGTATTAATAAAAATGATTAAATGGATTTTAATTTATTAAAATATTACACCAATAAATGTGCCGCAGCTAATTATATACCAAGCTCCGGCGTTGAGTGTCTTTATTTATTAGAAATTAATAAAGTGAGTATTCGGGGAGGGAGAGATACGGCCTACATTCCCATGATGTGCATTTATTTCCAGGTCTATGTTATAAAGCACTTGACAAATATTTAGTTGAAAAGGGTGCAGTTTATTTATTACAGGTATTTATATGACGCCAACAATTTATGTAGCGCTTTACATACTGTACATTCACATCAGTCCCTGCCCTCAAGGTTACATGATCTAAGGTCCCTATCTGACATACTGTATATGCACATACCAACGCCAGTTTGGAAAGGAGACTATTAACCTATCAGCATGTCTTTGGAGCGTGGGAGGAATCCGAGTACCCGGCGGAAACATGCAAGTACATGGAGAACATGCAAACTCCATGCAGTTATTCCAGTAGTTTTCTGCCCGGGATACAAACTGAGAACCCCAGTGCTGCAAGACAGAAGTGCTAACAACGAAGCCACTGTGCTGCCGGGCCGCCCTAAAGACATGTCTGTATATGCTGTAAATATTTACAGTGCTTTTCTGCTTTACCTGTATATTTATGTAATCCCTTCTACGAGAAAGTCCTGTGATTGATTTTTCCCTTTTACCTGTCCCTTTTGGGAGCCCTGGACCATCATGGCAGGTCTCTGGATTTAGCCTATGTCTCTGGTTTTATCTGTCCCTCCTGAGAGCCCTGGGCCATCATAGAAGGTCTCTGGATTTAGCCTATGTCTCTGGTTTTACCTGTCCCTCCTGAGAGCCCTGGGCCATCATAGAAGGTCTCTGGATTTAGCCTATGTCTCTGGTTTTATCTGTCCCTCCTGAGAGCCCTGGACCATCATGGCAGGTCTCTGGATTTACCCCATGTCGTTGGTTTTACCTGTCCCTCTTGGGAGCCCTGGACCATCATGGCAGGTCTCTGGATTTACCCCATGTCTTTGGTTTTATCTGTCCCTCTTGGGAGCCCTGGACCATCATGGCAGGTCTCTGGATTTAGCCCATGTCTCTGGTTTTATCTGTCCCTCCTGAGAGCCCTGGACCATCATGGCAGGTCTCTGGATTTACCCCATGTCTTTGGTTTTATCTGTCCCTCTTGGGAGCCCTGGACCATCATGGCAGGTCTCTGGATTTACCCCATGTCTTTGGTTTTATCTGTCCCTCCTGGGAGCCCTGCACCATCATGGCAGGTCTCTTGATTTACCCCATGTCTTTGGTTTTACCTGTCCCTCTTGGGAGCCCTGGACCATCATGGCAGGTCTCTGGATTTACCCCATGTCTGGTTTTACCGGTCCCTCTTGGGAGCCCTGGACCATCATGGCAGGTCTCTGGATTTAGCCCATGTCTCTGGTTTTATCTGTCCCTCCTGGGAGCCCTGGACCATCACAGCAGGTCTCTGGATTTAGCCCATGTCTCTGGTTTTATCTGTCCCTACTGGGAGCCCTGGACCATCATGGAAGGTCTCTGGATTTACCCCATGTCTCTAGTTTTTTCTGTCCCTCCTGGGAACCCTGGTCCATCACAACAGGTCTCTGGATTTACCCCATGTCTCTTGTTTTTTCTGTCCCTCCTGGAAGCCCTGGACCATCACGGCAGGTCTCTGGATTTAGCTCATGTTTCTGGTTTTACCTGTCCCTCTTGGGAGCCCTGGACCATCACGGCAGGTCTCTGGATTTAGCCCATATCTCTGGTTTTACCTGTCCCTCTTGGGAGCCCTGGACCATCATGGCAGGTTTTTGGAGTAAGAGCGATGTGTTCACTGATTTCCCCTGGGTAGTATGAACCAGAAGCACCGAGCACTAAGCACTTCTAGGTTTGGAGCTGTCAAACCACATTTGGTTTTGGCCAGGGAAAAAGCTGGTCGAGTACAGTTTTTGCTGAATCACCACAGAAGTGACCTTGGTTAAGAGCTCGTTCACATTAGCGGCGCTCTCTGAAGAGTGATCAGATCGCTCTTCAGAGAGCATTTGACAGGTGGAGAGGTAGCATTGTATCGGCTCTGAAGAAACGGCACAAGCAGGCCATGTGCGCATGTGCCAATGATGTCGGCAGCAGCGTATACAGTAAATATCTCCTAAACACGTTTTAGGGGATATTTACAGTACCTACAGGGAAGCCTTATTATAGGCTTCCCTGTAGGTACAATTAGGAAGACTTTACTTCCTCTTTAACCACTTTCCGTCTGCCATATGTATATAAACGTCCTTGGACATGAAGGATGATATCTCGGTCATCGCTGCAGCAATAATAGAGATATCATTTTGTTAGGTCAGCGATTCCCTACAAAGTAAAAATAATCCTAGTGGCTAATGAGCCGCTGGATTACTTTTACAGGCGGTGGAAGGTGATTTTCAATTGCACGAGAGAACCCAGTAAGGATGTGTGCGGGGCATCTAGCACTAGGCACACAGTGACTGTGTCACGTCAAACAGGAAGCGACAAGGATTCTGTCACTTCCTGTTTGTGTTCTTTGTTTACCTGGCTGTTAAAGGCCAGTAAAGCAGCCAATCAGACCGATCTGTGTCTGATCAACTGTATTGAAATCTGGGGTCTCTCCATAAAGAGGACCTATCACGACCCATGCTATTAGAAGGGATGTTTTTCATCCCTTCTAATAGCAGTAAAGTTGATAAATAAAAGCACTGTGTAAAAAAAAAAGCACTCCCTCTCCACAGTGCTCAAATGCGAATGCACCCACCATTTTATTCTCTAGGGCCTATGCTTAAAAAATCTATATAATGTTTGGGGGTTATGAGTAGTCTTCTAGCAAAACATTTTTACATGTAGGAGAGGGATGTCAGAATAGGCCCGGACTGGAGGTGGCTAAAGAGAACCGATCTCCTGCACTGTGTTGTCATATAGGGGCATGTTAGCCCCTTGTGATACCAGTAAGGTTAGGTTAAAAAAAATAGTTTAAAGTAGAGCTCCAGGTAAAATCTATTTAAAATGTACATTGGGCCAGCTTGGTTGCTTGTAATTATTGATATGTCACTACTGGAGGGCTGCAGGGGAGTGTCACAATCGCTGTAGTAGGCTGTGTCACATATAGGAAGTGCTTTCCTCTTCTAGTGGTACTCTAGAGTTCTTCTTCCATTCAGAAAATGTATTCTCTGATTGGATTGACATCAGCCCCTCCTTTACCTCATCCAACCGGGGAACACTTTGTAATAAAAAACAAACAATGGGCCAGATTCACAAAGAGATACGACGGTGTATCTACAGATACACCATCGTATCTCTGACTTACACTGGTCCTATCTATGCGCCTGATTCATAGAATCAGTTACGCATAGATAGGGCTAGATCCGACAGTGTTACACTGTCGGATCTATTTTTAAATTTAAAAATGGCGCCGGGGGCGTTCCCGCTGATTTACGATAAATAATATGTAAATCAGCGAGATACGCAAATTCACGAACGTACGCGGACCCGACGCAGTCTTCTTACGACGTTTCCGTAGCGGCGTACCCGTATACTTACCCCTTCTTTTATCAGGCGCAGCCAATGTTAAGTATAGCCGGCGTTCCCGCGTCGCATTTGAATTTTTTAACGTCGTTTGCGTAAGTCGTTCTCGAATACGGACGGACGTCGTTTACGTAAGCGTCGAAACCACTGACGTCCTAGCAACGTCAGTGGGAGCAATGCACGCCGGGAAATTTCGCGGACGGCGCCCGTGCACTTAAATCGGCGCGGGAACGCGCCTGATTTAAATAGTACACTCCCCTAGCCGCGGAATTTGAATTCCGCCGGGGGAGTTAGGATCCGCCGTCGCAAGTTTGGAGGTAAGTTGTTTGTGAATTAGCCACTTGCCTCCTAAACTTGCGGGAGCGGATCTTAATTCACGTAGATCGAGCGGATCTATAGATCCGCTGCGCTATGTGAATCTGGCCCCATATCTTTTTTGAGTAGTGGAGGTGCTGAATAAGGGACTCTCTGACTTGACCGTGCCAGAGAGGTGGCTGTCTATATTTTTGCTGGAGAGTCTTCCCCTCACTTCCTGTCCCAATGACAAGAAGACAGGAAATGACAAGAAATCTCTACAGTGAGACACACAGGGCCAGATTCACAGTCATTTACTCTGGCGCAGAGTATCAGAGATACGCTACGCCGCCGTATCTTACCTGGTGGAATTTCAAATCCATGAAGATTTTGCACCGTAAGTTACGGCGGCGTAGTGTATTTCTCTGCGCATTTCAAATTGGGCGGGTAGGGGGCGCGATTCATTTAAATGAAGCGCGTCCCCGCGCCAATTAAAATGCGCATGCTCCGTTTTGAAATTTCCCGCCGTGCTTTGCGCGAAATGACGTCGCACCGACGTCATTTTTTGAACGTAGACGTGAGTTACGTCCTTTCCTATTCACGGACGACTTACGCGAAAAAAAAATTCTAAATTCGACGCGGGAACGACGGCTATACTTTAACATGGCAGGTCTATCTATACGCCACAAAATAGCAGCTTTAACTATACGCCGGGAAAAGCCGACAAGCGACGACGTAAGAGAATGCGACAGCCGCGCGTACCTTCGTGGATCGCCGGAAAAAGCTAATTAGCATACCCGACGCGGAAAACGACGCGAACTCCACCCAGCGGGCGCCGAAGTATTGCACCTACGATCCGAAGGCGTACGAAGCCGTACGCCTGTCGGATCGAAGCCAAAAGCCGTTGTATCTTGGTTTGAGGATTCAAACTAAAGATACGACGCGGCAAATTTGAAAGTACGCCGGTGTATCAGTAGATACGCCGGCGTACTTCTTCTGTGAATCTGGCCCATAGTTAGCTGAATAAAACCTAACAGAGGTTTTAACTCTTTCCAGTACTAATAAACTACATTTTGACTGAAGTTTGGATTTAAATGTGAAACTGAAAAACCTTTTATTTTGTAGGAATGGCCGGCTTCCTGGGAGTGGTGGCTTATGGCCTCTACAGGCTGCGTAGCCGCGGGGACCAGAAGATGTCTGTGCATCTCATTCACATGAGAGTTGGCGCACAAGGATTTATTGTCGGTGCCATGACTTTTGGTAAGTTATCTCTCCTGTCCAATGGTCAGCCCACGTTGTGCCCTGATGGGAAATCGGATTGGGAAGATAGCCGTAATATCTGTTCCCTGTTCTCAGTGAATGGCACCGATAAACCAAGGGTTGGTTATACAAACTGCATGCATTATTGTTTTAATTCTTTATTGGGAGAATCAGGTAAGAAACCAATAGAAACAACAAATGTATACAGGTTTCAATGAACATGGAAAAATTACATAGCATGTGTTAGCATGGCGGTCACAGATCATTAATACAGGACTGAGTAGCGAGATCTCAGGTTTGGCGAGGTTAACAGCTAAAGTGAATAACAAATGGAGTATGTGGAAATCAACAATTATAGAAAACCGTAGTCTGCAGTATTTGTGCTTCTGGACTGCGAATAGAGAGTGCAGACCTGGAAGTGTCTTTATAAATGTAAGGGAAGAAACCATATTGGTTCATAGGAAATAGTGTAAAGTAGGGTTGTCCCGATACCACTTTTTTAGGACTGAGTACAAGTACCGATACTTTTTTTTTATGTACTCGCCGATACCGAATACCGATACTTTTTTAAAATGTGTCCCTAAATGCAGCCATGTCCCCCCACATATGCAGCCATGTCCCCCCACATATGCAGCCATGTCCCCCCACATATGCAGCCATGTCCCCCACATATCCAGCCATGTCCCCAAACATATGCAGCCATGTCCCCAAACATATGCAGCCATGTCCCCAAGCATATTGCAGCCATGTTCCCAAACATATTGCAGCCATGTCCCCCACATATGCAGCCATGTCCCCCACATATGCAGCCATGTCCCCAAACATATTGCAGCCATGTCCCCAAACATATTGCAGCCATGTCCCCAAACATATTGCAGCCATGTCCCCCATATACACAGCCATGTCCCCAAACATATTGCAGCCATGTCCCCAAACATATTGCAGCCATGTCCCCAAACATATTGCAGCCATGTCCCCCACATATCCAGCCATGTCCCCCGTACCTAAATGATGCCGCCGCTGCGTTAATCACCGTGCGGGGAACATTACAGTCAGCTTTCGTTTGAATAAGCTGTTTTCCCTGCCGCGCTGTGTATAGAGACACTCCCCCTTGCTCGCGATTGGACAGATCCGTCAAGTATTCTATTTAGGCATCGGGGGTATTTGCGGGAGTACAAGTACTCCCGCAAATACTCGGTATCGGTCCCGATACCGATACTGGTATCGGGACAACCCTAGTGTAAAGTATCAGGATGTGTCATGTAGAGCTGATACATTCATTATTTTTATCTCATTGTATTTTCCTTTCTGGTTTAGGTGTACTATATTCCATGTACAAAGAATATATCAAGCCTCGTTTCCATGGTCCCGATGACTGAGAAGTCCAGTAGACACAACACAAGTTCCGTCCATAAACCGTCTGGCTCCCACCTAATAAAACCCGCACAATAATATTAGCAGTATGTTTTTGTTTAGTTTTATCTCCTGGTACTCCTCACGTGTTTGCTAATACTAGGATTGTGCTGTAACAGTGAGTGTTTTATTACAGTATCTGAATGTCACCAAACTTCGTAAAGCACTATTATAAAGTAGATTTCCATATCAGTCAATTCGTACAATACAGAATTTTCTGTACACATGCCTAACAGAAATCGTTGCCAAACATGACCATATTGTCTAATTTAATGCAAAATTTCCCATTACCTGTCAATTATTTACCCAGTTATTCTAATGTGTAAGTGTTTGCAGGTCAACACCAATGGGAGGATAGATGCTGATGTTCCATGATCAAATTGTTCAGGTCACCCTGGTGTTGTATTACCGTCTTTTATTGTTGTTGCCTTTTGAATGGCAAACCCCTCGAACGAAGCTAAAGCGCTGGCTGCCTGCTGGTCTGATTGAACCTGCAAGTGCTGCCAATTGTCAGTATTTACTGCGTAATAATTTGTGTAGCCTAGTAGCAAATGTCAGAGATGCTCATGGCAGCTAATGAGATTCCTGATCTAATTTTACCAGCAAAAATTTGAAAATGTAGGAAAAATCTTAAATTAGTTTTACTCAAGGAAACCTATTTTGTTATGACATGAACAAATTTAATAAAGCTAGTTTTCAAACTTTGTATCAAATTGGCGTCCCCGGACCAGGCAGCTGGTGCTGCCAACATTTAATTATAAGCATATATCTTTTCAAGCAGAAACTCGATAAACCAGTGGCCTGTACAGGTCCAGCACGGTTTTTGCATACCTCTGGTACTTCTAGATAATGATATAAGAGAATAGTAACATATGCAAGGTGAAGGCCTGGTGTAAGTTCTGTATTCAGGTTGGCTTATAAGTGCGTAATAAAACAAAGGCTGTTTGTAATATACAAGCAGTGTCAGTGCACAACGCAACAGTGGAAACAAGTCAAGATTAGGCAATAATGATAACAAGTCCATAAGAGACACAACGCTGGACTGATGAACCAGCAGGACACCAGATCAGTGTGAATACGGGAAAACAATACTTTATTGTAAATCCCTTACATATACCACATCAGAACCACATAACCGTGTGGGATAACCACATCAGAACCACATAACCATGTAGGGTAACCACATCAGGGACATCAGAAGGAAACCCGCTGGTGAATGAACTTGGCAGCATCTCCACCCTTGCTCCCGCCAGCTGACAGGAGGTAGTGACAGGTGCTGTGAACAACAGGTGAGTGAGCAGTAGCCTGTCAGCTGGTGGGCTGATGGAGTCGGGGGCTTGGAAACTTGTTGTGGCCTGCCTATCTTTCGTTCACAGCACCTGTGTCACTACCTCCTGTCAGCTGGTGGAAGCAAGGGGGGAAACGCCACAAGTTCATTTAGAGCGGGTCCCTTTTGATGCCCTGCAGCTGTTGCCAGCTTTGCTAGTCTGGAGAGAGCTGCCATTGCCACTGGAGCAGTATACAGGTTACCCCACCTTTAAGTGATATGTAATAAAGTATCGTTTTCTCGTATTCACACTGATCTGGCATCATAAGTGCATAATGACCAGCCTGACAGCCACCCCCCACAACACACACACATTTAACGTATAGGCTACCCCCCTCTTGTGCACAAGTGTCTGAGGTATGCCATCACTGTGCAGGCTAGAAGAGGAGTTAATGATTTGGATCAGTATACCTCATAGGAGGCACCCAGACTTAAAGCTGAGGTCCACCCAAAAGAGGAAGCTCCGCTTATTCCCCCCCCCCCCCAATATATTTGGCACCTTTTGGAGGGGAGCGGTTACCTGATTTTGACAGGTACCCACTCCCACTTCCAGATGACTTCTCCGTGGGGAACTCATCTGGAAGTTCCCCCATCCACAAAGCGTAGCGCGCATGCACAGTAGGTGAACCCACTGTGAAGCCGCAAGGGTTGACTGCCAGCTTCCCTTACCTGAGATGGCGGAGGCAGCAGCACCCGAGAGTCAATTGGAAAATCGGCTCGGGTGAAAACAACCGCTAGATTCGTTGACAGGTAAGTGTCCTAATATTGAAAGTCAGCAGCTACAGTATTTGTCAAATTTTATCAAGTTCAGAGTATCTAATCTGTGCCTGGACACTCAGAATTCTAATTTCACTAAATGCAGCTAAACAAAATGCACTTAAACACACAATGGGGGTTATTTACGAAAGGCAAATCCACTTTGGCAAAGTGCACTTGAAATTGCTCTGAAAGTGCAGTCGCTGTAAATCTAAGGGGGTAGATCTGAAATGAGGGGAAACTTTGCTGATTTTATTTAATCCTGTACAAGCTAAAATTCTGTTTTTTATCCTCCTTGCATGTCCCCCTCGGATCTATAGCGACTGCACTTCCAGTGCAATTTCAAGTGCACTTTATAGTGCAAAGTGGATTTGCCTTTCTTAAATAACCTCCACTGTGAATTTTACAATTTCAGCTCCTTACATGCATTCATATGTGTTTAGAAATATCCTATAAATTGCATATAAATGCATTTACAGACATGTATATCATTGCTAGTGTGAATGAGGCCTAATGGGTGTTTTTATCTCCTGCTTCTCTCATGTTATCATGTATTGTACATGGGCTGTGTTTTAATAGGAAATGTTAGAAAAACCTTTTTGTATTTTCTTAGAAAATGTTACTTATAGATAATATCATTAGTATTGTATACAAGTGCCAGTGAGCTGCAGCTATATTGTTACTGATAGTTGAATTTAATAAACGTTGCCTACTGTATACAATACGCACTAGTTATTGTAGATGTGTAAAATGGTGGAATTGTTTGTCAGGAACTTGCTCTATCACATGCACTGTTTTTGTGTGTTGACCACCATTCATAGCCTCAAGTGCTTGTATTATACAGTGACAAATCTATGTGTCAGTATAATAGAATAATACATTCAAGTATATGTAACCAAAACTTTTTAATTGAGTTTAGAGTAGGGAATGGTTACAACCCCTGCCAGATTATTTTTGCTGTCTGTGTAGCACATCACATGCACTGTTTTCTTGTGTTGACCACCATCCATATCCTCCAAACGTGCTTGTATTGTACAACGACAAATCTATGTGTTAGTATTATAGAAGAACACATTTAAATCTATGTAACCAAAACTCATTATTTGGGTTCAGATAGAGTAGGGAATGGTTTCAACCCCTGATAATTTTTTTGCTGTCTGTGTAACATTGGGGAGATTTGCTTTCTCTTTCAATCTCATCCATTGTTTTGGGGAGATTTGTTTCCACTTCCTGTCCCAGAGACGCAACAGGAAGTGAGAGAAAATCTCCTTGGACTCTTTCTTTGAGTTGTGACGGGAACAAGAGTCCCCATTGGAAGATTTCCCCTCAACTCTTGTTCTGGTGAGAGCTGTAACATTTTGGACTTTGCATCAAGCCTTAAGAGAACTATTCAGGCTAGTGTATGACTGAGTATTGCTCTGCAATGCAGATACATTCGGTGGGTGTGACGGATGCCATTTAAAATAAATGGCCCAGGAGCACATCCACATGTGTAAAGTACATTGCTGTTAATCAAGCCTTGAAAGATAAGTTCACCTTTTAAATAAAAATAAATGCACAGATTTTTGCAGGTAAAAAAAAGCTGAATTTATAATTTTTTTGTTGGAAACCTGGAAAGCATTGCACCCACAATCGGCAGATCATGGATGCTATGCAGGGTTATTGTAGACTCTACATGTAAGCTGTCTGGCTGTACATCGTACGGCCAAGCCGTTACACACCAGCAGTAGGCATCAATAAGCACTCAACAGCACCGTGATAGTTCATGAGAACTACAAGCCAACAGCCACAAAGGCTCCCGAACCTTGTAGTTTTCTATTCACAGAAATCTGTGGATGAATGACTTGGCTGGGCGGGCAGAGTGCGCCAGAGAGCTGGGGTAGAAGATCGCCGGCCTCCTGTCACTTTGGAGAGCCAGGGAGGGTCAGGGGCTGGTGGATGTGTAACTTGTACACCCTGAATATGAGTGCAACAGGTTACAAAAGGTGAACTTATCCTTTAGGCCGAGTTCACACTTATGCGATGAGGGAACCAGCATGATTCCTGTGCGCGTTCCAACATCGCACCTGAATCGCCGGCCGTTCAATCTGCGGGTGTCAATGTAAAGTTAATAGATGGGTAAAGTAGTATTTCTTGCGCTACATTGGAAACTATGGGCCAGATTCACAGTGAGAGTACGCCGGCGTATCTACTGATACACCGGCGTACTTTCAAATTTGCCGCATCGTATCTTTAGTTTGAATCCTCAAACCAAGATACAACGGCTTCTGGCTTCGATCCGACAGGCGTACGGCTTCGTACGCTTTGGATCGTAGGTGCAATACTTCGGCGCCCGCTGGGTGGAGTTTGCGTCGTTTTCCGCGTCGGGTATGCTAATTATCTTTTTCCGTCGATCCACGAAGGTACGTGCGGCCGTCGCATTCTCTTACGCCGTTGCTAGTCGGCTTTTCCTGGCGTATAGTTAAAGCTGCTATTTCGTGGCGTATAGATAGACTTGCCATGTTAAAGTATGGCTGTCGTTCCCGCATCTAATTTTGATTTTTTTTTTTTTGCGTAAGTCGTCCGTGAATAGGAAAGGACGTAACTCACATCTACGTTCAAAAAATGATGTCGGTGCGACTTCATTTCGCGCAAAGCACGGCGGGAAATTCCGAAAACGGAGCATGCGCATTTCAATCGGCGCAGGGACGTGCTTCATTTACATGAATCACGCCCACTACCCGCCCAATTTGAAATACGCGCTGAGAAATACACTATGCTGCCGTAACTTACGGCGCGAAATCTTCCTGGATTCGAAATTCCGCCAGGTAAGATACGGCGGCGTAGCGTATCTCTGATATGCTGCGCCAGGGCAATTCTTTGTGAATCTGGCCCTATGTGTGCAGAGGGTAAAAATGCGGCAACTACCGTATGGGCCAATTATACTATTTTGGTTATTTATACATTTTACTACTTACACCATTCTATGCTATTGGAGCGCAACACCATCTCTTGATTTTTTCAATGTAAAGTTAATGACACCCCCAGATCGGTTCACAGATAGCAGTGCAAACTGTAAAATGGTGCAGGAATCGGATGGCACCCAAGCCATCCGATTCCAGTGCAGACCAAAAAAAGGGTCCTGAACTATTTTGGTGCTAATGCGATGCAATTTCAGGTATACAGTTTGTATGGCTGAATTTGCATGTGATCTGCACAGCAATGTGGTACGAATCGCATGCGAGGTCTGTGATCGTACGAGTGTGAATCCAGCCTGAAAGGAACAATTCAAGAACTCGGGAGGATTTACTAAAACTGGTGCAGCTGTGCATAGTAACTAATCTTCTAACTTTAGCTTGTTTAGGCTGGGTTCACACTACTACACTACTTTCATCCTACTTTGCTCTGCTACATTGGTCCTACATTTATCCTACATTGGTCCTACATCCATCCTACTTTCATGAACAGGATACTACTTTGATCCTACTTTGTGATAGTCTGACTTGTTCTTTGACCAATCAAAACAATCCCAGAGTGAGATAAAGTCCTTTAAGGCTGGGTTCACACTTGTCCGACAAACGGTCCTACATTGGGAGCCTCATGTAGCATGACGTGTGAAAATCAATGTTTCCCTATGAGAGCTGTCTTACCTGGTCCTACGCAAGTCGGTCCAACTTTGAAAATGCTCCCTGTACTACTTTTGGTCCTACATTGATCCTACTTCAGGCCCATTGAATATCATTGAAGTCGGATCAAAGTAGTATCCTGTTCATGAAAGTAGGATGGATGTAGGACCAATGTAGGATAAATGTAGGACCAATGTAGCAGAGCAAAGTAGGATGAAAGTAGTGTAGTCGTGTGAACCCAGCCTGAGGCTGGGTTCACACTACTACACTACTTTGATCCTACTTTGCTCTGCTACATTGGTCCTACACTGATCCTACATTGGTCCTACATTGGTCCTACATTGATCCTACATTGGTCCTACATCCATCCTACTTTCATGAACAGGATACTACTTTGATCCGACTTTGTGATAGTCTGACTTGTTCTTTGACCAATCAAAACAATCCCAGAGAGAGATAAATTCCTTTTACTGCTGCTGTAATCACATGTCGGATGTCAAAAGTCGGATGGTAAGGACAAGGCTCCTACTTTGATCCTACTTTAATGATATTCAATGGGCTGATGTAGGATCAAAGTAGGACCAAAGTAGTACAGGGAGTAGTTTCAAAGTCGGACCGACTTGTGTCGGACCAGTTAAGACAGCTCTCATAGGGAAACATTGATTTTCACACGTCATGCTACATGAGCTCCCAATGTAGGACCGTTGTAGGACAAGTGTGAACCCAGCCTCAAGCCTTGACAATAAAACCTGAAAGCAGATTGGGTTCTATGCAGAGACTCACCAGATTCTGTGTGCACCAGTTTAAGTAAATCTCAAAAAAAGTATTCTCTTGGGCGAGTCCCGAATTGTAAAATAATTGTCATTAAAGAAATTAGGACCGGCCTGTAGCTATAAAGATGGTGAAGTGCCTTCTACTGTAGGATATTGGATAGAGAACACCGTTCATGTATTTTCAGTAATCCTAACAGCCGCCTCTACTTACTCTATAGACTACTATGTGAGAGCAGATAGTAAATGCATTCCGTGAGCTTGTCCAGTGCTGCTTTATATAAAATACTCTGAATAATAAATGAGCATTTAACCCATGTTCTGGATATTGTTCTTTTTATATTTCCTCTAATAAAAACACAACCAATATCTTGCTTAGGGTCACTTTTATTGAAAACAATTCAACTAGACCTTCTGTACACAAAAGGTCCTTTCATTTGTATAAGGCACATTGATTACCCATGGGGTAGTAATATCCATCAGACAGAAGAGGCATTTACAGTATGTTACAGTGTTTTGTAAGATCACACAGAGAAAATACAATAAATTAACATCAGGTGATAGAAGCGTAGTACAGTATGTCTGAATGGAAAGACATTTTCTGGAATATCAAGAATTACGTGGCATCTCTGTGACCACACACTAGTACTTCATTGTTATTTATGAGTACGATCAGAACAGATATGTATTGTACCAACATTTTTAATTAAGAACATTTATACAGGGACTAAAACAGTTCAAATATTGGAAACATTACAACACCACCAATACTAGAACCAAGACCCGCACCGACAATGTAGGGATTGAAGAGTACCGGTCAATTACACACAACTGATCTAATAGTCCCCCCTGTTCCCAAGGAATTAATAACACTAGTGCGGCATCCATCACACTGATCCTCATCCTGCACTGATCTCATTGGGTTCTATGGAATAAGAAAGCTGCATTCCTGTGAATACCAGTTAGGTCACAAATCTATCTTGACTCCATAACAGGTACTCTTAAAATATATATTTCAATATGATAAGTAATGGTAGATAAGACATGTTCTTACTTTGACTCTGCATAATTAACTAAGGACACAAACTCTTACACCCCTTTCACTATGGGGTGGCGCTTTACCACTGTTTTAGCAAAGCTATTTGGCCGCTAGCAGGGTGATTTTAACCCCTGCTAGTGGCCGAGGAAAGGGTCAATGGCACCTGAAAAGCGCCGCTGCCGAAGCCAATAGGCAGGGGCGGTGGGGGAGGGGTGTATACACCCCTCCTTTACCGCCCCAAAGATGCTGCTCGCAGGACTTTTTCTAACGTTCTGCAAGTGCACCGCTCCATTGTGAAAGCACTTGGGGCTGCAGGGGTGATGTTTTTCAGTCGCTTTACAAGCACTATTTTTAGCCCAAAAGCGCCTGAATAACTCCCCAGTGTGAAAGGGGTCTTAAGGGGGTATTTCTATAAAATTTGCAGAGCTCTTCATCTACATGCCCTGTACACACGATCGGTCCATCCAATGAGAACGGTCTGATGGACCATTTTCATCAGTTGCCTACACACTATCGGTTAAAAAACGATTGTGTCAGAACGCGGTGACGTAAAACACAACGACGTGCTGAAAAAAACGAAGTTCAATGCTTCCAAGCATGCGTCGACTTGATTCTGAGCATGCGTGGATTTTTAACCGATGGTTGTGCCTACTAACGTTTTTTTTTTTTTTGCCCGATCGTGTGTACGCGGCACAAGTCTGCAGGGTTCAATTATTGAGTTGGCCCACCCTTTGCACCTATAACAGCTTCAACTCTTCTGGTAAGGCTGACTACAAGGTTTAGGACTGTCTATGGCAGAGATATGCAATTAGCGGACCTCCAGCTGTTGCAAAACTACAAGTCCCATCATGCTTCTGCCTCTGGGTGTCATGCTTGTGGCTGTCAGAGTCTTACTATGCCTCATGGGACTTGTAGTTCTGCAACATCTGGAGGTCCGCTAATTGCATATCCCTGGTCTATGGGATTGTTTGACAATTCTTCCAGCTTGCGGTCTCTGCTCTAATTCATCCCAAAGGTGTTCTATCGGGTTGAGGTCAAGACTCTGGGCCAGATTCAGAGAGAGATACGATGGTGTATCTCCTGATACACCGTCGTATCTCAGAGTTAGGCTGGTCGTATCTATGCGCCTGATTCATAGAATCAGTTACGCATAGATATGCCTAAGATCCAACAGGTGTAACTGTGTTACACCGTCGGATCTTACCTGCAATTTAAAAATGGCGCGGGGGGCGTTCTCGCTGATTTACGCTGAGAAATATGTAAATCAGCGAGATACGCAAATTCACGAACGTACGCGGACCCGACGCAGTGTTGTTACGACGTTTCCGTAGCGGTTTTCCCGGCGTATACTTACCCCTGCTTCTATGAGGCGCGGCCTATGTTAGGTATAGCCGTCATTCCCGCGTCGATTTTTATTTTTTTTACGTCGTTTGCGTAAGTCGTTCTCGAATACGGATGGACGTCATTTACGTAAGCGTCGAAACCACTGACGTCCTAGCGACGTCAGTGGGAGCAATGCACGCCGGGAAATTTCGCGGACGGCGCATGCGCATTTAAATCAGCGCGGGAACGTGCCTGATTTAAATAGTACACTCCCCCTAGCCGCGGAATTTGAATTCCGCCGGGGGTTTTACGATCCGCCGCCATAAGTTTGGAGGTAAGTGGTTTGTGAATTACCCACTTGCCTCTCAAACTTGCGGCAGCGGATCTTAAATCACATAGATCACGCGGATCTAAAGATCCGCTGATCTATGTGAATCTAGCCCTCTCTCTTTATGGACCTTGCTTTGTGCACTGGTGCGCAGTCATGTTGGAACAGGAAGGGGCCACCCCCAAACTGTTCCCACAAAGTTGGGAGCATGAAATTGTCCAAAATGTCTTGGTATGCCGACGCCTTAAGAGTTCCCTTCACTGGAAATAAGGGGCCAAGCCCAACCCCTGAAAAACAACCCCATGCCACAATCCCCCCTCCATTACATTGATTTTATGCAATGTTATATGGCCAGCAGCAGAGTAACTAGAACGAAAACAATATAGAAAGTTTGTACAAGGTCTCAAAAATAAATCATATTGTTGAAATTTAGCCTTCAGGTTTGGTTACCTAAAGCTTAAAGCGTAACTCCACTTTTGTTGAGAAAAAAACATTTCCCTCTGGGTGATCGATGTAGATTTCTACCTTTTCTTATTCTGAAGAAATCATTCTTTGTTCCTCTGTACCTCTGTTCTGAGTGGGTCTAATGGGAGTGGTTTAAAAATTATCCACCAGCTGTGCAGCTGCAGAACACCAATGAGGAAAGCTGCTGGGTCTGCATCCCTTTAGACGTGTTCCTATTGGAAATATCTCACCAAATATGTAATTTTTGTTGCAGGGGATACCTGAAATCTGATTTGTATCTTAGACAGACTTCTGGGAAAATTGGGGAACCAATCACACAAGCAGGAAATTATGTTTCTGGGGAGTGGTCAGTACACATTCTCTCTAAAGAACAACTCCAGGTAGCCATATTGCATTTAAAGAAAATTACAGAGCAGCAGATTGAAAAAGAAAGGTAATTTTTAATAACATTCAATTACAATATGGCTTGTGTCGCAATTGTATACGCTATATTTTTTTTTCTTTAATTGCTATTTTTTTTCCCAACAAAAGTGGAGTTATGCAAAATGAAGGAAGGATTTCTGGACAGCCGCACTCCAAAACGTGTTGCTTTTATTGTGATATAAAAAACACAGGATACATGCCACAGCAAACAGGGTACATACCAACGCGTTTCACACTAAACTTTAGTGCTTAATCGCATGATCCTATGCATTGCCAGCACCCATGGCTTCGGATTTGGTGAAGAGGTTCTTAAAAAGTATCCTTGAGCGGTGACTCTCTTTCTCTATCTAAAAGTGGAGTTATCCTTTAAATAAAAGGAAGGTTCTGTAGTATTACCTTGTAAATGTAACCCAAATAATACTTTTTATTTTTCATATGCTCTACTGGTGTTAATGTACTAGAATCCTAATACAGCTCTCCATCTGTAGAGAGGACTCATTAAACAGCAAGAGCACTTTAGGCATGCCAATATGGCATGTAATATTTACTGAAACACTATTTTAGTATGCCTTAAAGTGTTACTAAACCCAGGACCCTGCATTCACTATATCTGGTCTCCCACATTACACAGAAATGCAATATAGTGGAATCTCAGATTGCGAGTAACGTGGCTAACGAGAGTTTCGCAATACGAGCACTGTTCGGAAATACTACAGTCCCAAGCCTTTCCGAGGTTTGCCAAGGTCAGCCGAGCTGTCCTCAGGCCTTTCTGGCTGTTTCCGAGACTCTCCGACACCCCCCCGTCTCTGGCCGCATGCAGTATTGCATACCATTGAAGTCAATGTGGAATGAATTATTTTTGTTTCCATTGACTTCAATTGGGAAACTTGCTTTGATATGTGAGTACTTTGAATTACAAGTATTACGAGTACACCAAACTGAGCATGTGCAGAGTGACTCCTAGGGCTCTGCACTATCAGGAGATGGATTAGGGTCTATGGAAGAGGGGGATGATCAGAGAAGACAGGATCAAACAGCCTTTTTACACAATGCAGAGGATTAACCCCTTCCACGGTGAGCATAACAAGTATGCTTTAATGCATAACCAGACTGATTTTACTGTTGTGGGTTTAGTAACACTTTAAGTACATGTTGTGTTGGGGCCCATGTTTCCTAGTTTTTTTAAATATATTTTACTGAAATGCAATGGACCAGCAAGGAATTATCTGAATACGTCCTGTCTGTGCACCAGATCTTTATGAACAGTACAGACCAAAACAATCAATGCCGATTCCCCTCAATAGCTCTTCTCCAGTATAGGGTGGAAAAGAAATCTAAACATATTTTTAAAGTAATCCGTCACATTTGATACAACATGAACATTGATGTATTTTAACAATTTTACAATTTAACATTTATAACAAAAAATGAACATTTTAATTCACGTACTGAAAGAAAATATAAGACCAAAGACACCTGTGCGGTTTCAGACGTTTTGAAGCTCTACAAGCATAAATTCACACAAGGCTAATATTTAGCACTAGCAAAATGGAGGCGATCACACTTTTGGATTTCAAAATGCATATTTTCATATTGCATGGATGCCTTGTTCATGCATTTAAAAGTGTGCCCATTCATTTCTAATGGGCCCTCAATGCACACATCCAGGAATGCACAGGACCCTAGAAGCAGTCAACCCAAACAAGTGAGCAGAACACTGTATTTCTGGTAGATCAACTGGTATTTTTCTGTGGGGAAATGTAAGATGTTTTTATTTTTATTTATTTTTGCCCAGACATACACTTTAGCTTTTAGGATAACAGTAACCAGACTCCGCTTTTCCAGGTACCAAATCACACTCCGTTTCAGTCTTCTCCTTTGGATAGGGTAACCAAATTATTTTTTGAACCACTTCATCTCTAAAGCTGGCCATACACGGATGAAGGGAAAAAAATCAATCATTTATACAGCGTGAACTAATCTTACATTATGGCTATTGTATTCTGACAGCCCGCCCTGTCAGCTGTCAAAAAAACAAACAGTGACTGCTTCTGATTGGATGTAGCACAATTTAACAATTGTAACAATTTTCCACCCAGCTCCTTCAATTTTTCAATCAAAGGATGTCAGGCGAGATGTGGTGACAGGGCTACTCACGGCGTGAATTTCCTCCGGCACATCAGGAATTGGTTAAATTTTTACAGTATATGACCATCTTAACTGAAACCTTTATAGCAAGACCAAATTTTACAGTTGGGGCATGTCAAATTTTAACTCTCTTAATATTTTAAAAACCTAAACAATTTTCACATCCCAACAGTGTGGAAATTGTTGGAGGCTTGGCAAAAGCCTTAATGACCGTTCGTGTTAAAAATATACTACCAATCCATGGTTACTTTAATGGGAACCATGGACAAAATATAACTTTCATTTTTTTCTGCACAATTTTTCATGTCACACGCCCTTCATTTCTGGCAAGGGAGAGTATTTTTTATGTTACAAAATAAAGCTAATTATACACAGATAAGTTCCTTATTGTTTCTCCCTATTACCTTTTAGGGAACACACATTTTTTCATCACAAACATACATTTAATAAAGGTAGGCAGTATAAAATGTGTGTATATATATATATATATATATATATATATACACATACAGTTGTGCTCATAAATTTACATACCATGGTAGATTTTATGATTTCTTGGCCATTTTTCAGAGAATATGAATGATAACACAAAAACTTTTCTTTCACTCATTGTTAGTGTTTGGCTGAAGCCATTTATTATCAATCAACAGTGTTTACTCTTTTAAAATCATAATGGCAAAAGAAACTACCCAAATGACCCTGATCCAAAGTTTACATACCCCAGTTCTTAATACTGTGTATTTGCCCCTTTAACGTCAATGACAGCTTGAAGTCTTTTGTGGTATTTGTGGATGAGGCTCTTTATCTTCTCAGATGGTAAAGCTGCCCATTCCTCTTGGCAAAAAGCCTCCAGTTCCTGTAATTCTTGGGCTGTCTTGTATGAACTGCACGTTTGAGATCTCCCCAGAGTGGCTCAATGATATTGAAGTCAGGAGACTGAGATAGCCCACTCCAGAACCTTCACTTTATTCTGCTGTAGCCAATGACATTTCAACTTGGCCTTGTGTTTTGAATCATTGTCATGTTGGAATGTCCAAGTACGTCCCATTTGCAGCTTCCTGGCTGATGAATGCAAATGTTCCTCCAGTATTTTTTGATAACATACTTCATCTTGCCATCAATTTTGACCAAATTTTCTGTGCCTTTGTAGCTCACATATCCCCCAAAACATCCGCGATCCCCCTCTGTACCTTTCATCATAGGCCTTGTTGACTCCTCTCCAAATGCAACATTTATGGTTGTAGCCAAAAAGCTACATTTTGGTCTCATCACTCCAAATTACATTGTGCCAGAAGGTTAGAGGCTTGTCTCTGTGCTGTTTAGCATATTGTAAGCGGGATACTTTGTGGCATTTGTGTAGTAATGGCTTTCATCTGGCGACTCGACCATGCAGCCCATCTTTCTTCAAGTGCCTCCTTTGAAACAGCCACACCACATGTTTTCAGAGAGTCCTGTATTTCACCTGAAGTTATTTGTGGGTTCTTCTTTGCATCCCGAACAATTTTCCTGGCAGTTGTGGCTAAAATTTCAGTTGGTCTACCTGACCGTGGTTTTGTTTCAACAGAACCCCTCAATTTCCACTTCTTGATTAGAGTTTGAACACTGCTGATTGGCATTCTCAATTCCTTGGATATCTTTTTGTATCCCTTTCCTGTTTTTTACAGTTCAACTACCTTTTCCTGCAGACAAATGAGAGAGAAGATCACCGCTCAAGGTAGGTCTATTGTAGGGTCGTTTCAAAAATATAGGACTCCAAGGGTGCAGGCAATGCACTAAGGCAAATATTGGTAAAAAGATGAGGGATGGACAGCCGCACTCCAAACCAAACAGGTTGTCTTTATTCAAATCAACTTGCTGTGTTCTTGCTGTTGATTTGAATAAAGACAACCTGTTTGGTTTGGAGTGCGGCTGTCCATCCCTCATCTTTTTACCAATATTTACCTTTTCCTGCAGATCATTTGACAATTATTTTGCTTTCCCCATGACTCAGAATCCAGAAACGTCAGTGCAGCACTGGATGAACAATGCAAGGGTCTGTCAGGAGTCCACAAACTCTTTGACCTTTTATACACACACACTAATTACAAGCAAACAGATCACAGGTGAGGATGGTTACCTTTAATAACTATTAAAATCCCTTTGTGTCAACTTGTGTGCATGTTATCAGGCCAAAATCACCAGGGTATGTAAACTTTTGATCAGGGTCATTTGGGTAGTTTCTGTTGCCATTACACTAACCATGAGGGATAGAAATATTTTTGTGTTATCATTCATATTCTCTGAAAAATGGCCAAGAAATCATCGGTATGTAAACTTATGAGCACAACTATATACACACAGTTCCCATTGTTGACCAATGTCCAAAGCCAAAAGGGCCTTCAGTGGGCACGTAAGCATCAGAACTGGACCATGAAGCAATGGAAAAAGGAAAAAAAATCAAGAATAGTTTAAGGAACACAACAAGGTGTTGACTTGACCTCCATATTTTCCAGATCCGGATTAAATCAAGCATCTGTGGGATGTGCTGAAAAATCCAGTCCATGGAGGTCCCCCCACCTTGCAACTTACAGGACTAAAGAATCTGCTGCTGATGGCTTAGTGCCAGATACAACAAAAGTCTAGTGGAGTCCATGCCTCAATGGGTTATGGAGGGGGTCAGAATGATATGGCCGATAGGTATATATACTAAAAAATGAGCCCAAATCACCATTTTCACATAAAGTGGTGACTGTATTGGAATAAAATTCCCTAAAAACACTTGTAAAATCAACAAAAGGCACTAACATATACAGCAGGGTATAGTGCCATTAATTACATTTCAGCAATATAACACATCACTTTTTATGAATGAAGCTAGCAGCATTATTTTAAAAGTCATACGGCCCACAATAAAGTTCATAAAATTGGCAATTAAAAGTATTCCAAAATATGCATTATGCGTATTCTAATAAATATAAGTTACCCCAGAGATCAACACCTTTAACTCTGGATAGGTTGCTGACATAAACCAGTAGTATGTGAAAATTATAAAAAAAATAAAAAATACAAACCAATCTTTTCCATAAGACACATGATCACATCAAATTATATCAAATTCAACAATATTTTTGATCCTTATCCCTATAATCCTTATAATAGTCACCAATTAAATAATATTGAGGGTTTCAGGTTCAGCAGCAGTTTTTTTTTTTCTTTTTAACAAATGCTCATCACTGATTGGACACACAGTTTATGAACACAGGTTTGCTGAGCCAGTTTTAAATAACTCATTTAGTATTTCTTAAGCAAATCATTCCCCAAAATGCTATGTCGTGTCTAAGGCATCAATAACCTGGATTAAAATGGATCTGATTTTACCGCCCCGTGTCCATAAATTACAATTTCATATAATGTTATAAATTAATGGTTAATCCCACATCCTGGAATATAATAGTATAACTTTAGGTAAAAATGTGTCCTTGGAAGTATGGAAAATTGTGAGAAAACGAAAACAGAACTTTGTAAAGTCTATAAAAACCAGCAAAATTCACATATGTGGAAAATATTTGATATGAATATGAAATCATGATTGACTGAGGATGACACCGTAGATTGCTGATCCATAGTATATCCAATTGCTTTAAGGAATCAGGACAGATTATTCTTTTCCTTGTAAGGGATCATGCTTTATAGGGCTATTTTTTCGGCTTCTTCTGGATCAGCTATGGGTTTAAATTTCTGTGTATTGAAGTTTCGATTTCTTGTGTAGTTAACTGTCTTTTGGTTAAAATCCATGGACTTTTTTCGAATGTTAAATTTCAACTTTTCAATGGTCTTTTTTCAAATTGTAAATATAAGGGTACGGTAAGCAAGTATAATGTATTACATAGTAACGTTTACAATTTTTTGCTCTACTTCACCTGCTACAAAGCTCGCAAAGTTAATTTGGTACTCGGCACTAAAAGCATGGCACCTCTAAACTCCTGAGTACTTCTAGATATGGTGTCTAGAAGGGATAATCAGTGTTGTGCCATGTGACCCAAACATCATCGGGAAGATGAGATCCCTTCTTTCTCCATATTGTGTAAGAGGAAAAGCTCTGGATAGTTGGTCAGTCCAAGGTTATACTGCAACAGAGCAAGAAGAGAGTAATGTCAGGAAGCAGCCAACTGCAAACCAAATTTTACCAAACAGTTGCCATATATGCCCAAAATATAAACCTAAAAGCTGTAAGATCCTGTAAGGATATTCTCATTGGATGTAGAGAGGGCAGTGGGCAGAGCTTTGCTACGAATCAGGAAAAGTCAGATCTTTTAACCAAAATAAAACAAAATTAGAGAGGAGCACAGAAGGACGATTTTTTGGAAACTAAAAGTAAGAAAAAGCATCTTGTAGTGGACTTTAGCTGGCCTAATGTTACAATCTAATCATACAATTCATTATATTTATAACCAATCGGGTAGGTCTTTACACTAGATCATTTCGGGCACATTTTTTTTTCAAAATAATTTATTGAAGAATTAAACATACAGATAATAATTCCGCGTGCAACGGGAAACACTCTGCGTTGCCAATAATGTAGCATTTTAATTTGGGTACATTTAAAGCAGACTGTATAGAATGTAGTATGTATGGTTAGCCAATATGCTGGCTAAAGACCCAAGGGGTTTTTACAGTTCGGGACTGCGTCGCTTTAACAGACAATTGCGCGGTCGTGCGACGTGGCTCCCAAACAAAATTGGCGTCCTTTTTTCCCCACAAATAGAGCTTTCTTTTGGTGGTTTTTGATCACCTCTGCGGTTTTTATTTTTTGCGCTATAAACAAAAATAGAGCGACAATTTTGAAAAAAATTCAATATTTTTTACTTTTTGCTGTAATAAATATCCCCCAAAAACATATATATATAAAAAAAAAAAATTTTCTCAGTTTAGGCCGATACGTATTCTTCTACCTATTTTTGGTAAAAAAAATCGCAATAATCGTTTATCGGTTGGTTTGCGCAAAATTTATAGCGTTTACAAAATAGGGGATAGTTTTTTTGCATTTTAATTTTTTTTATTTTTTTTACTAGTAATGGCGGCGATCAGCGATCATTTTTTTTCGTGACTGCGACATTATGGCGGACACTTCGGACAATTTTGACACATTTTTGGGACCATTGTCATTTTCACAGCAAAAAATGCATTTAAAATGCATTGTTTATTGTGAAAATGACAGTTGCAGTTTGGGAGTTAAACACAGGGGGCGCTGTAACATTTAGGGATCACTGTGTATGTGTTTACTAGTATAGGGGGGTGTGGCTGTAGGACTGACATCATCGATCGAGTCTCCCTAATAAAAGGGATCACTCGATCGATGCGCCGCCATAGTGAAGCACGGGGAAGCCGTGTTTACACACGGCTCTCCCCGTTCTTCAGCTCCGGGGAGCGATCGCGACGAAGCGGCTATAAACAAATAGCCGCGCCGTTGTCCCGGATCGCTCCCTGAGCGGACCCGACCTCCGCATGTACCGGGGGGGGGGGGGGTCCCACGTCTAGGCAGGCACGTACAGGTACGTTGATGTGCCTGTCCGTGCCATTCTGCCGACGTAAATGTACATGAGGAGGTCGGGAAGTGGTTAAAATGAAGTACAGATTCACATCGATATGAAAAATGTGACAATGGCATTGAAGATTTATGTGGGAACAGTCATGGTAATCATCAGGCTGATCAGTTTAATTGACATTTAAAATAAAGTAAGATTCAAAATCTATGTGGGAAGAAGAAAATTATTCAGTCAATAGTCCCATATGTTAACGTGGAACTAAACCATCGATTTATGTGTTTCACAAAATAGTTACATTCAAGACATGACATGAATGATAACTGTCACAGTTGCTTGTGTTCTCAACCAAATTGTAGAGCTTTCAAATTGCTAAAGTCAGAACTGATCACATGTGCAGCACCATGACGACTGCAGATCAAACAGAAGAGTATTTAGATTCCCATTTTCTAAAGATTTAATAATGGGCATATAAGACTCCATGGTTCTCCACATGGGCAAGGAAACTCAGCTGGAAAATGAAATGTAGTACAGGAAAACCTTGGTTTGCGAGCATAATTCGTTCCAGAAACATTCTTGTAATCCAAAGCACTTGTATATCAAAGCATTTTTTTACAGGGTATAAAAGAGAAGAGAGGCACCTCTAAGTGTAGCAATAAGTTGCTAAATGTAACCGTATTGCTACACTTAGAGGCTCCTCTCTTCTTTTTTATACTCAGTTGTGACATGACGCTACTCTTATATCAAGACATCGCTTGTATATCAAGGCAAAATGTATTAAAACATTTTGCTTGTCTTGCAAAACGCTATTAAACCAAGGTTTTACTGTATAAATATCAACAATGACTATTGTTGCACTTGGCAATGATCGTATTTATTGTTAATATAAATATTAGTTTTTTTTTTTCATTTTCCCTTTTAACATAAAACATAAAACTGACCGGATGGCACGGTACATGTACACACATAACATGAAGTAATATTAGAAGGGAGCTTTCTATTGCTGTACTTACACCATTTATATCCACAAGTGGTACAGGAAGCTTGTAAAACAGTAAAACATCACAGATTTATGGGCAAGCAGTTAAACATCTTCTCTTTATGTCATCCCACATTACAGAGAGACCTACAGTGCCTTGAAAAGGTATGCATACCCCTTGACATTTCCCACATTTTGTCATGTTACAGCCAAAAACGTAAATGTATTTTATTGGGATTTTATGCAACCAACACAAAGTGGCACATAATTGTGAAGTGAAAGGAAAATAATAAATGGTTTACAAAATGTTTTACAAATAAATATCTGAAAAGTGTGGCTTGCATTTGAATTCAGCCCCCGTTACTCTGATGTCCCTAACTAAAATCTAGTGAAACCAATTGCTTTCAAGAGTCACCTAGTTAGTAAGTAGAGTCCACCTGTGTGTAATTAAATTTCAGTATAAATGTAGCTGTTCTGTGAAGCCCTCAGAGGATCCTTAGTGAACAAACAGCATCATGAAGGCCAAGGAACACACAAGATAGGCCAGGGATAAAGTTGTAGAGAAGTTTAAAGCAGGGTTAGGTTATAAAAGAAAATCCCAAGCTTTGAACATCTCACTGAGCACTGTTCAATCCATCATCTGAAAATGGAAAGAATATGGCACAACGGTAAACCTACCAAGACATGGGTGTCCACCTAAACTGACAGGCCTGGTAAGGAGAGCATTAATCAGAGAAGCAGCCAAGAGGCCATTGGTAACTCTGGAGGAGCTGCAGAGATCCACAGCTCAGGAGGGAGAATCTGTCCACAGGACAACTATTAGTCGTGCACTCCACAAATCTAGCCGTTATGGAAGAGAGGCAAGAAGAAAGCTGTTGTTTAAAGAAAGACATAAGAAGTCCTGTTTGTAGTTTGTGAGAAGCCATGTTGGGGACACAATAAACATGTGGAAGAAGGTGCTCTGGTCAGATTAGACCAAAATTAAACATTTTGGCCTAAAAGAAAAACGATACGTGTGGCGGAAAACCAACACTGCATATTACCCTGATTCACCTTCCAGCAGGACAACAACCCTAAACATACAGCCAGAGCTATAATGGAATGGTTTATATCAAAGCATATTCATGTGTTAGAATGGCCCAATCAATATCCAGACCTAAATCTAATTGACAATCTGTGGCAAGACTTAAAAATTGCTGTTCACAGACGTTCTCCATTCAATCTGACGGGCAAAAATATCACTCTCTAGATATGCAAAGCTGGTAGAGACATCCCCAAAAAGACTTGCAGCTACAATTGCAGTGAAAGGTGATTCTACAAAGTAATGACTCAGGGGGGCTGAATACAAATGCACGCCACACTTTTCACATATTTATTTGTAAAAAAAAATTGAAAACCATTTATCATTTTCCTTCCACTTCACAATTATGTGCCACTTTGTGTTGGTCCATCACATACAACCCCAATAAAATACATTTACATTTTTGGGTGTAACCTGACAAAATGTGAAAATTTTCAAGGGTATGAATACTTTTTCAAGGCACTGTATCTATATCACTGCCACTCAGTAGGATGCCACCTCACAGGACATCACTAAATTCTTCCAACACTTTTTCTATTTCACAAAATGGCATTCTGATATACTGTATATAGTATTATATAGCTGACTTGACACATTGGGCTTCATCTACTAAAGGCGGTTCACTTCTTTAGGGAATTTTCCGCAGACCTTGGTACATGTTGATGAAAAGTCACTTTGCAAAGAAAATAAAAAAACAGCAGTTTTGCATGCACCTGTATAAATCAGGGGTGGGGAACCTGTGGCCCGCAAAATCATTCCATCCGGCCCCCCCGTGCCGCTGAGTGTCCGCGGAGCTGTGGGCTGGGGAGGCTGGAGCCCCGAATGGGTCGGTGAAAAGCCCAGAGTGAGTCTCGGCCATTAAGGCTTTCACTAATAGCCCCTGTCTCTCCATCTGCATGATTAATGCAGGAAAGAACAGAGCTGGGGGGGTGTCTGTGTAAATCTAAAGGGGTCTAGTGGTGCTTCCTTTTCCTCCATCTTGGAATCCAGTGCGGTTGTCTGCATCTGGACATTGACAGTACAAAATGTCTGGCAGATTGTGGTGTAAAGCGACCTTTGCTGGCTACAAGAGAGGCCTCAGAAATCAGCGGGAACACACGGCCCTGCTGAAAATCGAAGGGGTCTACGCTCGGGATGAGACAGACTTCTACTTGGGCAAAAGATGCGCCTATGTATACAAAGCAAAAAATAACACAGTGACCCCAGGTGGAAAACCTAATAAAACTCGTGTGATCTGGGGGAAGGTGACCAGAGCTCATGGCAACAGTGGCATGGTCCGTGCGAAGTTCCGCTCCAACTTGCCTGCCAAAGCCATGGGACAAAGAATCCGTGTGATGATGTACCCTTCAAGGATCTAAATTTCTTAAAATAAAAAGAACAATCTTGATCTCTCTCAAAAAAAAAAGGGGGGTCTAGTGGTGCAGAGTGTTGCTGTGTAATGTAAAAGGGGTCCAGAGTGCTGTGTAATGTAAAAGGGGTCCAGAGATGCGGTGCTGTGTTATGTAAAAGGGGTCCAGAGATGCGGTGCTGTGTAATGTAAAAGGGGTCCAGAGATGCGGTGCTGTGTAATGTAAAAGGGGTCCAGAGATGCGGTGCTGTGTAATGTAAAAGGGGTCCAGAGGTGCAGGGTACTGTATAATGTAAAAGTGGACCAGAGCTGTGTAATGTAAAAGGGGTCCAGAGTGCTGTGTAATGTAAAAGGGGTCCAGATGTGCAGTGCTGTGTAATGTAAAAGGGGTCCAGAGGTGCGGTGCTGTGTAATGTAAAAGGGGTCCAGATGTGCGGTGCTAATTTTTAAGTTGATCATTTTGTACGGCCCCCGAATGATGTTACAAAAATCCAAATGGCCCTTGGCAGAAAAAAGGTTCCCCACCCCTGGTATAAATGATGGCAATAAGCAGAGCTTAAGCTCATTCGGCTCGGTGGAAAATTCTATTTGCCTTTAGTAAATCGGGCCCATTGATTTAAAGTATTACTAAACCCAGGACCCTGCATTCATTATATCTGTTCTCCCACAGTACACAGAACATGGAAATGCAATTATTTTAGTAAATCTAAACTGCTAAATACCTTTTCTCATCAGCAGTTTATAGCAGTCTTATGACTTCTATCAGTATCTGGTTAGAGCTCGTAGGAGGAATTTTCATTCTCCTCCGATTGTCCTAAGATGCTGTGGGACCCCTCACCCTCTGTCTGGACAGTGCTGATTGGCCCTGTGCTGTTTACATGCACCTGCCCAAAAAAAAAAATGCTCTAGCAATACACACCAAACTGAGAATGTGCAGTGTGCCCCCAAGGCTCTGTATTGTCAGGAGATGGATTGGGGACTGTGGAAGGAGGGGAGGATCAGAGAAGACAGGATCAAACAGCCTTTTACCACAATGCAGAGGATTAACCCCTTATGTTCCACAGTGAGTATAACAGGCATGCTTTACTGCATATATACACTGATTTTACTGTTGTGGGTTTAGTAATACTTTAAGCTGTAAAACTGATGGGAGCACATAAAATCTATACAGACTAAGGGCTTGTTTTGATGGAATTAGTTTGAGACTTTTCAGAATTCGATGACAGGTGAATATGACCTCCTCCTAGTCTGCATTTGACCTGCTTCAAGCAGATTTTGCATTCTCATAAACCTGTGCAGGAATGCAAAAGTGATCAATGCCCATTAAGACCCTAAAAGTGTTCACCCCTAGATGCTCTAGTGGCCATTTAAAAATATGGTGACCTGTTACGGCTTTATCTCTCAGAAGCAAGCATGTAAGACATCGTAAGATGTGCGTGAAGTCATTAGTAAGCCACTATTAACAAATCACTTAAAGTCGATTCCAACCAAAAAGTTTTTTTTTTTTTTAGGTTATAACCTCTGTCAACTATTTATTGCTTATTTGGATTCTCCACAAAATCACACTCTAGTTGAAGGTTTAAATAATGAACATTGTTGCAAACAAAAATAAAGCGAAACATGAACTGTCATACACAGAAGCCACATTTGATCACATTCTCTTAGAATACATGATTTCTAATAGGTTGCGCTGAATATTTAACCTTTTCACTGCCAGAGTTGTTGTGTGCGTTTTTTTTGTACACGTTTAAAAAAATCTTTTTAGGCCTGAAGATTACATTAAACCCCAAATATTATATATTTTCTGAAAGCAGACACCCTAGAGCAGCCCTCAAAATTTCCACTCGCCTACTAGCATTTGGCGAGTGGATTTAAGCTGGGGGCGAGTGATGATAGGGCTGCATGACTAATCTCCCTCCAATCTGTGCCTACACTTAGAGTCCCGATGAGATTGGCGGCCGAAGAGGAAAGGTGCATGCTCGGGAAAAGTAGTCTGGTGAGCCGCGCACAGGCAGAGCAGTACACAGGTGCTCTCCTTACAATTTTTATTAAGCCATGGGACCTAACAGTATGACCTCTCTGAGCCTGCCCCCCTCCCCCGGGCCCCGACCAATGTAGCTGGAGAGCAGAAAGTAATGAGTGAGGTGGAGGATTGCAAAAATTCCACTCCGGTGCAGCGCTCACTGAAAGTTGCCCTGACATGAGGGCGGCAGCCTTCTAGTTTGTGCCGTTTTCTTCTCCTTGTGCTCTATGTAAGTGTCCAACAGTTCAGCCTGAGCACTGTGAACAGACTGGTCTCAATGTGTGCTGTGCGCTGTCAGTGTGCGCTGTGCTATGGTGTCAATGGCTGTGCAGTTGTGTGGATCTCAGCGCTGGATTGTACTCCCTCCCGCTGTGCTGCAGCTCCTCTCCTCTCCACCAGCCTGAATAAAAGGGGGAAGTGGGGACATGCAAGCGTGGAGCCGCACACACAGACTCCTGATGATGAGATGAATGGGAGAGAGAGAGAGGATGGATGGGAGTTGCAGAGGAGACAGCAAGAGAATGGGGAAGAGACCCAGTTCTAGTGTCCTGTCCCTCTGGTCTGCCCCCAGTGCCCTGTCCCTCTGGTCTGCCCCCAGTGCCCTGTCCCTCTGGTCTGCCCCCAGTGCCCTGTCCCTCTGGTCTGCCCCCAGTGCCCTATCCCTCTGGTCTGCTCCCAGTGCCCTGTCCCTCTGGTCTGCCCCCAGTGCCCTGTCCCATTTTGTTAAAGTTTTTGTTGGTAATATTTAATTTTGTAACTTGATTCTGCATAAAACATTGTCATTCTATGAGATAATCTACGAGGGCGTGTTTACGGGTGCAATTAGGCGCATGGCAGTGTATGAATTAGGTGGGGCAACTGGTGGCGAGTAACTCTTGAGGCCTGGCTAGTAGCTCAGGACTTGAAATTTTGAGCCCTGCCCTAGAGAATACAATAGTGGTAGTTTCACTTGATATTACCGCAAAGGTAAAGTAGTAAAAAACACACTAAAGTGAATTTTAGGGAAAACAAACGCAAAAAAACTACCCACATTTTTGGTAAAAAAAAAGACGAGGTTGCACCGAGTAAATAGATACCCAACATGTCAAATCTTAAAGTTATTATAAAGTCTTGTTTTTTTTTTCTCTAAAAATAACAAACATGTCATACATTCCTGCTCTGTGCAGTTGGTTTTGCACAGGGCAGCCCTGAACCTCCTCTTATTGAGTCGCTCTTCAGTTCTCCAGGGCCTTCCCTCCTGTCGAGTACCTCCAGCTTGCTATGGGGCACCCGAGCAGTGTCACAGCTCTCTTTGTCGATTTAGACATGGAGCCCCCTGTTCGGCCTAGCCCCCTCTCTCTTCCGATTGGCTGACTTTGATTGACAGCAACAGCAGCAGGAGCCAATGGTGCTGCTGCTGTGTCTCAGCCAATCAGGAGACTCCGGAGAGAGAGAGGGGCCTCTGGTACGTATTAGGGGGACTGCTGCACACAGAAGGTTTTTTATCTTAATACATAGAATGCATTAAGATAAAAAAACCTTCTGACTTTACAACCCCTTTAAATTTGTGTGCACCCGTGAAATGGTGACAAACTTCAGTACCTTATATTTTCTATAGACAATGCTTCAATAGGTCATCATTTTAGAGTTAATGAAGGAGGTCTTGTGCTAGTATTATTGCTCTCACTCCGGCATGCATGACGATATTTAATATATGTATTGCAATCAATGTTTTCACAAGTAGGTGCCCCTGATGCATGTGTTTAGGTTAGTAGGTGCGTATATGTGGGGGCGGGGGCATCACAATTTTTTGTAGGGTGGGAGGGAGATTAAATGTGCTTTGGTGTAATTTTATTTGTTTTAAAAACAAAAATTGTTTAGCTTAACCACTTACAGACCACCTAGCTAGCTGCAATAACCCCAGTATCCTCTTCTTCTTTGGGCGGTCCGCTTTCAGATAAAAGTGGTCTCTGCTGCAGATTCGTCACAAGATCACTTTTATTGGCGGAGGCGATCGGGTCCTCTCTGCTGCTTGGTATGGAGACGAGGTGAGGGGAAGGTGGCCCCCACCCGTCTCCATATCATTGCAAGGCGGAAGCAACGTCAAAACTTCACTTCCGCCCATAGCTCTTAAATGGCCTTTTTTTTATTATTATTATTGTATTTTAGTGTAAATGTGAGATCTGAGGTCTTTTTGACCCCAGATCTCATATTTAAGAGGTCCTGTCATGCTTTTTTTCTATTACAAGGGATGTTTACATTCCTTGTAATAGGAATAAAAGTGACACAATTTTTTTTTTAAGAACAGTGTAAAAATAAAAAATAAAAGGTAAAATAAATCATAAAAACGCGCCCGTCCTGCTGAGGGGCGCTCATAAAGACCAGGTCCTAAGCATCGTTATCAGTCACACGCCAGTGCGCATTTGCTCAGCAATGTACCATCAAAAGTACTGTGGGTGGGCAGCAAGCGGTTAATCCCTGCACCCTTCTACTCGTTTCCATTGCATGTTACTGGCTGGATCATCCACTCATCTTTTGGAGGAGCTGCAGAATCGTTTTTTACTCCTGAAGTTTCGTTCCCTTGCTGACTCATGGATGAGTCCTCAAACTATAAAGTAAAGTGAGCTATTGTACTGAGCGCTGGGTACCATCTTTTAGTGCCGATAGTGTATGACATGGATATGTAGATGCACTGTGAAGACTTTTTGCATGACAGGTGTAATATGAACTTTTTATGAATTTTGCACTTTGCACAACCTTACATTTAGCATTTTGTATGGCATAGTTATAGAGATACACATTGCAGATTATATTTATTTAGCAGGTTGCCCTTTTTGTATGTGTATGCAATATATTTTTCATTCTTTATTATATAATTTGTAGTAGTTTACCATTTATTGTCAGTTGCATTGCTATTCATTTAAGTCTACCATTTTATTTTAATGGTAATATTAATGGCTAAAACCCTTAATTGTTTCTATATTCCATTAATTGTTTTGGGACTAAAAGAATGTCAGTTGCTAATGTTTTTTTTAGCAGTTGTAAAAACTTAGGTTTAGGTGCAGCCTCCGCAAAAATACTTTCCTGAGCCTGATCTTGGCTTGGAGCTTCTCTCTGTCTCCCTCCTCAGAGGACAGCAGCAGGAGCCATTGGTGAAGGAGCAGGTGGTGGGGCTGAGACGCACTGCATGTGTTAATAGACACAGATAACGAGGCTTGAGCGCGAGTACCCCAGAGCAAGTGGGTACTGACATCAAGCCACCACGTCCGTATCTGGAACCAGTGGCCATCTTTGCAAGTGCCATTTGTGTATTATATTGTGGCTCTAATAGGCTTAAAACAAAAAAAGGGTGGCCTCGGAGCGCAGAGCCTTGCAGTTTGAGATGTATATATTGACCTTTTTGCTACCTGCCACTGTTATTATTTCTCTAGTGCTGACTTTTATTCATGTGTTACTCATCGAGAGCCTCAAGTCCTGTACTAACCATCAGGAACCAGAAATATTGGATCTCTCTCTTCTTGCCCCATGGAGAAGATAGATTTTTTTTATTGCTAATAAAGAGCTAAAATGACTTAAACTGCGAGCCAGGCCTGCACGTCAAACCTCACAAATGCACTTCTGGAAGAATGGTCAAACATTCTCATAGACACACTCCTAAACCTTGTGGACAGCTTTCCCAGAAGAGTTGAAGCTAGTATAGCTGCAAAGGGTGGGCCAACTCAATATTGAACCCTGCGGACTAAGACTGGAATGCCATTAAAGGTCGTGTGTGTAACAGCAGGCATCCCGATACTTTTGACAATATAGTGTATGTGTATATATATATATATATATATATATATATATATATATATATGTATGTATGTAATTTTTGATACTATTTCTTTCAATATTTGACATTTAGAAAGATATTGTGTATTTAATTAAAGTATAATGAAAGAAAACCCTTTTTTTTTTTTATGTTTCAGATAGGGTGGAGAGGTATTAGAACGCCTAAGAAGGTATAATCCACCTGGAGACACAAAGTAGTTGTGATGACATGTACAGTTTTACTAACATATGTCAAAGTCGCAAAATTGTGTTTAGGCATTAGGATTTGTGTTACCCTCAGTTATAAAAGGGGTTAATATTTGCAGGTAAAGGTAAATTTTGGTCAGGTGTATGAAACAGCTGATTATTTTATATGAATGCCCATCAGTTGTCCCTTGGACACTGCTAATCACAGATTGGGGTAAAGGGCCAATCACAGCAGCCCGTTATGTGATCAGCTGTGTCTAATCATACTGTTGGCACACTGCTTACACTGGTAATCAGGGCACTGACCATCACTGCAGCCTTATCAGTGCCCATCAGAAAAAAAAAATGTCCCCAATTTTCCAGTCTTTTTTCGCTTGTTTAGCAAAAATATAAAAAAGACAGTGGCCCAGATTCAGGTAGATTTGCCCATTAGTTGCACATGTGAAGAGCAGCTGATTTGCTCTGCGCTGGGGCAAATTGGAAAGATTGCCACCTGATTCAGGATTCCTTTTGTCTGCTAACTTGCTCCTTTGTAAGGCAAAAATCAGGGCGTAAGGCAGCGCAAGTGAAAGTGGGTGTGCCCTATGCAAATGATCTTTTTTCCACTCAGCAGTGGTTTGCGCCTATTTTCAGGGCAAATTCTGCCCAGCTGCTTGTACTGAGCAAATAAATAGGGGCAGACCTGCGCAGGTCCTGTGCAAAATTACATCCCGCTTGTTCCACCCCCCCTGAGCAAGGTCATTTTGCCCTTTTTTCTGAGATGGCACCTCCTGATAAGAAAAAAAAAAGAAAAGCAAATTTTGTCTCCGCTGAGATGGATATACTGCTTGCGGCACTGACGCGCCATACTGCCGTTCTTTTTGGTTCAGAGCGGAAGAATACCACCGTAGCCCAAAGGAGGGCAATATATGAGGCTATTACATTGGACATAAATGCCCTGGGCATTGAGGAGAGGTCCTGGGAGGACATCCAAAAAAAATTTACTGACATGCGTCGTCGAGTCAGGGACAAAATTGTCCTAATCAGAAAGCATAGCAGGGGCACGGGAGGAGGACCAGCCTGCTCTTTACGATTAAATCCGGAGGAGGAGGTTATCGCACAGAGTTTAGCGCTGGAGCAGGTGGAGGGACTCCCAGGCTATGACTCCACTGTTGGGGACTTGGGGACTGGTAAGTTTTTTTTCTCATATTTGCTGTGTATCATGGGAGGGGGTAGAAGTGAACATATGAGGGGGTAGAAGGGAAGATGTAACAAGTTTTTATTTCTCATATTTGCTGTGTATCATGGGAGGGGGTAGAAGGGAACATATGAGGGGGTAGAAGGGAAGATGTAAAAAGTTTTTATTTCTCATATCTGCTGTGTATCATGGGAGGGGGTAGAAGGGAACATATGAGGGGGTAGAAGGGAAGATGTAAAAAGTTTTTATTTATCATATCTGCTGTGTATCATGGGAGGGGGTAGAAGGGAACATATGAGGGGGTAGAAGGGAAGATGTAAAAAGTTTTTATTTCTCATATTTGCTGTGTATCATGGGAGGGGGTAGAAGGGAACATATGAGGGGGTAGAAGGGAAGATGTAAAAAGTTTTTATTTATCATATCTGCTGTGTATCATGGGAGGGGGTAGAAGGGAACATATGAGGGGGTAGAAGGGAAGATGTAAAAAGTTTTTATTTCTCATATCTGCTGTGTATCATGGGAGGGGGTAGAAGGGAACATATGAGGGGGTAGAAGGGAAGATGTAAAAAGTTTTTATTTATCATATCTGCTGTGTATCATGGGAGGGGGTAGAAGGGAACATATGAGGGGGTAGAAGGGAAGATGTAAAAAGTTTTTATTTCTCATATTTGCTGTGTATCATGGGAGGGGTAGAAGGGAACATGTGATAAGTGTGTTGCTCCAGCAACATATTTTTTTTGTGTCATCCACAGATGTTGATGATGAGGCTGGGCCATCGTCGGCTGTAGGGCGACCCACGCCATCCCCAGAACATCATGGGGTCCAGTCAGGCCCCCTGCAGATACTGGGCATGTTGGTGGAGGAGGATTTCGGCCATAGTCCATCTAGGGAGGAGGAAGTGGTGGAGGAGTCCATTATCCTCAACCTGGATGAATCTGTGTACCTCCAGGAGGATCCCACCATCCCTGACCTCCCCACCACCCCCCCGACCATAACGTCACCCCCTCCAGGGCAAGCCCCTCCAGTGTCCCCCCCTTCAGTGTGGCCCACTCCCCTTCTTCTCCCTCAGTTCGTGCCCCAGCCTCTCCTCCAAGGAAGGCTCTATGTAAAACGAGGGGTGTACCCTCCAGCCTCCGTGAAGGTCTGCAGGAGGAGCAGGCCCGGCAGACCCGCCATATAGGGGACATGGTGGGAGACTTAAGGTGGGTGGCGGACAGCCTGGCATCCTCCTCCTCCTCTCTGCAGCAGGCCCTCACCCTGCATGCTGACCGAGGGATACGAGATACTGAGAGCTTGGAGGAAGTCAGTGCCAACTGTGGAGCCATGGTCACCTGCATGGTCGAGCAGCAGGGCGCCATCGCTTTGCTAACAGCGGAGGTGAGCAGGTTGGCAGGTGCGGTGGAGGCCAACACTGCTGCTGTTCCTGGAGGAGGAGAGATTAACCTGGCGGCAGCAGAGGACCAATACCACCCGGCAGCTGCGGATGTTGGCCCAAACCAACAGCGTGCTCACCCGCCTGGCCAACGCCATGGAGGAAATGCAGGCACCACCTGCCAGGAGTGAGGAAGTAGGGGTTGATGCTCCTCCCCCCCTCCATCCCCACCCCATGCTCCATGCCCACCACAGGCTCCATCCTCAGCCCAGGCTCCATCCCCACCACAGGCTCAACCACGCAGACTGAGGAGCCAGAGCCGGGGCACCCTTGGCATAAGGATGTCCAAAAAAAATATATATTTTCCTTTTATTTTTTGTATTTTTTACCTATCCCTTGCTGCTCATATAATGAGCTTTTTCTATTTATTTTGATTATGCTTATATATTTTTTTTTTTTGGGGATTTTTTTTTTGCTCAGATTAGGAGCTTTTCTATATTTAGTTTATGCTCAAAGTTTTTTTTTTTTTTTTTTGTAGTCCCTACACACGGTGAGGAGTGCTGTAGTTGCTCTCCAGCTGACCTGTGGCCATCTGTTGCTAACTTGCCCCTGCTTTTATAAAGTGCAAATTTGCCCCGGCCAAACAGCTTGCGCGCTTTGGGAGCAAAATGCTCCTCACACGCGCAAGTTTATGAATCAGTGGCAGTTCCTCATTTGCATATTTTCTGAGGGAAAACCATGAGAGCGCAAGTTGCTCCCTGAGCAAAATTGCCCCTTAATTGCGCCGGGGCAGAGAAACTGCCTCTGTGCAAAAATGCCACATTTCAGGCTTAGCTTGCTTTCTGGGTCACCCGCAAATTTGCCTGGGAGCAAATCCGTACTTGCGCGGCACAAATCACACTTGCTCCCGCGCAAGTCGTACCTGAATCTCGGCCATTGTGGTTAAATACCACCAAAAGAAAGCTCTGTTAAAAAATAAATAGCAATTTATTTTGGGTACAATCTTACATTAATAATTTTCGAAGTATAACAGCGCTCCACCCAAAAGGAGAAGCTCTGCTGGTTTGCACCCTCCCCAGCGAGTAAGAACCCTACAGAGTATGTCCTGCCCCTGCTCCACTCCCGCAGCTCAGTGTGAAGGGGAAAGACAAGGGCCAGAACAGCATGGTTTGCAGCATCAGCATAACTTGCACAATAAAAGGACCCTGGGAATTGGGACCTCAGGGATACTGGAAATTACCTAAACAGGTATGCAAGCAGCCTGTAGTTCTGTTGATTACATTAAAATAGACACTGCCAAAATTCTCCCTTCATTGAAGGCTGTAGGAAGGTGGGGGGGTTTTGGAAACGTATGTAGCTCCACAGCATCTATAACCATTTTACCCAATTTAGCCTCGCCACACAAGGCTCCATTTTTTTGCAAGCATTCCAAAAATTTGACCATAGGTTAGGGCAACTATGCAAGGATCAGGCAACATGGATGGCTTTATCGAGTGCATCCAACCTCAGAATGTTAGTCCCATAAAGAAACATTTTTTAACTGGATAGAAGAGCTCCAATTGGGCTTTCTGTAAATAGAAATATTTAATTGTAGGTGTGTCAATAGTCCCTGTGTACTGAGGGGAGAGTCCTTTGTTCAGAATGTTTGGAGACCCCTGCAATATGGGTTTGAGATTGGCAAACCATTGCATTCTGTTTTTATGTAGCTTTTACACAGCGTCCCAACTTTTTTCAAATTGATATTGTACTATTACCATCTCTGGTTTTTAAAATGTTAACCCAGGTCTCAGTTACATGAGCACGCAACTGAGAACGGGCAACTGTGTCACCAAAAATTAGCATCGTAAGGCATCTACTCACCTATTTCCATCTTAACTCCGAGATGCAACCCCAAGCCCAGGTTCACACTGAGCTGCGGGAATGAAGCCCTGCGAGTTTAGGTGAACGTGCACGATTTCACGCCCGCGTGTCAGTCCTGATTTCCTAAAGTCCCACTGATGCCAGGAAAATTTCCACCCCCCGCTGGCCAAAGTCCGACCCTCCAAGAGTCTGAAGGACAATAAAGCGGCCCTTTGTTTAGAATGTTTGGAGACCCCTGCAATATGGGTTTGAGATTGGCAAACCATTGCATTCTGTTTTTATGTAGCTTTTACACAGCGTCCCAACTTTTTTCAAATTGATATTGTACTATATCCATCTCTGGTTTTTAAAATGTTAACCCAGGCATTCCCCCTCTAGTTGTTGTCTTTTATCTCCTTTCTGTAGTAAGAACTAGATTACTCCCCGTGACTATATTAGTAGCCAAGAGCTCAGTTAGTATAGACATGCTAAATACCCCCCCCCCCCCCCCCCCACAATTGCACCTTCCAACAGGCCTGACCCTGCAAACATACAGTATAGACAGACTCTTGGGTGTAAAGGTACTGTAGCAGCATTGTTTTGCTGGTAATGAAATGACTATGCATGCATGTAGAGTGGAACAGAGGGGAATGGGGGAACAGATTGAGTTCTGTAGTCCAGCAAGCATGGTCAGAAACACTGGTTGGAAATTTAGTGCAGGAAAGGCACTATGTTGTTGTTGCATTTTTGGCATAGTAACAAGAATTTTTCTAGACTTGCAGCTTTGCAAAGGAACAAAAGCATTAGCAAACACACATGTATTAGAAGCGATGTACTGAATGTTTATTTTTTTTATTTTGCCCTGACATGCATTTTAATTTCTTGAGTTTTGAAAACCACTTTATACTTTACTTTATATTTCCCCCCTTTTTATTTAAATAACCCCAGAGGGATCAGATGGAAGTCAAAGTATAAACATGTAGTGGTTACCTTAAAGGGAATATGTCATGAGAGACTAATGAAGATCATCATTACTGATCTTATTACAAATTTGCCTTTTTTGCCCTTATTCTGACTGTCATTCTGAAGCTTTGATTTCAATGCTGTCTGACCAATAACAAATCTAGAGAGAAGTAGTTCTGACACTTTAATGAAAATAATTTACAGCATACATGTTCTGTGACATAAAAGTACTAAAAAGTCAGACAGTCTTTTTCAGAAACAGCCACTGTACTTTTATAATGACAGAGTCACTTTGACTGTATTTTATTGTCATTAGAAATTATTGTTAATAGTTAAGGTCATGGGCGTCCGCTCCATAGGGCAAGGGAGGGCAATTGACCCCCCCTGGAAAATCGAGGTGGTGTTGAAGAGTTTTGCGGCCGCGGGCTGTCTGAGCTGTTCCGGGCCGGATGTCACACAGGCGCAGCGAGCAGAGTGAAACCGCCTCCCCGCCAGTGTTTATGTGTACACAGGGGGAGGGAACCTGCTGTGCCTGTACAGCGTTGATGGCTGATCTGAGGTACTGAATGGGATGGGGGAGGGGGGTTCGTCTGTGCTGAGGGGGGGGGGGGTTTGTGCTGAATGGGGGGGCCTGTGCTGATGGGGGGGGTCTGTGCGGAATGGGGGGGTCTGTGCAGAATGGGGGGTCCATCTGTGCTGAATGGAGGGGTTTGTGCAGAATCGGGGGATCTGTGCTGAAGGGGATCCATCTGTGCTGAATGGAGGGGTTTGTGCAGAATGGGGGTCCATCTGTGCTGAATGGAGGGGTCTGTGCTGAAGGGGGGTCCATCTGTGCTGAAGGGGGGTCTGTACATTCTTTAGGCTATATTTATATGGACATGGAGTGAAGCTGAATTATCTCAAGAGCTATTTCACACTGCCAGCTGGCCGTATTATCCGTAAAGCGGCGCTAAAAAGCAGCGCTTTACCATCGTTTTAGCTGCGCTATTCGGTCGCTAGCAGGGCGCTTTTAACCCCCGCTAGCGTTTGAAGACAGGGTTAAATGCATCTGTGCTCCCGAAGCGCCCCTCCCTGAAAAAATTTCAGCGGACGCCCATGGTTAAGGTAAAAAGCAGGACCCTTTTGTGTTAGGGGAAGTCACAACAATTTGAAAGAAATCTGTACTTCAAGCTATTTTAGATATTATGGTAAATGACAACCCCCTCCCTTTCCCCAGCCTTTAAAATGCAGAAAAAAAACAACATTGCAGCAAGAAAGCATATACCACCCTGCACTAAATAAAACACACAATGACAACTGAAAACGCTGTGAAAATCTTTATTAAAAGATTTCAGCTCATATCATGTCAGTTAATCTTCATGAGGTTCAATTTTTAATTTTGAATGCACAATCTTTGCATTTACTGTATGTTTAAAACAGCTTCTTTTATATGAATACAAAATGCAGACAAAATCATATTACGTTTTTCATAGATTTTAAGACAGATGAAATCAGCCAGGCTATGCAACTTAAGGCAGAAAAGTGCATGATCCCAGAATTAGATATGACAGGACTTGCTAATATGCAGTAAACTGTTTAAAAGGGACATATAACGAAAATACTAATTAATGCACAATCTACAAGACATCACAAGCTTCATAAATATAAAAATGATAGTTCATTTCACAAGAAAGAACTTGTTGCTTTTAGGGCCAGTTCACACCAGACGCAGTTCCGTGTGCTTTTTTTCTGCACAAAATGCATGCAGGGTGTTTTCCATGTATTCCAATGGCTCTAGTTGGCTCTAGTTCACACCATGCAGTCAGGCCTCGTACACACGACCAAGAATCTCGTCGTAAATGAAACATTGTTTTCCTCAACGAGTTTGTCAGGCTTGACGAGAATCTTGTCAAGCTTTCCTTGCATACACACTGTCAAGACAAAATCTCGTCGTTCTCAAACGTGGTGACGCACAACACGTACGACAGCACTATAAAGGGGAAGTTCCATTCCACTGGCGCCACCCTTGGGGCTGCTTTTACTAATCTCATGTTACTGCGTGTTAAGTAAAAGTTTGGTGAGAGACGATTTGTGCTTTTCAGTTTGTTACAGCGTGACGAATGTGGTATCTCCATTACGAACGCTACTTTTACCGAAGGTGCGCTCCTGTCTCTTACTTTATTCTGAGCATATGCGGGTTTCTAAGCATACACACAAACGTGTTTCTCGTGGTAAACCAGCCTGACGAGAAACACGACAAAGAAATTGAGATTCCCAACGAGAAAAAAGAGAACATGTTCTCTTTTTTTCTCGTTGAGATCCACGACAGTTTTCTCGACGAAAAACATACACACAACCGTTTTCCTCTGCAAAAAAGCTCTGCCAGCATTTTTCTTGGTGGATTTTGTCGAGGAAAAGGGTCGTGTGTACAAGGCCTCAGTTTCTGGTGAAGAAACTTGACTGCATGGCGTGAACTAGAGCCATTGGAATACATGGAAAACACTATGCATGCATTTTTAGTGCAGAAAAAATGCACACAAAACTGTACGTCTGGTGTGAACTGGCCCTTAGGATTGCGTCTTCCTGCAAAACAACATAAAATACTGCCATTATTTATGCTGAAGAGCTGTGACCTACCCAATGAGAGAAATTGGTAAAATCATAAAAAGGTGTGAAATAGTTTAAGGGCCAGTTCACACCAGATGCAGTTCCGTATCGGAAACGGACTGGAACTGACTGCACTGGTGTAAACTAGAGCTATTGGAATACATGGAAAACACTGTGCATGTATTTTTAGTGCAGAAAAAAAGCACACGGAACTGTGTCTGGTGTGAACTAGCACTAAAGATAGTAGATTTAGGGGACTCCATCTGCGATCTACTTGCTCAGTAGGGGATCTGGCCGCTAATCCCCACTGAGCAGGCGGATGACAGGTCCCTGTCTGCTCTGCTGATGCAGAGTGGACACGGACACAGCTCTCTCTCCTCTAGTCGGATGTAAATGGACTGCCTGTCAGTTTACAGCCAGCTGCTATCCAATTTGCACGTCCATTTACACCCGCAACTCCATAGAGGAGAATGGAGCAATTGTGTAAAAGGGGCGATAAGGTGCAGAAACTTTCATGTAGTGTTGAAGATTATTGCTCCCCCCTGCTCCCACTCACCTATTCCTACTTGTGCATAGTGATGGGCCAATAACAATGTAGAGGCATGGGAGGGGAATCAGGCAAGTTCTGCTACTATACGAAAGTGTCAGGTCTGCTTGTTCACAAAGGCTCAGCAGTTGAGGTGAATATGAACTTACCCAGGTACGTGTAAGCCCCCCTAATGGTCTCTAAATTTTATATCAATTTCACTTTCACTTTATATCAATTTCACTTTCAGAATGACACTTTCCATCCCAAAATGTCTGCATCTGTCCATTTTGACAGGGATTTGTTAAAGAATATATATGAAAAAATAGGCAGAAAATCACATAAAAAAAAAAAGTTAAAAACCCTTTTCTGGAGGGCTGCAGGAAGTCTTTACCCTTCCTGTGGCCCTCCTTATACTGCTGCCTACAGGTTAATTAGATAGTGGGGGGAAGAAAAAAAAAACACTGTAGGCTGGCCCAGGATAAAAGCAGTACCGAGAGCATGATCATAAACTGAGGAGTAGGATTCATGTCTCTCAAAGAACTTCAAGAAAAAGATTTTACCTTTCGGACTTCCAAAAAACAGTCCAAACAAGGGATGAGCAACACAGCAAACCGCTAACAAGCCCAAGGAAACATCATTGATGTCCACAGAAGCCAGAAAATCTCCCTGGTGAATGGAAGCAATGTCAGGTTTGGAAGAAATGCCCCATTAAGCTTGGGAAAAGTGACCAAGTTAGAATAAAACTCCTGGAATTGTTGTGTCACAGGAACTGGTGCAATGATCCAGAAGAACCAAGAAGGCTTGATGGAGATCTTCTAATTTGTGCAATGACACAGGAAGGTTGGAGGGGAGAAACCAAGGATAGGGCGGGTGCTGAAAGTCTAGACACATGGGACACAGGGGAGAAAAGTGGCAAAATGACAGGGATGTTTCTTAACAGATAAGAAGGGAGAAGATTTAGCAGTCTGTTCCTAATGCCACGTACACACGATCATTTTTCGGCATGAAAAAAACGTTTTTAAAAAATGTCATTTAAAATGATCGTGTCATTTAAAACGATCATTTTTCGGCATGAAAAAAACGTTTTTAAAAAATGTCATTTAAAATGATCGTGTGTGGGCTTCACATAATTTTCCGGGTTCTGAAAAACGACAAAAAAAAAATTCGAACATGCTGCATTTTTTAACGACGTTTTAAACAATGTCGTTTTTCGGACTGTAAAAAATGATTGTGTGTGGGCTAAAACGATGTTAAAAACCCGTGCATGCTCAGAAGCAAGTTATGATACGGGTGCGCTTGTTCTGGTAAAACTACCGTTCGTAATGGAGTAAGCACATTCATCACGCTGTAACAGACAGAAAAGCGCGAATCGTCTTTTACTAACACAAAATCAGCTAAAGCAGCCCAAAGGGTGGCGTCACCTGCATGGAACTTCCCCTTTATAGTGCTGTTGTACGTCACCGCGCTTTGCTAGAGCACTTAAAAAAAAAAAAAACGTGTGTGGGCAACGTCGTTTTAATGATGATTTAATTTTTTTCATGCCCAAAAATGATCGCGTGTACGCGACATTCGATTTCTTCTGCCTAGAAAGATAGCTCTTGCTGCCAGTAGCATCTTTGATGATTTTGTCAAAAGCTGGTCCAAAGTTTGAAGACATCTTATGTCTCTCCCTCTGCCGCTGTGTGTTTGGCCAGATCTTTGTATTCTTGTGTCTACACCAGTCGAGTACTCGACCGAAAGTGAACTGCCTGGTAATATTTAAAGATATCCGGTACAGCCATACCTCCATATAGCTTTGGTAAGGAAAGCAGTGAGGCATGATCAGACCAGGAATTTCTGTGCAATCCTTGATATGGAACGTATGGGTGATTACTGAACAGGATATCCCAGGGAATTGTACTCTGAGCTACTAGCCATATATGCCTACGATCTTGGTTGAGCCGGTAAGCAGATAGGATATAAGAGGTGGAGGTCTCATCTATTCCCACTTTTCTGGCACGGTGTTCCGGGATCTGTGTGTTTGCACTTATATAAGAGTTCAATTAGAACGTCACTGGATTTTGGACTTTTTCTACGAACTTTATTATTTATTTATTTATTTATATCACAGTCACAGTCACTTATGTGTTCAAGTTAAAGTGTATGTTTTTTGCACAAGTCATTTGTGTACAACAATTTGCATTTATTCATTTGTTTTCGGTGATTTATGCAGCGCAGCTTATTTTTTTCTATTGCATCTATGTTTATATCTGACATTTTTGCTGCAGCAGCACCTTTTTTGTTTATTTAAATATCAGTTTATATCTCACGTTATCACTGATATCTGTGACCAGCGCAGTATACTTTTTTTTTTACCATTGCAACAACTCCATGCAGCCATATTGCTTTGCATTTATAGAAAATTACAGCAGCTTCAGATTGGAAAGGTAATTTTTAATAACATTCAATTACAATAGGACTTGTATCGCAATTGTACACGCAATATTTTTTTCCCTGTAAAAGTGGAGTTACCCTTTCATCAAATGCAGACTGCACTAAATAAAAGTGTATGTTTTGTCTTCCAGATTGCAGCAAATATGTACTAAGCATATGCCCCTTTGACATTAAGCATATGTTGTATGAAATTGTCTTATCAGTCTACAGATGTTTGACACAAATCATGAGATATGAACAACCACTGAACTGTTGTCATGTGTGCGAGGTGCAAAAAAAAAAAAAAAATGTCAACACAAGTGACTAGGATAATCAGTGGGGTTGGATTTTTCATCTGTCTGGAAGTAATAATTGTGTGTGTAAGCTTTGCACATAAAACAATCTTTTGGGGAAAAAGAGAACACACACAAGAAGATCAAAGTAACTCTTTAAAAAAAGAGGTTGCTGTGCTGGTTGGAAATAGTAAAACAAAACTGAAAATTAGCGATACCATCAAGTCTTCATAGAAAGAAAATTTTCACTGAATCACCACAAAGTGAAACGAGACCACCACGGTTCGGAATCTACCCCACTGGTTATATTAGCATAAACGATGCAATGTTTTTGTTCTCTTGCAGTTTTATCAAGGGTGTTTCTCACTTTTTAAAAAGCTGGAATATAGGCTAAATAAATATTGTCTAAATACAAGAGCCAATGTGTTCCAATAAAGACCAGTCACTGCTGATCTCTTCTCTTGTGTACAATGACTGGCCTTGTATCTGCCCCTCTGTAATTTTCTGAATGTAATAGTTGGACCCACTGTAACCCAACCGCAGCTCTGCTCTCTGTACAGGCTATATGCAGCACAGTGATGATGTCACCACTGCTTTTACAAGGCAATAATATCTGGGTTCACAAGGGCATTTGGTGCATACAAAGTGGATTTATATTTTGTAGTTATTGAGGAATAAATCAGGTATTGAGGAATAAATCCAATGTTATGTTTTGTGCCTGAAGTTCAGATTTAATGTGTTTCACACAAACTGTATATCTTCCAATGTACATGGCATTGTGAACAACATAAAACAGGAAATTGCATGTTTGTGGTACCGTTCCCTTAAGGGAATACCATTCTACTACTAATCTGTTGAGGCCTTATCTTCATGCAATGTTTAGAGAAAATGTTGGTGAGGAGTGTAAAAACTCAGCAGTGACAATAAAGTGGTTGCATTGCTGGAAATCAATATTTGCTCCCCTTTGAGCAAAGTATAGTAGTCACCTTATTACTATATGGAACAAGATAGTAGGTTTAAACATCTAAAAAGGACATTATAGCAGCATTAAACAAGAAAATTCTTTCTCAGAAAGAACTAAACTAAAAACACTAACATGGATATAAAAACCCATTCAGCCGTTGAATATCAGTGCTCTGACAATGTGTGCCTTCTATCTGATAGAGCAGCAGAAAGGAATGTTATCAGCTTCATTGCACATTTTCCTTCACCATTCAGAAAATCAAATATATATTAATATAGACTAAATACATGAAAACTTGGTAGTGCATTTTTTCCCCCCATCAATAATTATAGGCAGCTCTGTTAATTATTTCAATTATAGCAATACATGGACAATACAATAGAATGTTAACAGGCGATTTAAAAAAAATATTTTCCTTCAACAGCTTATGTGTTCATAAAAATCAATGCCCAGGTCCGTTCCTTAGGCACCGCCACCAGAATTCAGTGTTGTGTGAAGTCCACTGTACTAAAGACAATGCTATTTATTAGATTCAATGCTCTATATCTGAGATCTTCCACTTTTCTAGGACAGGCATCATCCCGCTTATTATGGTCATATTTTTGGGAAGAATTGACTCCAGCAATAAGAAGTTGTGGTTCTATCAGAGATCAGGGATTAGAACCTTCAGTTGGCAGATCTCTGTTTGAATGGCTGAGGTGAAGAATTGCCGGAATAGTTTATTAGCACAATAGACTACCCTGAAAACCTGGACGTAAAACAGTTCTGGCATTTGCTATGTTTGATCGTAACAGATTTACAGGTATAAATCTAAATTCATTTAATACAGATCAGTTAATTAACATCTTATATTACTGCCAAGTAATACCATTGGCAGCGTTTTAAGAAAAAAAAATAGAACTTGTATTACAATACACCTATATGGCCTGACGTTTGTGAACAAATTACCAGCATATCTATTAGACACCCCTCCAAATGATGTAGTTTGGTGTGTCCAGTGCAGGGTACAGTGTATGCTACAACATGCACAGCCATTTTAGAAAATAGTGCACTTTCAAACTTGTGATATCATTTTGGGAGAGGCCCTTTTCTGTTACAGAAAGACACTGCTCCGATGTACAAAGCCAGGTCTATAAAGACATTGTTTGCTCAACACCTTTAGCATAGAGTAGAGTCTCAATTTCAGACACACTTCAAAATCTTGCGAAAAGCCTTCCCAGAAGAGTGGAGGCTCTTATGGCCACAATGTGGAGGTCATCTCTGCATTAGTGCCCACAAATATCATGTCCAACAAACCTATAGAGGTGTGATAGTTATGGGTCTGCAAAATTTTGGGCACTGTCTTTAATCAGTTTGCTTGTCCCTTCAGACTAGCAGATTTGAGCTATAGATGCAAAACATGCCCTGCTTCTATTCCCATCACAGGCGGAATGGCAAGCAGCTACTTTGAGTTATGAATAAATACTTATTGCTGTATGGTCTGCTCTATTGTTGCCATGCAATAGTCTATAGTTTCATCTCCAGATAAAATTATTCCTATAGATGCCATCCACCATCAGCACAGACACTTGATAAAATCTCATGCATATTATGTTGAAAAATTCTGTTGACGTAGCCTACTGAAACGGCAATTGGCAAATGAAAACAGCAGATTAACACAAATTAAGATATTAAGAAATTAGGACAATGATCAAAACAGGTTTTGATTTCTCAAAATAGGACATTGAACTAAAATTGCAGAACAACCATGATATACATAATTTGATGTAAATAAAAGGGGAGGCAGAAAAACAGCCATGATTTATACAACTAACATAGCATCCCCTGTGCAAAATTGCACATACTTTTTGTAAGTTCACACAGTAAACCATAGAAACACACTGGCTCTGATGGCTACTTGCCATGCCCAGATACAATTCAAGCCCTTAGTTAACAGAGGAAGAAGCTTGATCTTCGGCAAGCATTATTTGATGGATGCTTACCGTCTGCCCGCATTCAAGGAACTTCAGGCCCAAGGCAACCAAGCATTGCCATGTCTGCAGGAAAGAAAGAAATGGCGTAGTAAGTAGACAATACTTACCAAAAGCTGTAAAACTAAAATGTAACTACACTTTATACAGACAGACATGTCAGGATATTAGTATATTTACACAGATACAATACTGATCAAACAGTATATAATCCGAGCCTGAAGCTCTTATCAAATCTGATGTTGTCAGGCTCACAAGTTAGTTACCGTATTTTCCGGCGTATAAGACGACTTTTTGGATGCAAAAAAATGCATCCAAAGTCGGGGGTTGTCTTATACGCCGAGGACAGTCTCCGTGACAGGCTGCGGGCATCCATTATTTAAAAGCCGCGCCTCCTCCTCAGACTGTTCCGTGATAGGCGGAACACAAATTTTCCCAGCGGGCCTCTGTTTAGTGTTCCGCCAATCACGGATGCCTTCTCATCTTTGGACGAGAGGACATCCGTGATAGGCAGAACACTGAACAGAGGCCCTGCTGGGAAAATTTGTGTTCCGCCTATCACGGAACAGTCTGAGGAGAAGGCGCGGCTTTTGAATGATGGATGCCCGCAGCCTGGAAGACAGAATCTGGAAAAAAAAAAAGGTAGGGAGATCGTCTTGGCCGGCACAGTGGGGGCAAGCGATGGCACAGTGGGGGCAAGCGATGGCACAGTGGGGGCAAGTGATGGCACAGTGGGGGCAAGTGATGGCACAGTGGGGGCAAGTGATGGCACAGTGGGGGCAAGTGATGGCACAGTGGGGGCAAGTGATGGCACAGTGGGGCATGTAATGGCACAGTGAGATTTGAAAAAAGCCTGTTTCTGTCAGCGGTTGTTTTTGTCAGTGGTTGTTCCGGCTACCGCTCAGCTTCCAGAAAGACTAGAAGGAAGGGGGGAATTCTTATACGGCGAGTATATCCCAAAACCAAAGTTTTTCCTGGAAAATTAGGGGGTCGTCTTATACGCCCAGTCGTCTTATACGCCGGCAAATACGGTATACAGTATTCCAGTACATGACAGTTTTGTTTATTATTCATAGCAATAATCAAAATATTGGATATCAGTGACATTACTGTCACTTACCATGCCAGCGTTACTAACAATTATTTAGTATTAGATAACGAAATATTTAGACACTAAATATTAGAGCCATTATTGTTCATATTACTTTGTACTACGTTGCACCATGCTTCATGAGAAGACCTTAAGGCCTGATGTGTTAAAAATGTGCTGCCCAACCTGCAGCCCAAGGGCCACAAGCAGTCCCCTGGTGATTGTGGTGTAACCCTTTGTACAGCCCAAGTAGTGGGAGTGAAAGCAAGGTGTATGAAGGGGCTGTGATAAAAATTATATATTATTATAAGTTTTCTGCAGAAGTTTTCCAGTCTAAAACACCACCTTGAGCATATTTGTAGTCTGACCATCTCCCGAATAAGTCTTTTTTAGATATTCAAAATCTTTACTTCAATAAATTCTCCTAAAAAGGAACTTCAACGGCTAAAGGAACTAATGGAAAATATTAGTTTGTTTTACAAAATAAAGGTGTTGTCATTTAATTCTGCACTATTCCGATTTTCAGAGCACTGTTACAGTGCAGAGATGGGAGTATCACTATATTCTGGTTTAAAGCAGAAATGTACACATAACAACTATAATACAATAATAATTAGGTTTCTTCTTGCTGGAGGCTGCCATTTTGCTGAAGACTAGCAGCAGTAAATTCTTGGGCTGCCAACAGACCAACCTCTACATTTTCAGCACAGTGCCTAAAAACAGACAGCAACTGAGCAATTATTATCATTATTATTAAAAAATGCTTATAAACGCAGTCTACCCATGGGCCTTGATGCGCATGACTATAATGTGCAGGGAGATTCTGATCTTAATCTAGCTCCCTTACTGGCCAGGATGCAGTGACCTATAAGCCCCATAACACTTCTGGAAGAGAAACGTCTTCAAACTCTTCCTGAAGCTTAGCAAATGGGTGGTGTTTTTTAGGACCAACGGTAAATCATTCCATACCTTACCCCCCTGCACAGAGAAGGCACCTTCTCCTCATCACGGTTTCCTCACCCTAGGGACAACGACACTCTTAATGCTCTACTAGGAGCATATTGTGTGAATTTTTGCCGAAGGTACTCTGGTACACCTACATGGACTATCCTATGCATAAAACAGCCAATCTTAAACAGAACCCGCTCACGGACGGGCATGTGCAGAGCACAGTGAACCAGTGTATTCCTTGATTTTAAAAAGTATAGGCACTTATTTTTAAATGTTTTACACAGCTACACCTGCAAAAGGAGCCACCCTGAAGTGATCAAGCAGGACAAAATTTTCTGACTAATGTTCCACTTTAAGTTTTACTTCTTCCTGGAATGCCTCCTATCTAACTTGACAGAGATAATACTAATAATTTACTTTCCAATGAACAGGCTGTATGTGGAGACAGGGCATAGGAAGTTGAACTGTTGGTGTTATATGTTTCACTTGGATGTTATAAGTTGCACCGAGTAAATACAGACTGCAAAGCAACACAATTATTATTTTAAAAAGGGGGGTGATTCTTTTCTATACCCTGTGTGTATATATCTCTACAGTAGAAATGAGAATACTTTCAGAAATAAAAAAAGTGTTAATAGTAAATTTGTATCAATTAACAAAATGGAAATTAAATGAACAGAAGATAAATCTAAATCAAATCATTACTTGGTGTGACTACCCGTTGCCTTCAAAACAGCATCAATACTTGCACACAGTTTTTGAAGGAACTCAGCAAAATGATCAACAAGATGTTCCAAACATTTTGAAGAACTAACCACAGATCTTCTGTGGATGTAGGCTGCCTCAAATCCCCCTGATTTTTTTTCATGTAACCCCAGACAGACTGAACCGTGTTGAGATCAGGGCACAGACCATCACTTCCAGGACGCCTTGCTCTTCTTTTCGCTGATAATTCTTAATGACATGGGCTGTACGTGTGGAATCGTTGTCCTGCTGCAGAAACAATTTGGGGCTGATCAAACACCTTCCTGATGGAAAGGCATGATGGATAAGTATCTGCATGTAATTTCCAGCTTTGAGGACATCACTGATCGGTCAGTGTTGAGGACCATAGATACAATAGTCAGCCAAGGAAACAATGCAGCAAATTAAAGACACGTCATGCTTCCCGTTAACATTGGAAGATGTCCAGCAGTGCCATCAACACAGAACTGGCAGAAACCAGAGGGACCCAGGTACACCCATCTACTGCTCAAAAAAATATGTCCAGAATAGATCCTCATGGAAACATTGAGGCCAAAAAGCCATACCTACGATGTGGAAACAAGGCTTAGAGACTCAACAATACATTAAAACCTAGGAACTGGGGTGCAGAAAATAGCAGCAGGTTCTCTGGACTAAGGAGTCAAATTTTAAAATATTTGGCTGTAGCAGAAGGCAGCTTGTTCACTGAAGGGCTGGAGAGCGCTACAATTATGAGTGTCTGCAAGAAACCGTGAAGCATGGTGGAGGTTCCATACAAGTTTGGGGCTGTATTTCTGCAAATGGAGTTGGAGATTTGGTTAAGACCAATGGTGTCCTTAACCACTTCCCGCCCGGCCTATAGCCGATTTACGTCCGGGAAGTGGTTATGAAATCCTGACAGGACGTTCTAGAACGTCCTGCAGGATTTCATGCCGCGCGCGCCCGTGGGGGCGCGCATCGCGGCGATCGGTGATGCGGGGTGTCCGTCTGACACCCTGCATCTCCGATCTCGGTAAAGAGCCTCCGGCGGAGACTCTTTACCACGTGATCAGCCGTGTCCAATGACGGCTGATCACGATGTAAACAGGAAGAGCCGTTGATGGCTCTTCCTCCACTCGCGTCTGACAGACGCGAGTAGAGGAGAGCCGATCGGCGGCTCTCCTGACCGGGGGGGTTCGCGCTGATTGTTTATCAGCGCAGCCCCCACTCGGATCGTCACACTGGACCACCAGGGATGCCCACCCTGGACCACCAGGGTGGGAAAAAAAAAAAAAAAAAGCCTGCAAAAAAGGTTAAAAAAAAAAAAGCATTCAAAAAATGAAAAAAGATGCCAATCAGTGCCCACAAATGGGCACTGACTGGCAACCTGGCAAAATTAGTGCTGCCCCACAGTGTCCATCAGTGCCACCCCAGTGTCCATCAGTGCCACCCCACAGTGTCCATCAGTGCCACCCCACAGTGTCCATCCATGCCCAGTGCCCACCTATCAGTGCCCATCTGTGCCACCCATAAGTATCCATCAGTGCCACCCATAAGTGCCGCCCATGAGTGCCCATCTGTGCCGCCTATGAGTGCCCAGTGCCGCCCATGAGTGCCCATCTGTGCCGCCTATGTGTGCCCATCAGTGCCACCTATGTGTGCCCATCAGTGCCGCCTATGAGTGCCCATCAGTGTCGCATACCAGCGCCGCCAATCAGTGCCACCTCATCTGTGCCCGTCAGTACTACCTCATCGATGTCCATCAGTGCCATCTCATCAGTGCCCATTAGTGCCGCCATATCAGTGCCCGTAATTGAAAGAGAAAACTTATTTACAAAAAAATTAACAGAAAAAAATAAAAACGTAATTTTTTTCCAAATTTTCAGCCTTTTTTTTAGTTGTTGCGCAAAAAAAAAAAAAAAAAAAAATCGCAGAGGTGATCAAATACCACCAAAAGAAAGCTCTGTTTGTGGGGAAAAAAGGACGCCAATTTTGTTTGGGTACAGTGTAGCATGACCGCGCAATTGCCATTCAAAGTGTGACAGTGCTGAAAGCTGAAAATTGGCTTGGGCGGGAAGCTGCGTAAGTGCCTGGTATTGAAGTGGTTAATGCTGGAAAAAATGGGCACATACTTGTCCATCATGTCATAACATCAGGGAGGTGTGCGAGTGACCCCAAATTTATTCTTCAGCAGGGCAACAACCCCAAACATACAGCCAACATCATTAATAACCATCTTAAGCGCAAGAAAGAACAAGGAATCATGGAAGTGATGGTTGGGCCCTACAGAGCCCTGCTCTCTACATCATCAAGTCTGTCTGGGATTGCACGAAGAGACAAAAGGATTTGATGCAACGTACACTCACAGAGGATCTGTGGTTAGTTCTCCAAAATGTTTGAACAACCTACCTGCTGAGTTTCTTCAAAAACGGTGCAAGTGTACCTAGAAGAATTGATGCCGTTTTGAAGGCAAATGGTGGTCACACCAAATATTGATTTGATTTGGATTTCTCTTACTTACTTTCCATTTTATTAATTGATAAAAATAAACTATTAACACTTCTAATTCTGAAAGTATTCCCAATTTACAGCATTTTTTTTTCACACCTGCTTAAAATTTTTGCACAATATATATATTTATATACAGTACAGACCAAAAGTTTGGACACACCTTCTCATTCAAAGAGTTTTCTTTTTTTTCATGACTATGAAAATTGTAGATTCACACTGAAGGCATCAAAACTATGAATTAACACGTGGAATTATACATAACAAAAAAGTGTGAAACAACTGAAAATATATTTAATATTCTAGGTTCTTCAAAGTAGCCACCTTTTGCAGCAGACACATCTCTAGAACTGGTAAGAGGAGACTGTGAATCAGGCCTTCATGGTAGAATATCTGCTAGGAAACCACTGCTAAAGAAAGGCAACAAGCAGAAGAGACTTGTTTGGGCTAAAGAACACAAGGAATGGACATTAGACCAGTGGAAATCTGTGCTTTGGTCTGATGAGTCCAAACTTGAGATCTTTGGTTCCAACCCCCGTGTCTTTGTGCGACGCAGAAAAGGTGAACGGATGGACTCTACATGCCTGGTTCCCACCGTGAAGCATGGAGGAGGAGGTGTGATGGTGTGGGGGTGCTTTGCTGGACACTGTTGGGGATTTAATCAAAATTGAAGGCATACTGAACCAGCATGGCTACCACAGCATCTTGCAGCGGCATGCTATTCCATCCGGTTTGCGTTTAGTTGGACCATCATTTATTTTTCAACAGGACAATGACCCCAAACACACCTCCAGGCTGTGTAAGGGCTATTTGACCAGTGGCATCTTAAGAGCATTATAGGCCCCCGGGCAATACATTGCACTGGGGCCCTGTCTACACAATCGTGCATGAGAATTTACTGACAAAAATCATGAAATTTACTGGCAGAACCACATTTGTTTTACTGGCACTGCAAAATAAGTACCTACAATTACAGTTTTACAAATTTCTTCATTGACATGAAGGTTAGGTTACTATAACCCAGCCTGCTCAGAGTTTCCTCTTACATCAGAGTCTGCAGGATTCCCCCATAGTCTACAGTTCTGACCCGCTGCTCTCCACCATTTTTTACTGGGGTCGCTGGGCAGCCGATGGGGGGCCCCCCAGGCAACTGCCCAGCATGCCCAATGGAAAAGACAGCCCTGTATTTGACCAAGAAGGAGAGTGATGGGGTGCTGCGCCAGGTGACTACCTCTTGAAGCTCATCAAGAGAATGCCAAGAGTGTGCCAAGCAGTAATCAAAGCAAAAGGTGGCTACTTTGAAGAACCTAGAATATGAAATATATTTTCAGTTGTTTCACACTTTTTTGTTATGTATAATTCATAGTTTTGATGCCTTCAGTGTGAATCTACAATTTTCATAATCATGAAAATAAAGAAAACTCTTTGAATGAGAAGCTGTGTCCAAACTTTTGGTCTGTACTGTATATCCCAGATTAGATCAGCAATAACCTTCTACAGCTCTCTCCGCTGATACATACAATATGTTAGAGAGCACTGTCCCCAAGGAGAATGCTAGACAAAAGGAAATACTGCATTTTTGTTTTCCATTGTACAAAGTAATTTTGCTCCTCCTCTAATGCAAGATGAAGTCGGCAGCCAGGTGTGCATAAATAATATGATTGTTTACTTCTTCACAAGGAGTAAAAAGGTTATACAACAGCCAACATTGATGCGTTTCAGCCTGAAACACATCAGTGCTGGCTCCTGTATGGAACCTTTATATTCTTTGTGAAGAAATAAAAAATTATTTTAATTTATGCCGACTTTATCTTGCATTAGAGGACTTCTGTGATTGCGGTTGGGGGCCGCTAGTAGGGCACGGTGATTGATAGGTAGCAGCACTACAGTTTTTTATATTGCTCTTCCTGTTCTATTTCTGATAAGCTACTGCAAATAGAAAAATCGGTATCATACTCACCAAATATGCCACGAAGCAGAGATATACAACAGACAGGATAGCCGCTCCAATATACAGACCAATGTTGCCAAGGGCTGACACGTATATGATCACAAAGTATATGTTTATGCAGCATATGATAAGGATCAGGATGCCACCAGCTATCTTCCAACCCCTGTAATGTTAAGAAATAGACTATTAAAATAACCACCTTTAAAAGGAATTAGCTTCAGTTACATTAATAGATTACAATGAAATTTCACTTGCACTGTTTGAAAGTCCAGAGTTACAAGCTTATACAGAGAAAAAAGGCTGGTGCCCAAATGGACAATATCATTCACATAGATAGGGCAAGGTATGCCCATCTTCTTCTAGTACGGTCACCCTGGGCATTGAGGGGACAACCAGGCAAAGAGCAAACCACTGCTCGAAGCATAATACTGCATGTGGCAATATAATAACATGCCTACTTCAAAGCTGCCAAGAGAAAGGCTAAGGAATGTAATGAATCTGGTCAAAGTAAAATATATACTCGAGTATAAGCCGACCCGAATATAAGCAGAGGCACCTAATTTTACCACAAAAAACTGGGAAAACACATTGACTCGAGTATAAGCCTAGGGTGGGAAAATGCAGCAGCTACTGGGTAAACAATGCCCATTTGCAGTCTAATTGTGCCCAGATATGCAGTCTAATTGAGCCCACAGTCGGCAATATAACAGCGTGTGTTGCTGTGTAATCCATATGCAGCCGTACCTTTTCATTAGTAAGACAGCGTGAGTCTGCCACTGTATAACCCAGTCTGTTCCCGTCCATTGCAAGAAAGCCCTGCCTTCTCCTCCTCCTCCTCCTCCTCCTCGTCTGTCCGTGATAGAGGAACACTGATACGATGCTGGGAAACTGTATCAGTGTTACGCCCATCACAGACGAGGAGGAGCCGTTTTACAATGGACGGCCAAACAGACTGGATTATACAGCGGCAGACACACGCTGTTTTACTAATGAAAAAGGTACGGCTGCATATGGATTACACAGTGGTAGACCCGCTGTTTTACTGCTGACTCGAGTATAAGCCGAGGGGTAGAAATGGGCTGAAAAACTCGGCTTATACTCGAGTATATACGGTATTGCAAATGTGAAAGATATGGACACAGAGATGGGGTTTAGGAAACTATACAATGAAAAGGAAATGCAACATCCCCACAAGCATATAAAATGGCATACTTTGTGTTTATATACTTACAGCCCATTTGCAAAGTCGTTCATTACGGACCTCATGCTGGTGAATGTTAGCACTGGGATCAGAGCAAACGGAAGCTAAAACAAGGAGAAATAATCACTGTCACAGTTGTGAATAAGACACCCAACATACAGTATAGGGTATAAGCACTGCACAATGGTTATGTACTGTTAAGCCTATGCCCAAACACATTGGTTTTGTTTTGGAAAAAAGTGGGGAAGGGTAAGAACCTGCGTAAATTTTTGCATTGACAAAGTAGAAAACGATTGTGTGTCAAATAGAGCTGCACGATTAATTGTGCAATAATCGCAATCTCGAGGGAAAGTGTATATACATGCCTGAATTTTTGTTGTCAACAGTACTTTAGTAACACAAAAAAAAAGTTAAAGTGGTTCTAAAGCCTAAACATTTTTTACCTTCACACATTCCTTGCATGAAGGTAAAAAATGCTTGGACATTAGCACCCCCCTCACCCTTTTACTTACCCGAGTCATTATTCGATCCAGCGCTATTCACGTCTGAAGTTCTTCTCTCCCCTCCATGTCTCACTGGCTTTGTTGAGGCAGTGGGAAAGTGGTTAACCACTTCTCGCTTGGCCTATTGTAATATGGCGGGCCAGGTGCTCTGTTATTCCAGGTGGATATCATATGATGTTCTCCTGCCCAACCCCTGAGGAGTGCAGCACTGTGATCTCAGATTACAGTGATCAGTACCAGGCCACTGTGACTGGCCCAGGTACCATGTGATCACTGTGACCAATCACAGCGATCACAAACTGTCATAAATGGCTTCCATTTATGATAGCATTACTTACTGTTGTGATCTTTGTAAATGAACACAGTGATCACATGGTTGGGGCCAATCACAGAAGCCTTGTATCATGCGATAGTTGTAGCCAATCAAAGCAATCACAATAGTAAACAATCAGTCACGAATGAAAGCCTAAAAATGTAAAAAGCAATCAGATTTAAAAAAAAAAAAAAAAAAAATCCCAATCACCTTCTCAGAATAGTACAGTTTCACTATGATGACATGCATCACTTTAACCATGTAGTAGGCTCTTGTAGTCTAAAGTACAGCACATTACTGTGCAATTTCCAGAATTGGAAAGATACAAATGCATTTCTTTGATAAGTAAAACAGCTTTTTTATATGTATTTTACCTGAAGTTCAGGTTTAATCAGACTAAGCAAATATAATTACATTGACTAAATGCTAGTAATTGAGTGTGTTTATATATTCTCCAATTATGATATAAAAACAGTAAAAATCCTTCATGGCCAGACTTTATCTAAAATTTATTAATAAGAGCTCTGTAAAGACTTCACTGGATTAAAAATAAAAGGTAGTCTAGACCATTCCTGTTACAGGATAGCCTGTTATATGACTGAAGCATCTTACCTGCAGGCTTTGAAGCACATTGAGGAAATCATTCATGCCAGTAAGGTGCTGAACATCCTGGAAAATGGCTACGAACAGAGTAGGAGTAATAGCGATAGATCGAGTAAGGACCACTCGAGCAAACCGGGACCACTTTAGGTTAAGAAAACCCTGCAAGATAAAAAAAAGAAAAGAAAAGGAAATTGTTACCTAAAGCATTCTGGTAAATACAATTATTAGGACCCTAAAGCACATCATTCATTTCAAAGTGTCTTTTGAAGACTCATGTACTTTATATATTTTGCAGCAATTTACATGTTTTGCAGCAATTTACATCATGCACATCTACAGTATTTACAGATTGGTGATCACTGCCTGAACACATCTGCCATATTCCAAAATATTCTCTGCAGTCCAGCAAGCGGTAGGCCAGCCTACAGAAACCAAACACTGCTAACGCTCCCCATATTACAACGTATACAAGTTTATGTTTCCTACAATTACATTAAACTGTAGTACCATTTATTAAACACCCTATAGACAGGTATTGCTTATAACGCAGGCTGCAAGTGCATGCCAAAAGGGTTTCACAACCAGGCCCAAAAATACACCAGCTGCTGTACAATCAAAGTGCAACCAAGGGGTAGATCCACAGAGCGAGTACGCCGGTCTATCTACTGATACGCCGGCGTACTTTCAAATTCCCCGCGTCGTATCGTTGTTTTGAATCCTCAAAACAAGATACGACGGCTTCTGGGTTAGATCCGACAGGTGTACGATCTAAGATGCAATTCTTCGGTGTCCGCTGGGTGGCGTTCACGTTGTTTTCCGCGTTGGGTATGCAAATTAGCTATTTCCGACGATCCACGAATGTACGAGCGGCCGTCGCATTTTTTTTACGTCGTCTGTAGTCGGCTTTTTCCGGCGTATAGTTAAAGCTGCTATTTCGTCGCGTATAGTTAGACTTGCCATGTTAAGTATGGCCGTCGTTCCCGCGTTTAATTTTTTTTTTTTTTGCGCAAGTCGTCCGTGAATCGGAATGTACGCAAGTCACGTCTATGTTAAAAAAATTACGTCCTTGCGACGTCATTTAGCGCAATGCACGGCGGTAAATTTTGGGACGGCGCATGCGCAGTTCATTTGGCGCGGGGACGCGCTTCATTTAAATGAAACACGCCCCCTAATCGCCGATTTGAATTCCCCGCTGTTACGTCGCTTGAGATACACTACGCCACCGTAACTTACGGCACAAATTCTTTGGGGATTCGAACCGGCCTAATGTAAGTTACAGCGGCGTAGCGTATCTCACATACGCTGCGCCGATCTATTTGTATGTGAATCTACCCCCTAGAATGTACACTTCCACCGTTTGATGACAACGATTTTATTTTTCCACAAGAATGCAAATGTTTGATGGTGTGGCACATCTATACATACCCTCAACAGGATTTCTGGGCTCTCTATTACCTACAAACAAGCTGGTCTGATTTAAAGAGGTGTGTGTATACAAGAAAAATTATTACATGAAAAAATACATATATTATAAAGGCACATATCATATATGTATACAGGCAGTAAAAAGACATCAATTAGTATACAAAAACCTACAAGTCAAAAAAAAACTTCTCTTAACCCCCTATGTGCTCTTCATCTTCACATAGCCCTGTGTGTTTCTCCTGAGGAAGCGACTATCTCACAAATTGCATAGCGAATCTGAGCACAGACCATCTTGGTTGATGGACAGCATCAGTTTAGTTGTCACATGTTGATGTCAGGTCTTCTGTAAGTGGAAAATGAGGGCTGGTGAGGAGCTGGGCTGTCTGGGAGTGGGGGGGGGGGGGGGGGGGTGAGCACCGCCGGCGGGCGGGGTTGATCGGGAGCAGTTCTCCCTGTGAGAGAGTGCATGGAGTTAGATTATGACTGGAGTTAGAGGGGAGCTGCGGGATCACCGAGCAGTAAAACATGTCGTAACAGCTTACATTGAAACTGTTTCCGCTCTGCTCACCGATCTCACACAGCCCCGCCTCCTCCTAACCCCGCGCCTGTGATAAACAGAATGCATCCCAGCATTGGACCCGCATTCTGTTTATCACAGGCGCGGGGTTAGGAGGAGGCGGGGCTGTGTGAGATCAGTGAGCAGAGCGGAGACAGTTTCAATGTAAGCGGTTACGACGTGTTTTACCACTCGGTGACCTCGCGGCTCTCCTCCAACTGCAGTCATGATCCGGCCACCCTCTTACTTCCTCCGCCCTGGCAAGGCTGCAATGGGGGGCACGGTAAGGCTGCAATGATGGGCACTGGTGAGGCTGTGCTGAGGGGAACTGATAAAGTTGGTAATATTTATTTTTGTAACAATTATGCATAAAACATTTAAGTGTAATTTTATAAAATAATTTATGATGGCGTGATTAGGGGCGGGGCAGAGTAAGGGTTGGGTGGGGCAACTGGTGGCGAGTATCCCCTTGAGACCTGGCTAGTAGCTTAGGACTTGAAATTTTGAGCCCTGCATGCATACATATCTATATATACACACACACACAGCCTTGAAAAAGTATTCACGCCACTTGACATTTTCCACATTTTGTCCTGTCGATTTGGGGAGCCATGTCATCTGCTGGTGTTGGTCCTCTGTGCTTCATTAAGTCCAGGGTCAACGCAGCCATCTATCAGGAGATTTTGGAGCACTTCATGCTTCTATGGGGATGTCGACTTCATTTTCCAGCAGGACTTGGCACCTGCCCACACTGCCAAAAGCACCAAAACCTGGTTCAATGACAGTGGGATTACTGTGCTTGATTGGCCAGCAAACTCGCCTCACAAGAACCCAATAGACAATCTATGGGGCATTGCCAAGAGAAAGATGAGACATGAGACCGAACAATGCAGAAGAGCTGAAGCATCCTGGTCTTCCATAACACCACAGCATTCCACGACAAATTGAGGCAGTAATTGCTGCAAAAGGGGCCCAAACCAAGTACCGAGTACATATGCATGCTTCTACTTTTCAGAGGTCCGATATTGTTCTATGTACAATCCTTGTTTTATAGATTGCATGGAATATTCAAATTTTCGGAGATTGTGGATTTGGGGTTTTCATGAGCTGTAAGCCATAATCACCACAATTATGACAAATCACGTCTTGAAATGTCTTGATTTGCATGAAATGAGTCTATCTCATATTAGTTTCACCTTTTACGGTGCATTAGTGAAATAAATGAAATTTTTCACGATATTCTAATTTTTCGAGTTTGAGTTTCACCTGTAGGTCTGGACTTTGACTGTGCCATTCTAACACATGAATATGCTTTGATCTAAACCATTCCATTGAAGCTCTGGCTGTACGTTTAGGGTCGCTGTCCTGGTGGAAGGTGAACCTCCGCCCCAGTCTCAAGTCTTTTGCAGGCTCTTACAGGTTTTCTTCTAAGATTGACTTGTAATTGGCTCCATCTATATTACCATCAACTCTGAAAAGCTTCCCTGCCCCAGCCAAAGAAAAGCATCCCCACAACATGATGCTGCCACCATGTTTCACAGCGGGGATAGTGTGTTCAGGGTGATGTGCAGTGTTAGTTTTCTGCCACACATAGCATTTTGCGTTTCGGCCAAAAAGTTTAATTTTGGTCTCATCTGATCAAAGCACCTTCTTCCACATTTCTGGTGTCCCCCACATGGCTTCTCGCAAACTGCAAATCTTCTTTAAAAAATGGCTTTGTTCTTGCACCACTAATAGTTGTCCTGTGGACAGATTCTCCCACCTGAGCCGTGGATCTCTGCAGCTCCCATGGGCCTCTTGGCCGCTTCTCTGATTAATGGGTATCAGAGTAAAGGTGGCTGAATACAAAATGCGCACCACACTTTTCACATATTTATTAGAAAAAAAAAATGAAAACCATTTCACTTCACAATAATGTGCCACTTTGTGTTGGTCTAGCACATAAAATCCCAATAAAATACATTTACGTTTTTGGTTGTAACATGACACAATGTGGAAAATTTCAAGGGTTATGAATACTTCAAGGCACTGTATACACAGCTGTAAGCCATAATCACCACAATTATGACAAATCACGGCTTGAACTATCTTGCGATGCATGAAATTAGTCCATCTCATATATTAGTTTCACTTTTAAGTTGCATTAATGAATTAAATGAACTTTTGCATGATATTCAAATTTTTGTGTTGTAGTTGTCACACAGGCTGAGCTACAAACATGTCTGCTCTTGATCATCCCTATGACATAGTGCTTTATTGGGACTAGTTGGGTTCACATAAAGTGACAAGGACACTGCATTTCTGGAAAGATCAACAGATATTTTTGAATTTGCTAATGTTCTAAATGTAAGAAAAAAGAAAACAAATTAAACCATGCAATGATTTTTCCCTAAGCTGCAATGTGTTAGATTTTGGCGTTTGGGTTTAGAGGTGATTTAATGCTGGCCTTGTCACAGCCAAAATGAATAAATGGTACCCTTGGGGGAAACTAGGGCAAATGTTTTTCTTATATTTTTATTTCAGTCAATTCATTTTAAACACATTTGGCTCACCTCCATGACAAACTGACCAGAGTAGGTACCAGTCATTGTGGAACTTTGACCTGCAGCTAGGATACCCACAGCCCAGATGTAGAGAGCCGGAGCCCCAAAAAAGCATCCTAAAATCACACCCTGAAACAAAAACACACATTAGAAATATTCTTTCAGGCTGAAAAACTCATTACAAATTTGTGGAGGAGCTAATCAAACAAATTCATTAAAGTAGTATTAAGCCTTCAGCATTATTTAGCTTAAAGAATACCTAAAGGGATTTTTTTTTTACAGTTTGGATAAAGTGGCGAGGGATTTGAACAACTAGAGGAAGGGCACACAGATCTAGCACATTACAAACATAAAATCACTTATGTTCTAACGAAGAGGGTTCTCCCTCGAAAAATGTTAGGCAGTCCCAACACCACCTAGTCTTCCGGCAATACCGGCTCTCCAGACCTGACCTGAGATTGACTGCTCACATCAGCTTGCACTGTGTTATGCCTCTATACTACATTTGTATGCGAGTACAAGCATTGTTGATTTTATTTGAAATAAAATTTATGTTGGTAATGCGCTAGGTCGGTGCACCCTTCTTTTGCTATTGTCTTACAGTTCTAAAGTATACCCATTGTCCAAATGAGGGAAAAAAGGCCATTTGTGTCGAAAGAAGCTATCTGTACTATGCAGCCTCAGGCCCACTACTGGAGTGCAGGAGAATTGCTTTGCATTTTAACACCTGCAATTTTTTTATTGCGGTGCGTTCCCATTCAGGATTTTCACCCTCTAACCCTGTTCTGTTTAACATTATCACTAAAAGGTACTAAACCTTTAATGTTTGTTCACATCAGTCCCTGCCCTCAAAGCGGAGTTCCACCCAAAAGTGGAACTTTCGCTCATCGGATTCCTCCAACTCCGGTGCCACAATTGGCACCTTTTAGGGGGGAGGAGACACAGGATACCTGTCTTTGACAAGCATCCTTTCCCACTTCCAGGAGTCCAGGCTGCGGCCCGTGACATCAGCGTTGGGCTTCCTCCTCCTCCCTCGGCCCAGTAGGAGAGAGGCCTCATGAATGCGCAGTAGGGTTCTTGGCATGAAGCCAAAAGGCAACACTGCTGGGTACGCTTACCCACAATGGCAGCGCCAGCACCGATTTTCATCAGCTGGTGTGAAGGTACTGACATCACTGGACTCCAGGACAGGTAAGTGCCCATTTATTAAAAGCCAGCAGCTGCAGTATGTGTAGCTGCTGGTTTTTAATAATTGTTTTGGGGGCGAAACATCACTTTAAGGACCTTACAATCTAAGGCCCCCAACTCACATTCATACATACCCATACTATGGCCAATTTAGACAGGAGCTAATTAACCTACTAGAATGACTTTGTAGTGTGGGAGGAAACCAGAGAATCAGGAGAAATCCCACACAAGCACAAGAACATGCACACTCCAGGCAGGTAGTGTAGTGGTTGGATTTGAACTGATGACTTTAGTACTAACAGGCAGAAGTGCTAACCACTATTCCTCTATTACACTATTATAACTAATATTTTCATTTGACCTCAGATTTTCCAACCTAACATAATGACACACACAGAACTGTATTTAGACCACAGAAATGATGCCATGTGATCTAATAGATCCAAACAAAGCCCATGTTCGAGTAGGCCATCAAGGTTTGAGGCTACCCAATAGCGTTTGATAAACATTTATAAGTACTTGAATTCCCAACCCAGAAAACATTTTTATAAAATAGGCTTATCGATATAGAGTACACAAAGACTAACTTACCCCTTTGTAAATGTCCACATTCAAAGTATCATTGTTGTTTGGAAACAAACTGCTAATCTGTCCACTGTAAGTACTGTTGATGCACTCATTCAGCTGCATAAAAAAGGAATATTGTTTCTTTAGGTATTTTGCAGTAGAGTGTGCATATTTGCTACAGACATTATAAAGCAAAATGGCAATGTGATAATGGTGATAAAAGTGAAAATGGTGATAATAGGTGATAAAAGTGATCCTTCATAATACAGAATCAAAAACCTTTCCCAGGCTTACAGAGCTGAGGACTTTTAGCCAGTGGCAAAGCTATATGGGGCCACAAATACTGTGCTCCACCCCAGCCCACAGTGCATTACACTTGAAATTATGCAAGAAAGTGGGGACAGAGGAACTGTACAAATTTGCCAGAGTGCAGAATAGTGACACTTCTCCATGCAACTTTTGGCGCTTGGTTGTGTGAGGGGATATTAAATTTAACATTGCTCTGTTTTAGCAACCGGTTTTGAAGTAACCCCCAAATCACTATCCCGTGATGGACCTCCCACAATGTGACTGTACAATTGACAAGTACCGTATTTTCCGGCGTATAAGACGACTCGGCGTATAAGACGACCCCCTAATTTTCCAGCCAAAATGTTGGTTTTGGGATATACTCACCGTATAAGACTACCCCCTTTCCTACTAGTCATGCCTCGCCTCACGGTGCCACCATTACATGCCAGACTATGCCACTACATGCCAGATTGTGCCCCATTACATGCCAGACTGTGCCCCATTACATGACCAGACCGTGCCCCATTACATGACCAGACCGTGCCCCATTACATGACCAGACCGTGCCCCATTACATGACCAGACCGTGCCCCATTACATGACCAGACCGTGCCCTTACCTTATCCCATGCGAATCGCGGCCGTGTAACCCAACATCTTACCTTAGCAGAATCGCGGCCGTACGATTTTTCAAAAGCCGCGCCTCCGACGTCTTCTGTTCCGTGATAGGCGGAACATTCAGCTTCCCAGGAGGCACCGTGTTCAGTGTTCGCCTATCACGGAGGCCCTCTCGTCCGAGGACGAGAGGGCCTCTGTTATAGGCGGACACTAAACACAGGACGAGAGGCCCTCCGTGATAGGCGGACACTGAACACAGTGCCTCCTGGGAAGCTGATTGTTTCCGCCTATCACGGAACAGAAGACGTTGAAGGCGCGGCTTTTGAAAAATCGTACGTTCTGGTAAGGTAATATGTTAGGTTACCGGCGTATAAGACGACCCCCGACTTTTAAGAAGATTTTAAGGGGTTAGAAAGTCGTCTTATACGCCGGAAAATACGGTACTGGTATCGCAAACAAGCTGCTCTGCAAGTTACATTAGGTTTTATATCCCTATGTTACACCCCCGGACATATATCAATACACATTACCCCTTTCCCTCCACTACGCCTTCCTTCCCAAATTCTGCCCAGCCCCAACCGCCCTCTGCTGCGAGACTCATGTTTTGATTGTTTTAGCCTTTTATGCTCTTTTGTTATTAAGTGAGCCAGGGTGAACCCAATTGGCTCTATTTTGTATGTCTCTGCATTAGAGAATTCAATATAAAAGAAATTGGAAAAAACTATGAAACAAGTAAAAAAAAAAAAATAGGGGGGGGGGGGGGGGTTTGCATAAATGTTGGTCACATAATACCCATGTAAAAAAAAAAAACTTACCACTTCATTGTTGGTCTTTTGATAGAAGGCCTCAGCAAACACTGCCACAACGAAGACGTTGATGATAAAAGACACAAAGAGGGCTAGGGTGGACTCAATAAAAAAGTATTTATTTGCTTCTCTTACTTCTTTCTTGTTGGCGCGGTTCACTTCCCTGGACTGGACATAGCAAGACAAATTTCTTAGAGAAGAATAATACTTGGAGAATCAAGTGCACCAAAAGGAGTCCAGAGACCAATAACCGCATTGGATAAATTCACACATAATTTCAACAAAATAATTATTGCATAATTATAGAATATGGCGTATTCACTTTATTTGACTGAATATGCATTCAAATAATTGACTTAAGTATGATTTCTTTCAACAAGAAAAGTCCAAACTTCTCAAAAATATGCTGACCCTGGGAGGGGCTGTTTTACCAGATTTTATTTTGAACTATTTTGAGGTCACAATTCTAACACATGGATAAGTCGGACAAATTGAGGTACCAGGCCCTAACTTGCACCCGTTACGCATCCGATACCCCACCCCCTGATGGTTGTCCTACAAAAGTGTATGGGGGGTCTAATACAATATAACAAAGTGCAGAAGCTTATAGAACACCTCACCACTGGCGAACCCTCCATAAGTGGCGCAAGGGCCCGCCTAATCCATGCATCCGGCTCCTAATCTACATGCAGGGGGCCAGATGCATGGATTCCAATGGGGTTTTCTTTTTTTAGAAGCACATGAGGCTCTAATTGGCTTAAAAAAGGGTGGGCTCGGGGTGCAGAGAACTGCACCCCAAGCCCACCCAGTTGTGTGACAATAGCAAATTAATATTTGCTATTGTCTTCCCAATTCTTATCCCTGCCAATCAGGAAGCGGGTCCCGAGACCCGATTGGTCGAAAGGAGATGCGATCATATTGGCCACCGAGGAGGAGAAGATGCAGGGAAGCCGGCGTGATGCAGAGGAGAAGATGCAGGGTGAAGCACTGCCCGCGACCAAGATAGGGTAAGTGCGGGACTACCTACCCACCGACCGGTTTTGCCGACCGGTTTTCCACTGGACGGAAACATATTTGGGTGGAATTAAAGCAGTATTAAGCCCAAAAGCAAATATTTATGATATTGTAGCATACCAATTCTTGGATGTGGTTGCTACATTAGTTTTATTTTTAGGCTTTCTTTCTTCCATTTTCATCTGGTAATCCAGCCAGTAAGTGTTTTTCACAGAAAAGCTCTCTTGCAAGTATAGGGAGGAAACAGACCATTTACCACTGACAGAGGTGCTTAAAATGATCTGTGTGTATTTATTTAATGTAAAACTGTTATTCCAAAAGGGAAATAAACAGTTTGCTGTTACTAATTATTAAGTATTAGCTAGAGTTTGGCTTCCATTTGTTACAATGTATAAATCTGCCAATACATCCAACACTCCCCTCCCCCCAGACTAAAATGCTGCTGTCCAAAAGGTGCCCCATGTGCTCTTTCATCCAGAGTGGAGGCACTCTAATACAGGTGAGGTGTGTTGCATACCAGATCACCAGGTAAAAATAGTGGGAAAAAGCCAAAAAATAAATAATGCAGCCACCACATCTAATTATTGGTAAGCTGCAATGTATTACATTTTTGGTTTGAGGTTCAATACCGCTTTAAGCTTCATAATCTAACTTTACGTCTTTAGATAGGAACAGATACCTAAAAATCTCAGAACTACAAGTATAAAATCTAAAAATACCTTCACCAAAGCCGAATGCAGGTACATGTTGTGAGGCATAATTACAGCTCCTACAATCCCAACCGCCTGTAAAACTTGAGGATTCCCACAGTCAGCGCAGTAAGGAAAAAACATGCCCTTCAGAAGCTGGCCTTGATCGGGACGAACTCGTATATACTGAAAGAGGAACACATTTTACAACGCTAGTCAATTACAAGAACATATGTACTGCATTTACATATTAAAGGGGTTGTAAAAGTTTGTTTTCTAAATAAGTTCCTTTAAGCTAGTGCATTGTTGGTTCACTTACCTTTTCCTTCGATTTCCCTTCTAAATGTTTTTTTCCCTTTGTTTTCTTTGTCTGAATTTCTCACTTCCTGTTCCTCCTCAGTAAGCTGTTCTGGCTGACTAACCCCCAGTCAGAACGGCTCGGGTGATGGGGGCAAGCTTACTGAGGAGAAACAGGAAGTGAGAAATTCAGACAAAGAAAAAAATCATTTAGAAGGGAAATCGAAGGGAAAGGGAAGTGAACCAACAATGCACAAGCTTAACCACTTGCTTACTGGGCACATATACCCCCCTCCTGCCCAGGTGAAATTTCAGCTTTCAGCACTGTCACGCTTTGAATGACAATTGAGCGGTCGTGCGACGTGGCTGCCAAACAAAATTGACGTCCTTTTTTCCCCACAAATAGAGCTTTCTTTTGGTGGTATTTGATCACCTCTGCGGTTTTTATATTTTGCGCTATAAACAAAGATAGAGCGACAATTTTGAAAAAAACACAACATTTTTTACTTTTTGCTATAATAAATATCCAATAAAAAAAAATTCTCAGTTTAGTCCGATACGTATTCTTCTACATATTTTTGGTAAAAATTAAAAATCGCAATAAGCGTAAAGTAATTGATTTGCGCAAACGTTATTGTTTTTTTTAACGTTATTATTTTTTTTTTTACTAGTAATGGCGACGATCTGCGATTTTTGGCAAGACTGCGATATTGCGGCGGACACATCGGACACTTTTGACACATTTTTGGGACCATTCACATTTATACAGCGAACAAAGATATAAATATGCACTGATTACTGTATAAATGTGACTGGCAGGGAAGGGGTTAACACTAGGGGGCGAGGAAGGGGTTAATGTATTCCCTAATTAGTGATTCTTACTGTGGGGGGAGGGGGTGACTGGGGGAGGTAACCGATGGTTGTCTCTATGTACAAGGGACACAGCATCAGTCTCCTCTGCCTGACAGGATGTGGAGCTCTGTGTTTACACACAGAGCTCCACGTCCCTGTCTCGTGACCGCCGATCACGGGACATCGACACCTGACTGACGCGGCGGGCGTGTGCACGCGCGCCCCCAGTGTATATAGACGGCCTCCCGGCAATTAAGAGCCACATTGCGGCCATAAAAACCCGCCGGGCGGAAAGAGGTTAAAGGAACCTATTTAGAAAATAAAAAAACAAACCTTTACAACCCCTTTGAGCTGCAATTTTGTGTTGTTTAAAGAAACATACTAGGAAAGCAGAAAAAAACAACTCCGTAATAAAATATATTTCTTACTGCTACAAAAAAAAAAATTACTAAAAGACGCTTAACAATGAAAACGTTGCAAAGTATTGTATGTCGGCAGCAAAAAGAAACACAATGGCCCAGATTCTCAAAGGCGTTACGACGGCACAACACCATTTGCGCCGTCATAAGTCCTAATCTGGCCCCGGGTATCTATGCGACTGATTCTTAGAATCAGTTACGCATAGATACCCATTAGATCTGACAGGCGTAAGGCTCTTACGCTGTCAGATCTTAAATGCAATTTTTTTTCCTGCTGCTAGGTGTCGCCGACATCGTTTTCCCCGTCGCTTAAGTAAATTAGCAAATTACGACGATTCCCGAACATACGCGCGCTCGACGCAGAGAATTTACGTCGTTTCTGTAGCCTTTGCGACGCGTAAAGTTGCCCCTGGGTCTATGGAGGCGCAGCCAATGTTAAGTATGGCCGTCGTTCCCGCGTCGAAATTTAAAAAAATCTACGTCGTTTGCGTAAGACGTCCGTGAATGGCGCTGGACGCCATTTACATTAACGTCTAAGCAAATGACGTCGGTGCGACGTCATTTAGCGCAATGCACGACGGGTAATTTACCCGAAGGAGCATGCGCAGTACGCTCGGCGCGGGAACGCGCCTAATTTAAATGGTGCCCGCCCCATTTGAATTGGGCGGGCTTGCGCCGAGCGCTTTTACGATACACCGCCGCAAGTTTACAGGTAAATGTTCTGAGAATCAGGCACCAACGCTGTAAACCTGCGGCGCTGTAACGTAAATCACATACGTTACGCTGCCCAGGAGCAACGTAATTCTATGAGAATCTGGGCCAATATTGGTAGAGCTGGCCACAGGCACATCAGAACTTAAAGCGGTAGTTCACCCTCTCGTACTTGATGTTACCATCGAGACAGGCATTGTAGCGCGAGCTACAGTATGCCTGTCCCGATTTTTTTAACCCCGTACTCACCTCGTAGTCGTCCATCGTAGATTTCGGCTCCCGCGGGGAATGGGCGTGCCTATGGAGAGGGAGGATGATTGACGGCCGGCCCTGGCACGTCACTCTCCCCGAAGACAGCCGGAGTAGGTCTCGGCTCTTCACGGCGCGTGCGCACAGGCTATGCGCACGCGTCGTGAAGACCAAGCCTATTTCGGCTATTTCCGGAGAAGCGTGACGCGCCAGAGCCGGCCGTCAATCATCCTCCGTCTCCAGAGGCACGCCCATTCCCCGGTATCTTCGATGGACGACTACAAGGTGAGTATGGGGGGAAAAAATTCGGGACAGGCATACTGTAGCTCGCGCTACAGTGCCTGATTTAAAGGTAAAAGAAAATTTTTTTTTTTTTTTCCTGTCGATAGGGTGAACCCCCGCTTTAACCGTACGATCTCTACAATCACAGGAAAAATCTATAGGGAACTGCTGACATCTGGCTGTAGGAAGGTGAAAGTCAACAGGTTAGAAAAAGGACTGTCATACAGCAGCATGTCATGCCGATTTCAAACATTCATATTAATAACCTACCTCATATCCAAAAGTCACTGCCATGATTGTAATAAGGAAACCAAAAAATGCTTCCAGTTTCCTTAGCCCTATAAAAATAAAAATAAATGAATATATGAATGTACAAGATGTAACAATTACTGCTATGAGAATACAAAAATAAGCACCATAACATGTACATTATCCTGGTATCTTTATCATGGCGGCTGTAAAATATTTCACCTTTTATAGGCAAAGAAACATTTGTAATGATATCTTATTGTGCACAATGGCCCGGATTCACAGACACTGGCCCATATTTATGCCGCCGTAGCGTACCTCCTTGACGCTACGCCGACGCAGTGCACAGAGGCAAGCACTGAATTCACAAAGCACTTCCTCCCAAATCTGCGCTGGGTTTCTCAGGCGCAAGTCGGCGTAAGTGGAAGTGGGCGTAAGCCATGCTAATGAGGCGTGACCCCATGCAAATGATGGGCCGAGCGCCAGACAGATACGTATCGCCAACTGCGCATGCGCCGCCCCGTGGGCGCATCTCAGTGCGCATGCTCACAATCACGTTGAACAACTGCCTAAGATACGTCGGATCACTGCCTACGGCGTGAACGTAACCTACGCCTAGTCATATTCACGTCCAACGCAAACTACGTAAAATACAACGTCTGTGTTCCCTGGTGCAGCCCTTTGCATGAATGCTGCTGAGTTACACCTCCTTTATGGGACATAACTTTAAGCCGGACTTATGACTTTACGCGCACTGCATCGGACGGACGGACGGACGGACGGTCATGAATCGGCGTATCTCCCTCATTTGCATATGTGAATAGAAAATCAATGGGAGCGCCAAATACGTCCAGAGTAAATTACATCGGTCAGATGAAGCCCATTTTCAGGCGTATCTTAGTTTCTGAGTCCGGCGCATAGATACGACGGCGCATATTTGCACTTACGGGGCGTATCTCGAGATACGTCGGCGCAAGTGCTTTGTGAATCCGGACCAGTGTGTCCAGCTTTAATCAAACGGGCATGCTGAAAAACCAGCAGCCGATCTGTGATGTCAGTGAATGGCTGCGAACACTGACTGGTGTGTTCTGGCGGATAAGGGGGGGGGGTTCAGCAGTCAGAACACAATAGCCCAGAAATAAGGTCGATGTACTAACATTGCATAGTTGGTACAGCAAGCTTTTTGGTTCAGCTAACTGGGCTGAACATTTTTTTTTTTAAATATACTGCCTGTGTGAACCGAACATTAAAGCGAACCTCTGAATGAAGAAATATGTAAACTGTCGTTGCTGCCTGGGGTCTTTTTTCCCTCAATTATGCAATGACTCACTGGCCAGGCAAGAGTATGCAAGGCAGGAGATCAGCCTTTAGAGAGACTTCATAAAGAGTGTTAGGCTGCATTCACACGTCAGTGTTTTGAATCGTGGGCAGATTTGCCACAAATCTGCCCGTGATTTGAAAGCGCCGATGTGTGAATGACAAATCGCAGGACTCATATTTGAGATTCCATTCATTTGAATGACACCTCAAATCGCAGCACGGGTCTGTAGCAATTGTCGTGCGATAAATCGCGCTGCAATCGCGGCAACACGCATCGTGGGAAGCATGTCACCCCCAAAAAGTTCAGGAGCTACATTTAGGCGACATGCTTCCCGCGATGCATGTTGCCACGATTGTAGCGTGAAAATCGCGCCAGACCTGCGATGCGGTTTGAGGTGTGGTTCAAATGAATAGAATCTCAAATGAGAGTTCTGCCATTTTGTCAGTTACACATCGGCGCTTTCAAATCGTGGGTCAGATTCGTGGAAAATCGTCCCAGCGATTCAAAGCGCTGAAGTGTGAATACAGCCTTACTAAACCCACAACAGTAAAATCAGTCTACATATGCAGTAAAGCATGCTTGTTCTACTCACTGTGGAACTTAAGTGGTTAATACTCTGCATTTTGCAAAAAGGCTGTTTGATCCTGTGTTCTCTGATCCGCCCCTTGTTCCACTGTCCCCAATCTATCTGCTGATAGAACAGAGCCTTGTGGGCAAGCTGCACATGCTCAGTTTGGGTGGGTATTGCTAGGGAGTGTTTTTTTCTTGGGAGAGTGTATGTGATCAGCACTGTCCAGACAGAGGGTCAGGGGTCCTGCATCCTCATAGGATAATGAAGAGAATGAAAACTCCTCCTACAAGCTTTAACCACACTAATAGAAGTCACAAGACTGCTCTAACTGCTGATGAGAAACGTTAGTTAGCCATTTAAGTAATTGCATTTCCATGTTCTGTGTACTCTGGGAGACCAGATATAGTGAATGCAGAGTCCTGGGTTTAATAATTCTTTAAAATTCATTCATTTTGCAGGGTAGTGACTTAATGAATAGTGTAAATAAATGCAGGAGAAAAGTCCTGAAGATTTGCTCTATTCAAGTTAGCAATGGTAGCTCCCATATTGCTCTCCTCATAGGCTCACATTAAATATGTAAATACAAACCCTAAAGTCTGGCACAGTTACAGGGAAGTCAGAACACAAAATGATTTGTTCACCTACCGTATTTATCGAGGAATAGAAAGAAAAATGTATCTACGATTGTAATCAACACTCCTCCCCATAATGGAATTCTAGAGAGATTAAAAAAAAAAAATCAGGTTTCTGATTTTCTATGACGTGCACACATCTGAAGCAAATATTCAAATGCACAAGGATATAGGACACAATAATCAAATGTATAAGCATACTTTCCACACTCCCCATGTACATTTTGAATATTTGGTACAGCCCCTAAATAACTAATGGCATCTTTGAAATAAGTTCACAGTTCATTGGGCACCTATAATTATTTGATCACAAATCACCAAATATGAAAATGGGGTTTGTACATTTATCAATGTTTTATGTTTGCCGTTTTTTGCCCCTTTAAACATTTTATGGCATTATTGTTCAGGTGACAGCCCCATTTCCAATAGGACCATGATTTGAGGCTTGTGGCTCACACAGGTTTCCCTTTGTACATGTGTGCACCGTTTATGGCAGTGGTTCTCAACCTGTGGGTCGGGACCCCCTCGGGGGTCAAATGATGATTTTCCAGGGGTCACCGAATCCTGGGCTGTTCCTGAAGCCTGAACCGCTCGCTCAGCCCTTTTGTGGCCGCCTAGTAGGGCTGTCCCTGGAGCCTGTTCGTAGTGGCCCATTCAGTTCATGGCATGGCTGGGGGGTAGAGACTAGAGGTCAGCTGACTGGTGAGGAATGTGAAGTGGGAGGGGCTGGAGGAGTTGCCATAAAAGTCCCCACTACAGTTCTCAGATCAGCAGATGACCTTGATCAAGAGCACCTACCGTATTTATTCGAGTATAACGCGCAAAATTTTATACCAAAAAAATAAATCAAAGTTTGGGTGCGCGTTATAAACGAGGACTGGGGTGGCAGTGGCGGGACCGATACCGAGTATTAGCGGGAGTACTCGTACTCCCGCTAATACCGCCGATACTAGAATAGAATACTTCCCCCCTCCCGCCGCCACTGCTACCGCCGCCGCCACCAACGCCGCTACAACGTTAATCACCGCGGCGCGGGGAACATTACAGACAGCTTTCGTTTGAATAGCTGTTTTCCCCGCCGCGTATAGACACTCCCCCTTGGACGGATCTGTCCAATCGCGAGCAAGGGGGAGTGTCTATGCGCGGCAGGGAAAACAGCTGTTCAAACGAACGCTGTCTGTAATGTTCCCGCGCCGCGGTGATTAACAGTAGGTGGCTGCACATACGGGGGACATGGCTGGACATACGGGGGACATGGCTGGACATACGGGGGACATGGCTGGACATACAATAAATACAATAAATGATTTTTGGCAATTACAATGATTTTATACCGATTTTTTATCGAAAATTAGGGGGGCGCGTTATACACGTGTGCGCGTTATACTCAAATAAATACGGTAATTTGGCTGATCAGAACTCCCCCCAGCACTGCCACTCATCCCATTCCCCACCATGTAGTAAGAGAAGGAATACAAATAGAATAGAATAGAATAGAATTCACGGAAGGGAGAGGAAAAGAGGGAGTTGAACAAAGAAAAAGGGAGATAAATAATAAGAAAAAGAACAAGAAAGACAGCTAGAGAGAGGGATGAGGGGGGAAAAAAATAAATTAGGATAGAGAGAGAGAAAACGAAAAGAAAGGAGAACCAAGAGAGAGAGTTGTACATCCTAAAATGTACCATAAAGGGTTTTAATACTGTACAAGTGGAAGGGACTCAGGGAGCTCTAAATGTCTGTGGGTTAGGGGCGCAAATTACTTGTCTTGCCTTGGGTGCTGACAACCCACGCTACAATTTTTCTTTTTTTTTACGGTTAGGGGTCCCCACACCTTGAGAAATTTTATCAAGGGGTCACGGCCCTAGAAAGGTTGAGGACCACTGGTTTATGGACTACTGTTATTTTACACAGCTATACCTGCAAAGGGACCAGCCTCAAGTGATCTCACAGGACCTAATATTCTGACTAAAGTTCTACTTTAAAGAAGCAACTGACTAACTTTAATAGGAAACGTAGGTGACACCATACATAAAACATGGATTATCATGTGGCAGTTGATACTAAAATGATTTGATCTGATGCAGGAAATAATATTATTTACAAATCAGACAAGGAACTTACATTCCGACAGACAGGAGATTAATGGCAATGGCTGAGCCAATGACTTCTTGCATATCAGATCCAATGATAGCCAACTCCACCATTATCCATAATAGAATCCGGGGAACCTATGATACAAACAAATTTAGGCAAAATAAAAATCAAAGAAACAACTTAAGAAATAATTAAAAAGTGCATCAAAAGCCAAAAATGTTATTTTTAGTTTTTTTTAGATGCAGTAGGGAAGGGTTAGAACCCGTCATTGGGACAGACAGTGACTGGAATGGGTGTCACCGGAAAACAGGAAACAGTATGTTTCAAGCGCTTTGCCCTTTGGAGACCAACGCCATTCACTAACCAAAGGTCAATCCGATGCAGCCATCGGGAGTAGTACACACAGTAACCACACAGAGTAGTACACAAGCACAACCATAAAGGATGACAGCGCTATCTGGATGGAAGTGGATGGCTAGAGCTCCTCAAAGTGTATAAAATCCGAGCCAATGGTAAAGGCTAAATTGTGGAAATGTATTGTTCACAGTACAAAGCTGTACACAATTGTGGTCCTGGACTTCTACCAAGTGGTGACGTCACTAGGCAGTGCTGCGGACACTGGCGAGTGTTTGGGACTCGCTTCCAGTGGCTCATTGCCACACTGCATCCTCTCGCCCCTCAGCCCAATGGACATTAGCCAGTGGACATTAGCCCATCTGCATGTACAACCACCAGCATGGTATCGTATAACCCATCATGGTTTTAATTTTACATTGTTTACAACCTTGTACTGTAAACAATACATTTCCACCGTTCAGCCTTTACCATTGGCTCAGATTTTATAAACTTTGAGTAGCTATAGTCATCCACTTCCATCCAGATAGCGCGGTCATCCTTTCTGGTTGTGTTACTGGAAAACAGGAAATGATGGGACATCTGATCATGCGACAACTGTTTATCGCAAGTCCTTTACCATTTGTACCTATAGGTAAGCCTAGAATAAAGCTTACCTATAGGTACTGTAAATATCTCCTAAACGTGTGCTGTTTAGGAGATATTTACTGCATGCTGCGCCAATTACATCATCGGCGCATGTGCTCTGAAGGAACGAATGCCCGTGACCCGCGGCTCCCGCGCGTAAGTGCAGGAGTGACGTCACGCGGCTTCAGCCAGTCACACAGCCGCAGTCCGCTTTGACCTTTTACACGCCAAAACTAAAAAAGTACTTTCAAGAGCAATCTTCTCCCTATGACTGGTATTGCAGACGGAGTTTGGCAGTCACTCAATAAAAAACCCATAAAAAGAACATTGCAGAGTCTGCACTGGCTACCTTCGCTTGGCCTCGCCTTTTTGCTTAGTGAGCCCAGGACCACTTTAGGGGGAATCAGGGTGGAAAACAAGATGGGATTTACCAATCTTCTCCTAATGAATGAACTTGGAAGTGTTCAGCTCTGGATTCAGAATGGTCAAAGCCCACTTAATTATATTTGGTATTTATTAACGTAACATAGTCAGGGGTCTCCAAACTATGGCCCTCCAGTGTCATGCCTAGTCATGTCTGTGAATATCAGAGTTTTACAATGCCTCATGGGACATGCAATTCTGCAACACCTGGAGGGCCATAGTTTGGAGACCCCTGGTAGTTTGCCATGTGACAAAGAATAATCACATGACAGGTTTTGTTTACCAGTACTCAACCCTGCTGCATATATTGTGCTCATCCCGAATATAGCCTCTTCACACTCATTCAAGATTGTGTGAGGGTACACAAAGAGGGCAAAGGTGAAATCATGGGAGGGCCAGAGGTGACAGCAGGAGGATCGAGTGACACAAGGATGGAGATGTGGGCAGAGGTGAAATCAGGATGGGAGTGCATGCAGCTGTGATAACATGTTCTAAAGAGGTCTGAGGCTGGGTTCACATTTGTCCGACAAACGGTCCTACATTGGGAGCTCATGTAGCATGACGTGTGAAAATCAATGTTTCCCTATGAGAGCCGTCTTAACTGGTCCTACACAAGTCGGTCCGACTTTGAAAATGCTCCCTGTACTACTTTTGGTCCTACATTGATCCTACTTCAGCCCATTGAATATCATTGAAGTCGGACCAAAGTAGTATCCTGTTCATGAAAGTAGGATGGATGTAGGACCAATGTAGGATAAATGTAGGACCAATGTAGCAGAGCAAAGTAGGATGAAAGTAGTGTAGTAGTGTGAACCCAGCCTTAGACACAGTCAACACTCCAAAGTTGAGCAAATTTCTTGGCAATAATGGCATACTACATATTAAAAGAATGTTCTATTTTCTTAAAGACAACTTCTGTGTTTCAACTACTGCCATTACTAAAGCATGCATTTAGGATAAATAACATTGTTGGGACAATGCCAACATTTGGAAAGCTCTGATAAAAAGCATTATGTATTTAAAAAAAAAAAAAAAAAAACACACAACAACAAACAATTCAAAAGTCTTGATTCTCCATGATTCAAAGTATGCATTAATAAAAATAAAGACATTATGAGGGTAAACTAGATAATCTAATGTGCGATTAAAACATACCTTTGGATACTGGCGATTGCACACTTCCGCTAAATGCAGACCGGTCACTACCCCTAACCTGGCGGCCAGTCGCTGAAGAAGAAGGCCAATAATCGTAGCAGCCAGAAGGACCCAGAGCAGCTATGGAAATGTCATATGCGATTCATTGTTTAATTTTCAAAATGAAAAGAAGCACAAGTACATACATTTATAAATCCACTAGAAGTAATAAAAAGACATTTACTACATTCAGTTATGGAACCAACATATACCAAGTGCCATTCCTGCCATGGGGTCAGGTTTTGTCTCCAAAAGTGCTCTCCGAGGCTTGCATTCAAATAGAGCCCCACCCTGTCTTTTTTGTCATTCGCTTGGTAATATACTGTACTGCAGGGTTCAAAATTTCAAGTCCTGAGCCACTAGCCAAGCCTCAAGGGTTACTCGCCACCAGTTGTCCCACCCAGCCCGCCCCTGAACACGCTCTCATAAATTGACACTCAAATGTATTATGCAGAATTAAATTATTAAAATAAATATTAACAACGGTATCCGTGCCCACCAATGCAGGCTGTGTGTGTCCACCATGCTGCCTTGTGCCTAACAATGCAGCTTTGTGCCTAGTCCCCACCAATGCAGCCTTGTGCCCACCAATGCAGCCTTGTGCCTAGTGCCCACCAATGCAGCCTTGTGCCCACCAATGCAGACGTGTGCCCACCAATGCAGACGTGTGCCCACCAATGCAGACGTGTGCCCACCAATGCAGCCATGCAGCCTTGTGCCTGCCAATGCAGTCTTGTGACCACCATGCAGCCGTGTGTCCACCAATGCAGCCGTGTGCCCAATGCAGCCGTGTGCCCACCAATGCAGCCGTGTGCCCAGTGCCCACCAATGCAGTCTTGTGTCCACCTTGCAGCCTACCTGTGCAGCCAAGGAGAGGAACAGGAGAACCGCCCAGGTGTTCAGATCGCAGCGGGGGAACATAGTGATAACAGCTTTTATTTCAATAGCCGTGTTCCCGCCGCGCAACGTCATATACAGCCCCGCCCCCTGGCCGGGGAACTTTGATAGACAGGTCACCCGTCCAATCCCAGTGACGTGTGATCTGTCAATCAAAGTCCCGGGACCAGGGGGCGGGGCTGTATATGACAGCGAGCGGCGGGGAATACGGCTATTGAAATGAAAGCGGTTATCTCTGTTCCCCCTGCTGAGACAACAGGTTTCAAATCGTCACTGTCACATGACATTGAAAAAATTATCGGTAATCGGTATCGGAGAGTACTTGAAAAAAAGTATCGGTACTTGTACTCGGTCTTAAAAAAGTGGTATCGGGACAACCCTAGTAGTAACAATAAACCAAGTGTTTATTTTGCTCTGTAGGGCAAGGTCCTGCTGGATTTGATACAAATTGAACTGATTGTTTGGGTGTGTCCTCCCATTTCATTTTATATATTGGTGAATCAAAAGGAAACTGTACAGAGAAAGTACAATCAATCAATAATGTATGGCCAGCTTTATACAAGTACATGGAAGGGAGTAGTCGGGAGACACTTAGCGTTTATTGTTGCCAATTTCAATTTCAGGGCCCACTCACACCTAGTGTAGCAGGAGTGCACATTTGTGGGCAAGATTTTCCCATGACTCATAGGCTGTTTTGATGTGTTGCGGTTTTCTCATTTTTTACTGCACGTTTTGATGCACATTTTTGCACGTGGCAAAATGTGTTTGCTTCCGTGTTTGGGGTGCTGTTAAACGATTAAAGTTCATTTGTATGAACAGACTATCAGGCATTTCTCCCCCTGACAGGACCTGGAGCTGTGTGTTTACACACACACAGCTCCCGGTTCTCGCTCTGTAACGAGCGATCGCGGGTGCCCCGGCGGTGATCGGGCACGGGGGCGTGGGGTGACGTATAGCTATGTGATCTCGCGCAGCCGAGCCGACCTGCCGCCGTATAACTGCGGCGGCTGGTCGGCAAGCAGTTAATGCTATTTTAGAACACAGAAAACAAAACACTCCTGCGCATGAGTGGTTCGTCAAACAATCAATAGTCCATGGAAATACCAACAGCAATACCACTGGCCTTGCTGCCCTTCATGGATGGGGATATGTTAGTAGCAAACAAGAAAAAGGCGCACCAGCCTAGTGTATTACCGTTAAAGCAAATTTATTGGAATAAAATATACAAGACCTACTCACAACTGTGGTAGAAAGAATCGCAGTAAGAGGCTTATTCCACACAAGCTGCAGCATGTAGACCATCGAACCATACTCCAACCGGTCATGGAGGAAATGAAGAGGGTCACTGCCGGCTGACGCGTTCCAAAGCACAAAGCTTCTTCATCAGAGCCCAGCAGTGTGCTACCCTCTGAAAACCCCCTTTATACACACACACACATATACGCCCACATGACAAAGCAAGCCGTGGAGAACCTCCCAGGGATTATCTAGACTCCTCCCACCCAGGTGGGCGGTCTTGCATGCCCGACAAGAGGCGTAGTAATAGACGGCTAGAAGGGTGGACATAACATGTAAAAATTACAATGGAAATAGTAGATTTATATTTATATATATATATATATATATATATATATATATATATATATATATATATATATATATAAATATAAAACAAAATCAATAGTGGTGATGATGATAGCCAATAATAGTAATCATGATAATAATATTAATTCCTTTTTGCATGCTAAAAGCAACCATCATCCTAGATGGATTAGGAACATCCCCTATGGACAGTTTTGTTGTTTAAAACGCACATGCACTACGAAGGAGGACTATTTGGCACAGAGTGAGCTCCTTATCAAAAAATTCCAAGAGAAAGACTACGACACTACACTCATAGAGACGGCCTGCAACGAATATGCTGATCTTTACGACAATCCATTAGACAGCACTCTATTGCCTTCTTCTACTACCAACTCTTTCTCAAACCTGTTTCTCTACTCAATACACCAACAAGGCCTTCGAGATACAAAGTATTCTGAAGAAAAATTGGGGTATCTTGAAACCAGATCACGTTTTGAATGGGTTTTATACCTGATAAACCCAATGTCGTATTTAGAAGGCCCCGTGATCTAAGAAGTATGGTTGCTCCAAGCAGGGTCAAACAGCCCACCAATAAAACCATCAATGCTTGGACTACTCTATTCGACCAGAAGGGGAGCTACAAATGCAGTGTCAAGAATTGTGGCACTTGCATATTCATGTGGCATAGAAAGAAGTCAGTAGTTGGTAGCAATGGCAAGGTCCACCAGTGTAAGCAATTCATTAATTGTGGGACGGATTTTGTCGTTTATGGCATTATTTGCCCATGTGGCTGTCTCTATAATAAATTTGCTTTAACGGTAATACACTAGGCTGGTGCGCATTTTTCTTTCTATTTCTTGTACATTAATGATATATTGCAGGGATATGCAATTAGCGGACCTCCAGCTGTTGCAGAACTACAAGTCCCATGAGGCATAGCAAGACTCTGACAGCCACAAGAACACCCAATGACAGAGGCATGATAGGAGTTGTAGTTTTGCAACAGCTGGAGGTCCGCTAATTGCATATCCCTGGTATATTGGTACCTCAGGGGTCTGGAATTTAGAAAAGAAAAAAAAAAAATTATGAACTTGGCCTTTAAGCACTACTGTCAGTAGTAAATGATTTGTCTCATCCCTGTAACATGATACATCTGAAAGAGAGCTTGTGTTTTTGAAAAACAACAAACTTACTGACTGGTATCACCATATGAAAATAGAAGAAGGAAGGGCCAAAAAATTAAAGCCATTACAAATAAGAATCGATCAGCTGCAATATAATAAAATGTTTGCTTTTAGTTTTAAAACTGCCTTAAACCAATCATAATCCTAGTAAATTGCTCCATTAACCGGCATCATTCACTTACCTTAAAACCAGCAACAGAGCCAGACTGCAAGTCCGATTCAATGTTTCCTGGATCTAGATAGGCAATGCTCATCAAGAAGCCAGGTCCAGTAAAGGCCCAAAGCTTACGGAAACTGAACAAGGAGTTCTGCAAAGAAAAGAGTTACATACCTAAAGATAGTTTCCATATTTCTTAAGGAGTTGAGGGAAAAAAAAAAAAATCCTCTCTGGGTGATCAATGTACATTGCAAGGATTTTAATAAACTTTGATGCAGATTTCTACCTGTTTCTGCGCTAAAGGAAACGCTGTTTGTGCTTTGGATACCGATTCTGGATAGGAGTGACTTTTTCATTAATAATCAGTTGATGCACTGGCAGGGCTTTAATGAGGATGTCTAAAATCTGACTTGTATATTAGTGCAGACTTCTGGGAAAATCAGTAAGGAAATCACATAAGCAGGAAATTAGATTTCTGGTGAAATACCACTGCAGGGCAATCTACCGCTGTTATGGTGGTTGATACAGCAGTTGTACCTGCCATAAGCACTCATCCAGAGTGCCAACTATGCCTGCTCTTTCCACACCTCCACCTCATAGAAGTTATACTATAGCAGGGATATGCAATTAGCGGACCTCCAGCTGTTGCCAAACTACAAGTCCCATGAGGCATAGCGAGACTGACAGCATCAAGCATGAAACCCAGAGGCAGAGGCATGATGGGACTTGTAGTTTGGCAACAGCTGGAGGTCCGCTAATTGCATATCCCTGTACTATAGGTTACAATAATGAAAATAAATAATTCTTCTGCCCGTCCTCCACTTATACAGTGCTTTTCATAGCTAAAGTATGTTTTTATAAATGGAGGATGGGGTGGAAAAAATGGGCATAGTCTGCAATCTTAACGAGTAGAGGATGTAAGAGAGCAGCCATCAGCAAGGACACTTCTCATTTAAAGTACTGTTCCTTGTTCCGATTAAAAAAAATAAAAAAAATAAAAATAAACTTAGGCTTTAAACAGAACAAAGAAAGAAAACTGCAGCAACAATCAGCTGACCATATTTGATGGCATGACATTTTTATAACGTGACTGGCATCAGGGTACCTTTCAATGCCAATCTCAGTGCAGAAATCAAAGCGATATTAAAAAGATTTATTTGTTTAAAAATAACAAACATGTTATATTGACCTGCTTCTGTGCAAAACCACTGCACAGAGCAGCCCAGGTCCTCCTCTCGGCACCCTTGCCGGCGATCCTGGCCCCTCCATCCTGCCCCCCAAGTAAGCAGCTTGCTATGGGGGCACCAGAGCTGAGCCGCTTGCTCTGTGTTACCATTCAAACATGGACCCGTGGTTCCGTCCCTCCTCATTGGCTCACTGACTTTGATTGACAGCAGCAGGAGCCAATAGCGCTGGATCTAGAGGGGGCTCAGGTAAATATTAGTGGGCTGAAGGGGGCTGCTGCCACTTACAACCACTTAAAACCCAGACCAATATGCAGGTTAAGGACCTGGCCCCTTTTTGCGATTCTGCCCTGCGTCGCTTTAACTGACAATTGCGCGGTCATGCGACGTGGCTCCCAAACAAAATTGGCATCCTTTTTTCCCCATAAATAGAGCTTTCATTTGGTGGTATTTGATCACCTCTGCGGTTTTTATTTTTTGCGCTATAAAACAAAAATAGAGCGACAATTTTAAAAGGAATGCAATATTTTTTAATTTTTGCTATAATAAAATATCCCCAAAAAATAAAAAAAAATAAAAAAAAAGTTCCCTCAGTATAGGCCGATACGTAATCTTCTACATATTTTTGGTAAAAAAAAAAAAAAAAATTGCAATAAGCGTTTGATTGGTTTGCGCAAATGTTCTAGCGTTTGCAAAATAGGGAATAGTTTTACGGCATTTTTATTAATATTTTTTGTTTTTACTAGTAATGGTGGCGATCAGCGATTTTTTCTGTGACTGCGACATTATGGCGGACATATCGGACACTTTTGACACATTTTTGCGACCATTGTCATTTTCACAGCGAAAAGTGCTATAAAAATTCACAGATTACTGTGAAAATGACAGTGAAGGGGCTAACCACTAGGGGGCGCCAATTGGTTAAGTGTGCCCTAAGTGAGTGATTCTTACTGTTGGGTTGGCGTGGCTGGACGTGTGACGTCACTGATCGTCATTCCCTATAACAGGGAACAGACGATCAGTGACACTGCCACAGAGAAGAACGGGGAAGGTGTGTTTACACTCGCCTCTCCCCGTTCTTCAGCTCCTGTGACCCGACCGCGGGACACCGGCGGCAATCGGGTCCCGTAGGCACGGAGCTTCGGAGGGGGAGCAGCACACAGAAGGTTTTTGAACTTAATGCAAAGAATTGAAGGTTAAAAAAAAAAAAAAAACCTTCAGCCTTTAGAACCACTTTGAGGATTGAAGACCATCTCCTGGCTCGGAAATAGTCAGAAAACACAATGACAAGATTACCAGCTGTCAGTTACAGTTTACTTACACTTTCATCCTCTGGAATGGGAACTTTTTCATCAAAATAGCTGGTAAATGGTTCTCCTTCCACCACTGGCTCAAGGGTGTCATCACTGAGATCTGGCTTGGACCCATGATCTCCTGATCCACTCTCTGTAAAACAGAATGGCAGAACATGATCTGATTAAATCAAAATGTCACTCCATATGGCTCAACTAAATGATGGGCAACAGTCCAAAGGTGTTATTGCTGGCATAAAGCATACAACAGAACATCAAAATGTGATCGAGTTCTCCCTTTACTATTATGACAGAGACAAAACAGAGCCATGCTTACTGTTTATGAGGCATTCAAATGATAAGCACTGAATTGTGGATAGACATGTCAGGTGAAATGGTGATATTCTGAGCAACTAACATTATCATTAGAAAAGCATTGCAACGGAGCTATGGGAATTGTTAGCAAATAGAGCTCACACACACACACACATAGGTTGAGCTTAATGGACCTGTGCCCCTTTTCAACTTTATCCAGCAAGAAAAGCATCCCACAAGCCACACAACGCTGCAAGTCCAATCATGGCATCCCCATGATAAGGCTGCGGGTGGGGGCGGAGCAAAACACGCTGGGGGGCATGGCCTGGTTAGAGCCCTGGCTGAGACTGCCACATACTCCTTTAGAGTGGACTTGCAGCGATGCACAGCTTATTGGATATTTTTCTTTCTATATAGCGACATCTGAGACAAGCTCCGTTCCCGGCCAGCATTCCCAGCAGTTGGCATCGGATAAGATCCTTCCAGAGCTTCAGCAGCATCAATTACTTTTCATTTGGCTTAGGACAATACCAATGCCCCACTGCCATGGTTTGCAAGCAGCTATACTCTGATCTATAGCAACTAAAACGAACAACAAATGACATGTTTATTTGGTACACACACACACACACACACACTTTTTTTGTATGTACTGGCTGGCAGGGCTGTGGACAGAGTACAGTAACATATAAAAAAAAAAAAGTCTACACACCCCTGTTAAAATGTCAGGTTAATGTGATGTAAAAAAAATTGGCAAAGATGAATCATTACAAAAAAACAAGATAATACAGTGCTACTAACTTGACCAATGAAGGAAAAAGTAGTTTTAAACAAGTGAAATGTTAACCAATACCAGAGCTAAATCTGATATGTGAAATGTGAAAATTAATGAAAAGTTCATGATATGAGAACCATCCAGATGAATGAATGAGTTCAATTCAATTATCGATTCAATATAATATAAAGTTCATAAGTGAGATGAGTGGAATGAATCCTACTAAATATCCATAGGTGTCTACATTAAAAGGTCCTCCACCGGAGAAAAAGGAAAAAGAACCCCCGATGTGTAGGAAATGAAATCTTCTTACCAGAGAAAAAGACCGTGCTTTCAGCGGTCTTATAGGATTTAGGGATGTTTTTAGTCTTCCCTGAAAAGACTATTCCAGATACTGCTACAACACCAGCACAAGAAATCCAGAGGACAGGGTCAGTTAAAAGGTGATATAACCGCATGTGGGATATAGCGTGGAAAGGATGGCGTTTCCTCAGATCCACCTCCGTCTGCTTCGTGCCTCCGTTCGTCACGTGTCTCCGTATGGCGTGATGACGTCACTTCGGCTAGGCCACTCCAGATAAATCATTTCAGAACTTTTTCCACCTTTAATGTGACCTATAAACTGTACGACTCAGTTAAACAACAAACTGAAATCTTTTAGGTGGAGGGAAGTAAAAATAAAAAAACTTAAACAATATAGTTGCACAAGTGTGCACACCCTTAAAGTAATACTTTGTTGAAGCACCTTTTGATTTTATTACAGCACTTGGTCTTTTTGGGTATGAGTTTATCAGCATGGCACATCTTGACTTGGCAATATTTGCCCACTCTTCTTTGCAAAAACACTCCAAATCTGTCAGATTGCGAGGGCATTCTCCTGTGCACATCCCTCTTCAGATCACCCAACAGATTTTCAATCAGACTCAGGTATGGGCCATTCCAAAACTTTAATCTTCTTCTGGTGAAGCCAAACCTTTGTTGATTTGGATATATGCTTTGGGTTGTTTCCATGCTGAAAGATGAAGTTCCTCTTCCTGTTCAACTTTCTAGCAGAAGCCTGAAGGTTTTGTGCCAATATTGACTGGTATTTGGAACTGTTCATAATTCCCTCTACCTTGACTAAGGCTCCTGTTCCAGATGAAGAAAAACAGCCCCAAAGCATGATGATGCCACCACCATGCTTCACGGTGGGTATGATGTTCTTTTGGTGATGTGCAGTGTTGTTTTTGTGCCAAACATATCTTTTGGAATTATAGCCAAAAAGTTCAACCTTGGTTTCATCAGACCATAACACATTTTCCCACATGCTTTTGGGAGACTTCAGATGTGTTTTTGCAGAAGTTTAGCTGGGCTTGGATGTTTTTCTTCGTAAGAAAAGGCTTCCGTCTTGTCACTCTACCCCATAGCCCAGACATATGAAGAATACAGGAGATTGTTGTCACATGTACCATGCAGCCAGTACTTTCCAGATATTCCTGCAGCTCCTTTAATGTTGCTGTAGGCCTCTTGGCAGCTTTCCTGACCAGTTTTCTTCTAGTCTTCATCAATTTTGGAGTGCTGTCCAGTTCTTGGTAGTGTCACTGTTGTGCCATGTTTTCTCCACTTGATGAGGACTGTCCTCACCGTGTTCCATGATATATCTAATGCCTTGGAAACTCTTTTGTACCCTTCATCTGACCAATACCTTTTAACAATAAGATCTTTGGAAGCTCTCTTTAAAAATGATGGCAGGTGTGTACCAACTCCTATTTAACACGAGTTTGAATGTGATTGCCTAAATACTGAACATCCCCAGTTATAAAAGAGGGTGTGCACACTTATGCAATCGCATTATTTTTGTTTTTTTTATTTTTACTCCCCCCCAAAAGATTTCAGTTTGTTTTTCAATTGAGTTGTACAGTTTATAGGTCACATTAAAAGGTGGAAAAAGTTCTGAAATTATTTATCTGTCTCATTTTTTTACATGACAAAAACCTGACATTTTAACAGGGGTGTGTAAACTTTTTATATCCACTGTATAGGTGTTTCTCACCTACACTTGGTAATGGGCTCCAGGATTTGTATCTGTTATGTTCGGGTGTAAGTCCTGGAACCTGGAGCTTTTGTAGGATGAAGCCTCCATTCCTAGGCCTGTGCAAATGATACTATGAACAGCACATAGTACCGTTAACATTATCAAAACATGAAGCGCTAGGGTTGCTTTGCTTCAAAATTTAAGCCTTGTGTCTAGTTTGAAAGGAGTCGAAGCACTTCAACTCCTTCCAATCAAGTCAATGGCAACCGCGTTGTGGCGCAATAGAACAATACAGTTAATAGGTGTATGTGGTGCGGGTTTACCTTGCCAAAAACGTACGTCAACTGCACCGCAAACATGCATAGGGCGTTGGGGGGAGCTTTTTTATAGCTCATTAAATGCTTATCAACCACGCATTAAAAAGGTGGTAAACCTCTGGAAACCCCCCCCCCCCCCCCCCAAAAAAAAAAAACCTGCAAGACAGAGGCATAATGAGCTAGCTTTAACGCTATAGACATGTTTGATAAGGGACAGAATTTTGAGAAAGAGTAAACAAGCCCTAAAAGCCCTTTCACATTGGCTGTCAGCTGCATCAGTGGTAAAGCGGCGCCTTACCAACGTTTTAGTAACGCTTTTCAGCCGCTAATGGGGTGCCTTTGACCCACGCTAGCGGCCGAAGAAAAGGTTAAAACCGTCCGAAAAGTGCTGCTGCCGATGCGCTTTGGCAGCGCTATGCATTCATTTCAATATATACCGCTCCTCACCACCCCAAAGATTCTGCTTGCAGTACTTTTTCTAACATCCTGCAAGCGCACCGCCACAGTGTGAAAGCACTCGGGCTCTCACACTGGGGTTGCAGGGGAGGCATTTTCAGGCACTATTTTTAGCCCGAAAACACCTGAAAAACGCCCCAGTGTGAAAGGGGACCAAGTAAGAAAAGTCGAATAAAGGATCAATAGTATATACGTATGGCAAGCAATAACAGAGGTTTATTGAGCTACCAAATAAACAAGGTCTGGGATATTTATTTTCTAAACATTCATTTAAAAGAACTACAAAGCTGCTATTGCTGATCTCTACCCCTGAAAATGCCTTCTGCCATGCAGCTTCATTGTACTTATTAGTTATTAACCCCAACCAAGTGCATAAATCGGAGACAGACAGTATTTTCAGATGGTCAGTAGGGATGGGATCCTACATCACATGATTTTGATGTGCAAGCAACTGCAAGCATCATTTTTACAGATTGCAATAACCATTACATGGATTTACTCTAAAAATGCTAAATGTTCACTCCAGTTTGGGGAAGGTTTTGTTCCGATTCAATGTTATTTAGGACCACTAGAGGGAGGAATTCACAACAGAAGCTGCAAGCTTCTACAAGACCTGGCTTACGTGTTGTACATATGTAGCCAGATTCAGAGAGACTTAGGTTGGCGTATCAGCCCAAGTCTGAATGTGCGCCCGCGCTAATTTAAGCGTATTCTGGTAACCAGATACGCTTAAATTAGGCTCAGATACGAGCGGCTTAAGTGTCTTATGCCGCGTACAGACGGTCATTTTTTGTGATAAAAAAAATTAAGTTTTAAGTGATGAAAAAAACACGACATTTTTGAAACTTCATTTTCAAAAACGATGTAGCATACACACCATCGTTTTTCAAAATGCTCTAGCAAAGCGATGTTACGTTCAGCACGTATGACGGCACTCTTTTCCATTGAAGCTCGCTTCATAACTTGCTTCTGAGCATGTGCGGGTTTAAAAACGTAGTTTTCAACGTTGTTTTGCCCACACACTATCATTTTAATTGACGCAAAAAACGACATTTTGAAAAATGACACAAAAAAATTCGAGCATGTTCAAATTTTTTTTTGGTCGTTTTTCTGAAGAAATAAAACTACGTTTTCCCCACACACTATCATTTTAAATGACGTTTTCAAAAACGTCATTTTTTTTCATCACAAAAAATGACCGCCTGTATGCGGCATTACACCCTCGTATCCTAAAGTGTCATTTTTAGGCTGACCACTAGGTGGCGCTTCCATTGCGTTCGGCGTAGAATATGTAAATCAGTAGATAAGCCTATTCACGAACGTACGCCCGGCCGACGCAGTACAGATACGCCGTTTACGTAATGCATTAGCGGCCTAAAGTTATTCCATCAAATAGATGGAATAGTAATGTTAAGTATGGCCGCCGTTCCTGCATCGAAATTTTTACGTTGTTTGTGTAAGTCGTCCGTGAATAGGGATTTACGTCGTTTACGTCCACGTCGAAATCAATAGGCCCGTGCGGCGGACTTAGCCGCAATGCACACTGGGAAATGTAGGCGCACGGCGCATGTGCAGTGCCAAAAAACCGTCAATCACGTCGGGTCAAGCCTAATTAACATAAAACACGCCCCCTCAGCCTAATTTGAATTAGGCGCCCTTACGCCCGCCCGCTTTAGGCTACGCCGCCGTAACTTAGCAGGCAAGTACATTGTGAATCATGCACTTGCCTCGCTAACTTACGGCGGCATAGCCTAAATGCCATAAGCTACGCCACCGCAAGTATGCGCTCGCCATCCTGAATCTAGCTATAGGTATCAGTCCTCAGTCTATCTGCGCATTGAAACCTGTACAGAGAGAAGTACAGTAGTGGTCACTGCTGCTCTCCTCCTGATCCATTTTTGTCACCGTTTAGCTCAAGGCCTACAAGCTGGCTTCGTCCCTGGTCACTGACGGAAAAGTACTGAAGCCAAAGGATCAGCATGACAGTCTACCAGCTAGCATTTTCAGAGGGGAGTTCAGCAGCCTGCATTCTTTCTCAGTATAGATTTCCCAAAGCTCATCTATCCAATACATACAGACTTATTATTGCAGTGTAATGTATAAGAGGGATGTGACTAGAAATGACAGACAGAGTTTTCAGTAGTATAGTATAAAGTCCTAGGAGTCCTTGTTTTTGCTGATCAGAAACCAAATATTGGGGTATATTATTTCCAAAGATTTTAATGCAGTGTAACATGCATCATGCTGTCATTTTGGTTCAAACAAAAGCTAGCATTATTCTATAAGAAGGAGCAGACAACGGGTTTCGGTTGGTTCTTCAGGCACTATGCAGTGCAGGCGGCACCCCTCCCACCTAAGCACGCCATCCTGCTCCCCACTGATAACAATACTCACCAGTATAAGACATCTCCCAGACCTGAACCAACTCAGCCATATCACATTCATCCAGAAAACTTTCTCAGGCTCCTCACCAGATACTAAAGCCTGTGTGATATAGATCAGCACTCTGTACGGTTTCTGAGAAATAGTGTGCAGTACACTCTCCAGGGTAGAAGGATGAGGTTTATATGGATTAAGGTATTTACTTAAATTTAATACATAATCACAACACAATGAAAACTACGTAAAACCAATAGACTGTATGGTATCTACACTACTATATTACCCGGTATTGAATAATTTGGAGGAGCAAGAGCTTACCATCCAATTGTCGATAATTCTGGTCTGACATGGTGTCGGGTTTAACAGTCAATTTGCTTTCTTTTGGACTGGCCACATTAACTGAAAAAAAAAAGAATGAATATCATGTGAAGCAAAAGGAACATTTTCCATTGTTAATGTTTGTACATGTAAAGCAAGGTCCTGTGGAAACATACAGCATGCATCATACATCAACAGGAGCCTGTGCTGACAGACAGGTCATCATTGCTAGATACCTGTCTGTCTCCACTTCAATTCTTTTTGCGCTACCAGCTTTCAACAAGCATGGAGTGCAGTCAAAAATCCTGATCTTCATCCTCTTCAAGTATTGAAGTTGCTAGATCAGTATGACAGTCATGTAATCAACATTTTCAGGTGAGGGCAGCAAAGTTAGCTGCATATATTTTAGCACAAGTCAAGTGAATAGGACAAGTATTTTCTTATATTTATAAAAGGTTCAGCAGTGTTGGTGGAGGTGGAATGTCTCGATGCTTCAACTGAAAAATACATTGAGGAGGATTTACTAAAGACAAATAGACTGTGCACTCTGCAAGTGCAATTGCTCCAGAGCTTAGTAAATGAGGTGAAGCTTCACTCTGCAAAAAAAAAAAAAAACCCCTTCCTCATGATTGGATAATGGAAGTCATCTTAGCTTCCCCTAATTTACTAAGCTTTGGAGCAACTGCACTTGCAGAATGTACAGTCTATTTACATAGTAGGCGAGGTTAAAAAAAAAAAAAAAAAAAAAACAGACAGTCCAAGTCCAACCCATATGTGTGATTTTTTATATGTCAGCGTTACATTGTATATCCCTGTATATTGTGGTCGTTAAGGTGCTTATCTAATAGTTTTTTTTATTATTGATGCTCCCATCTGAGACCACTGCCTGTGGAAGGGAATTCCACATCCTTACCACTCTTACAGTAAAGAGCCGCTGCACAGTTTAAGGTTAAAGCGGGAGTTCACCCTAAAAAAATGTTTTAACCTTAGATTGATGCTCATTTTGTCTAGGGGAATCAGCTAGTTTTTTTAAAATCGAAGCAGTACTTATCGTTTTAGAGAGCGATCTTCTCCGCCGCTTCCGGGTATGGGCTGCGGGACTGGGCGTTCCTTCTTGATTGACAGTCTTCCGACAGGCTTCCGACGGTCGCATCCATCGCGTCATGAGTAGCCGAAAGAAGCCAAACGTCGGTGCGGCTCTATACTGCGCCAGCCCATACCCGGAAGCGGCGGAGAAGATCGCTCTCTAAAACGGTAAGTACTGCTTCGATTTAAAAAAAAAATACCCGATTCCCCTAGACAAAATGAGCCTCAATCTAATGTTAAAAAATAACATTTCTGGGTGAACCTCCACTTTAAACGGATTTTCTTAAAAAAAAAAAAAAAATGTACCTTTAATAAACTCACCCACCCCAATGACTATTAGTGTAGCCTGGGTTGAGCTGTGTTGAACTCCTGTATACTCCCGAGTCCTAACCTTAGAGGAGTTTAAGGCTGGATTCACACAGTTTTATTATGATAAATGCACGGCAACAGAACCTTTCTTTGGTGCGCTAAAAACCCAATTCAAATAAATGGGTAGCCTTAATGCAAATATGCCTTAAAACAGAGCTCCACCCAAAAGGGGGAAATTCCCCTTTAAGGCCTCCTGTCCCTCTTTTCAAATGGCAAATTTTTGTTTGTTTGTTTTCTTCTTTTTTTTAGGGGAGTACCTGGTTTTGACAGGTACCTGCTCCCACTTGGACTGCCTAGGCGATCTTCCCCCTCCCTGCAATCATCTGGGACACAACACAGGCCCCAGAAGACCGCAGGACCAGTCGCAAAGCGCAGTTTGTGCATGCACAGTGGGGTACTCGGCTGTGAAGCCGCAAGCGGTCACAGCCGGGTGCCCACAGTTGAGATGCCGGAGTCAAGGAGAAAAGACAGAGGGAAGGGTGATGGAAGTGGTGAGCATACCACTGGATCCGGGGACGGGTGAGTGTGTGTTTAAAAGTCAGCAGCTAAAGTTTTTGTAGCAGCTGACTTTTAAACAACACACAAATGAGTGGAGCCCCTCTTTAAATATAGCACAAAGAAGGAAATGGGCCTATAGTTTACCTGTAGATTTAGGTCATCTCTATTTGAACCTTTTGCCGATTAAAAGATAAACATTTCTTTAGTTGTTTGCCTGGAGTTCAGCTTCAATCTTCTATATATATAAAACTCAGTGTGTGTATGTGTGTATGTATGTTCCAGCATCACGTCCAAACGGCTAAAGATATTAACATGAAACTTGGCACACATGTTACTTATATGTCAGCAACAAACATAGGATAGGTGGTTTAACCCTTACCCACCCCCATTTGCCATGGTCGGGGTTTTCCTTTAAAGTCCCATTCAACTCTATGGGAAATACATGTTACTTCATAACTTCCAAACGGCTGTAGATATTTCGATAACACTTGGTCACATGTTACTTATATGTCCACTTAAACTATAGGATAGTTAATTTATCCCTTAACTACCCCCATTTGTGAGGGTCGGGGTTTTTGTTTAAAGTCCCATGCAAATCAATGGGAAATGTATGTTCCCACATAACTTCTGTACGCCTGGAGATATTTCAATAATACCTGGTACACATATTACTTATATGCCAAATAAAAATATGACAGTTAAATTAACCCTTACCTACACCCTTATATAAAAGATGGGTATATTTATATTACTATGATTTTCCTCCCCAAAAGGTTAAGGGCTCTTTCACACGGAGCGGACCGTTTCCGGGTCCGCTCCGTGTGTCTCCGTCGGCTCAGCGGGGATCCCCGCTCAGCTGTCGGCGGATAGGGCGGTCCCCGCACACAGTGCAGGGACCGCCCTGTCTCTGCTCCGCTGTCCCCTTAACGGACTTGTAATGAACGGACAGACGGAGCGGACGTCTGAAAGGGGCCTTAGATAGGAAGACCGGGCAACGCCGGGTATTCAGCTAGTCAATAATAAAGTCATCATCTGTCTTATAGGGCTCATGTGTACATGCGTTCCATTCATTATATGTAATTCTGAATGCAACTAGAATATCACCCTAGGGTGGGGAGGATGCCACAATCCTCCAACTCCTCTTATTCTTGTAATTGCAAAATGTTCATTTACTAATATTTCTTCATTTTTAAAGCTTTCTTATTACAGAATAAAATACTTTCTCAATGTGAGCTAGCAGCATATATGTGCAAAGAAAACAGATAACAGCTCTTTACGATTTCAATTAGAAAAAGTCCATTTGCACGCAGAAATCTTTCCAATGACTGTTACTTTTTATAAGAGGCTGCAATATAGAGCTTAGTGTTACACATCCATATAAAAAGCTTTTATTAAAGCGGGAGTTCACCCGAATGTTTTTTTTTTAACATTAGATTGAGGCCAATTATGCCAAGCAGAAGCGGGTGTTTTTTTTTTTAAATCAATGCAGTACTTACCGTTTTAGAGATCGATGTTCTCCACCGCTTCCGGGTATGATCTTCGGGACTGGGCGTTCCTATTTGATTGACAGCCTTCCGACGGTCGCATACAGCGCGTCACGAGTTGCCGAACGTCAGTGCGGCTCTATACGGCGCCTGCGCACCGACGTTCGGCTACTTTCGGGAACTCGTGACGCGCTGTATGCGACCGTCGGAAGGCTGTCAATCAAATAGGAAAGCCCAGTCCCGCAGCCCATACCCGGAAGCGGCGGAGAACATCGATCTCTAAAACTGTAAGTACTGCATTGATTTAAAAAAAAAACACCTGATTCTGCTTAGCATAATTAGCCTCAATCTAATGTTAAAAAAAGATTTTTTGGGTGAACCTCCACTTTAAATAGTAGGTCAACAGTCTATCACAGAGGAAAGACAGAGGGGGTAGTTAATAAACATATAGAAATAGAATAGAAATGAGAAAGGATTGTGTTATTTTCCCCCAGTGGCCATTACTTGCTTGGGCATTACCAAGATAACTGAAATACATATTTTTGCCCATTGTCACTCAACCTGGAAGACTGAGAACATACAGTGAGTGCAGGGGGTCACCACAGAGCCTTGAATTCACTGTATAATGGTGCTAGGTGTGATCCATCATTAAGGATTACTCCAGCCCTGATAAAAAGGACCCAGCACATCAAATGAGCAGCCTGAAGACCTTGCCGAGGGGAGCTAAAGAATGTAAAAAAATGTAGCCTGAGGAACCTTCAGGCAGGAGAGCGGAGGGCAAAGATCGGAAGTTGCGCTTTACAAATGTTATTCTTGCATGCAGATGTTGTATACGACTAATCAGAAACACTAGTCTCTATTAGCTAGATTCAGGTAGAGTTAGGTCGGCGTATCAGTAGATACGCCGACCTAACTCGGAATCTACGCCCCCCTAAGTTTAAGTGTATTCTCAAACAGAGATACACTTAAACCTATCTAAGATACGACGGCTTGCGCCGTCCTATCTTAGGGTGCAATATTTTGGCTAGCCGCTAGGTGGCGCTTCCATTGCGGTCGGCGTAGAATATGTAAATCACTCGATACGCCTATTGACGAACGTACGCTTGGCTGACGCAGTACAGATATGCCGTTTACGTAATGCATTAGCAGGCCTAAAGTTATTCCATCAAATAGATGGAATAGTAATGTTAAGTATGGCCGCCGTTCCCGCCAGGGCTGTGGAGTCGGAGTCGGAGTCGAGGAGTCGGAGTCGGGGGAAATTTTGGGTACCTGGAGTCGGAGTCGGCAAACAATGCACCGACTCCGACTCCTACTAAATTTAGATTGGAATAAAAAAAAAAAAAAAAGCAAGTTTAAATGTCCCAATTCACAAAAAGTTATAATTAATGACTTCTCTACTGTAAGAATAAAGACCAATGCATGCAGTGCCTAACATAACCGCAAAACAAACACGTTAAGTGACCGTGAAGAAGCATGCTTTTCATGTGCTTCACTATATGGCACGCAACGCACAATTAGGAGCTGCAATACTTATACTTTCCATAGTGTTTGGTTCTGCTTTTACAGGGAACGCATGTTAGAGAACCAGTAAGTGTCCAAATAAAAAAATTCCAACAGGAGTTTTATAAAGCACTAAAAGAAGTTGAAAAGTATGATCGCTCATCAAAACTTACTGTTGAAGAAGCCATCCTTGTTTATCCAGAGATAGTTAGTGATGTGGCCAGAATAGTTACTGCAATGCCACCCACCCAAGTCCGTGTCGAAAGATTATTTTCAGCCCTAAAAATAATAAAGCCCTGGTTCACACTGGGTACGATTTGGAACGTTTTGAGATGCGATTTGACATGTCAAATCGCATCTCAAATCGGCGGCAATTGTCGGCAATGGCACTGTTCTAATCAGTGCGACGCCGCATCTGCGATTTCAAAAAGTAGTTCCTGTACTACTTTTTGCGATTTCGGGCCGCGATTTACATTAAATTGTGTCCGAAATCGCGGCAAAATCGCAGCCGCGAAATCGCGGTAAAATCGCGCATGTTACCGCGATTTTGAATTCGCAGCAGTGTGAACCTAGAGCTTCTATGAAAGATGATCTGGCAGAGGCAATTCTCTTCCTTAGAACTCTACATTGAATTGATTTGCATTTGCTAAGCCTATAACTACATTTCAAGATTAATATAAACCATTTCTAGGTTTTACAGATTTAGTTTTTGGTTCATTATAGATAAGCTTTGTTTTTGTTCTAAAACAACCAAATAATGTGGTTTGTATTTTTGAACTGGTAAAGATCCTGTTCCTGATGTTTATGCCTGCTGCTACTATCCAGCCACTTGATTGTTTTCATTGTGTTTGCCTTTTGCTTAAACTGTGCAATACAGTAGACTGTTGGCTTCCCAGCCAGTAGTCCTGTGGTAGGTTGCGTTTCTTTCCCTCAAGGAATGTATAAAATACATTCGCATATTAATACAGAGGAGTCGGAGTCGGAAGTACATAAAACTGAGGAGTCGGAACATTTATCTACCGACTCCACAGCCCTGGTTCCCGCGTCGAAATTTGAAAATTTTACGTTGTTTGCGTAAGTCGTCCGTGAATAGGGATTTACGTCGTTTACGTCCACGTCGAAATTAATAGGCCCGTGCGGCAGACTTAGCCGCAATGCACACTGGGAAATAAAGGCGCACGCGCAGTTACAAAAAAACGCACAATCAAGTCGGGTCAAGCCTAATTATAATAAAACACGCCCCCTCAGCCGAATTTGAATTAGGCACGCTTGCGCCCGCCGCATTTACGCTACGCCGCAAGTTAGGAGGCAAGTACTTTGCGAATACAGTACTTGCCTCTCTGACTTAAGGCGGCGTAGCGTAAATACAATACGCTACGCCGCCTTAAAGTTGCGGCCATCTCTGTGGATCTACCTATATGTAAGGATATATACTATATTACCAAAAGTATTGGGACACCTGCCTTTACATGAATCCCAGTCTTAGGCCCCATACACACGATAGAATCCATCCGCTGAAAAATCCCAGCGAATGGGTTTCAGCGGATAGATCCTATGGTGTGTACACTCCAGCGGATCTGTTTCCGCGGATATTTATCCCCTGGGATGGATTTCCAGCGGATAAATATTTGATGACATGCTATCAAATCTATCCGCTGGAATCCATCCCAACGGATGGATCCGCTGGTCTGTACAGACTCACCGGATCCAATCCGTCCGAAGGGATCCCCCGCATGCGTCGTAATGATTCGACGCATGCGTGGAATTCCTTATATGACAGCGTCGCGCACGTCGCCGCGTCATAATCGCGGCGACGGCGCGACACGTCATCGCCAGAGGATTTCGGCGCGGATTTCGATTCGATGGTGAGTACACTCCATCGCATGGAAATCCACGCAAATCCTCGAGAGGATTTATCCGCGGATACGGTCCGCTGGACCATATCCGCGGATAAATCCTCTCGTGTGTATGGGGCCTAAGTCTGTAGGGTTCAATATTGAGTTGGCCCACCCTTTGCAGCTTTAACAGCTTCAACTCCTCTGGGAAGGCTGTCCACAAGGTTTAGGAGTGTGCCTATAGGAATGTTGGACCATTCTTCTAGAAGCGCATTTGGGAGGTCAGGCACTGATGTTGGACGAGAAGGCCTGGCTTGCAGTCTCCGCTCCAATTCATCCAAAAGGTGTTCTACTACTGGGATGAGGTCAGGACTCTGTGCAGTCCAGTCAAGTTCCTCCACCCCAAACTCACTCACCCATGTCTTTACGGACCTTGCACAGAAAACTTGAACCTCTTGTGGTCATTCCATCAACCTTGTCACAAATTAGTTCAGCAGATAGATTACAGGGATAAGCAGCTGCTAAAGATAAGGTACCCTGCTTAGAAAGCTGAAGCAGCATTACATGAGCAAGGTACTGTACAAGTTCATGTTTAATGTTTCAGATCTTAAAAGCAAGACTAGTGGCAGAAGGTATCAAAGAAAGCCGAGTGTCTGGCTGAAAACAAAGAGGAGACTGTATGAGAACATGTGACTGCTCGAAATTCCTTTCACATAGGACTCTGCAGAGAATTCTGAACATTCATGGTGTAAAATACCTTAAGAAAAAAAAAAAACTTGCATAAAGTTAAAAGAGCTCCAATCTCTATAGAAAAGAGCCATTTCATCAACGTGTTCTGCCTGTAAAATGTCAGCTTCACTATTATTCAGGGAACATTTTGAGCAAAAAAAAGTGTGTTCAATATCTTTGTACAGAATATAGAAAACTTCAGCATTACCATTTGGTAATATAGCAATATCATCCCTGTCTGTGTATAGAGCAGAAGACATTTAGAGCAATGGTGGTATATAACAAAGATATAAGAAGTATGGCCTTGTGAGAGGCTGTAGAAGACCACACATAAGATTGTCTCGGCTGGTTGGGAGAAGTTGCTCTCAGATGATGTTTTGTACCGTACTTTATCCATGGCTGTGAGTGAGCCCACTCCCTTGGCTGAGAAGCAACCCCAAGGGTCTCAGGATGCTTTACTGTTGGCATGTCACAGGACTGATGGTAGAGCTCACCTATTCTTTTCAGAACAAGTAGGTAGATTAACAAAGAGTTAGGCCGGCTTATCAGTACATAAGCCGACCTAACTCTGAATCTACGCCGGCGTTTGTTTAAGTGTATTCTCAAAACAGAGATACGCTTAAACAAAGCTAAGATAGAACGGCGCAAGCCGGCCTATCTTAGCTTGCAATGTTTCTGATGGCCGCTAGATGGCGCTTCCATTGCGGCCGGCGTAGATTATGTAAATGAGGGGATACGCCGATTCACAAACCAGGCCTACGCCGTCGAATTACGTCGTTTCAGTAAGGCCTTAGGCGGCCTAAAGTTATTCCACCTAAGAGGTGGAATAACAATGTTAAAGTATGGTCGCCGTTCCCCCCGCGAGGTTCGAAATTTTTGCGTCGTTTGCGTAATTTGTCCGCGAATCGGGAGTTACGTCGTTTACGTCCACGTCGAAATCAATAGGCCCGTACGGCGTACATAGCCGCAATGCGCACTGGGAAATGTAGTCGCCCGGCGCATGCGCAGTGTCAAAAAACGTGAGGTCAAGCCTCATTTCCATACAACACGCCCCCCTCCAAGCAATTTGAATTAGGCGCCCTTACGCCCGCTCGTTTTAGGCTACGCCGACGTAGATTAGCAGGTAAGTAGATTGTGAATCACTACTAGCCTAACTAATTTACGGCGGTGTAGCCTAAACAGGCTAGGCTGCCCTAAAGTTAGGCCAATGTGTGTGAATCTACCTAAAGTTTTTTTCTGGATGTCCCAAACAATTGGAAAGGGGATTCATCAGAGAAAAGGACTTTACCCGGTCCTCAGCAGTCTGATCCCTGTACCTTTTGCAGAATATCAGTCTGTCTCTGATGTTATTTCCTGGAGAGAAGCCATCCTCCAAAGTGTGTCCCCTCAATGTGCATGCAGATGCACTTGCACTTGCCTGCTGCTATTCCTGAGCAAGCTCTGCACTGGCGGTACCCTGATCCCACAATTGACTCAATTGTAAGAGACGGTCCGGGCACTTGCTGGACTTTCTTGCCCACCCTGAAGCCTTTTTCACAAATGCAGTAGAAATGATTTTTATAGGATCAAGTTCATTTTTAAGGCAAAAAGGGACTTTGGAATGACCGTAGCCACCAGAGGAGGGAGGCACTTTTCAACCAGTCCAGGCAGATCTGGTTGTCCAGGAGAAGCAGGCAACCTGTCCCACTTGGACAGGATTTCTTTCTGCAGGGTCCTCGTGTGGAACTGGGAATACGGGACCTTTTCAAATGTTGCTATCATCAGTCCCAGGGCCTGCATGCAAAAATTGGCTGGCACAGCGGTCAATCAAAACCAATGACACAGCGCAGGGGGCGGTGCGGAGTGATACAGTGAGCGGCTACGGCCGCCGGCTGTATCACAGGACAAAAGCCGTTGAACTGCACTTTAAGCTTCTGGCTGCCTATAGCTGTGAAGGTTTTTTATGCCCAAATAGGACGGCCCATAGGGGGTGCCAAGTTTTTTTTTCTGGCTAGTGTCCTACTCCTGTAGGTGGCACTATAAAACTTTGTTTAGTCAAGACTAAAGGAAAGAAGCTGTGTCAGTCAATGAACGCAGGAGAAAATCAGCCATATATCATTAGCCTTACAGGGTATCCTGGGAATTTCCCATATCACTCTACTTCCTGGTAAAGATTGGCCAGATGTCAGATTGTTGCCGCTCAGTGACTCCCATTGTCTTATTTTAATCCAATGGGGTTTAAAGCTTAAATCTAGGCAAACTGCCAAATTCCACAAAGTTCTGTACACAAATAATTTTTTTAGCCACTCCTGAGTTTTTTTTTAGAGACAAGTCAGACAGCCAATTAAAAACGCCTATATACAGTATGTGTTCCAAATTAATAACTTTAAAGGGGTTGTTAAGGCACTGCACACAAGCACTGCCAGCCCCATTGTTAGTATTACCTGTAGTATACAGTGTATGCCTTTTTGTAAAATTCTTCTTCTAAATACCTTATTCATTCTCCTTGATCAGCGGTCATGTGACTGCCCGCCGCTCTCCCTCCCTAGTGTATACATTGGAGGGAGAGAGAGGCCGAACTTTCCCCGACGTCTGACGTCACGTGACCTCCCTCTGTAGTGTATACATCGGAGGAAGAGAACGACGGGCGGTCACGTGACCGCTGATTGGGCAAAAGGAATAAGGTATTTAGAAGAATTTTACAAGAAGGCAAACATTATATACTATAGGTTATACTAGCAGTGGGGCTGCAGTGCTCGTGTGCAGGAATGTTTTCACCCAATGCGGATGACGGAGGCACATAAACTGACCACGGTGTCAGGGTTCAGCAGTCATGAAATACCGTGGTCACTTTACAGGGGGGGGGGGGCAGAAACTGGCAGGAACAACCAGGTATTTCAAGTGTTACATGGGTGCAAATTACACAGCACAAGCACTGTGCTGTTATTCATGCTTTAAAAAGGAATAGAATCTTTTTTTTGGTTAACAAGCACTTTAAAGCGGATCTCCACTCTAAAGTGGAGTCCCGCTGATCGGAACCCTCCCCCCCTCCGGTGTCACATTTGACACCTTTCAGGGGGGAGGGGGGTGCAGATACCTGTCTACAGACAGGTATCTGCACCCACTTCCGGCCCTACGATACGGGCAAAAGACGGGTTTTTTCCATGCTTCCCGTCCGTCCCCCGTTGTATGCTGGGAACACTGGGCTCCCAGCACACACCGGGAGCCAATCGGCGGGCGCAGCGCGACACGCGCATGCGCCGTAGGGAACCGGGCAGTGAAGCCGGAGCGCTTCACTTCCTGGTTCCCTCACCGTGGATGGAGGGGGGAGCAGCAGGGTGAAGAGCGATCGGCTTGTCATCTGCTGCGATCGGCGCTGGACTCCAGGACAGGTAAGTGTCCTTATATTAAAAGTCAGCAGCTGCAGTATTTGTAGCTGCTGGCTTTTAATATATTTTTTTAGTGGCACATCCGCTTTAACTATACCTACAACCCATAGATGTTAAAGTGGAACTTCACTCTTCCAATCAACATTAATTATTTTTAATCCTCATGCTGCTAGCAATAAAAAAAAAAAAAAAAAAAAAAAAAGATAGAAACAATATATTTACTTGTTTTAAAAAAAAAAAATTCTACATTTCTTCTGTTATTTCCTGGTTTCTTGTCTAGGCAAATTATGTCATTCAGGAGTCTTCGGGAGAGGAGTTTTCTGAGCTAGGCACACCCTTCTGCATGCATTCTTGGGTTCCAGGAAGTAAATGCTACATGAATCATTTGCCCTTTTTCAAGATGGCCACAGCCAGAAATGCTAGGTGGTCATTTTTCAAAATGATTTCTTAACAAAATAAAGCATGGAGACATGGATGGATAGGGGGAGTTTGATGGTTTGTGGTGCTCGGATGCAGAGAAGATACGCTTTAAAGTGGAGTTCCACCCAAAAGTGGACGTTCCGCTCATTTATCTCCACTCCCCCCCCCCCCGGTGCCACAATTGCCACCTTTCGGGGGAAGGGGGGGGGGGACAGGATGCTTGTCTTTGACAGGTATCCTGTTCCCACTACCGGGAGTCTGCGCCGTGGCCCATGACGGCACTGCAGGGCTCCCCCCTCCTGCCTCTGTCACTGGGCCAGTAGGATAGAGGAGTGGGGCCTCGCTTATGCGCAGTAGGGTTCCTGGCGTGAAGCCATAAGGCTACATGGCCGGGTTCCCTTGCCCTCAATGGCGGCGGTAAAACCCGACAGCTGATGGAAACATCAGCTGTGGTGCCGACATCCCTGGACTCCAGGACAGGTAAGTGTCCTATTATTAAAAGCCAGTAGCTGCATAAAAGGTGTAGCTGTTTGGTTCTCTTTTTTTTTTTGGGGCGGACCTCCGCTTTTAGCTAAAAAAAAAAAAAAAAAAAAATGCACTCAAAGTGCTCAACCTCAATAAACAAAAATAAAAAAGAAAACACACACCATACCACAGCTGCACGCATAAAAACACGCAATACTAGCAAATACCAAATTTGAATGTAAAATGTTGCGCGTTGTCCTTTAAATTACTGTATGCCAATGTCAAAACAGTGTGTACATATTAAATATAGTGAGAATGCTGCATACCAATAACCCATCAAAATATATGAATAGGTGGGTGACACCACTATTGCATAGCTGTCCTGAATGAGTGATCCATTCTGAAATAAGTAAAGAAACGTAACAAAAGTCCATCACCAGTGATGTAAATATCCAAAATGAGTCAAATGGTTACACAGCAAGTACAAATTGTAGTATGGAAAATATACATTTCATGCAATTATGTCACATGTCATTTGTACATGAAGGCAAGACAATCTTTACAGATATCCTTCCAGCATCAGAACATTGATGTGAGTCCGATTACCTGTGGTGTGGATACAACACACGGCATGCAATGAACAGTGCAACAAGAAATGGATGAAAGTCGGCCTCCTTTTAAGGCTTGTCATGCAAAGGGGACTTGTCATACCTACAGACTGATTATCTTGTGCTGACACTTGCAAGGCTTGATGAAATGTTTATTAAAGATTGTGCTTTATCGGTCTGCTCCAGGTTATGAATATACTAAAGAATAAGAATCTACCAAGTAAAGCATTAAATTGTGTACAGAATGTTCCATTAGGATAATTACTATTCCCCACTCTGAGCTCAATGAGACTGATGACTTGCAGCAAGGTTTTCACCCACTCCTGTTCTCAACAAGGTTTGTATTAAACATAAATAAGGCCCCAATGCATGGAAATATTCAAATAATGCTCTCCATGCCCTGTTAGTAGAGGCAACAACATTTCAAGCCTCAAAAGAAAATGTTCTCACACACAGACCATTATCTAAGGCTCCTCTCACACAGGGTGGACTCCGATTTGATCAGCGGGGGATTTCCTGCTGAAAGAAGCAGAGTGGGCAGATGACAGGTCCATGTCCACACTGACACTGCCCACTCTACTCTATGGGCAGCCGCCCGCTGGAGTGTCCGTTTACACCTGACTGCCATCCGATCTGCCTAGACAGAGGACAGCAGATCCCTTGTTTTTGTTTGTTTTGTTTTATCAGAATGAACCAGATCGGATCAGGTGTTAACAGACAGAAGTACTCTAAAGCCGGGTGTACGCCAACAAAAATTTTTTTCTTGCAACCCGCTGGCAGCTCCAGTCCGAGCTGCTGTACTAACCCTGTGTGGTTACTTCAGCGATCTCCCCCACTGAGCTGTTGTGTTCTGACAGGGGGATGCAGCCCCTCCCCCCCAGAACATGCCGATCAGCACTCTCTGCCATTGGCTGAGAGCGCTGATCAGGAGTCAGTCAGCTGCTGGTTTTCAGGCATGCACGGCCGGCTTCTGTCAGACAGTCCGTCATACACACGGGCCGAATGTCCGACTTTTTTTTCTTTAACTACCTGTTGTCTCCAGACATTCGGGCCGGGTGTACGGGGCTTTACAACTGTCAAGATCTGCCTGAAAAATCAACAGGCAGACCTGATCAGACCCTGTGTGTGAAAAAAGCCTAAGGCTGCATTCACATCTAGGCGGACGAAATCGCGGTAAAAATAGCGGCGTTTTGTACCGCGATTTGCGGCGACAAAACACCGGTATTGTCCGCCTAGATGTGCCCCAAGATGACCCCCTCTATGGAGATGATTCCCATCTCCTAGCCGAACGCTCGAAGACGCCTGAAAAAAAGGTCCGGGACCTTTTTTCACGCGGCAGGCGTCCGGCGTTCGGCGTGGAGATGTGAACCATCTCCATAGAGGGACATCTGTTTTCAGCCCTCTGGCGGCAGCGGCGTAGCGCTACAGGCGTAAAAACGCCTAGGTGTGAATGCAGCCTAAAGCCCTGTACACACGGCCGGGAATCTCGTCAGGAAAAAAACATTGGTTTTCCTGACGAGATTCCTTGCTCGCCGAGTGTACACACGGGCCATTCAAAAGAACCGCGGTTCTTTTGAATGGCAAGAACGCGGTGACGTTATCGACGACGACCAGCATGCGATTGTCACATTCGATGTCGTCGCCGCCATCTTGCTACACCCTACACTGCCATTGTAAGCTACCGCGAATGCATCAAAGTGTCATCGAGCACTATAGCGCTAAAAATAGCACCTTCAAAGCACCCTGAAAGTGCCTCTCCTTTCACCCCGAGGGCTTTCACACTGGAGCGGTGCGCTGGCAGGACGGTAAAAAAAGTCCTGCTAGCTGCATCTTTGAGGCGCTGTAGGAGCGGTGTTAGACACCGCTCCTACAGCGCCCCTACCCATTGAAATCAATGGGCAGTGGCGCCGAACCATCGGCAAAGAGCCGCTGCAGCTGGTTAAAAATAGTGGCGCTTTACCGCCGACGCTGCAACACCTCAGTGTGAAAGTAGCCTAACTGTTGCATACAGATAGAATATAGGCTTACAGCTGAACTCCAGCCAGGAGGAAACGAATATAATTAGCAAGCTCACTGTCAAACGTTCTCCATACTGCTTTTTGCATTCTATTAAAACTACTACTAATTCCCCCCAAACAGCTGACAATAATGGAACAAAAATTTTACAATGTTTAGGCTCTGTTCACACCTAGGTGTTTTGTTTTCAGACAAAAAGGTGTGCGATTTTTGCCATGGCTTTGCACAGGTCAAAGGGTCACCAATGTAAAAAAGCAGAAACCACCTGTAATCTGCCAAAAAAGGAGCTCCTGTACTTTGAGTTTCAGGCATTTTGCTTTAGATGACAAAATGCTCAGATGTGAAAAGGGGATATTGAAATGAATGGGATTGGTCTTGGGCATTTTTAGAGCCGAGGCTTAGGCCCCTTTCACACAAATGGATAGAATGGTGCTTCTAGCTGCGGATTGTACCGCAGCTAGAAGAACACAATGCTTTCCCATGACACCCATGAAATCCAGGGCAGACCCAAGGGCCTGGTATGCTCTTGGAGGGGGAACCCATGCCGGTTTTTTATTTGAAATTTGGCGTGAAAGTCCTCCTCAAGATTCATACCAGACGCAGTGCTTGGTATTGGCAGGGATCCAAGTCAGATCACCGTTAAATATCGTGCCGCGGCTAAACGCAACCGCAGCCAAATGCAGCTAATCGCTGTGCCTGGAGTCTTGAATTCCAGCAAAACATAAACATGCTTTTATCTGCGGCAAAACAGCCGTCCGTGTGAAAGTGGTATTACGGCAGAAAAATGTTCAAAAACACCTAGGTGTGAACCTGTAAGAATTCAATAAATATAAATCAGTAGGGGGTTCATATTTTCTTTACCAAGAGATAATTCCATACAGGTCAGAACTACGATTATATATTCACTTCGTTTTTTTTTTTTTGTAATCTACTACTTTTTAATGGGACTAATTTTTTTCGTAAAATGTTTATTAAAAGAAAACACACATTAAATCCAGGCTTTATTTGCTGCTTATGTCCGTTTACTGAGGCTTTAAACAATCTTCAAATGCAAAAGGTAAATTTGCTATGTGATAAAGAAAAATAAATTACTGGTACTTTTAACTGATAAGACCTTCACAAGTGACTTGTGAAGTACAAAGGTTGTGCCCTTAAGTTTGGTACACACAGAGTTTTTTTTTATTGAAAAAAACTGCCAGCTCCAGTTGGAGTCACTGTACTAACTGTGCAAAGTTAGTACAACAATCTATTGTTGGTTTTATTTATTTATTCACTCCTATAGTTATTCAATTAATTGTCTAATTAATTACGATTTACCACTAGTTAATTTGAGCGTCCCCTCCACTCACCAGCAATCTAACCTGCTGAGCCGTGTTCTGACAGAGGGACGCCCCCCCCCCCCCCCGCCAGAACACTCTGATCAGTGCGCTCCGCTGAACGAGAGTCAGTAAGCTGCTGGTTTTCCAGCATGCTCATCCAACAGAAACTGGCTTCTGTCGAACAGGGTGGCATACACACGGGCCAAATGTTGGATGCTTTTTTTTTTTTTTTTTAAACCAGCCGATGTCTCACAACGTTCTAATAAATTTACAGACTATGGACTCTGAGGATGGAATCATGAACTGGCTGCCAACTGCAGCAAATGCAACAAAAAAGGTGCATGCAATATTCTTTTTAGATGCAAAGAATCACAATTCACAGCATTACTGCGTTTAGCGCCAGTTCACACCAGACGCAGTTCCGTGCGCATTTTTTCTGCACAAAATGCATGCACAGTGTTTTATATGTATTCCAATGACTTTGGTTGGCTACAGTTCACACCATGCAGTCAGTTTCCGGTGCAGACTGCATGGTGCGAACTAGAGCCATTGGAATACATGGAAAACACTGTGCATGCATTTTTAGTCCAGAAAAAATGCGCACGGAACTGAACGAAACTGCGTCTGGTGTGAACTGACCCTTTGTGGTGCACTGCAGGGTAGGTGTGTTGGGGTGACAAGGAATGAATATGCAATGCACACAACAGTGTGATCCAGGCCTGAATGATGGGCTCTGAGCCATAAGAACTTCCCTTGAACCCACATTACCTCTTATAATGATTCTGAAAATCAGTCATTATAGAGCTTGACGTTTTATAGCCAAAGAGCTAAATATATCATTAGAAAACACTTTAGCCTGATTGAGGACAGCTTTCATTTTAACCCATTTCCAGCCTTGTTGATTTATTTAGCATTCTCAAATTATTGGGGAGGTGGCAACAATCTACTGGTTCCCACCAGGAAGGAGGTGGTGTGGAATCAAGATACATACAGTATGTTTTGCCACACTACCCCCTAGGGCACCAGCAGTGTGGAGCCTTAGATCCAGTGGCGGTGCGTCCATAGAGGGCGCCGGAGCGCCGCCCCCTCTCGCTCCCGCACCGCCACTGAATACAATACACAGATTCATGCATTGCATGAATCTGTGTATTCTTGCAGCCGCCCACTATTCAGATGGCCGGCCCCCTGGCGAGCGCCGGCCATCTGAATAACGGCAGCTGTTTGGCTTTGGAAGTGCCTATCAGAGCCAGCGGCTCTGATGGGCTGTCCGATTACTGCCCCCAGGCTGTAATCGGCTTCCAAGTAGTTATCCAGGGGACGCACAGGGGGTGCGTTCCTTGGATAAGACTGACAGGCTTCTCAGCCAATCAGGTTCACTGATTCTGGTTACCGGTAACCTGATTGGCTGAAGCGTCATCGAGGGCGGGAGAAGACATCGAGGGACAATGGAAAGAGGGTGGCTGACCTCAGAAAGGTAAGTGCCAGGCGGGGGGGGGGGGGGGCGGCAAGGGGGTAGCATTTTACAGGGCACAGTAGCAACAATTAAAGGGCACAGTGGTGACAATTGATGTGGGTACAGTGGTGATGAATGATGGCACAGTGGCTGCATATGAAGGCATGGCACAGTGGCGACAATAGATGGCATGGCACAGTGGCTGCATTTGATGGGCACAGTGTGGCTGCATTTGATGGGCACAGTGTGGCTGCATTTGATGAAATGGCACAGTGTGGCTGCATTTGATGGCATGGCACAGTGTGGCTGCATTTGATGGGCACAGTGTGGCTGCAATTGTTTTTTTTTGTTTGTTTGCGCCCCCCAAAAATTTTTGAGCACCAGCCACCACTGCTTAGATCACTTACTAGTCAGCTGGCGCTTTGTGAGCGGGCACATTTTTCTTGAGATCTAAAGCTGGCATCCCTTGGGACAGAAGAGGAAATGCAATTTTGTTTTTCTTTTCAAGGCAAAATTATGACTTTGCAATAAATTCATATGACCTCAGGTTTTATCTTTGTAAAGACCCTTCAAGCACAGAGAAATACTTGGTGAGCTACCAGAAAAGCACTCGGCTCCCAAGTCATGTTGTGGGCTGACAACAAGCAGCATTTTTGTGGACGAAGTGGTGTCAGCCTTATCAGCGTCTACGTCTAAACTACTGAGCCACACCTACTCTCAGATCTCCACTACATAAAAGCCAATTATTCTGCAGTCCAAGATAAGTACTAGGAGGGAAGACACAGGACAGCCTTGAATTGCTGGCATTATCAACAGAATGTTTTTGCACTTCAAACAGATAAAACAGAATGCTTCCAATGCTTAATGTGATACCAAAGCCAAAAAACTTTTACTTGATTTCATTGCTTGCATTAAGGTAAAAAGTAATGGTTTTCTATTTCTCCTGCCCCTTCTTCCCTGAGTGAATGGGAAGAGAGGGGAGAATATATCCAGCACTGTGCACGGCTGTATCTATTCTCTCCTCACACAACACTTGAGCAGCAGGAGCCATGGGCTCCTGCTGCAGTCAATTAAATGCAGCGAGGAGGAAGTAGGGGGCAGGGCCAAGTCCGGCTGCGCAAGTCTATGGTACGCAGCTCCACAGACACACAGAACAGGAGCGTGCAGACACTGTGTGCCCCAAAGGGGCTTGCTATGAAGACACACAAAAGAAAAAAAAGGAGCCAGGAGTGCTGGAGGGATACCCGGAAAAAAGGAAAATTGGGGCTGCTCTGTGCAATACCACGGCAGAGCAGGCGAGTATAACAGGTTCGTTATTTTTAATTTAAAAAATCTTTTTACTTCAGGGACACTTTAACCCCTTCCCATTTAACCCCTTCCCGACCAGCCGCAGTAAAACTGCAGTTTTACTGCGGCAGGTTGGCTCCCCTGGGCGACCTGATGTAACTATACATCGGTTTGCATTTTGACCACTAGGTGGGCGCGTGCCCATGGCACAACACTGGAGCCGATGCGCGTGCCAGTCGGTTGCGTTGACCGCCGGGCACCCGCAAATCATGCCACACAGACAGAATGGAGATCTGTCAATGTAAACAGACAGATCTCCGTGCTGTCAGGGGTGAGGAGAGCGATCTGTTGTTCATGCCAAGTATGAACAACGATCGCTCACCTCATTCAGGCAGTCCCACACAGTTAGAATCACTCCATAGGACACACAATTAACCCCTTGATCGCCCTGTTAACTCCTTCCCTGCCAGTGACATTTACACAGTAATTAGTGCAATTTTTTAGCGCTGATCGCTGTATAAATACCAATGGTCCCAAAAGTGTCAGATCTGTATGCCATAATGTTGCAGTCCTGATAAAAAAAAAAAAAAAAAAAAAAAAATCGCTGATCACCGCCATTACTAGTAAAAAAATGACAAATCTTTCCCCTATTTTGTAGACACTATAGCTTTTGCTCAAACCAATCAATATACACTTATATTGCAATTTTTATTACCAAAAGTATATAGAAAAATACATATCGGCCTAGACTAAGGGAAAACTTTGCTTTTTTTTTTTTTTTAAATGGATATTTAAAAGCAAAAAGTGCAAAATATTGGGGGTTATTTACGAAAGGCAAATCCACTTTGCACTACAAGTTCAAATTACAAGTGCACTTGAAATTGCACCGAAAGTTCACTTGGAAGTGCAGTCGCTGTAAATCGGAGGGATAGATCTGAAATGAGGGGAAGCTCTGCTGATTTTATCATCCAATCATGTGCAAGCTAAAATGCCGTTTTGTATTTTCCTTGCATGTCCCCCCCTGATCTACAGCGACTGCACTTCCAAGTGCACTTGTAGTGCAAAGTGGATTTGCCTTTCGTAAATAACCCCCACTGTTTTTTTTTTCAAAACTTACGTATTTTTTTGTTTAATCGAGCAAAAAGGCTTACCTGTAGATATTTTCCAAAAAAGGGGCACCGATGTCTATGGCGCATGCGCGGGAGTGACGGCATCGCTGCTCCGGCCAGTCACAGTGCCGTAGCAGCGATACCCTGAACTCACTCCGGGAGAGATGGCGGCGTTGGAGGAGGTGATCGAGGACTGCTTCAGGGGCTTCGATCTCAGGTAAGTAATTCATAATGAGCTAGTATGCTATGCAAACTAGCTCATTCTGCCTTTCTCTTGCAGGATTTTATTTCCCGGATTTTGTTAAAGGGACACTAAAGGCAGAATTTTTTTTTTAAATAACAAACATGTTATACTTACCTTCACTGTGGAGCTCGTTTTGCACAGAGTGTCCCGAATCCGGTCTTCTGGGGTCCCTCGGTGGCTGTCTCGGCTCCTCCTCGCAAAAGCTTTCCACCTTAATGCAAGCGAGCTCGCATGGTGGAAAGCTTTTGCGGGCGCACTCCCGTGATACAGCGGCGGGCATAGCCGCCGACTGTATCACTCGGCCCCGCCCCGGCGCGCCGCATCATCGGATGTGATTGACAGCAGCGCCAGCCAATGGCTGCGCTGCTATCAATCCGTCCAGCCTAGCCAATCAATGGCCAGGCTGGGAACCGAAGAAGATCACAAGGACGCGCGCAGGACTTTCGAGGGGTGAGGTAAGTAAAATGGGGGTTCGGGGGGGGGGGCGGTACAGTCGGATGTTTTTTCACCTTAATGCATAGGATGCATTAAGGTGAAAAAACATTTACCTTTACAACCCCTTTAAGAGGGTTTACTTCCTCTTTCAATAGAAACGTTTAAATGATTGCTCTGCTCCTGTAATGTTATAGCAGCAGTGGTGATACCTGCATGTAACATCAAAGTCTAATGTAAGGTGGACCAAGATCTTGCAATGAGACATAAAGAACGCACCAAATTTAAGCATTGATCTTTCCCATCAATGTCCCAAGTCCAAACAAAAGGCCCCACATCAGAGAATGTACATAGACATGCATCAATGCAAAGTACACTAGCAGGCGTTTCCTTTTAATTACACCCTTTACTGTGCAAACAGAAATATGGCCAGTCTAAAAAGTCACCTCTGATGAAAATAAAGTGTGACGTGTTAAATTTGTACTTTCACAAAATATCCCCTCACGTCACTTGCCTGTAATGAAGGATGTCTCTTGTTGTGCGCCTGGATCTTCTGTATCAGGGATGTCTGTCCTATCTGGCTCTAAACTTCCAGTGCTGCAATGGTTAACAGCTTCAGGTCTTCAGGCATGGTCTGATAGGAACACGCCCCTTCCTTCCTCCTCATCCTGAGAAAAGGTCTTTCATTGATTACGCTGCTTGCAACACGATCTGTGAATGGGGGAGAGGATCCCGACACTGATCAAACTCTCCACCATTCATAGATTGTGATACAAGCAGCGTAATCAATGAAAAGGGGGAGGGGGAACACCCCTGTCAGACTGTACTGCTTGAAGACCTAAAGCTGTTATCACTGCAGCTCTGGAATTTCAGAGACAGGAAGAGAACGGGCATCCCTGCAGTGAGGATTTCTAAAGGATCTGCCTGCACAACGTGGGACATCCTTCATTACACAAACTATAGGGAATGGTTTGTTTGTTTTTTCAAACAAAACTTCAACTTACTTCCTGCGTATTCTGGATTTGGTATTTCCACTCAGGGAATCGTCACACAGGTAGCATTGGAAAGTAACATTTCTAAATCTTAAAGTGGATGTAAACCCGATTCATGAAATTTGAGCTGGGCACATATATCTGCAGTATTTTATCTCTTTTCAAAGAGCCAAGTCTTATAGCTCTCTTCTGAACGGTTCCTCTGTGATCAGCCCGAGAACTCCTGACATATTTTTGACTTTTTAGACCAGGGTTTGACAAATTTGCTTGGAATCTAGGAGCCAGCTAAAAAAGTTAGGAGCCCGAAAATGCACGCCATCCCGACGAGCTTGCGCGCAGAAGCGAACACATACGTGAGTAGCGCCCGCATATGTAAACGGTGTTCAAACCACACATGTGAGGTGTCGCCACAATTGGTAGAGCGAGAGCAATAATTCTAGCTCTAGACCTCCCCTGTAACTCAAAACATGCAACCTGTAGATTTTTTTAAACGTCGCCTATGAAGATTTTAAAGGGTAAAAGTTTGTCGGCATTCCACGAGCGAACGCAATTTTGAAGCGTGACATGTTGGGTATCAATTTACTCGGCGTAACATTATCTTTCATAATATTAAAAAAAATGGGGATAACTTTACTGTTGTCTTATTTTTTAATTAAAAAAAGTGTAACTTTTTCCCAAAAAAGTGCGCTTGTAAGACCGCTGCGCAAATACGGCGAGACAGAAAGTATTGCAACGATCGCCATATTTTTCTCTAGGGTGTTAGGATAAAAAATATATATAATGTTTGGGGGTTCTAATTAGAGGGAAGAAGATGGCAGTGAAAAAT